>NC_140583.1:622206837-622872759 GCF_964204655.1 Triturus cristatus | reverse complement strand
TTTATGTTGCTAGTGCTAATGCTAAGTACAGTATTTTGCCAGTAGTTACTGGTAGTGTTTGATATTTGCTACTTGTCCTTTCTAAAGGTTCTGACAGTGGCCCGATTGGCCCTGTCATGTATATAACCCCCTGTAAATTACTACCTGGTGCTAGTTGGCACAGTGTACATGTGTGGTTATGATCTAATGCAGTGGGTCCCAAACTTTTGACTCCTAAGGACCCCCATTGAGTCACCACTGGAAGCCGGGGACCCCCAAGCAATTTGTAGAATTTAATTTTCAAATATTAAAACAATAATTCGTAAAAAATAAACAAACATGTGCACACAAAACAAATACTCAAATTACTAAGGATTTTAGGGGCATTTTTACAAGTCCCTATCGCCATGGGAACGTCACTTTTTGCGATGTTCCTGTGGCAATAGGGGCTTTGCCTTATTTACAAGGCAGCGTTAAGCCACTTATTGTGGCTTAACGCTGCCTTGTATATAAAGACCCCTTTCACGCAATGCTTAGCGTGAAAAAGGTGGGCAGTGGGAGTTGTAGTGGGCGTTTCACTCCAACACCCATTGATTTTGACGCTGCCCTCTATTTACAAGGTCAGCTTAAATAGGAGACAGCACCAGAATTAAGACCATGAAAAACCTGGTCTTAACTTGGAGAAATGCCTTATTTCTCCTCGTTTTTGCTTTTACCAACGGAAAAAGCAAAACAACTTTGATTGTTTATGTTCAGGATGGTGACCCTTCCTGCACAGAAACAATCTTTAATAAAAATGACGTTTTGTAACTTCCATGTGTGCTGTATTAGGCAGCACACATAGAAGTGACAAAAAGGCATTACAAAATTGTTCATGTGCAGGAAGTGGGAACATAGCAGCATCAGGATAATGATAGACTGGGAATAAGTTACTAACTTGTACCGTGCAGTTTGCAAGCAGCTCTTTGACAAGATTACGATTGTCCCTTATGAATTGCACAGTGACAAAAGATTCTCTGTGACAAAATTTGTAGCCCACTGACCTACGCACATAAAATACTGTTTTTTAAAATGCATGGTACACGTTCTTTGCAGTAGGTATATTAACCCTATGTGTCACATTAGATAAGTCAAAGCTGCCACTAGACAAAACTGATCTCTCCAGCAGGTACATTAATCACTGGCATTTTCTTGACACTTTTATAGTTGCTCGAAAACTGCTAATTTTACAAGGATAATTGCAGTGCTTTTAAAACTGCTACCTGCGGACCCCCTGGGAATGTGCCACGGACCCCTGAGGGTCCTCGGACCCCAGTTTGGGAAACACTGATCTAATGTGTTTTGGATAATACAAAGGCTATTTGTTATATAACCTTGTGTGGAGTTTCTTTTGTGGTGTGCCTAGTGTGTTGCTGCTGTGTGTGTGTTGCGCAAACGCTGTACACATTGCCTCTGGGATAAGCCTGACTGCTCGTGCCAAGCTACCAAGGGGGTGAGCAGGGGTTATCTTCAGGGTGTAACTCCCTTGCCCTGACGAGTGGTGGTTTCTGCCTGACTTAGGCGCAAGCCCTAGCCAACCCGAAATCCCATTTCTAGCAATGGGATTCACAGATTTACCTCCACATAGCTTGTTGGGAAGTCAAAGACCAACATTGTGAAGGGCATCACATCATATGCTTGTGGAGTAAAGGCATGCGTTGCAAATGCATGTGTGGTAAAGTTTGATATTTGTCATAGCCTTATTAACCACCATTTGCTCAGTACTAAATTTGAGCTGGTGATTTTCGCTGCTTGGCACCAGTACTTTAGTGTTAACACCAGCACTTATGACAGTCCACCACATGGTGGCGATGTTTGTTTAATTTTTAGATAAGCACAACAGGAGTTGTTTAATAATTCAATATACATTATAATGACTAATGCTTGCGGGCCAAACTATTCCTATTGCTGTAGGTGCCCTGGAATAGTCTGAATTGTCACACCTTTAGGAGTGTTATAGTTAGTAGTTGTATTGGTACAGTCATTGTCAGGGCTAGTAGGGGCAATTGGTGTCGCATGCTGCAGTGCCCTCCTGACAAGGATGTGGCACCTATTTTATAATTTTATTTTTTACAAACTAAGCACACGCTCCTATTCTTTAATTAATAGTTTCGAAGAAACTCTTTGCAATTACCCATCTTTTAAATGCCAGGTAAAATTGCATTCCTGCTGCCAATACACATGACCTGAGAGTCAATAATCAACTTATTTATGGTGCAATATTAGTATCTTTGTACAACATCTCAAGCTGCCTTTCTAGTCAATATGGGGTACAGTCAAGTAGCACCAGATCATCCATATTTAACTATTTTAGATGTATTTCCATCCACATCAAGAAAGCATTCTGGGCGTTCTCTTACACCCGATGCAAACCACAAGCGAAATGGGACACACCCGTCTTTCAATTCACTTTGGGTAAGGATTGTTCTATCTTATCCGCTTCCTTTCCCAGGGCCGTTTCTACCATTAGGCAAGGCTAGGCGGTCACCTAGGGCGGCAAAAGGGGGAGGGCAGCAAAAAACATGAGTTTGGGAATATCTAATGCATTAATTCTTCTAGCCTGGATGACAGGGGGAGAGAGTGATGGTAATAAAAGGGAGGGAGGGGCATTTTTCCATTCTCGCCTAGGGCGGCAAAGCACCTAGAAACGGCCCTGTCCTTTCCAATGTGAACTTTCACTCGAGCTTCAGAGTTCAGGACAATGAGTAACATAAACAGTCTATGCAGAATCCCTAGTTTAATTTTGGCCTAAATAGGTTTCTGTCTACTGTATTAAAAGCTGATTTAAAGTCGATAAAACAGGAAGCAAACTACAGCTGTCCCCCGACGAGTGCATGCTGATATCCAAAGCAGATATCTGATGTTTAGTGCTTTGTCCAGGTCTAAAACCTGACTTTCCAACCGACATTCTGTGTTTTTACTAGTCGCTCCTATGAGCCCTGAATCCAGGTGTTTCGGATAAGGACATGCTATTCATCGGCAAACACCTATTCTGAGCTTTTGGAGAATAACATACTGTCCTTTGCTCTACTCCTTGCCTTTTAAAATCTACATGCCACGGTAAATACCATACAATAGCCCCCTGTTAAATACCAACACATTTAACGAAGGGTACGGAATTTAAAGCCCCCGGTAATTACAAGTTTTGGTGATAACCACCCAACTCAGACTTCAGATCTCCTGCGCAAAAAAAAGGGCTCACGCAGGGGTCGGAAAACAACGACCTACTCATAATCAGAGCCTACGTGACTTAGCATAATTCAATCAAACATTTTACACAACTAATCTAGAGATCTGAGCCACTAGACTTTGTGGTTGTGTATATTTCCTTTTTGATTAGGTCTCGGCTAGCGACGCAGCGCATGCGGTGCTTGCCTTGGCGACCTATTGTTGTCGGTTTGGTGGGCGAAGGGGGACAGGACATGTGCACACGCACGACTGGCAGCGTTAGCACAAGGGACAGCAGATGTGCGCAGGCTCAGCTCCCTCAGCGCACGCAGGACAGGAGATGTGCACGCATACGACTCGGCTCCCTGAACGCGCGCATGGCGTGCTTTCGCTTTCCCCTGGACACAGACATGGCCTCCGAGACTGAGCGGCAGGTAAGGGCTCATTCCTTCTCGTTTTATTATTCTGACCAGTAGATAGCTAAAGCATTAGCAGGTTTGGGTTGAGGTTCGTTTATAAATTGAGTAAACTTTTGTTCACTCTGTAAGTTCATTTCAGTACTGATGGCAGCCATAATGGTTTCCTATGTGTCACAATTAGGAATTGTTAAAAACTGCCCTTGCTTTCGTCTTTGGTGCCCTCACTGCTTCGCGTTAAGTATTTTGTAGCAAAGTAACATGAAGCACCTCCCTGTATTAGCTATCTGTGTGTGGCTTGTGTACTTCGAAAAGAGCTAACAAAAACATTGTTGTGTAGATTAGGTGCCTGTCAATCACAGCTTCATCCGCTGACATGCTCAAGTTTTTTAGGTCTCCCATGGCGTGGGGGATGTTCTATTGTGGGGCCTTCCAGGTCGCCACTGGGGGTGGACTGTGTCCCGGTCCCCCCTCTGCCATCAGTATACCGGTGTTTCCTGAGAAGCATGGTGATCTCGGGCCTCCCGGGGGGATTTTAAATCGTTCTCCCACTGGGGCAGGCTGTCCTTGTGGTGCGTCGCACTCTGTGCCTGCAGGCAGCGTTGGTGTTTTTTGCAGTGAGTCTGGGCCTGCGGGGGCAATTTCTTCAGCCTCTTGGCATCCTTGTGGGGGACAAGTGGCTGCTCCGACCAGAGTTCAGCAGTGAGTTCCTTGACCCCCTGGGGCCGTCAGCGTGGTGAGGAACCCGCCCTTGTGCACAAGCACACCCCAAACAGAACGTGTGCCACAGTTCCTGTGGGAGAGTTGGTTCCAATAGTCGCCTGCCCTCGTGCTGGAGACAGTGAAAAATTTGAACTCCATAAACAATCCCTCCCATATCCAAGAATATTCGCAAGCATATCGAAGAAGTAAGGCAGCAACCCGCAGCACCGTAGTTCCCTCACGGGTGTTATGTTCATGGGGAACACCCCCCTGCTCACAGAGAGGGTGGTCTGGGCTGTGACCCGGAAGAGGTGCAGACAATAAATGGGGGCCGGACCGGATGATCCGGGTCAGTGCACCGAAGCGTAAGCGTGGAGTAGGTGTGTGTATATTCCTTCCCCGATCCCGGCGCGCATGCTGCCCTCCTACCCACACACTGCAATCATCACTTTAGCCGGCAATATAACGACTGGCGACGAGGGGGTCTTCCCTGATTCTCGACCCACGGCGGCTGCATCCTCGCTGCCTGCTCACCCGGAGGCCGTTGTGTTTTCGAGCGCCGGAGCGCTGCCTGACCCGCTCTGGTGGCGGCTGCCACGCGGAGCGCTGCACCTCGCACGTGAGTGCGTCTACGCGGCCTGCACCTTTTTTGCTCCCTGCCTCCTCCCGGCTCCCGGTGCTGTCTTCTCCAGGGCCCGCAACGGGGCTGAAATCGTCACGGTGACGGGGCACGCGCACGTGCCTGGTATCCTGCATCGAGCGCGTGTGGGGGCGCTCTCGTCGGACGACCTGCTGCCTGGCTGCCTCCTCGCATGCAAATGAGTCCCGGAGGTGCTGCACAGAAGGACGCCACCTACAGCCTGCTCTCCCTGGTTAGTTCCCGTGTGTGTGCCCTGTGAAGTGGCCTGCTGACCGTGGTGGAGGCATCAGTGTGGCGAATGGGCTGCTGGGAGAGACGGGGTGTTCATGACTGCTGAGTCTCGCCCAGGGAGTCTATCCTAACACCTCCGGTTGACACGTGGGGCGCGATCTCCTACGCTGGACGCCCGGACCCTGAGGCCTGGCTGCCGAGTGCCTGTAGGCCGAAATTTTACTGCTGCCTGCGCCGGAGGTGCGGGTGTTGGTTCTCTTGACTGCGTCCACTCCCGGAGCACATCCTCTGTCACGTCCAGGTCCGCCTGCGCGGGCTGACTCAAGGCTACCGACCAGTCAGCGTGAAGATGACGACGGTGCCCCCGATTGAAGCGTTCGTAGTGGACGGCCCGCCGTCCGCCCAGGTGGCTAAGTGGAAAGAATGGCTGGAGCGCCTGGAGAACTATTTTGCCGCAGTCGGCCTAAAGCCCGAAAGACATCGGCCCATGCTATTGCATCTGGGTGGTCCTGCCATTCACCGACTGGGCAAATCCGTGGTGGAAGCCGGCCCTCCCCACACCTATGCTACGCTCAAAGCAGCTTTGACCGCACATTTTGAACCCCTAGCAAACCCAGATTACGAACGTTTTCTCCTACGACAAGCTAGACAACAGCCGGAGGAATCGGTCGACACCTTCTATGCTCGTTTGAAGGAACTGGCAAGCACCTGTACCCTACCGGACACAGATGATGAGCTGCGGGCGCAGTTCATCCAGGGATGTTCGTCCGTTAAGTTGAGAGAAAAGGTCCTCGAAACGCCCGGAATCTCCATGGCCGACATTCTCACCATGGGCCGGTCTAAGGAGTTGTCCAAAGTGCGCGCCGCACATATGGAGACGGCCCTTCAACGTCAAGTGAAGACAGAGCCAGTGAACGCGGTGGTGGCGACTACCTCGAAGAAAGCGTCTACAAAGAAACCGGAACACAGCAAACCACCACCCTCGACTCGTTCCTGCTACATGTGTGGAGGATCGTACCCACACCAAGGTCCATGCCCTGCTCAAGGGAAAAGATGTTCGGCGTGTCGTCGTCTGAACCACCTAGCCAAAGTGTGCCGCTCTGCGGGACGTCAGCGGCAACAAGGTCGGCAGATCAATGCAGTGGATGCCCCTCAACAGGGGGCTGAGGAAGATGATATGGACGACGATGAGGACGAAGGCACGGTCCATGTAATTCACGCCCTGCAACCTGATGGATGTCCGAGACGGAGGGTCCCAAAGTGTAACGTCAAGATTGCAGGACATCTGACGCCGGTGCTGATTGACACAGGTGCGTCCATAAACATAATGGCCCAGTCCATGCTGAGATCCTTCCCGATACAGCCCATCTTGAAGCCAACGTCCATATAGGTGTTTGCTTATGGCTCCGGCACACCGCTCACTGTGTTAGGCGTCTTCACCACCGACATCACCCATGAGTCAAACTCCGTTCGCACAAAGGTGTACGTCACCAAGGAAGGTGCGGGAATGCTGCTGGGCTGTCGTACGGCGGAACATCTGCAACTGGTGGTGTTTGCATTCGCTGTGCACCTGGAGGATGTTGAGTCACTGGTGGAAGAATTTCGAGACCTGTTTGACGGCATCGGATGCTTAAAGGACCACCTGGTACGGGTGCGCATAGACCAATCAGTACAACCAGTTGCTCTCAAGCATCGGAGAGTAGCGTTTCATCTGCGGCCGAAGGTCGAGGAGGAACTAAGAAAATTGGAGGCCGCTGACATCATTGAGAGAGTGGAAGGACCGACACCATGGGTCTCCCCCATTGTGATAGCCCGAAAACCGAAACAACCAGGTGAAGTCAGGATATGCGTGGATATGCGTTTGCCGAATCATGCCATCAAGCGGGAACGCCATCTGACACCCACGGTCGATGACATCGTTGCGGAGGTCAGCGGATCGCACTGGTCTCGAAGATGGACCTTCGGGTGGGCTACCATCAACTCCTGCTGGATCCCGAGTCAAGGGCCATAACCACTTTCTCCACCCATGTGGGTCTGCGCCGCTACAAGCGCCTCAGTTTTGGAGTGTCCAGCGCGGCGGAAGTATTTCAAGATACCATCAGAGGTGTATTGGCTGGCCTCAGAGGGGTCATAAACGTCAGTGATGACATTCTAGTACATGCACCGACTCTGGAGGAACACATGGACCGTCTACGATGCGTGTTCCAGAGGCTCCAGGACAGTGGCCTTACGTTGCATTGCGAAAGGTGCGAATTCCTAAAAAAGGAAATAGCGTTTTTTGGATATCACTTCTCACAACAAGGAGTGTCACCCGACCCAGCGAAAGTTCGTGACATCCAGACGGCACCTGCCCCGACCACAGTCACCGGAGTGAGAAGCTTCCTAGGCATGGTCACCTACTGTGGTCGGTTTATCCGGAACCTAACGAATCTAACGGCTCCCCTACGGGACCTCACGAAGAATGCCGCCACATGGGAATGGGGTCCCATTCAAGAGAAGGCTTTTCAGGACACCAAACACGCTTTGTCCGCCGAAACCACCTTAGCGTATTTTGACCCCGCCCGGGAGTCCGAACTGTCGGTGGATGCCAGTCCCATTGGTTTGGGTGCCGTATTGTCCCAGAAGCAACTGGACGGTGAGTGGGCCCCGGTAGCCTACGCGAGCCGAGCTCTGACGGAAACAGAGCAAAGATACTCACACATAGGAAAAGAGGCGATTGCAATACATTGGGGGTGTCGTCATTTCCACCTCTACCTATATGGGCAGCCATTCACGGTTCACACTGACCACAAACCGCTGATTCCTCTTTTCATGGGCGTGTCGTCGAAACCACCTCCAAGAATTGAAAAGTGGATCCTGCAGCTGCAAGAATACCAATTCAAAGTAGTCTACCGCCCAGGGACACAAAATCCGGCGGACTTCCTATCCAGACATGCCCGGCCAGTTACCCGAGAAGAGGAGTCTGAAGCGCAGGAGACGGAGGAGTATGTCAGGCTGGTGGTGGAACGCTCTCGGCCTCTGCCCATCAGGCTAGAGGACATCCTGGAAGCGACCAAACGGGATGACTGCTGGGAGATGGTGATATCAGCGGTTGGATCAGGAAGTTGGCATTCCCTGCTGGAGAACCTGACACACCGCACGGATGATGCACAAATGGCGTTAAAAGCTCTTCACAATGCCCGGTCCGAATTGGCCGTGTCCCCCGAGGGATGTCTGATGAGAGGCACGCGTCTGGTTATCCCCAGGTCACTACAGCAGCGAGTGGTGGACTTAGCTCACATCGCGCACCAAGGGGTGGTCAAGACAAAATCACGTCTGAGTAGCAAGGTGTGGTTCCCTGATCTGGACAGTGTGGTGGAGAGGACTGTCCGGTCCTGGGCGCTCTGCCAAGCGGTGGGCCCCGCTGATCCGCCGGCCCCAATCCTGACGGAAGACATACCTCCTCACCCGTGGCACCGGGTGAGTGCCGATTTTGGGAGCCTACCGGATGGCCGACACATGCTTGTCGTCATTGATGATTTTTCAAAATACCCCGAGGTTGAGATACTGGACTCAATTACTGCGAGCAACACCATACCTCGCTTCGAGAAAATCATGGCCAGCCATGGGCTAATCAAGGAGCTACGCACAGACAATGGTCCGCCATTCGCCAGCCACGAGTTCTCTGAATACCTCCGATCAAGAGGTGTCCGACACGTGAAGATCACACCCCGGTGGCCACAGGCCAATGGCGAGGCCGAGCGTTTTATGCGCACCCTAAACAAAGTACTCAGGATAGCAATGTCTCGAGAACAGAACATGGAGTGTGCCCTGTACACTTTCGTGAAAGAATACAGACTTACACCTCACTCTACAACTATGGCCAGCCCCGGTCTCTTGTGTAATCAACGGGTGCTGAATGATGTGTTTCCTCAGTTGACACCATCCTCGCCTGCATATCGTCAAGTATCCGAACGCCTTCGGCAGAGGCGGGTCAAGAATGACCGAATGTCCCAGAGGCGCCATGCCGGGAGCAGATCGTTGGTGGCCGGTGACCTGGTGCTGGTGAAGAATCGACATCCACGAGGGAAGTTCTCCCTTCCGTTTGAACCTGAGCCCTGGGTGATCCAGACAGTCAAGGGCACAATGGTCACTGCTCAGAGGGATCACGAGACAGTCACCAGGAACATCTCCCAGTTCAAAAAGTACCAGTGTCCGGTGCGACCAAGTGAGGTGGTGCCAGAGTCCGAGGATGGCGAACCGACGGGTGACGCCCTCGACGAGGAGAGTGTCTCACCTGGGCCAGCACCCCCAATGTCCGGGGCAGCTGTGGAACATTTGTCAGGGGCAGCTGGAGCTGAAGGCAGTAGAGATGGGAGTGAAGGTCGAGGTGGACACAGATATCATCTCCGAGCCAATCCTGCGGTGTCGTCTCGACTGAGAGGTTTTGTGATGGACTAAGGAAAAGAAATGCATTGTTTTCTTTTCATCTCTCTCTCTCTCTCTCTCTCTCTCTCTCTCTCTCTCTCTCTCTCTCTCTCACTCTCACTCTCACTCTCACTCTCACTCTCACTCTCACTCTCACTCTCACTCTCACTCTCACTCTCTCTCTCTGTACTGGAGTGTTTTTCAACCAGTGTTGTGTTGTTTTTGTTTTGCCATGATAAAGGAGGAATGTTATGTTCATGGGGAACACCCCCCTGCTCACAGAGAGGGTGGTCTGGGCTGTGACCCGGAAGAGGTGCAGACAATAAATGGGGGCCGGACCGGATGATCCGGGTCAGTGCACCGAAGCGTAAGCGTGGAGTAGGTGTGTGTATATTCCTTCCCCGATCCCGGCGCGCATGCTGCCCTCCTACCCACACACTGCAATCATCACTTTAGCCGGCAATATAACGACGGGTTAGTAGCATGGTGGTGTTTCAGAGGGGCGTGGACAGGCCGGACATTGCGAGGGGGTGCATCAGATAACGTAGAGCAGGGGCTGAGGGGTAACTATAAGTTCTTCCTCTTGGGTAACGAGATTTGTTTACCAGGGTTTGTGGTGGATGAGTAAGCGGGGTGAGCTGTGTATGAATAGTTAGTGGTGTAAGATTGTACAAGCTAAGCTGTGTGTGTAGGATAAGCTGAATTTAGGTGCATGATTAGCAGTCTGTGTATAAAGTAAGTGGTTGTCTATGCAGTAGAGTGGTGTGTGACTAGTCTAGGAGTGCAAGGTGAGTTTGTGTGTGCAGGTTGAGTGCTGAGTATGCAGTGTGAGAGGTGTGCACGCCGGTGAGAGACGTATGCACAGGTGAAAGACGTCTGCCAGCAAGGTAAACTGTCAGCATGAATGGTGTGTGAGTTCAGAGTGAGAAGTGTATTGTGGACTATGAGTTCAGGGCTAAAGATTGATTGTGCAGGGTGTTAGGCATGTCAGTGCTGGGAGAAAAGTCTGTGAGCAGTGTGTGAGTTCAGGGTGAGCGGTCTCTGGCATGCAGGGCTAGCAATGTTAGGTGAGTGTCCAGGTGGGTGAGGGCAGGGTGATTGTATAGGATGCTGTATAAAATGCCTGTGGTGGGTGAGAGATGTAGGAGTGCGGCTTAAGAGGTCTGTCAGTGCAGGGTGAGTGGTGTGCCTGGGTGATTGCAGAGCGAACACTTTGTATAAATGCTGGGTGAGAGGAGTGCTCTTGTGAATTCAGAGTGAGTTGCATGGTTTTGTGAGTGCAGCACATTATTATTATTATTATTATTTTAGAAGCTTATAAAGCGCGCAGCTACCCCCGTCGGGGGTGTCCCGGCGCTGAGAGAGCAAGAATATCACCAGAGGAGGCATCCCAGGTCCTACCCTTCCAATCAAGTGTAGCAGAAGCCCTCCTACTCAAGGTTGGGTGAACAGCCAAGTTTTTAATTTGCGTCTGAAGATCTGCTCAGACTCGATAAACCTAAGGTCCAGAGGGAGGTCGTTCCAGCATTTAGCCGCCGTCACACCGAACGTTCTACCACCGCTCCGGGCTAGCCTGAATCTGGGAACAACCAGTAGACGTAGATTATTGGACCTTAGGTTTCTATCAGACTTCGAAAGTTTGAGTCTTTGGCTCAGGTAGGATGGGCCAGTTCCGTGAATGGCTCGAAAGGCAAGGGTAAGGATTTTAAACTGAACTCTACGAGCGATAGGGAGCCAGTGTAAATCTTTCCGATATGCTTTGACTGAGTTGCGGGCAGGGATGTTTCCAATAAGCCTGGCAGCCGCATTTTGAACGATTTGTAATCGGTCAATGAGATAGAGGGGGGCTCCAGCGTATAGGCTGTTGGCGTAGTCCAGGTGTGCCGTGATGAGAGCATGGACAATAGTTTTGCGGGAAGTCTGGGGAAGGTAAGGGAATATCTTCCTAATCATGCGTAGTTTGCCAAAGCAAGCTGCGGTGACTTTGTTAACCTGGGCTTTGCAGGACAAGGTGTTATCAAAAAGGAAGCCGAGATTACGGGCTGACTCTACTGGATTGGGGGGGGGGGGTTCAGCACCGTAGGCCACCACAGGTTGGCTGGGGGGGCTGGTTTCTGACTAAAGAAAAGCACCTCGGTTTTGTCTGTATTAAGGGCCAGATGATTGGAAGCCATCCAGGTGCAGATGTTGCCAAGGCAGTTTCGAAAGTTGGAAAAATGCGAGTCAGATTGCCAATGCTTGTTTCAAGCAGGGGGTACCTTAGTTGACAGCGTAGTATTACTTTCATTATCAGAAGTGAGGCAAGAGAGGAGTTCCCTGATTCACAGCTGCTAGGTAGGACTACATCTCATGTCTGTTTGTTATTAATACACCGGTTTAGTCCCTCATATGTATGTCCAAATTTCGTCACTCCGTCGGGCTGAGGTTTATTTTAGGTAATTTCTAGCTGCTGCACTGCGCTACATGAAAAAATTGTAAATCTTCCCTTCAGTGCGCTATTACCATGCGGTATGACTTCCCCTACTCATGCCATCCTGAGTTTTGCAGCTGGGATACGGACTAGCATGCAGGAATCAGTGCTTTTGAGCCGAATCAGGCACGTTATTTGCTCATTTTAATCAGAATATCACTCGGACATTTTGTTTGCTTTTTATTTTTAACTATGTCATTTTATAACATGCATGATAAGATTAACTTCAGAAACACATGTGAATGCTGCAACACAGCATTTTAATATTCTAGACAGCCGTTCGGCATGTTTTTCTGTCACTGGAGTTCTTTTACTAAAACTACAAGCACAAAGTGCATTGTTTCTTTCGAATATATGTCGTTACCACGCATTCCGTTGCAACGCATGCCTTTACCACGCATGCGTTACAACAAAATGGTTTTTTTTCGCACTGCCCTTACCTCGATCTTGCCTTTACCCCGCTTTTTCGTTTTTGGGGGGGAGACCCCCCCAAGCCCCCATTCTTCTTTTTTTTTCCTTTTTCTTAGGTCTTCGCCGACACTAACAAAGGACTGACGCTTTTTTTTCCGACCAGGAAGACGTTTTTCCGTGATGACGTTGCTTGTGTGCTAAAGACGTCGTTGAAGCAATACGCGTTGTGAAGACGTTTACGAGGTAAGTGTATCGCTGTAAACGTATCGCGTAGAAAATGCTTCGTGGTAAAGGCTGTTTCCTGTTTCTTTCTGGTTTTGCCAGTGCTTCATGAACAGCAAGGTAAAATGCTTAGAAACCCAAAACATAACTAAAAAACTTTGTCATTTACAGCACCAATAGCTCTAACTTTCCCAAAAGCGAGACCTATTGCATTGCAAATGCTTGTTTTTAATGGACCAGTTAGAGAGCCCCTCCAGCTTCTAGGTGTTTGAGCCGTTCTCTTCGGTGACCAGTGTTTATAGGGAATGACACATGTTTTGGGCTCTGCCTGAGCAGGTGCCCCACCCAGCATTTAAGAGTGGTTGGAACAGCACAGCCCTCAGTTGAAAGTGGTACCCAGCATCTGCTCATCTAATGCTTGCTCTAATCTCGGTGTGGGTGCCTCCAGGGACTGCTTGCAGGTCTGTCTCTCTCTGGTAAGTGGGCAGATCCCGGCTTTGCAACTGTACTGCTGTCAAAAGGCAGCAGCTGCTACCTGCTCCTGACAGACCGCAGGTGCCCATCCCTTCTCTGGCCCCTTCAAGTCAAAAATTGATTTACTTATGTAAGCATCATCTGATCCCTGGCTGACGCGCGACATGCAACCAAACACCCTAAATCAAATACAGAGTTATCATAACTCAATTAGAAAAGGCCTTCGGGGGCTTTGTGAACCAGAGAGCATTCTAATGAAGGGAACACGTACACCACGTGAGCAGGCGCTCCTGCACACGTGTACCCACTCATCTCTCGTTAAGAGGCAGTGGTGTGCTGATGGTTAAACCTAGCGAAGCATCAAGCATGAAACTGTGTTCTGGAGCACTCCGAGATCGGCTTTATTCCAGATGTTATTCTTGCCTGCCCACATCATGTCGGCTCTGGTACAGAGGCAGCTGTGGACTGGCCTAGGTAGAAACGGAGAGATTTTCTAACATACCGAGCGAACAGAATCAAAGTTTGCTGAAGTGAGAAAAGTTCATAAATGCATATGTTTGTATCCCTTTCTTAATAACTACTATTTCCAGCCATAATTCGCTCTGAAAACCTCCTTAGTGTTCTATTTGGGGCCAGCTCCCATGGTCTTACTCATAGGGTTCTTTTATGAGCAAGCACCGGCAGGGACATGGGCCCACGCACAAAACCCTCCGCAGCCACAACACGCGCACACACACAGCTGCAGGACCAATGCAGACTTCTATTTCTATAGCCCCTTGATCCCACTCACCTGATATCACGCTGCCAGAGGGGCAATGGAGGGGGAGGAAACAAGGGCTGCATGGAAGCGTTTGTCCTCGGAAACGGCTGCGGTCTATTCACAAGCCGTATTTTGTAGTACGTAAAGTAGTGCTGCTGTAGTACCACTGACGTACTACAAAATGAGCGTCACAAACCTACCTCCGGAAACATCCTCCTCACCTATCCTTTCTGTGCAGAGATCAATGCATTCTGTAGATATACAGTTTCGTAGAAAAATATACATTTCAAAATTAAGACTAATTTAAAAAAACAAATATTTTTAACAAGATTTACTATATGTTAAATAAAAATGTCAGTGAGGGAAGGATTAAAAAAAATATGTTTTAAATGTTATTTATAAATTACATGAAATATTGAAATTAACTAATTATTTATTACACAACTAATTATTTAAGGCACATTTAATTTGATGAGTTAATGTGATGTCTTAGAGGGTCATATAAGTAATGTCTAAAGTGACGCTGCTTGGAGATTACCCTATATTTATAACTTTTAGTTTGGAATCAATGCGACTGTAGGTGGGCATTCATCACTTTGCATTACCATACACTTAGCTACTTCTTGGGGTCTAATCGTGGATGGAAATCCATGGATAAAAGGATTCAAGTGAATAGGAGGGCTTGAGAAATGTCCCTGTTCCAAACCACAGACAGCTAACCTTTAAAATAAAAGCAATAATATGGTTTGCCGTCATCACAATGTGTGCTCCTGAGTGACCGGTTTTCTAATTATACTGAGGTAATGCCCTTGCTTAATATATTATGTTTCTCTCACATATGTTGTTGATATTTCTTTCTTTTAAGTAGGAGCTGCTCATTAGCTTATGGCAAGAACAAGAACTGGGCTCCAGGCCATCGGAAACAGCTCCAGGACATCACTTTCTATGGCCGGTGGCGGCTCCTCCACTAAGGCAGAGGAGAGTCACACCACTGCTTTTCAGCAGTGTAAAAAAGGAAAAATAAAATTACAGTAACACAATGTTGCTTTCATTTTATTTTCCCTGCTGAAGCAATTTTGTGGGGAGGGGCGGAGCTGGGCTGCTCTGCTCACAGAGCAAGGGGAGGAGTTGTGAGTGCACTCTGTCAGTGCGCATGATGGTTTTGACAACCGTCTTGGGCAGGCCAAACGGTCATGCACACTTTGCATGTTCTCCATTGGCTGTATTGTATAGCCTGAGTGGAAAGCATGCACAGGCTCCCACTGCCTAGCTGAGAGCCGAACCACAGTGCTCAGACCAACCACGACCCTGCTTACAGCAGAGTCTTGATTGGCTTAGGGGAGCCTGTGTGCTTCCTTCTTCCGTTCCAGATAGAAAAAACACAGATAGATGACGGTGGAGAGACGGGGTCAAAAGGTAAGTGTTTTTTTTTTCTTTCTCCTTCCCCGTCTCACCACCTCAATCTGTGGCAGCCACCGCTGTCTATCGCAAATACTTACTCGCATGAACCGCGCTACATCGGCTTAGGATCAAAGAGAGATTGACTTCCCTGTTAGTACAAAGTGACGTATTCCCACTTAGTATCGACTTCAGGATAAGGCGCTACCAGACTATTGTGGACAAAATATCAAGGACCAAAATATAGACACAGTAAAAATATATATTGGAGTATAGGATACTTTAATTAACTCCAAGGTAAGCACATATGGGGAACTATAGGTTTACTTTAATTACCCTCAATGAAAGTATATATAGGGAAGTATAGGTTTACTTTATTTACTTTCAAGGTAAGTATATTTAGGGAAGTTTATGTTTACTTTACTTAAATTCACATATGTCCCTTCAATCAATCAATCAATCAGGCATTTGTTGAGCGCAAATACTCACCCGTAGGGGTCTTAGGGCGCTAGGGGGGCAGGTTCTAGTCCATCAAGGAGGGGGTCTGTCAAAGAGCCAGGTTTTGAGGTTTCTTGTGAAGATGGGGAGCGATGTTGTCTGTCTGAGGTGGAGCGGAAGGGCGTTCCAGGCTCTGGCCGCGAAGAAGGAGAAGGAGCGGCCCCCCGATCTGGTCTTTCTGGTGAGGAGGACCACAGCGTAGGAGAGCTGGGCTGATCCTAGGGTGCTTTGGGGTGCATGGAATTTGAGTCGGCTGTTCAAGTATTCTGGTCCGGTGTCGTGGAGGGTCTTGTGTGCATGGGTGAGCATCTTGAAGGTGACTCTAGCCTTGATGAGGAGCCAGTGGAGTGTGCGCAGGTGCTGGGAGATGTGGCAGTGTCTTGGCAGGTTGAGGACCAGTCTTGCGGCGGCGTTCTGGATGTTCTGTAGCTTGCAGGTGAGGTTTTTGTTTATTTTGGCGTAGAGTGCGTTGCCGTAGTCGAGTCTGCTGGCGACCAGGGCGTGAGTGACTGTCTTTCTGTGTTCAAGGGTGATCCATTTGAAGATCTTCCGTAGAAGGCAGAGGGTGTGGAAGCAGGAGGATGAGACGGAGTTGATCTGGCGGTCCATTTTGAGCTCTGACTCCAGGATGATTCCCAGGTTGCGTGCGTGGTCCGTGGGGATGTGCGGGCTTCCAAGGGCGGGGGGCCACCAGGTGTCGGGGTTTGGGCCCATGATGAGTTCTTCAGTTTTGTTGGTGTTTAGTTGTAGGCAGCTGTTTTTCATCCATTTGGCAACGGCTTCCATGCCTTCTCGAAAGTTGTGTCTGGCGGTGTTGGGTTCATTGGATAGGGAGAGGATGAGTTGGGTGTCGTCTGCGAATGACACAATGTTGAGTCCGTAGGTTTTGACGATGAGGGCGAGCGGAGCCATGTAGACATTGAGGAGTGTAGGGCTGAAGGAGGACCTCTGGAGGACCCCTGGGGGACTCCGCAGGTGGTTGGTGTAGGGTCCGATAGTGAAGGGGGGAGTCTGACCCACTGCGTTCTGCCAGAGAGGAAGGAACGGATCCAGTCGAGGGCCTTGTCCTGGATCCCTGTGTCGTGGAGTCTGCATATTAGGGTGCGGTGAGAGACTGTGTCGAACGCCGCTGAGAGGTCCCTTGATGCTATATGTCATCAAGGTACGTATCTGTGAATTCAGGAATAGTAAATCTATATTTAATGTATGCACTTACCTTCTCGATATTTTGGTCCTCACTATTTTCACCATGATATTTTTCAGACGTTGGCCACCAAGTCATTGTGAAATATGTTGCGGGCTAGGGTGTAAGGGCCCGATTCACAGAACTAACTTTAGACAAAATCCTAAACTTACTACCATTTTGGTATTCACAGAAGGCACTTCACATTTTGGTATTCACAGAAGGCACTTACTCATTTCGGTATTCACAGAAGTTAGGAGTCCTAACTTTAGGACTCCTAAATGCCTTCTGTGAATACCGAAAGTCTTAAAATTAGGATTTTTCTCAGTTTAGTAGTAGTATTGTTAGGACTCCTAACTTTAGGACTCCTAAATGCCTTCTGTGAATACCGAAAGTCTTAAAATTAGGACTTTTCTCAATTTAGTAGTAGTAAAGTTAGGACTCCTAACTTTGGGACTCCTAAATGCCTTCTGTGAATACCGTAAGTCTTAAAATTAGGATTTTTCTCAGTTTAGTAGTAGTATAGTTAGGACTCCTAACTTTAGGACTCCTAAATGCCTTCTGTGAATACCGAAAGCCTTAAAATTAGGATTTTTCTCAGTTTAGTAGTAGTAAAGTTAGGAGTCCTAACTTTAGGACTCCTAAACTGAGAAAAATCCTAATTTTAAGACTTTCGGTATTCACAGAAGGCATTTAGGAGTCCTAAAGTTAGCACTCCTAACTTCTGTGAATACCGAAGTGAGTAAGTGTCTTCTGTGAATACCAAAATGAGTAAGTGCCTTCTGTGAATACCAAAATGGTAGTAGGTTTAGGATTTTGTCTTAAGTTAGTTCTGTGAATCGGGCCCCTAAATGTCTGAGCTTGAGTGACGAGTAGCTACTGGAATATATAAGAAACTGTGTAAGAACCAGGCACTTGTTGGAAGTGTAAGATGTTGGCAAAGGTTGGCAGCTTGAGAACCTTTCAATGGTGGTCTATGCAAGAAACTGCAAGTATTGGGCAGCATGAGAAACTACTAAGGCGGGAGTTACAGATCAGCTGACTATGCTTCTGGCCCTCTTTCTCACACTGTACAATGGCTTCATGCCAGGGAGAAGTCGTATGTATCATCCTGAATTCATTGTCGCTCTCATGGACAAAGTTTGATCCACAAAATCACACGTGCAGCTATATTTCTAGCAGCTGACAAGGCTGTCAATCAAATTTGTTGGAAATTCTTAAGGAAGATATTAGACTGATACAATTTATTTCCACTATTAGAATGTAATGCCTCTATGTGGTAGGTACCTCATCTACCAATCAGGTCATTTATGAACGTTCCTACATCAATGGTGAAACCCCTCATTGGTGCCCTCTTTCAATCCCTTTGTTTGGTCTTTACATTGAGCCTTTTATGATGACCATCAAGGCTTTGCATACGTCATTCCAGCTCACTAAGAACATTAATTAACAAAGGTACCTGAGCATGC
Source organism: Triturus cristatus (assembly GCF_964204655.1). Lineage (NCBI taxonomy): Eukaryota > Metazoa > Chordata > Amphibia > Caudata > Salamandridae > Triturus > Triturus cristatus. Next base: position 622,854,292 of record NC_140583.1, on the reverse strand, counting down.
TGCTGATATTGCCTTATTACTATGAATAGAAATTATACAAAAAATAAATTTCTATTCAGCTCCCATATGTTTGCTCAATACTACATTTGGCATAACTATTCATTTAAGTTCAATCACCTACATTTTCTTTAGGTAAGGCAGGCGTAAGACCACTCTCACCTTGCTCACAGCGTGGTAGGATATGCGTCTTCTGCATAGCATTCCGTCCTTTCTAGTATGGGGCCTCTGTATTAACTCTCTTTATTTGTTCTCTACCAGCTTCAACAATTGATTATCATGATTACGACGACAGCAGAGGATTTTTCAAGTAGGGCAATTGGTTAAGGTTATTCATTTTATGTTTCAATGACTTACATATGGACAATCTTGCAAGGGTTCAACTTTTTAAGTATTTTCCTGAGTCTCACTGTCCTAAACAGTGTAACATAACATAACCTATAGTTGCTGCTATCATTTGAAGGTACCAACATATCTAAATATTATTTGGGATTTTGAGGTAAAGCATCACCAGACACAGATACGTATATTAGGAACTGGGTGACGCGGCTCAGATTTCATGTCGCCATGAGCACTATGGGTTCATCAACAAATCTGAGTCTAACATTGTGCAGTGTTTGTGAATCACTCAATTACCTCCGCATTCTGGATCGGACTTCTTAACAATATAAATCTCATACACAATACAATTCTGACGAAATCCTGATTTCTAATATGTTGGGGAGAACAGATGAACATTTAATACTGGTGGATCTCAAGCCCTTCGTTATAATTTGTAGCGCTGTCGGCTGACTCCTCTGTGCCCGAGGAATACTGGATAAGGACACAACTCAGATTCATATGTGCTCCATGAATTAACCACACACTCAGTAGTGGCTGGTGACATTTGAAAGTGTTGGGGCGTAAAAGTTCTGGATGATTGACATGTGGCGAGTGAGCAAGCCTGAGTCATAAGCGGTCTTTGAAAAAAGACTGGACAAATGGTGCATTTTCAAGCAAATTTGAGAAAGCAAGAAGGCTAATAAGGCACTTGTGAAAATCTAGTTATGATATCAATAAAGAGATTTCCTATGATAATGATGTATGTAGCTGCTTATTCAATATAACCACAGAACTTCATAACAGACTTTGAGATAACAATGATGAGTACCTCACAGATATCCCTATTTATTGATATACCTTTACAAATAAAATCTACTGAGGAAATACAAGTTATCGTAATTTGTCAGAGTGAGATAGCAAGGAATAAACATTAAAAGGCAGTAGTGCACCCTACAAGACAAATTACGTCTCATTCAGTTGCCACTGTAGCCAGGGAGTGTAAAACACAGAGGATGTTTGATCATTCCACAGGCGTAATAAACATTAATTGCTTTAACTTGCGTAGCACCCAGTATACAAACTAAGCAAGTACTAAGTATTGGCTTTGACATAACTATATAAAATATCCTGTTACAATAACTGATGGTTTACCCCTAGGTGCATGAATCAGTCAACTCATGTGTACCGAGGTCTCTGCATTAGATATCAGTTGCTGCTCCAAAGTAAAATACTATGCTATTGTACTAATAAAGATTTATAATGTGCTTTGGTTATTAAATACATGCTCAAAGAAGCACATAAAGGCCACTTACAGGCTTGCTGTGTCAGCTTTCTTCAGCTACACTATTCCTTTTGCCTTCTTCCAGTGGGACAGCAGCAATAAATAATAGCTTATATTTTTATTTGTAGCACTTCCTATCACACCTAAGTCCCTTTAAATAAATTATACTATACGCATACTATATTATATTACCGTAATGCCACTTCTCCAAGATGAAAAGGATGAAAAACAGCCAAAAATGCCTCACCAGGGTTCGTGTTTCTCACTTGCAGAACGTTGAAGGTTTCAGCATATTGCTTTCAACTCGCGTTGACATCCACATAATCTCCTCAGCTACTGCTAATTAGAATAGCTGTAACCAAATGACTGCCTGTTCAAATATAAACACAGCCCATGAACGAATCACAATTTTTTGCCTCATCCAATAACACCAGTCACTGTGTTTTTGTTAGATAATGTCCATAAATGGCTTGATTTTCACTGCTTGCATTTGAAAGCGCCTGCTTTCAGCAAACCAATGAGTTTAGGTAGGCTGCATGCAAGCCATTTGTCAGGCCATAAAAGACAGCAGACATGGCTGAGGCCAGGGCACAAAAGGAGTGAGGAGACAGATGGGCTGTGAACTTTTGGCAATGAACTGCAGTAGTGACTGGTGTCCGGAAAAGGTGATGGGGCAGCGCAGGGGAGGGGGGGGGGGGCAATGTAACAAAACAAACAATAATAAAAAAACGTACATGCTGGTCTTCTGCTAGCCGCTCTTCTGCTTCTCTGGGCACAGTCTGAAGCTCCCAGGCTCCCTTACGGTCAATCCAGACGCTACTTCCATACCCATGAGAGCAGTGTCTGGATTGGGAGGAGCCGGCTTTGTTTGGCGCTCCATCGGGAGCTGGGAGCCTGTGACTGCTGGTCTCTCCACCCAGCAACGCAGCTGGGTTGGAGAGATGTCAGTGTGCATGACGGTTCGGCCGTCCTAAGACGGCCGGCCAAACCATCATGCGCACTGACAGCAGTGCCCACCACATCCGCCCCTTGCTGCAGTGCTGTGACCCCAACCCCCTAAAATGATCATCATTTTATTGTTCATTTGCCTCTGCGGGCAGGCGGCGATGCTCCTCCTCCATAGCGGAGGAACTAATTCTGAGGAAATGACACGGCGATAGCCCGTGTCTATTGTGAAAATTTGATTTACATGCGAGTGTGTGTAAAGATATCAGTCTAGCATATAGCTCTAGCATATAATTCACACTGTGGAAAGAGGCCTGGGCAGACTGTGAGTCTGACGGTCATCACACAGTGTGGGAATACCCCAGTCCACCTTAAGGCTTCAACGTGTAAAACCGAGAAGAAACTATGCCACAACAGCCTATGTCCTAACAGCCCTGGGTGTCTAACATTTCACACAGAGTGACGCATATGCAAGCCTAAACCCATGATCTACTATTTAAAAGAGTGAAAAAGATTCAGCCAACCAATGGATATATCATACAGGCTGTGAAACAGACACCAGACAGACAAAGACCTTGTGAAATCACCATTGAACCTGTGGGTCTAACACATAGCACAGGCTGTTGGAGGCACACCAGACAAGTAGAACGTGTACAATTGTAAACAGGATGTGTGAAAGACACGAAGCAACATACAGGTCAGATATGTAAAACGTGCAATGGAAAAGACATCACCCAACCTGCGAATCTAATATTTACCACACAGGCTGTGAGAAAAATACCAGCCAGCCTGTGTGCCTAGCATGAAATACAAGTTGCGAGAAAAGTAACAGTCAACCTGCGCGTCTGAACCTGTAGGCGAAGCCGGACCCGATGGAGGCCCGGGTAAAATGACATCCGGAGGTGGGAGGCCCGACCCCGTCCCCATTTGCATGCCGGCTAGGCCGGCGGGGGCTAGGATTGGCCCCCTTTCATGCAAGGTGAGCCCCACCCCAATCAAGGGGCGAGCTCGATAGTGCGAGGGGGGGATAAATGGGGGCTAACGGCCCAAATAAGCACATTAATCCCCCCATTGCAACAGGAAGGAGATGAATAGATAAACGGACAGACGGATGAAGAAGAGGACGGCCGGGTTGTTTTCGCGCCCTTTTACCTCCTTTGTCTGGCGTGTACGGCGTGAGCAGATTCCACGAACTGGAGCAGCATATCGTCTGTCCGGTGCAGGCCAAACCGGCTGTCGCCCCTATCCAGTGGCGGGAGCAGAGTGAGTAGAGCCTCCACCCCCGCCATCTACGAAGTGAAGCCTACGGCGGGGGCAGCGTGAGGGAGAGCCTCCACCCCTGCCATGTTCGAAGGAAGCCTGTGGCAGGAGCAGTGTGAAGAGGAGCCTTCACCCCCGCCGGCGCAATGAGAAGCGGCGGGCTCCACCGTGCAATGACACCCGGACTGAGTGCGAGGCGGGAACAGCACCGTGGACAAAGAAGTGAGTCACCAGGTCGGGCTTCCGCCGCATCCCTCTGCCTCCGGGTGGTGCTACAGGCAGAGCCTATCCCTCCTGCCAGCAGCAAGAGCGGGTCACCATTGTCGGGCTCCCGCCACATCCCACTACCTCCAGGGTCGATCGGCAGGGTTGCGGCGTGAGCAGAGCTACATCCCGCTAGGCAGAGGGGAGCAGCAGAGGGGGAGAAAAATGTTGCGCCCCTCGCAGCAATGGCGAATGGCGTGAAGATGGGGTACCCCTCACAGGAGTGGGGATGGACATGTTCCTACTGAACATCGTGGGGGTACTAGAGCAGAGGGGCTTTAAATGAGCAAAGGAGACCGGGTTGGTGGGGAGCTCCCTCCGATTGAGAAACAGTAGGTAGCGTGGCAGAATCAACTCAACAAATATTAGTAAAAAGAGGAAGCTTACTAGAAGGTAGATGATAGGCTCTCATAGTGTCCTTGGGATGCCTAACGGCAGGGGCACTGAGGGAGCCAAGGGGTGGCGTGACACCATAGAAAGAGTAGATGTGATGCTCCTGTAGGACCCTTGGGATACCTCACGGCAGGGGTACAGAGGGAGAAGATGGCAAGGACTCAGCCTCAAAAGTGAGTAGATGCTTAAGTACGGTCCTTGGGATGCCACACGGCAGGGACCCCTGGGAGAAGGGAGGGCCCAGGGAAGGACTACAGGGCAAGCAGGACGGCACTAGTGGCCCGGGCAGGTCCAGACAGGCACCCTCCAAATCTGTAGCAAGCTGAAGCCTAGACCCGTGAATTGGAACCCAGGAGATTGAGGAGGCTGGGTCCATAATGCAAGAAAAAGTTTAAGGAGCAATAGAAGTAAATAAATAACATGGACAATAAATGTATATGCGACCATGAACAATTGAAATGTATGTTTGATGAATAAGCTGCGACCTTTTCAGGCACCCAAGAAGTTGTCAGTGGTGATTTAAGGTAAAAGCGCGCAGTTGGTAGTAACGGGCAAGGGGACAGATCGCCGCCTGAAGGGGGTTTAGTGTTACAATGAATTGTATGAAAGTGTTCACGCACCCGTGGGTCTGCCATAGAAAGCAGGCTGGGGAAAAATTCCAGCCAGCCTGTGTGCCTAACATGTAATTCAAGCTGCGAGAAAAGTAACAGCCAACCTGTTTTCCTAACATGTAATTCAAGCTGTGAGAAAAGAAACAGCCAATCAGTGTGCCTAACATGTAATTCAAGCTGAGAAAAAAGTAACAGCCAACCTGTGTGTTTAGTATTTACCATGACCTGTATGAAAGATATCATACACCCGCTGGACTGCCATAGAAAGCAGTCTGTGGGAAACGGAGCAGCCAATGACATGTGACAGAGGCTGTGGGACGTACACCGTCCAACCTGCGAGTTGTACATGTACCGCAGGCTGTGACACAGATACCAGCAACGCTGTGCCAAGCATGTAAAACGGGCTGTAGAATATATAACAGACAGCTTTTGTGTCTAACGCAATACACTGTGGGAAAGAAACGTACCAACATGTGGACTAGCAAATAACACAGAGGGCAGGAAGAACAGCAGCCTTCCTGTGTGTGTAAGATGTAATACAGGTGGAGGGAAAGAAATCAGACAACAGCACATAACAGGCTGTTCGAAAGACACCAGCCAACCAGTGGGTCTAACGTGCAACATAAGCTGTGGGATACAGCGCAACCAATAATGTGTAACACAGGAAGTGTGAAAAACATTAGCCACCCTATGGGTATAAAATGGAACACAGACTGTCTGAAAGAACTCAGCCACAAATGTGTAACACAGGCTGTGGGAATGCGCGCAGCAATTAATGCATAACACAGGGTGTAGGAAAGACATCCGCCAACCAGTGGGTCAAACGTGCAACACAAGCTGTGTGAAAGAGCGCAGCCAATACCGGGTAACACAGTGAGTGTGAAAAACATTAGCTACCCTGTGGGTCTACAATGCAACACAGGCTGTGGGAATGCTCGCAGACAAGAATGTGTAATACAGAGTGTGGGAAAGACATCAGCCAACCTGTGAGTCTAAAATGCAACACAAGCTGCGTGAAAGAGTGCAGCCAATACTGTGTAACACAGTAAGGATGAAAAACATTGGCCATCCTGTGAGTCTAAAATGCATCACAGGCTGTGGGAATGCACGCAGCCAATAATGTATAGCACAGGGTGTGGGAAAGAATTAGCCAACCTGTGGGTGTAAAATGCAACACAAGCTGTGGGAAAGAGCACAGCCAATACTGTGTAACACAGGAAATATGACAAACAGTGGCCAGCCTGTGGATTTAAAATGCAACACAGGCTGTGGGAATGTGTGCAGCCAATAATGTATAACACAGAGTGCGGGAAAGAGCGCAGCCAATATTGTGTAACACAGGCTGTGGGAAAGAGCGCAGCCAATAATGTGTAACGCAGGGTGTGGGAAAAACACATGTCAATCGGGGATTTAACATATCACACAGAGCAGCAATTTTTCTGTCATAAACTTTGGGTCAATATCTAATAGGCAAATGGAAGGACAAAAGCCAACCTGTACCTTTAACATGCAGGTGAGGTCTGTGTAAGATCCCTGCCCAGCCTATGAATCCTGCGCCCAAAGTGAGACCAAGATTCCATGACGCAGCCTGTTGGGGTCTCGGCAGCCCGGCCGATGGGTTTAAGATGTAAAACACAGAAAATGTGCTGTAATAACGACGGTGGGAAGACAGCAGCCTAGCCCATGGGTCAAACATGTAACCACTACTAAAAAGATACCAGCCTACTGATCTAGCAGCAGATCATGTGTGTCTAACATGTCAGAGTGGCAAATGGTATAGTCCAATCTCTAAGCAGGAAAGATGCCAGCCAACATGATGGCGAAACACGTCAGGCAGATCAGAGTAAAGTGCAACTCATTCTATGGGTGTACCATGAAACCATCACATGGCGAGAACAATAAACTTTCCAGACATCTGAGCCCCATACATAATAATATAAGTAGGCTTTCCTGTTTCCTTTTTCTATTTCTGGTAAATTCTGGTGGGTTTTTTCAGTGTTTTCGTTACCTTAAAAAACAGTGGTTATCAGTGGTTATACATTTTCGACCCATTAAAAACAATAGAAACAGCGTTTTTCCAGTCTTTATGGAACGTTTTGATTTTAATTATTGCTTGCTTTCTGCACTGATAGTGCATGTGTATAGACAAGGTATATGAGGTCCAAATACATTTTTACAAATCAAACTTATTGTAGTACACCATACAATACTTCTTTTGTGCGTCTGTGGTCATGCTCTCTCACTCTTTCCTTCCTATCTAATCGTTTATCTGTGAAAAGACCCTCTCAATATTGGAACTTGAGACGGGCAACGCCAAAACAGCCAGTACACAATTTGCTAACTCTGGCCAATAACATAGCTTTCCAAGCCAGTACTGTTGCACCTGAAGATTGTGATTCTCTAGGACATGTTCTACAACATATGCATTGAATTGGGTGCATATGCCCTGTTATTGAAGCAGTCAAAAATGAAGCAGTAATTTTCAAAGTCTGGAGAAAATTCTGAAAGGATCTAGAACTTGTGCAGAGTACCTCAGTGAGGCTTCATTAACTTCAAATGCCATGGTTGGTGAAGGGACATTTCTATGCATCATTGCAAGCCATTTCCCATAAACTATAAAATAACATTTCCTTGCTTACCAAGTGGCAAGAATTCTAACATGAAGCATGTTACCGTACCAAAGTTACAAAAAGTGTCATCCACCCTACTCTCAAGGAGATGTTTCAGATGTACACCAATTACGTTGAACACTTGGTAGACAAGGGTGTTTCCAGCCTCCAGTATTTTGATTATGTACACTACATCAGGTATGTATTCCTGTAAAACCTAAGCATGCAGTAAACTACTTTTTTCACATCACTATCAATATGTGACCAAAGATCATCACATTTCTTGCCTTTGGCATCATTACTAAGCAAAAATTCTGTAAACGGTTGCCCAACCTATACAACGCCAGATAAAACATTTTATTACTCCCCCAGGGTGGCAGGGCGACGCCCTTCATGCCCCTGGACACTGGCCTTCCCTGCACAAGTTACTTTTTTTGAACACACTCTTTCTAAGGGCAGTAGTTCCTTGCCATCCTTCCAGCATAATGATCCTTGTAGTCCAATACCAGATGTAGGGAAAATTAAATTTCGTTAAAGACCAATGTATGATATTTGAAAGTTTTCTTTAATGTTATGCTTGTTATTTTGCTTTGTTTTAATTGTGACTCCCTTCTCTCCATATCTCAACCAAAGAGAGAGAGCGAGCGAGAGAGAAAGCTGGCACTACTGTACAACGTAAGGAGTTGCTATTAGTGGGCAGTGTGGTAAATTTGCACTAACAATTTGAAAGCCAACACTAAAGTGCAGTGTGAGGAGCTTGCTTTGGATGGAAGAGTAAGAAGCTGGCCCAGTGAGACAGGTGTGAAGCTGACACTAATCGGAAAAGATTGTACTTTCAATCTTGCAAGCCAGACCTGGATTGCAGGGTGAGAGGCTGGCACTAGTGAGCAGTGAAAACGCTACCTCTGAGGGCCATTGGAAGTAGCTAGAATTGGTGGGAAGTCTCTGAAGCTGACATTTGTGAGCAGTGTATGAAATATTCATACTGGTTGGCAATGATGAATATGACCTGGCTTGGAAAGGCCTTCGGGACACAGTACACTGTACAGCACATGTCAGGTGTACCGGGTAGTTTGGTGTGCCGGGGAGCAGGATTTCTCAGACACCATTCACACTGTTGTCATTCTAATAGGTCTGAGTTTGGGTTCAGATCTCATAACTGAATGTTATGTCACAATGTGTGAAGCAGTTTCACAGGTATTGCAGTGTGTGTGTGTGTGTGTGCGTGTGTGTGCGTGTGTGCGTGAGTGTGTGTGTGAACGCCGAATGCTTTCCAGAGCCAGGGTGGTATGATCAAGCCTATGATGTCATGGATTGTTGGGATGGTGCTGTCTGAAAGCTGTGGGTCCAACAGGTATGAGCTTAGCATTAGATCCAGGAGGATGGGAGCCTATGGGCTGCACATCATCACGTTTCACGAAGAGCCTTCATTTATGTAACCCCCACGGCAAGGTAGTTCTTGCTTCTAGAGCACTTCCAGGGGTATCACTCCTACTAATCAAGCGAGATGTTCCAGGCTCCTGAAACTCTCTCCTGTATGTTTCACCCATTGCTTCCACCCACATGTGTCCTTCGTGTTGCTTTCCACCAACCCGTGTTGCTTTTGCACCCACCCTTACCTACTGTGTCCCCTCCAGCCCTCCTCATATTACTTTTGTGCCCTCACATGTGTTGCTGCAGCATTTACCCCTCCCTTCTCTGTGCTGCTCCCTCCACCCATCTTCCTGATGACTTCACTCCCCCGCCCACTTAAAAAAAATGCTTTTAAGCATGTATTTTTCTTTTTAATCATTAATCCAATTCGGATTGGTAACTAAAAATAAAAGAAAGGCGTGCATCATTTTGTAGGTGAGCCATGGCTTCTGATGCTGTTTTGGAAGTCTAAAAACCATTGGCAAAGGCAATAGGTCACTAACACGACAACTATTGGCTTTGCTAAAACTTTTTTAGTTGAATCGCAGATTTAGAGTAACACTGAGGTCTGAGAAATGGGCCCCCGACTATATGATCATGGGCGAACCATTGGGCTTCCATTTGGGGGGGCACTGATGGAAAGTTCTCCCCAAACACTGGCAGGATGGCAGGTGTAGGAGTGTGAGGATGAGAGTCTGCTGAAGGCTGGTAGTGTCTCCGAGCGACACGGAGTCTGATTATCATGGGTAGTGTGGATGCGGGGGACCCCTCAATTTTCACTCCCCAAAATATTACCTAACAGAACATCGACAATTCAATGAATTGAAGACAGTGTTGAATCCCAGTTTTGTGATACAACGCGTCCCAAAGATAAGGTGCCTACCAAAACATCATAAATATCAGAGAACAGTCATTCATAAACTTTATTTCGATTCTCAGACCATAGAAGTGTAAATGCATACAGTACAGTAAGAATTAAGGTGCATACAGTAATACGTTAAAATTCTGTTAAGAGATAGACTCTAGAGAATTGGAACTAGACAATAATTGAAAAGTTGAAATAGTAATCTTATGGAGCACCTAAAACTGAGGCAACAAGGACCTATATCGAATATAAAGTCAGCAGCATGGCCCGCCACAGTAGTCGAGAATAAATGTGAATATCTATTGCACGTGCGCTGCATGGCATTTGAAAAAGAGACTTTAAAAATACATAAACGAGTAATAACTCGGTAAAAGGCACAGTCAATTTACATTTTCAACAGGGATCCTCTGATAGCCCACATTTTGCAGAGGAAATTAGCCACTGCCAAGGCTATCAGCAAGCTAGTGTCAGATTTTTAAATGTGCAGTGCCAAGACGCTTGCAAAGAGGAGTTACCCACACAGATCTCGGGGACCGGTACAGTGGACAAACAAAGAGTAGGTGGCCTATTGTCTCAACAGCTGAGGGACATCTAGGGCAAACTGAGATGGACTAGCTGAGTTACGCCAAGAGGCTATGAAAGAGTTTACCGGGATGGCTCCCAATCTGAATTGCATATAGAGCTCTCTATCCTGCTGGATCGTTATGAATGAATGAATGAATAGGTACTTGTAAAGCGCATTGCTACCAAAGGCCTCCTAGCGCTAATGACAAAACCAATTACCGACAGTAAAGAGCATCAGGGGAACAGTAGAGTCTTCAGAGATTTGCGAAAAGAAAGGTGATTAGTCTCAAGCCGAACATGATCTGGAAGGTGATTCCAGCTTTTCGATGATATAATGGAGAACATCCTACCACCACTCCGTACTCGATTAACTCTCAGAACTGTAGCATGATGTTTCTTTCCTGAGCGTAGAGTTCTATTTGGGATGTAAGGGGTAATGATAGTCCTGAGAATCGGAGGTGCCATGGAGGACAAAACCCTGTGAGCGATGCAAAGGGCCTTGAACTGGATTCTCTCTGCCACTGGCAACCAGTGCAGAGAGATAAGCAAGGGCTTCGCTGATGCTTGATAAGACGCCTGCATGAGGGAGCGTGCGGCACAATTTTGCACCACTTGAAGCTTTTTAATGGTGGCGCCCGAACAGCCAAGATAGAGCACATTAGCGTAGTTGAGCCGTGATAACATCAGGGCCTGCACCAACAGTTTCCCTGCACTAAAAGGGAGCAAGGGTAGAATTTTCCCAATCATTTGGAGGATTCCAAAGCAGGTAGCAGCTACCTTACGTGCTTGCTCCTTAAACTCTAGTTTGCGATCAAACCAAACCCCAAGACTCTTATGCGTTCTTTGGGTGTGGGCATAGTTCCAAGACATTTAGGCCAGAAAACACCAGGGTTGATGTTAGTGGGTTTTCCCAAAAACATCAGTTCAGTTTTTGCAGCATTTAATTTTAGAAAGGAGTTATCCATCCAAGCAGACACTTTCTCCAGGCAGTTGGTCAGGCAAAACTGCTTATCATTCAACTGTTTAAGGGACACAATTAACTGTGTATCGTCTGCATATGAGATGATCTTGACCCCAAAAGGCTTGACCACTTCTGCCTAAGGTCGCATATACACATTGAAAAGCGTGGGGCTCAGGGAGGATCCCTGAGGAACCCCACAGTCCACAGGCATTCTTTCCGCGATAAAATTGTCCTCAAAGACTTGAAAAGACCTATCTTTAAGGCATGAGTCAAGCCATTTATGCGGGGCTCCTGAAACCCCAGACTCCCTAAGTCTATCAATCAGAAGCTGTTGATTGACTGTATTGAAGGCCGCGCTGAGATCGAGTAGTATAATGGCTGCGGACCCACCGACATCTACATTTTTCCTTGATTCATCAACCACTACTAGCAAGGCCGTTTCAGTACCCTGCTGTGGTCGGAAGCCAGTTTGGGAGGGGTGCAGGCGATCGTTTCCTTCCAAAAAGGCAGAAAGAATCAAATTAACGTATCTTTCGCAAATCTTTGCAAATCTTGGCAGCAGTGAGATTGGCCGATAGTTAGCGAAGGTTTCCGGATCCAGGGTAGGTTTCTTTAAGAGGGCTCTGACCATGGCCCATTTCCATGGGGATGGGACAATCCCAGTGGACAGTGAAAGGTTAATGAGATCAAGAACAACTGAGCTGTTAGAATCAAAAACCTGGTTTATAAAAACCGGAGTTATCACATCACTGGGAGAACCAGATTTCAGCTGATAAGTATAGGCTTTTAAAGATTCCAGGTCCATGGGGGGGTGGTCTCAATAACTGGAACCGGAGATTTGGCTAAGCCTTCTGGGCAGGAGATATCTATCAGTCCTGGCGAGGGAGGAAAGGTAGAATAAATATCATTGATTTTTTAAAAAAAGAAGTGCGCCAGATATTGCTTATATTAACTTGCCAATTTGAACTCCAATAAGTCCGATGTGCTCCAGCATGGATACGTTAATGCAAACTGGGCACCCAGTTTCAGTATTGTTTCTTAATTAGGTCCCTGCTGGCGAGCAGTGCTGAATCCCTGGCATCCCACAATCCCTCTAGCCCTATTGCAGTGAGAAGGGATTTCAGTTTGTAGAACCATCCAATTTTCTTACTTCGGATAAGGCAGCAGTGCATGGGAGCAACTCAGGAGTAGTCCTAATGTGAAGCCAGAACTAGAGGGGGGGGTAGCTTTGCCTCATCACTGATGGAGGTTCTGCCCGTGCCCAGCCTGATTGGGTGAAGAGTAGTGCTCTGTGGAAGTGAGACCAAAGCTCTCAGGAATTTGTTCTCTGTTGTCAGGAGGCCATCCAGGTTTTCAAAGTCCACAGTTCAGCACCATATAGTGCTGAGCCCACTGCCTTGCAGTCATAGATGTGGAGTGGGGCTGCTGCAGGTCTACTGGAGGAGGTCCTGTGCTCTTCGATCAGGGCCCCGGTAATCTGCCTGTGTTGGAGAGTCCGCTTCACTATTTGAGGCTTCCATGACTGATCATCGGAGAGGGTGATCCCCAGGTGCTCAAAGGTGTTTACTCTCTCCAGGGGTAACCCACCCAGTATGAGCTTGCCGTGGTATGTTTTGTGGGGGTTCAACATCAAAAGTTTTGTTTTTGAGATATTGATCTTCAGACCTCACATGGTACAGAAGGCCTCAAAATGATCCAAGAGCAACTGAAGCACTCTAGGGGTTTTGGACACTAGCAGCGTGTTGTCGGCAAACAGCAGTGTTACCACTTTCGTACCCCCTCAGAGAGGGAGCATCAGCAGGGACATCAGAGAGGTACTGGACAACTCCATTAACAAAAAGTGAGAAGAGTGTAGGGGACAGTACACAGCCCTGTCAGACCCCTTTGTTGACTTTGATCGGGTCTGTTAACTGTCCTTGACTGCCCCAGCGAACCCTTGCATAGTTAACCTCATGGAGGTGAATAGCTAACGATAAAGCATCAGGACGGAGGCCCATCTCTTTTAGAACACACCAGAGCTTGTGTCTTGGGACCAGGTCAAAGGCAAACCTTAACTCAATGAAAGCGACGTAGAGGCTTCCCTGGCCTATGGCCACCCTCTTCCATGTCAGTAAGAGGAAGCAAAAGACCTGGTCGATAGTGCTGTGTTTTTGACTGAACTCAGGTTGGAAGGGAGACAAGATGCTAAAGTAACTAATCCAGGCCTGTATTTTCATAAGGAGTGCGCGAGCGAACACCTTTTTGGACACAGTCTATCAGACTGCTGGGCCTATAGTTGGAAGGTGACCATCGGTCACTCTTCTTATAGACTGGGATCACCTCAGCTCCCTTCCACAAAGGTGGAATTGGGGCCCCCACTGCGATGGCATTAGCTAGTGCCAGGATATAGGTGGTCCAATTCTCAACATCACTAAGATAAACATCAGCAGGGATGCCATCAGGTCCATCGGCCTTAGCCCTTACGATGGAGTTAATGCTGGACCTGATTTCAGCTCCTGTGAAGAAATCAATAGTAGATGAGTGAGCGTGATCGACTGTGCAGGCTACGGTGTCTGGGTTATGAGGCTCAGAGAATAGTGTGGAAAAGTGGTCATGCCGGCTGCAATGGGAATGTTGTTGGTCGGTGGCAGGGGCCTGTTGGCATCCCCCCTAGTAAATAGAAGCTAAAATCGCTTGGAGTCTTTCCTAGTGCAGGCCTCCCTGATTAGCGACCAACGGTTCTCCTCCCATTCCCTCTTTGCTCTAACCTGAGCTGCCCTATAGGCCCTTATTACTTCTCTCAACTCTGCCACATTGTTTGTCTTAATGGAGACAGCTAATTGACGTCTGAGGCTCCTCCACTCCTGGATGATCCAGGCAAACTGTGACCTGAACTTTCTACTGGTGTCCTGGGGGCGTAGTGGTTCTCTAAAAAAAGTGGCCAACAGACTAAAAAGATGACTTTGACAAGTTGTAATCTCACCCAGCTTTCCCTGTTTATCAACTAATCTAGATAACTTGGTGCTGCCATCTACCACATTAAGTTTGATTGCGTCGAGTCTCTCTGCATCTGGGGATACCCGGGCCCAATTAAGCCGTCTGCTGTCATTGGTTGGGCATACCTCCCTAGTCGTAACAATGGGGTAGGATGGATTCAAATAAATGTTCCAGGGCCATGCCAGGGAGAGCTCTAAAGGATTGGGGTCCCTATCTGTGGTGAACCCCACAACCATGTCGTCCACAATGGGACAATCTCAGATCTAACAAAAAGTGGTCAATACGGCTTATATTGGTGGTTCTGTTGAAAGTATTGGACCCCATTTTATCAGACTTGTTGCGGCCATTGGTATCCCTCAGTCCGTACTCAAGAGTTAGGGCGTTAAGATGTAGTGCTACTTGTCACCATTTTTAGATAAGAGGTAAGTCAAGAGGGGGAACATGTCACAGCTCATCCTCCTCCCTGGCCCCACATATGTCTTCCTTTGCTAGAGGCTCGAAGGTGACATTGAAGTCCTCCCCTACGATTAGTGGAGGCTGGGTGTCCCTGTTGTCAAGTAGGTCTTCCAACTCTTGTAGGGTGGATGATCGCCTTCCTGCACTAGATCTTAACTCATAGACATTGTAAATGTCTAATGCCATACCATTCCTACCCCTAATTTGGACCACTAACTTGTCGGTGCTGTTACAGTGGAGCTCGCAGATAGTACATGGTAGCACGATTTTTACCCAAATCAGCGGGCCGTCCTGGTTTGGTGGTACTAGCTAGGCGGTGTGAGGTAGCGTGGTATGTGAACGGGGGTGGTACTCCAGGTTTCTTGGAGGATGATGATGTCAAAATATTTGATAAACTGGACCCAGTGCAGAATATCCATTTCCAGTCTCACCCCTGCCACATTCCATGTTACCAGATTGAGCCCGTTGGGATTTATATGGCCTGGGGTCGGGATGTGTTGTATGTCCTCTACACTGTTATCTGTATGCGCTTCTAGATCAGATGTTGCTATGAAAGAATCTCCCTCCTTGGGCCCAGCTATCGGGGTCAAGGGCTTGATGGTCGTCTCGAGGCCGATGGGGGTGTGGGTTGATAAGAGATTTTCTACACAGATGCTATCTTTGATCGCAGCGGTTTAATGACTACTTGAGCTCGCTGAGAGTATTTTCGTGAGTTCAGAAATAGCATGCTGTGTGAGTCAGTCATTGGTTGCGAGGGGTGAATCTAAGCCCAGATGGGAGTCCAAGTGCTGGGGAGTACTTAGTGATGGGGGCTGGAGGGGTCTATACTTAAGTTGGATGCCCGAGGGAATGGGAGAGCTAGTTCTAGCTTCAAGGGCTATCAGGTTGTGGGCCATATTCCCTTTTGCTAGATGTAGTTCTATATAGTCTGACTGGATGTTGGGGCGGGCTATCCTTTTAGCACACAAGATGTCATCCGTTATCACTGAGTGGCATCCCCTCACCTGCTGGATCTAATGTGTGATTTTGTTAATTAGGAAGTCTTCAACTTCGTGTTTGACATGGAAAGCAACTTTAGGCACATTGGTAATGAAGATACTCTTGGAGGGCAATTGGGTCTGCCCATACCGTTCTTTGGAGAAGGTCGAGGGGTGCCAGAATTGGGGAGTCAGGAGGAGACTTCGTAGCTCAGATGCTGGCCTAGCTGCATTTGTCGGTCAGTTTTGGCTTGCGGCATTGCCTCTTGCGTCCCCCTTGCAACTATACGGGTATCAGGTGGGAGGGGGTATTTTCTGTTAGTAATGTTTGGGGGCTAATGGCAAGATGCTGGCTGGCACAGGTAGATTTGGGCAACTGGCATCTTGGAACAAGTTTATTAGCTGGGCAGGGGTCTGTTTGGGAGGTTGGACTGGTGAAACTCCGCTGACTGTTAGGAGTCTAAAGCGTTCTGTAAGGGTTAGGACAGCAGACTTTAGTAGAATAACTTCCATCCTCCGAACTTAGATGATCCTAAAAGTATCATTGTCATTCAGGGAGACCTCTCCCCCAGTTGCAGCTCTTGCTCCTCCCCCTGCTCCTACCTCTACCTCTACCTCTGCCTCCCCCACTAGCCCCATTACCATATCACCATTTGGTCCCCCAGTCCCCTCTCCTCCCTTTTGAGCACAACTCGTGTTCTAGAGTGGTAGGAATCTGTTGTATAAAACAAGGTCAGAGTCAACGATATCAGCAGGGCCCTGAGCTGTTTCCGTGATGGGCAGTAGTTTTCACACAGCACACCATTTATGGCTGCTGCACTGCGCTGCATGAAAAAGTGGTAATTCTGCCCCACAGAGTTTATTCACAAAGTCGAAAAGTCCCTACAGCTCTGTATTTTTTCTAGTTTGCCAAGCAATGTGGGCGATGGATACCAATCAATGGGCGCCTCATAAAAGAACATGTGTTTTTTTACATAAAGCTTCTACTTGCATTTTGCCACTTTTAGGCACTATAAAGTGCAAGCATTACTTTCACCGAATTTATCTGTAGCCATTTTAAGAACCTCGAAAGAATTTAAAGGTACTTTGGACTTTCCAAAGTTTGAACCCATGACTTGCAAATCACATCAGATATAAATCACTGAGCATCTTGCTGGAGTTACCCATAGTCTTCATTACACCTCTCTTCCTCGTCACAATCATCACTATCTGACGTACATTCGCACCCAGGGGGGAAATGGTACGGTTGTACTACTGAATAGAAGATAGGTATACAAAACCTAGACTTACCTGTCAATATTTTATTTTTGATATTCTGTCCTCGATATTGAATCCTAGTGATACTGCGGTTTCAATATTCCGGGGGTACACCATCTGGTACGCACTCAAGGGGGTGGAAAATCAAAGGTGTGGTGAAAAATATTTTTTTTATTACAGTCCTCCCAATCTGAGCTTTAATAAATAGGATCCATGCTGGAGACGGTGCAGCAAATTGCGGCTGTAAGGATAAAGGAAGGACTTGGCATAGTGAACATGATCATAAGAAATTGAGGCATTTAGCTTTATGCAGGTTTAGCAAACTGAAACAGATTGATGGAAGCTTCCAAGAACCACTGAGGGGCCAGAGGGGTGTACATCACAGAAAACATCAGGGACAGCACTCCTCAGAAAGAAAACACAGAGATTGAAGAAAAAAAATACAAAATTATATGAACACTCACAACAAACAGTGCTTGACCCGCAGATAGAAAATCCCCAGAGGAAACTGTCGCCACAAAGGGAGTAGACAGTCATTGCATGTAGAAGACATGGACGTCATTGTCTTGTCAGCTTGTATGTAGAATATGAGTAGAGTACCTATCAGGATAGTTGTGGGATCGTGGCAAACAAATGTTACGGAAACAGGCAGTACACAGTGAAGATGCACTGGCACAAGAAAAACAAGCATTTGCAATGCAATAGGTCTCACATTGCTGAAAGTTCGAGCTATTGGCATTGCTAATAATAATCCATCTCCAATACTTCAAACTTTCAGTAATGCGCGAGCAATTGCATTGTAAATCAATCGTGGCACTCGCACTTTAGATGTAAACATCAGAAGCTAAAGCGCGGTTGCAGCAATTGCTTCAAAAGTAAAGAAATAGAAAAAAAATGTTTTCTAATTCTTTACTCTGGAAGCAATCAAGGCACCTGTGCTTTATTTCAAGATGTTTAAAGCTAAAGCGCGGGTGCCACCATTGTAACCAAAGTCAATAAAGAGAAAAAAAGGGGTGCGGATGCTCCAGATCGCAACTAACCAAAAGAAAGGCGCGGCTGCCATTATTCCAGCCAAGATGTGCCGCGCTGGTTAAATACATTTTTTAAAAAGCATTGTGGGGAGCACGTACTGCCTGCAACAGCAGGAAGGACAAAGCTATTTCAGAAAATAGCGCTCCGAAGCTGTAATTAAAATGTACTGAGTAAAAACACATGTAACAAGGGGTGTCCTCATGGGAGGTTACAAGGAAAGAAAAGGCGGTACAAAGGTGGGACTACTAAGCCTATTGACCAATGAAAAGCCACCATTTACAAAAGACAGTCACAGAAGCCAATTAAAAAGATGGGCGGAAAGTGGGCAGAGCTTCATTCCAACATCCTGAATACAGCAAGTGTCGAAGAGACGGCGCAAGCACTGCCTAGGCGAGACCTACAAAACAATAATACTAAGATGGGCTCACAAAAATGTAACCCAAAAAAGGCACTCTAAAAGAATGAATCCATCATTTGTTACGAAATCCTAAACAGTCTCTGTTGTGGAAAGTCAGGATCTGCATTAAGCCAGAGGAAAGGTACATCTCATTCTCTATACATGGACAGGTGGACTCAATGCTAGTGTCCTCATTGCACAGAAAGGACTGCACACATATCAATGTCTGTTTCCACATCACCATGGTATTTCCACATTGTTTTAATATGAAAAGAATATGTTAACATGCCAATATCCACGGGCCCCTATTTGGATAAAGCACACAGCACTATGATCATTTCCACATTGCTTCATACTACCATATTCAACATTACCCAATTATGTAAAGCCCGTATTGTGATGTCAGTATCCATGTTGTCCCCAATATTTGACGAATAATTAGCCCACTGTGTACAGCATCATTGCCAAACGAGTTTCCACACAGCAACTGAGAAATGATCCTCTTTCACTAAAGCAGAGAGTCCATCCTCATTTCGTACTAGGTGCATAGAAAACTTCTGCTGTAAGCATAATTCACCACTCTGGACTTTCCCAGTTATTTATCATCCCGCTGCATAATTATCCGGCTCTGGAGACAGATGTAGCACCAGGTCCCTATCCCCTCCCTATCTTCCTACAGCATCACTGCTTGTCAGTACATCAGACTGTTGAGTGAGGGATGCCCCTAAGGGTAGGTAAATAGATGTCAATGACACTGAGGGAACTGAAATGAGATAAGGAAAAGATTCAGAAACACTTTCTGATGGTTTAATGGGAGTCTATATTCTTGCTTTCCACCTCCCTCTAATTCTGCCAGACTTCACAAGAGAACAACCCGATCCACAATGCACTACTGCTGATGGACCATATCCCCAGCAGTAACTTCTGAGAATTGATGACCAATCACTCTGGTAAATGACAGAAAGCTGTTGACACACTTAAAGAAGAGTGGGGTCAGTCAAAGAGACCATCCAGACTGGGAACCTCAAAAAGGCCACAGTCTACATTGCACTCTTCCTGTCTCCTGGTGCCACCTCGAGCCCTGCGACAAATGCAACCCTTGGTTCTGAAAAACATGCCGAAGTACAGAGACATCATATACCAGCACGCAACAACTCTAAAAAACTACACTGACTGCACATAAGAAAGTGTTTATATTTAAGATTGTGTGTCTATTACATAAAGTTGGCCACAGAAGCTAATCACTTACCTCTCTTATGTTGCAGCAGCCTGGTGTACCTCTAGAAACCTCGTATACTCCAAAGTTAGTCTAGTGGTGGCGAAACAGAAATCCTCCAAAAATACCACTAATATCCTCTTCTCTTACTAGGGGGGACAATGAGGAATAACTCCAATCACAGAAGTCAAAAACAAGGGAAACAGAGACAAAACTAGGTCCAGAGTGTGTCAGGTTTCTTTCCGAGTCACTCTTTCTTCCTGACTCACTCTGAGTTTCAGATTGCATGCTGTGATTTGTCGATAAGTGGTCTGGTATCCGTGTGAGGGATGCTTTTATTTGTTCTCATGGAGAAATCATATGAACTGTTTGCTCAGTTTTCAATGCACCCAAAGTCCTGCCAGGAAACAAGCACTAATACCCGTTGCCATGACGGCAGGTATTTCAATATACAGAGATGAGGCCAGGTCGAGCTGCCATCTATAAATCTAGCATGCTGAATGCCCCTGGGATGCAGAGGTATTGTCCTCTGTCGTCCTGACGGACACCACTCCGTTCTCCAAACTAAATGCAAATCAAAAAAACATAAAAAAGAAGAAACTATTCAAGTACACTACTTTAAGTAAAACACTGTGATGTGCACCCATGTTGCGCACACACATGCCCTGGGGGCATGTGTGTGTGCAACATGGGTGCACATCACAATTTCAGGGGTGCAACAGGGTGTCCTTTTGACACCATTACACCCATTGACCTATTGATACTCGCAAACTGCGCATGCAATCTCCCATTCATTCCTATGGGCCTGCAGGCCCATAGGAATGAATGGGGAGCCATTCCTTAATTGCGACTCGCAAATTGCGAGTCGCAATTAAGGATTGTTTAGGGCGATTCCTACATGCATAGGCTTTTGCGAGTCCTTAATTTCGATTCCTTAATAATTGCAATTAAGGACTCTCAAAATCCCACCTTGATGCATGTGCCCCAAAATTAATTATCGTAAATCTAATCTAACACATACTGGGGACAATACATACATTAGGGAGTCAAAAATTAAACCCTAACACCTCTCCAACAAACATTGGGAAAGTGCATATACTATAGGTAAATTACATTTACTATTCGAGCTTCATATAATAAGCGATGGGGAAAACGCTTATTTTTATGATGGTCACAAATACTGTTCTAACTCCAGTCCAATGCACATTAGGGAAAACCTAGCAACAACTCTGTGCAGGGTTCTGGCGCCTTTTGAGATGACATTTGGGGATGTGCTCTATATTGTGTCATTATATGTCGATGACACTTTAATATATGCCTAAGACCTTCAGAGCTCCTTGCTGGTCTTGTTTACCACTCTGGAGACGCTTGGACATAGCTCTGGACTGCGAGTGAACAGGGACAAGAAGGTTTTTTTTTCACTGAATTCTCTGGTTAAGGCCAAATCTGACAGCTTACCACATATTAGCTAATGGTGAACACTAGATCACTTTCGTTATCTTGGTGTACAAGTTGCACATTCTTTACAACAGCATCGTTCGCTAAATATTGGTAGGGCATTGCAAGGCTTGCGTGAATCTATAGATTTCTGGATAACAATTCTGCTCTCCCTTGCCGGCCGCATAGCAATCGCAAAGATGAGTTTTCTGCCAAGATGTCTTTATCACTTGCAGAATGCATTATGTACAGTTCCCTGACATACATTTAAAGCTCTGGACATACTCCTGACTATATTGATGTGGGTGGGGAAAAGGGATAAAATAAAATTAGAGGTGCTCAAACCTGAGGAGGGAAGCCTAGGACTACCGGACCTGGAGTTGTCCTACTTAGCAGCACAAGTGCAGCATGCCCTACAGTGGTGCGAGGTGGATAATAACTGGGATTGACTATTATTGAGGGGCTCTTGGGACGAGGAGCAATAGCACACCTCACTGATGAGGGGTAGACTCGAACCCGCACACCGTGCATTCATAATCAGGAATTTCACAATAGCATGGGATGTCATGGTGAAGGGAATACTGAAATGCCCTCCGTTCTCTAGATCTCTGGATATATGGTGGGTGAAGCCCTTCAAAACGTTCTTGAATGTAATGTCAATGACTCGGTGGGAGGAGGGTGGCTGCACCACACTGGGTGATCGCTTCCCCAAAGAGACACTTTTAACATATGAAGAAGCCCAAACTAACTTTGTGGTTGGGCTGAGACATTTCTAAAATATGGCAAAATAGCAAACACTGTCAGGGAAACCTGAACTGACTTCCCTAAGGCACCTCAAATGACCACAGTGCTGGAAACTCTGATATAATTGGGGCATTCTGCGCATGCCGAATCAAACATTTACAGTGCACGGGGAAAAAATTGAATCAAATGGCCCTTTAGAATCCTGATTTAGACACACTGCTCACAGACTCGGGTGGGATTGGGAATCAACCAGCAGACAGGTCCAATCTATATCTGGCAATGCCAGGTTCAAGTTAATGCTTTTCCACATAGTGCATCAATTGCAATTGGCCCCCTTGTGATTATAAAGAATATTTCCAGCTAGGCCACTGGGGTACCTGTTGTAATGTGCTTATTATCTATACTCTCTCCCTTCTCTGGTTCTCTGCCTGCCTGCTCAGCCTTTGATGAGGTATGATAGAATGTTGAGGGTGGTTTGGATTCTAGTGGGATCAGTTGGTGAGAAGGGGCTGAGCAGGGAGGACGCTGCTCCTGGTGGGGCATTAAGAAGGAACAGAACATCTCCTGATAACCTGTAACATGTGATTTGGATCTGAAGAATAAATCATCAATCATTAATACAAGACCATGCCTGCGCCCATTCATTCATTTTAACAGTACCCCAGAT
Organism: Triturus cristatus; assembly: GCF_964204655.1. NCBI lineage: Eukaryota > Metazoa > Chordata > Amphibia > Caudata > Salamandridae > Triturus > Triturus cristatus. Next base: position 622,831,648 of record NC_140583.1, on the reverse strand, counting down.
GTAGGGAGTGGGAAGCTGATGTGCTCCATATGATGTAGAACTGTGCTGCTCCGCTTGAATAGCTTCCCATAGTTATGTTTGAGCTGGAACGAAGTATACAACATTGCCCTTTGACCCTTATCCCTTGGCTCTGGGACTTGGGACTGTGGCAAAAGTTTGCTTCTTTGGGATTGATATTGATGAAACGCCAAATTGCAATGTGTTGGACACGGCGGCAAGCCCCAGGATTGAAAGCATGGGAGAAGGATGTTCAAGAGTGGGCAACAGCAGAAGCAATATGTATGAGAATGATCAGCACAGATGAAAAATTGGTTAAGGATCTGCATGACTAGTCTGAAATGTTAGAAAAATGGATGGGGAACTAGACAACGGCCAGGGGACTCAAAGTGATGAAAAATCTCAACATATACTCAATATTAGATGATGGACAACTGTCTCAAGCTCAACACAGATAAGATGGAAGCCCTCATCTTTGGGAGCAACACCTCACCATGGAACTACACATGGTGATCTGCTGAACGTGGCCTATCCCCCACCCTAACAGACCAACCTGCAACCTCGGCATCATCTTGGACAGCAAGCTATCTATAAAGAGACAGGTAAAGGCAATCTCATCCGCATGTTTCCACACCCTACGCATGCTTCGCAAGATCATCAGGAGACTCCCAGTCAACACCAGAAGGTCCGTCATGCAGGCATTCATCACCACCAGGCTGGACTACAGGAACACACTCTATGTAGAAATCACTGCAGGAAGAGACTACAGATAATCCAAAATGCAGTGTTAAGACTTATCCTCGACCTTCCCAGATAGACCCACATCACCTCACACCTCAGGAAGCTTCACTGGCTCCTGATCCAGAAAAGATGCTAGTTCAAGATGCTGACCCACTCATACAAAGTCCTGCACAATTAAGGACCGGCATACACCAACAAATGAATGACCTTGCACCAACACCCAGGGACCTAAGAGCCCTCTTCCTTGCAGACACCCCGCAAATCCTCCGAAGCAACAGCAGTGGACGCTCCTTCTCACACCTGGCGGCCAAAGCTTGGAACAAGTTCCCCTGCACCTCAGGACCACCTCATTGCTCTGGGAGCTCAGTAAAGTACTCAAGACCTGGCTGTTCGAATGAACAGATCACCACAAAGAAGTCAGTAACCCTAGCACCTTGAGACCCTTTCAGGTGATTTGCTGCACTTTATAAATCCTTGATTCATTGATTGATATTGTTGAAGGTGAAAATTGGGGTAATAAGAAATGTCATTGTAGGCACGGTTGATGATTGTGCCTCGCTGTTGTTCTGTGGTGCCTTGTTATACAAAAAATATGTAAATGAAGTTGGAATAAAATTCTACATATTTGTTACCTAACCAGTCGTATCCAATAAAATAATAACTTTCTTTTACTCAGAGGCAAGCAGATATATAGGTTCACAACGCCTAAGAAAACCAGCACATAGCTTATCTTTATCCCTTCTCTCTGTATGCCTGTGATCATTGTACTTTCAGTTTGCCAAAAGATGTGAAGGGCTATACACTCAGTAGCAGCTGCTACCAAACAGGCGTGGGGGTGCGGGAGGAGTGGCGGGGGGAGGGAATTAGAAATAAACTTTTTTAAAAACACTTCCTCGGATGTGGCCATCTGCCACCTCTCCTTCGTCCTCTCGTCCTCTTCCTGGCTTCTGTGGAAGCAGGAAGCACCCAGGCTCCCCATAGCCAATCACAACACTGCAATGCAGCATTGTGATTGGTCTGTGCACCGTGGTTCGATGCTCAGACAGGGATGGGCATGTTCTCCACCCAGAATGTAATGCAGAAGGTGGCAGAGGCGGAAAAGGCCCGCAGCACAAGCTGCCATTGGGGTTCTGGATGTTGTCAAACAACGCTGCACAGTGTGGCAGGCTCCATATGGGACCTGCCATACGATGCAGGGTTATTTAGGGGAGTACCATGGGTCCCCCAGGCCCCCTTTCCGACAGCCTTTCCATGTCGGAAAGGCCGACATGATAAGGCTGTCGGAAAGTGCCATCATAATCCTGACGGCGGACCGTGGCTCCACTGTCATTATGGGATTATGGTGGCTTCTGACACTCCCACAGGCTCTTTGAGCCTGTCAGAAGCGCATCAGAATCCCCCCGCAGGTTTCACTCCAACCGCCATTATCCTAATACAGCGGACGGATCGAAACCTACGATGGTGGGTGGAAAGCCTTTGACAGCTGGTCGGAGGCTTTCTGCCCGACATCGTAATCCGGCCCAAAGATTTTCTTCTAATACTTGATTGCTTTTATACTGTTCTCTTTTCATTATTGCAATTCATGTTGCTAACTCTTCATATTTAAATGTAGCCTATATTCAATTTTATTGCTCAGAGGTCCCCAATAAATTAGTCCACCACCCACAAGAAGCAAGCTCGATGTTTAACAACCTGCTACTCAAATAGAAGCCACAAAAGCATCCCAATAACATCACAGTATCCTGAAGAGGCCCAAAGGAACTGTTGATACTCACAGTATAGAATTCTTGCTCCCTTCCTAACATCATTACCTGATTTTACGGAGGCTGGAGATTCTTAAGTGCCAATTCTTTGAAAAATGTGGGCATGTAATATTTGAACATAAACTCTATCACAATACAGTATTAACATTAGCAATATCATTGGTTCTCGCTTTCTGCAGCACAAGGCCTCTAAACTCGAGCTAATGTGTTTGAGCTGCACAGACCAGCCACAGACTGTGTAACTCTGTCAATGCTAATCTTCCTTTCTATTAAGACATTCTTAGTAGGCACAGTGCCACCATGCATCCCATGTTGCAAGATATGCTCGTGGGTAGCCGCGGGACGAATAAACTGATTTCTCCACTGCACCACACGTCGAATCCTTTTGTCTATTCTGTGGTGTATCAGCATGAACCAATGTTGTGCAATGTCCCATTTTGCCACCAGTAGGCCGATGGCTATTAGCTGTTTGAGGCCCACGCAGTCAAACCCTATATTCTCAATACCCAATTGTGCATGTCTGGGGTTCGGGGTCAGTGCATATCCTGCAACCCCTACCTAGTGTGCATTTATATTGGTCCAGTATAGGGCAACGAGAGGCCAGCTCCAGATCACGTGAAAGAAGACCACGCCTTCCATAGAGCATCTTGGGCAGCGATTGTCTGGTTTACAGCCAATGTGCTACAACTCATTCGGGTCATATTATATACGGTGAAAATATTGACATTGAATTAATCGGAGCCTGGCCGATACAGCTAAGCATCCGGCAGCCATCTTAGCCTCTTGCCACTCTTCATGAGTCAGTGGGCCAACATCTTATTGCAGTGGGCCCAGAGTCGTGCCTGGGGATCGGGTGCATTGAGTACCAGTGATTGATAAATTGGGAGAGATCAATTTCACGCCTAGTTATTGTATTGTTACCTTGGGCTCAAGAGGGTTGATACTTGCTGTAGGAGGGGAGCGCATTGGGCCAGAGCGTGCCGAGTTTTAATTTATTGGAATCCTATGGATAGTTCTTTGATGATGATGATGATTGCTGGACCATGAGTCCCTATTTTAGAAATGCTGATGAGGTTTCAGGCCCCGAAAACCCACAGCCCTGTGACCGGGGGAAGCCAGGACCTGTGCCACAAAGGGGTCATGTTGGCAATGGTCTTATGCCATTTAATAAACTTAGGAGCATTATGCCAGCAGGTTAGGGGGTCCAGGTGGGTTCCAGGATTCCTCTGGGCACTGGGAACCCATAAAGGATCTCCTCCACATCCCAGGTTTGTAGAGAGGTGCTCTCTAGATGTAAGGATGGGTTGCCTTGGTCTCGGAATATCCTGTTGGTAATTTTCGGCAATTGTGATCCCCAGTAGATTAGGTGCATATCGGGGATCCCCAATCCCCCATTAAAGGGAGCTTATATACACAGTGGTGGCTTCTCCGCTAACACGGAGGAGCGTCGCACCCCTGAAGAATAGGAAAAATAACATGATAATCACTGTTGTTATTATCATGTTATTTTTCCTATAGCTGTCAGTGGCTCTTGGGCAGGGTGGGGCTTGCCAGAGCAGAGGAGGAGTGGTGTGCATGCCCTAAGTGCACATGAACTGTTTGCCGGCCCTCTTATGCCAACCGAACACTTCATGCACACTTTGCATGCTCCAACCAGGCTGCATTACATAGCCTGGCCAGGAACATACACAGGCTCCCTGCCGCAGACTGAGCGCCGATCCTCAGCACTCAGAACAATCACAACTCTGCATCACAGCGTTGTGATTGGCTCAGGGGAGCCTGTGTGCCGGGTCCTTTCTGCTCCTGGCCGGGAGTCTGTAGGAAGATGATGGAGGACGCAGGAGAGGCGGCAGCCGGCCGGAGGGCCGGCCATTCCATGTATGTTGGCTTTTTATTTTTAACTTTTAATTCTGACCATCAAGCCCCTCCCTCCCTCCCACCCCACCACCTGTGTCCGGTAGCAGCTGCTGTATATACATTTAGCAGTGAGAGACTCATGGATGTGTTCCAACCCTTAAAAACTTAGGGAAGGATGTACTAATGTCGACAAAAAAGAAGGGGGTATATATTATAGAATACATTTTGGAGGATATACAGAAATCGCTGCAGTGTCAACATTTTAAACAAGGCTCCATGGCCCATGATTGAAATGGGAAGTTTGTTCCAGGCTGTAAGTTCCTTGCACATGGTAAGGAGCAAGGGGGTGACATTAACGTTCCAGGATTGCTGTCGGTCTCTGGTAGAATGTATCCCTAAGAATTTAAAGGGTCCAGCTATTACTGGAAGGGGAAGGGGAAAGATAACCTCTGTGGTAAGGCAAGGACCTGCCACGAGCATGTATCGTGATTTGTCAGCAGACCAGCGCCGCCCCGCCCTTATGTTGCCACAGCAGAGAAGAATAAAATGATAATAACATTGCTTTATTATAATTTAATTTTTCCTTTCCTTTACTGCTGTGCAGCAGTGCGGCGCTGCTCTTCTGCCCTAGCGGAGGAGCCGCCACTGGCAAGAAGCGGCAGCCAAAGCTTATTCCGCAAAGGATATGGAACATGAAGGGCACGGTAACTGAAACGAAAGCTTTTTCGAAGTTGATAAGTGCCAGGCCTGTTGTGTCTCACAATTCTCGGCTCGGGCTAGAATTAATTGCAGTCTCGGAATAAAGTGTTTAGCCTCATGTTTTGGGCACAAACCTGTTTTGACCAAGTTTAATGAGGGAGTGAATGGCTTGTATTAGCTCCATAGCAAGAATATTCGCTACAATTTTTGCCTCTGTAATGATAAGTGAAATTGGGCAGGAGAAGGCACAGTCAGAGGGATCTTATTCCATCTTCTGAATGACAACAATAGTTGCTCCTCTTATGTCCTGTATCAAAAGACCTTTTCCTATCATCTCCTCGAACATGGCAAAGAGGTAAGAGGCTACCAGGGAGGAGTAGCACTTGAAAAAGTCAGCACGGGACGCGTTTGGGCCTGCAGTGTTGCCAGTGGCATCGTTCATCTCCTCAAGCGTGAGTGCAGCCTGGAGTTCATCTTTATGGGAGGTGCTAAGAGTACATACCAGGAGGTTGTTGACTATGGGGATGCTTCTCTCTAGGTGCGGTGGGGTGCGACTGGCATATAGTAAGAAGTAACATACTATGATGGCTTCAGCAATGGCTGGGGCTGCATAAGTCTACTTTACATCAGCATGGGCCATACGTGGAATCACCCTGGATTCCATGCCTCAGGTTGCCAGCCAATACAAGAGGCAGCCCATTTTGTCACCCCATTTGTAGATACGGTGTTGGGACGCTAGCCAGTTATGTTAGCCTGTACTCCATTTGAGATGCTCATGCACCCCTGTAAGGTTGTGTCTACATCCATTATTTCTGTTAGTATTGTCTCCTTAATTCTGTCTTTTTTAGAGCCAGTTATAAGAGACTTAGGGCCTGATTATGAGTTTGGCAGATAGGATACTCCGTCACAAGCGTGCCGGATATCCTGTCCACCAACTTACAATTCTATTATATCCTATGGAACTTGTAGAAGTTGGGACGGAATATCTTTCATGATTGTGACAGAAAATACCATCAGCCAAACTTGTAATCAAGCCCGTAACATGGCAGTGGGCCACTGCCTTAAAAGTTTTCCAAATGGTGGCAGCAGAGGCCACTGAGCCAATGTTAGTGTTGCATTATTGCATCTTGGAGACCGTTAGTGAAACCTTCCTCTTGTAGCCACCAGGTATTGAGGCACCAATCGCTCAGATTATGCGATCTTTATTTCTCGATGCATAGTTGACTGATAGACTGAGAGGGAGGACATTCACTTCTGTCACTCCCGTAATCCAGCGGCAGATGTGAAAAAGTGATTTAAGTGAGATAATGAGGAGTGTGGGTGGGGAAGAAGTGTTTCGGGATGCCATTACCTCCAAATGGCACAGAACCTAAGTGAAGTAGACCATATCATAAGCTGGTTAGTTCTGACAGTTAACCTCCCACTAAACGTCCATTACTGTGATGTAGCTGCCCCCATGAGAACAGTGCGGGTGGGCTGTGAGGTAAGGTAGGTCGCTATCTCAGCCACTAAAGAATCGATTAGCTACAGAGTAGACATATACACTGACGATGGACCATGATTGTCTGTCCAGTGTGCCAGTGAGGGAAATGAACAGGCCTGCTTGGCCTGGGGTTATTTTGGAGGAGATTAAGGGGAAAGAGTTATGCAAAAGAATAGCCGCCCCCCTTGCACCTCTAGCGTAACCCAGGTAGTAGACCCGAGTGTATCTGTGGCGGCCCAAAAAATTGCAATTATTGACCATCCAGGGTGGTGCATGTGTGAGTAGGAGTATACGGACCATAAGGGCATGTTGTGTGTATGTAGAAATCAGTTGTCACATGTTTCTGTTAAGTAGTGTGCAACAGGAAATCCACTCATAACTCCATCTACCCTCCCCCTCCTCAATAGAACTCATGCAACTTCCCCCTCCCTACACTTCTACCCATGAAGATTCTGTCACCCTAACTAGTCAACTTAGAAATTAAAGAAACACCCCACTAAAATGATAGAAACCAAACAACCCACAAGAACAGAATGGCAATGGGTGAGCCGGGCAGTGAAAAAGGACCGCCTTGATCAGGGTTGGAAGGTTCAGCAGCAAATTTATGTCTCATCAGGATCCGTGACCAGGGTGTTGTCCCACGCAAGGATGCACGGAGTCCCAGGGCTGTGGGTCAGGAAATCAGCAGATCGATATCTTCTATAGGTTCTCCTGCTGTGGCGTAGTGGATGACCGAAGAACCCTGCACCCTCACAAGTCTCAAAAGGGCCAGAAAGCCAGTCTGTTTGCTAGCCAAATTCGATAATTCCTCCACCCAACTCCAGGCATCCTCAGAAGTGTCATAGAATAGTGTCTTCTCCTTATAAAGGACTTTGAGCCATACAGGGAGTTGCAGCATGTATTGAATGCTCAGTGCTCATAGTTTCTTTGTGACTTTCAGTAAGGATCTGCAACTTTGTTGGACCTTAAGGGTATAGTCTGGTGCAATCATCATGGAGGTTGAGCCACAGTGTAGCTGGCCGTGTTTACCAGAGGTGCGTGAAGTGAGATTGCGGTCAGCACAGTTAAGGATGGGGATAATCACCTCTCTCTGAGGGGCCCAGGTTGTGGCTGCCCCACCAGCGATCTGTGCGCATGTTCAATAATAAAGCATGGTGGCAACACTTCTGCTGGTAGCCATGTTTTCAGCCTGTCCATAATGAATTGCGTTGTGTGGGATCCCTTCCTGCCCTCTAGTATGCCCACAATTCTGATGTTGTTCATTCTAGAGTGACCCTCAGAATCCTCGGCCCAGGTCTCTTGGAGTTGTATTTTCTTCTGCCACTCCAGGATTGTAGTGTGGAACGTATTCATGGAGACCTCAGCCTTAGAGATACGTCCGTCCACCTCAGTCACCCTGTCAATGGCGTTTTGCAGATCATGTCAGAGCTGGGTCAAGTCAACACTGAGCTCTCCTCCCCCAAAGGGCCCTCCATCCGAGTCAGATGGCGCATTCAGTGCAGTGGCAGAGGTGTGGTGGGTCGCATATTTGTTGATCTTGCCCTGTACAGGATGAGCAGCCTGTTTGTCTTTGCCAATCATGGGGCTGCCTAAGGAGAGGGGCTTGTGGGTGAGGAGAGGGCCAAAGGCAGTCATGGGCACCACCTGCAAGGGCTAGGGGGTTGTCAGTCCACATTTGTACAGTCTAATGGGCACTACTAACTCCAATTGTGATAAGCAGAACTGAGGGCTGCACATGGGTTGTCTCTGTGCTGCCGGCTCCCTGTTTCCCAAATGAAAGAGGAGTGAATCCCTGAAACGGATGAAGGCAAGGATCCTTTGCACTTTGTCCCTGGAGGCCAAGGCCACATGGTCAGCTAGCCTCAAGGCCCAGAGGACTGATGCCAGCCGGGATAACGTTCAGGAGCAGGAGAAGGAGATGGGCCCAGGACTCAATCTGGCCTCTTTAAATTTGATGAAAGGACCTTCCAGGTGTGCAGCTCCATCCACCCGCCTCGCCTCATTTACCCGCCACCTGACAAGTCAAGAACTCGGCACCAGCAGCACAGTGACGAGGTCTCAGTTCCAGTTGAGCCACTGGCACACACGCCCACCAGCAATTGCACTAGGTGCTGTGATCTGCAGGTTTGTGGGGGCGGCACCCACTTCAATCTGGCCCTCATGAGCCTCAAGCAGGGTCCACCCCTTTGCGTCGCCTCTGATATCTGTGGGCTGGAGTGCCCCGCGGCCCGTCTCCAGTGAGGTAGCCCGCTACAGCAGCATCGAGTCCCATCAGAGAGCTGTCTCAGCGCTCCAGTCACAATTTTGTCAGGGGGCACACCGGCCTCAATCCAGGAGCTTCTATTAGGGCCTGTGACACAGTACCCCGCCGGTCTTCCCGGGTGGGATTACTCTGCAGCACACAACCAGCACCGCCGCCGACCTTCGCAGATACGGTCTCAGTGCTCCAGTGCCTCCACCGCAGGATCAGTGCTGGCGCTCCCAGGCATGGGCCCCCAGCCTCAGGACACCATAGGATGGCCCGTGTGGGCCAAATAATTCTGCTAAGTCACCAGACTATGTTGTATGGTGCAGGAATGGCGCAGCACTTAGATTTGTGCTTCTGCCATCTTTGGCTGGTAGCCACACACCCCACAATTTACATTTTTAATTAACTAGGCTTGCAAAAAATAGTAAGAGGCAGGTGTGACCAACGTTTCAACGGCTGCTCACTTTCTTGTTCACCCTATTAAAATTCATGGAAACCAATATATTTAAATCCTTAGTCATTTAAGCCCCTAAATTAGAACATCTCCGAGAACTTTGGTTGGGAAGATAGAACCCATTGGTGAGCTTGTAAATATATAAAATGGTCCAGGCAGGATCTTAGGTGTATACTGCTACGTTATCCACAACAAAGGCTACCTTATTCAAGTAACCCCTACACCTGAATTACCTCACAATCTAATCTTGGTTCCTGTGTTAGAGGCTCAATATAGAAGTGAAAGATTCCAGAAGAATGGAAAGCCCTGTGTATTTCCATTGCCAATCAGAAAGACAGCAGTCTGGCATCCATTTTCAGAAATCTTGGCATGAGTGGTTTTATACAGTTCTGACATAGCTGTTCTCTTGTTTTTTATTCAAACCCAGAGCAGCTAAGGGCTGCCCACAGGAATTGCTAGATGCCGTTATCAAACACACAAGATGTGTCAACTGTATATGCCACGCCACCAAGGGGAGCAAATAGATCAATACCGTGTTGTGGTGCTAATGTATCTATATGCAAGGTCTCTGCATCCCCTAGAAGGAATAAACCCTTTTTGAACGTCATGAATTAAAGACCATAGAGGTTTGTTTGGTCTCTTAGCGAATGTACCTTAATGAACATTTGCAATCATTTAGGAGTAACCCTGGGCGTAGTTTGCGTAGTCGCGCTACACGTAGCTAAGCGAAGTGCACTTTGCACTACGCACGCTACGCGTAGCTATTCGAACTGCGCAGTGCGGTAGGGAAATGCTGATCCGCAGCGATTGCACAGTGCCGGATGCTTGTCCACACTGTGTAATCATTGCGAACGGCATCATGCACAGTGCAAGCGGTTGTTTTCTGCTGCTCGAGTAGATTTGTACTCGAGCGGCAGCTTTCTCAACGCGGACTGGTAGTTTCTCATCGCGAGCGGTCGCGAGCATACGTGACCACTCGCAATGAGAAACCTGACCTCCCCGCGTTGAAAATCTCGCCGGGAGGTTTATTTTCCACGCACGCGATCGGCAACTTGATGTTGCCGATCGCGAACGAGGAAAGTCTCGCCGGGATGTTGATTTTGCTCGCTCGCGTTCGCCAACTTGACGTTCAGGACTGCGAGCAAGCAAAAAATGCCAACTACGCTACACGTTTTTGCACTGTGCTACGTGCAATTTGCGTAGTTGCGCAAACTATGCACACTCTGCGAGCATAGCGTAGTTTTTCGCCCAGGCCTATTTAAGAGTGATATTGGACAACATCCTTTGCAACCTGCTGGCTCATTATCCAGTTAAAGTAGTACGCTTACGTTAGCGGAGTAATTCTTGACAGAATGTAGTTAGTTTGTCATACTAAGTACCACCAATCACAATCTTAAAACTGTATGATGGAATACTGCCCGGTACTGAAGTGTTGCTACTTTTCAGATTTAGTGCTCTCTCCCTGATTTGCACATGACACAGCGGCCTTCAAAGTCCGTGTGTTAGTCATCAGATAGGATACTAGCCCAAACTGTAAGCTTCTCTCTTCTTTACCTTCTTCACACAGAACCGCTGGGAAGACAAATGGATCCACATTCCACTAGCATTATAATTGGTTGGCGAGGGGAAGGCAGATCCCATAGCGAGGCTGAAATGTTAGTGGGACAGCGTGGACTGAATGCTAATGCTGCGCACAGAAGCTGAGTCCAGGGGATGTTTGACGGCTCCTCGTTTATGCATCTGAAACCCAATTAGAGCGCTGAAGGGGAAGGTCACGCGCCCTCCGCGTTGGCTGCAGCGCGCGCGCGCGGAGTTATTCAATTCTTTCATGGCCTCAGCATCTTCGGTTCCAGCGCAGATTAGACGTCAGTCGCTGACGCTGCCGCGCCGCTGCCAAGGACGGCTGCGTCCCCCCTGGGACAGATACATGCTGCTCTGCACTTCTCAGGGTGAGAAGAGGCTCTCCTTGCCGAGGCCGAAAGCAATTGTCTGGGTTATGAACGCTTCAGAGTGTCGAGGCCTACTGTCCTGAAAAGAGTTAATACCGATCAATAGCTGGCGGTGACCCAGAATGGAGCTGTAAACCAGTTAGGAGCCCCCATTCCCAAGTATCGGGGAGGAGGAAATGTTACTCCAACACCATGAAGAAGGGCAGCAATACTCCTTTTCTACAGGCGGGAGTATGTTACTCCGTTTACAAGAGTGGTGGGCAATGTTCGGCCAGTTCCAAGGGTAACCATGGTAAGGAGAGGAGGGCAATCAGAGGCATAGCTTCCGTTAGTGCAGCAGGAGCAGTGGCACCGGGCCCAGATGCCTGATTTTTGCTGTATTTTATAACTCATACAACAGCCAGGGGCCATTTACTTCCTTGCACTAGGGCCCATGACATACTGGCTACGCTACAGTGGGCAATATAACGCCACATCCATAAACCGGGCCAAAATTTCTACATTTTCAACTGGAGTGAGCAATTGTACTCAAATTCTATGGATATGGGAGAGGAATCAATGTAAATCTATAAATTCACCATGAATAGGGACAACTTGACACCTTTTCCAAGGTTAGGGGCATTGTTCTACCATTTGTAAGGTTAGTCAGTTTTCTAGAATGGATATTTCATAGCTCAGTGGATTAATATGTCGGCTAGAGAAACGTGCGTGAATTCTGTAAATCACAGGTGGGGCACAAAGTGAGTCGAATCACTATTTCATCCTTTAAAGATTGATAAAATAAGTGTCCTAGAGTTGGGTAATAGTTACATCTGTCATTTGTAGTGTTGCGAAACTGCACATCTGTTTCACTGTGTGATATTTTAAAATATAAAAAACAAACTCTCAAACACAAGAAGTGGTGCTGCGGGCCAATTAAACTGCAATGCCTAGCTGTACCACAGCCCAGTAAATGCCGTCTTATACATCTGACTTTTCTGTGCAGAAAATAGGAATGTAGCAAACCAGCGGCGGCTCCTCCGCAATGGCGGAGAAGCGTCACCCCACTACTTGGCTCAAAGCCAGCTAATTAAAAATAAAACGATGTTCTTCCATTGATTTATTTTGCATTTGCCGGCTCTGAGCCAGCGCTGTAAGGAGGGGAGGAGCCGAGGCATAGGAGGTGGGGGAGGAGGAGTTCTACGTGCACTCCACTCTCTAAGTGCTCATGTGTGGTTTACCGTCCATCTCAGGCCGACCAAAACACACATGCGCACTTAGGTTTACTCCAGCCCAGCTTCATTAAGCAGCTGGGCTGGAGAAACCCCACAGATTCACTGGCCTGAGCTGAGTGTCTTTCTAGCCCACTCAGGCCAATTCCCACGATGCTTTGCATCACAGGGATTGGATGGGAGTCTGTCCCAGGGGCTGCTAGGACCAGGCAGGAAGAGGAGAGACGGTGCAATGCGACGCTGAAGGCAGCCAGCGGCCAAAGGTAAATAATAAAAAACAAATTAAAAAAAGTATTTCTAGCCACATCGCACAACCCCTCCTGCGTTCCCTCCACCCACCCACCACCCTTTGTTAATGGCGGTGTGGAGGTGTAGCCTCTTCATCAAGTACACGAAGATCAGAAGTAGTTCATTGAGGTTTTATTAGGTACAAGCAAATGAAGAAACCTCATCCAACAGCATCAAGAGTAACAGCTTCTCTCCTATTTGAATATCCTCTGCACATCATTCAGTGTTCTAAACATCTCTAGGCAACCTTACCATATTCTAAGTTCTATATTCTAGGCTTACTAAGAATACACTAATACTAAGAATACCACATCATCTCCCCCCGAATAAACACATTAAAGAATACAAAGTAATAAAAGATACAGAAAAACTAAGGTACACAATCATGTAGACGAAGAGGAATCTTTTTTACACGTTTAGGTCTATCACAAACAACATCTTTCGGTAAAACAGAGTTAGACACAATTTATTCATCAAATTTACTTGTGACATGTCCTTCTTTAGAGATGTTGGAAGGCAAAACAGCAATCCTGCTAAGATTCCAGATTTTGTGATCACTGGTTTTAACGGCGTTATCAAATAATTTAATAATTTGAAAAGGTTTACTAAATTTAGAATTACAACTAGATTTCCTTGGAGATTTTCTCTTTACCCAATCACCTACATGTACAATCGTTTTCTTAACAGCTTTTCTCACATCATAGTGAGATTTACGTTCAAGCATTTTCTTCTTTTCCTTTTCTTTCCAGTCAGGTATGGGATCAGTGTTGTTACCTGCCAAAAATCTTTTGTCACTAACCCAACACGGAAGCAAAGAAACATTTTCTATTCTCCCTTTAAACAAACGAAAGGGACTGACACCTGTGGAAGAGTGAGGTGAAAACCTATTTTCCCTTACTTTTTTTTTATTGCAAGTTCCCAAGAGTCACCACAAGACCGAGCTTGCTGAATTGTTTCTTTAATTACTTTTATGAACCTCTCCACAACACCATTACATTGTGGATGATAGAGCGCAGCTCTCTTGTGTGTAATTCCCCTCTCTTTTAGGAAAGATTGCATGCTATTAGATATGAATTGTACTCCATTATCTGACAGGATTGTCTTTGGATACCCTTCATGTTCAAATAGTTCACTTAAAAATGTAATTACAATACCAGATTCGATAGAATTAACAATTTTGAATTCTGGCCATCTAGAATACAAGTCAATGCATACTATAATGTATTGATCTTGTGATTTTAATTTTATTGGTCCTAAGATATCAATGGAGATGTCAGACCAAGGTCCAGCAGCCTGCTGCCTAATAACCATAGGTTTAGTCCTGCATTTTAATGATTTGTCAGAGTTGCAACAATCAACACAATCACGTACTGCCCTTTCTACATGCGTGTCCATAGCAGGCCACCAGTATGCTTCTCTTAGCCTTTCCTTTGTTTTTGCAATTCCCATGTGTGAAGAGTGTGCATTACTCACCAGTTTATCTCTTAAAGGGTTAGGAGGTACTAGTTTACTGCCACGTAAGAGAAGGTTATCCAAAACAGCCATTTCATCTTTTACATGAAAGAAACCTCTCACGGTTTCATCACACACATTTTTGTGACACCAACCATTGTTGACCATATGAATTACTTTTTGTAAAATGGAATCTTTAGTAATATTTTCTCTCCATTCATCTTCTGTGATCATTCCCTCACTAACTAAACATACATTGATTTCTTCATCAAAACTCTCCCCACCAAACAGGTCAGTATCATTGACCTCTTCATCGTTCTTATCTCCCAGTCTCGAAAGGCAGTCTGCAAGGATATTGTTTGAGCCTGGAACATGGAAAATTTCAAACTCAAACTCTTGTAGAGCCACAACCCATTTTCTAATTCTGTGTGAAACAAAATCTATACCCTTATTGGAGTAAACTTCCTTAAGGGGTTTATGATCTGTGAAAACCTTAAACTCCTTCCCCCACAAAAATTTCCTTAATTTCCGTATAGCCCAAAAAACTGCTAAAGCCTCTTTCTCAATTACAGAGTACTGTAATTCTGCCCCTCTTAATGGTCTGGAAATGAAAAGTATAGTGTTATCTTTTCCATTTACCTTTTGTTTCAATACAGCTCCAATGCCGATTGCACTGGCATCAGTTAAGAGAAACGAAATTTTAGAAGGATCAAAACTGTCTAAACTATGAGCATTATGTAAATCATTTTTTATACAATTAAATTCTTCTTCACATTACACCATAAGAATTCATTACCTTTCTTCATAAGGGTACGGAGTGAGACAGTTTTTTCAGCAAAATTTGGTACAAATTTATGGTAAAATTCAGCCATGCCAAAGAATTTTACCAGCTCGTCTTTGTTAGAAGGGGATCTTAGATTTAAGATGGAGTTCACTAGAGAAGATTTTGGTTTGATACCATCTTGTGAGACCAAATGTCCTAGATATTCTATTTCTTTTACATTAAAGTTACATTTGTCTCCACGAAGTGTTAAACCAGCTGATTGCAATTTCTGTAAAACATCTGTTACCCTAGTATCATGTTCCAAGACATCTTTACCATATATTAATATGTCATCTTGATATATTTTTACACCTTTGACATTATGCAAAACACTTTCCATCACCCTTTGGAACACAGAAGCTGCAGATATCAATCCAAAGGGCATCCTTACAAACTTGAATGTGCCAAAGGGTGTGACAAACGCTGTAAGATCTTGAGAAAGTTTATGGAGTTTGACTTGGTGATATGCAGACGTTAAGTCCAGCGAAGTAAAAGGCTTAGCTTCATTGAGAGAACACAGCATTTCACTAATATTGGGTAAGGGATAGTGATCGACAACAACAGCTTTGGTTAGTTCTCTTAGATCAATGCAGAGACGGGCCTCTCCATTGGCCTTGCGGGCCATCACCACCGGAGAAACCCATTCAGTTGCTTCTACCTCCTGTATGATTCCCTTGACAATCAGTTTGTCTCGTTCATTTTTCATTTGTTCTCTAACGAGCAAAGGAACATTTCTGACTTTTGCTATTTTCGGAATAGAATCCTTTTTCAGAACAATTTGATGAACATATTTTTTTAAACAACCTAAATCATTTCCAAAAAGAATAGGGAATTTTTTGATCCATTAACTTGATTTGTTTTTAACTAAGGATACCTGAGGAATTTCTTTCAAACACACAGAGGGATTTTCATTTGGATCAAGAAAAACATTTAATTCCTTTTGATGTATCCAGCTGATAAGAGAGTCTCCTTTCATAGAAACATAAATCTTCCCAGGAATAATTCTTCCTTTCAAGTCTATGGTCCCTACGAAATATCCTAGAAGATCAATGGTAGTCCCTCCATACCCTTTGGGTCTCACATCCGGTTTATACAGAGTGACTTTATCTTTGAGTTTGTTTTCATAAAAGGACTTTGGAATCAGTGTAATTTTCGCTCCTGAATCAAATAGCATCTTTACTGGGGCATCATTTACTAAAACTTCTTCACACGGCCCCTCGGAGTGATTTTCATGTACTTGTGAAACAACAATTTCATCTAGATCATCTTCAAATAGATCTACCTCTACTTCTCTTATTTTCTTTTTAGGTTTGCTGGTTTTACAGCATTTAGAAAGATGTCCTCTTTTCCCACAAACTTTACAAATTGTTTTCCAACCCGGACAATCCTTATAATTAGCCAAATGTCCGTTGTCGCCGCATCTATAACATTTTCCTTCAAATTTTTTCTCATTGACCGATTTTTGGGGTACAGATGTTTGAGAAGTTTTGGATTTGACTACTTTCTCATCATGTTTTACGATCTTTACCTCAGTACAGTTTGATTTTTCAGTCATTTTTTTAAAGAACGTCAACACAAGCTTTACTGTGTTCTTTGCTCTTTGCAATGACAATGACTTCATCCAAGAAAGGATTGTCTTTTTGCCACAATGCATCTCTTGTTTTTTCTTGTACACAACCTAGCATGAATTGATCTCTTAGACGTTCATCCAGTGTGTTACCGAAAATTGCATGTAGATGCTAGTTTCCGAAGAACAGTAATGTATTGTTGTACCGACTCTTCTTGTCTTTGCATGCGCCTACCAAAATGGTATCTCTCCAGTACAGTGCTTATTTTAGGAAGATAGTGAAGATCTAATTTCTTTATACATATCTCATATTCATTTAAAGAATTTCTTTCTTGATCTGACAGTTCTGGTATATGTTCGAAAACCTCCTGTCCTTCCGAACCTAGACAATGCATGAGTAAGGAAGTTTTCCTTTCTGCACTTAAGGAAGTGCCACAAACTCTAGCATAGTGACTGAAAACCTTCTTCCACTTCTGCCATGGAATTGGAGGATCTTCTGGTGACGTCAAGAAAAATTGAGGAGTTGTGACGTTTTGCATATTGGATGCGAAGGATTTCAAGATTATATATTTTTTAAATAATCTTGTGGTCTTCTATATCTTAAATACAAAATTCTGTAATTTGGATAAATTTATATTGTGTTGATGAATTTCTCAAAATACATGAATAAATAAATATATATATATATATATACATATATATATATATATATATATATATATATATATATATATATCCACAGTCACTATTGTTATGATGCGGAGTTTCCTTGTCAATGTAAATTTTGTTGCGCGATGAGGTTACACTTATCTCTAACAACAAGTAGTGAGAATAATTATGTAGGCCCAAAGCGTCAGGCAAAAGCCTCACAGGTCAGGCAATGCATGTGAGACAACTCTTCCAGGAATATAATTACATCATAATGGTGAGTGAACTCTTCCTGGAACGTGATTACATCATAATGGTTTCAGGCCTTTTCCTTGTGCGTGGTAGTAACTAGGCCAAAGGCGTCAGGCACAGGCCTTTAAGGTCAGGCAAGACGCGTATGCAGAGTCTCATTAAATAGAGTCCTTGAATTACCTATGCCGCTAGCAGCTGACGGTCTTAAAAGGTAACATGGAAGATCCTACCGTTGTTTGTAGCATCAAGCTCTCTTGTTACAGGAACATTTCAGAAGAGTCAAAGCTTTCAAGATGTGCTCTGTTGAGATTTCTTCTTGATTTGCGTAGGTAATCGTCGCCAAAATGTGGAGGTGTAGCCTCTTCATCAAGTACACGAAGATCAGAAGTAGTTCATTGAGGTTTTATTAGGTACAAGCAAATGAAGAAACCTCATCCAACAGCATCAAGAGTAACAGCTTCTCTCCTATTTGAATATCCTCTGCACATCATTGAGTGTTCTAAACATCTCTAGGCAACCTTACCATATACTAAGTTCTATATTCTAGGCTTACTAAGAACACACTAATACTAAGAATACCACAGGCGGCTGCCACTGTAGCAAACAAAGCATTTCAAGCAAGTGGACACCGTTAATTATATAGTACAACATGGCTAAATGTGACAAACGGGGATATTTGTTCCGGAGGGAATCTGAGTGACATCAGATGGCAAGAGCATCACTCAGAACCCTGCGATGAGAAACATCTTCATTCATAGTCATCCTTTTACAATTTTATGATAAATATGCTCCCCCACACCCTCTTCACCTCATAGAGTGAGCAGCGCAGAGGTACAGGAGCTATGTGGGACTATGCAAAACACAGTGTCCTGCAACTCACCATACCCCCATCCTCTGCATGAGCCTCTCCTCACCCAAATATGAAACAAGCATTGGCAAAGTGTGACGGGGCCGGTGAGACAGAGATGGCAACCAGGTAGGGTACTTTGGTTTAAGGCTTTATTTTAGTTTAGACAGTATCGTTCTCAACCCAGTCCCGTGGAGCAATTGTTTTTTTCAGTGGTCCTCTTTCCCTTTTCCGCTGTCTGCTGCGCATGCAGGGAGGTATTCTTCTGGGTGCGTTCTATCCGGCCTCCGGGTCAGTCCCCTTCCGGTGCTGGCGAGTCCGGGGTACGGATCCCTCGAGGCGATGTCACTCCAATCAGGGAAACAGAAAGAGAAACAGGGATTAGGAATGTGGTCTGGTAACCCGATGAGAAAGGGGCCGGGAGTGAAGGAAACCCAGTGCTTCGGTGCGCTCTCTCTCGTTTTGCGGTGAAGGGGTGCACTTGCTCAGGGTGACAAGGGGGTAGGGTGACAGGATTCAAGTAGGGCACTACGAGGGTGTATTTACAGAGGGGGTGATGCGCTTTTGCCCAGCCAGCCCGCTACCCTTCCACGTACCTGCTCCAGCCACGCCCCTCCCCTGGGAACATGGCAGGGCGCTTCGTGATGTCGTTGGCCTCCTGGCTTGTCGGGGTCGTCGCCTTCCTTCCTCTCCTCCACCGCTCTGATACTTCCTCTTCTCCACTCGCTTCGAACCGTCCTTCTTCTCCACTCCAAGTCGCCTTCAACCTCCAGGGAAACGCCGTCCGTCTCCTTCCGGGTTTCTACGGGTTTTGTGTATCCTAGCAACGTGACGTCATCGGCGGGAGGAGTCTCGTCGTCCCGAAAGGCAAAATTAAAGGAGCCCTGTCCGGTTTCCACGGGCCAATCCTGCGGCTGATACGGATACCACTCTCCCTGCTGTCCGGGTACCTCGGGTTGCTGCAGGGGGAGAGAAGGGGGCAAAGAGGCGTCCTTTGACCAGCTGTTCCAGTCAGGGGTGAGTGTTTCCACTATCTCTTCCGCCCCGTCACACAAAGCCAAAAGGTCTCACCTATGTGAGAGCTCATAGTTTTGCCTATGTCTTTCAGCCATGTTGTACAGCAGAATTGCTGTTGCTCAGCATGGCTGAAATTAGTAGCATGGCATGATGTAGATGAGAGTTGGGTAGAGGAGAGTGTAGTAGAGTAGAATGGCATAGAGGAGAGTGGAGGAGAGTGGAAGGAAGTGAAGTGGCGTAAAGTAGTGTAGAGTGGAGTGACGAGGGTAGAGTAGAGTGGCATAGAGATAGGTGGCGTAGATTGGAGTGGCATGGCGTAGAAAGGAGTGGCATTAAGTGGAGTGGTGTATAGGAAAGTGGGATACAGTACAGTGGCGTAGAGTAAAGTGGCATAGAGTAGAGTGGTGTAGAGTAGAGTGGCATAGAGTGGAGTGGCGTGGAGTGGCATACAGTAGAGTTGCATAGAGTAGAGTGGGATAGAGTGGAGTGGCATAGGGTAGAGTGGTGTAGAGTGAAGTGGCGTACGGTAAAGCGACGTACAGTACAGTGCCATAGAGGAGAGTGGCATAGAGTAGAGAGGAGTGGCATAGAGTAGAGTGGCATAAAGTGGCATAGAGTGGAATGGAGTGGCGTATATTAGAATGATGTACAGTGGAGTGGTATAGAGTAGAGTGATGTAGAGTAGAGTGAAAAAAGTGAAAGCAGTAGAGTGTCATAGAGTAGAGTGGCATAGAGTGGAGTTGAGTAGAGTGGCATACATTAGAGTGGCATAGTGTGGCATAGAGTAGAGTGGCATCAAGCGTCACAGACCACAGTGACATAGGGTACAGTGGAATAGAGTGGAGTTGAGTGGCATAGACTGGAGTGGCATAGACTGGAGTGGCGTAGAGTGGATTGGTTTAGAGTAGAGTGAAGTGGCAAAGAGTGGAGTGGTATGGAATGGTATACAGTAGTGTGGCATAGAGTTCAGTGGCGTAGAGTGACGTAGAATGTCATAGGGTAAAGTGGAGTGGAGTAGAGTGATGTAGAGTGGAATGGAGTGAGGTAGGGTAAAGTGGTATAGAGTGGAGTGAAGCAGCATGGTGTGTCGTAGAGTAGAGTGGCATCAAGTGTCATAGAGTACAGTGGCAAAGAGTAGAGCGACATAGAGTGGAGTGGCGTGGAGTGGAGTGGCATGGAGTGGAGTGGCGTAGAGTGGAGTAGCATTGAGTACAGTACAGTGACAGTTTGCAGTGGTGTGGAATGACATAGAGTAGAGTGGCATAGAGTACAGTGGCATACAATAGCATAGAGTTACGTAGAATGGCAAAGCGTGGAGAGGAATAGAGTGATGTAGAGTGGACTTAAGTGGCATAGAGTAACGTGTTATAAAGTGGAATGGAGTGGCATAAAGTGGTGTAGAGTAGACTGGCATTGAGTGGCTCAGAGTAGAATGGCATAAAGTGGAGTAGAGTGGCTAAGAGTACAGTTGCACAGAGTGGAGTGATGTAGTGTGCAGTAGAGTGACATTAAGTGGAGTGGCATGGAATGGCATAGAGTTCAGTGATGTTGAGTAGAGTGGTGTAGAGTAGAGTGGCGTAGAGTGGTGTAGGAAGGAAAAAAGTGCCATAGAGTAGAATCCAGTGGAGTGGCTTAGAGTGGAGTGGTGTGGAGTGGTGTAAAGTAGCATAGAGTAGAGTGGTGTAGAGTAGAGTGGCATTTAATGGGTGGAGTGGAGTGGCGTGGAGTAGAGTGGCATAGAGTAGCATAGAACAGAGTGGCTTTGAGTAGAGTGGACTAGAACAGAGTGGTGTAGAGTACAGTGGTGCAGTGTGGAGTGGTGTAGAGTAGAATACAGTGGTGCAGAGTACAGTGGCAATCTGTGGAGTGGCATATAATAGAGTGAAGTAGCATAGAGTGCTGTAGAGTGCCTTTGAGTGGAGTGGCATGGAGTGGTGTAGAGTTGAATGGTGTAGAGTGGCGTAGACATAGTGGTATAGAGTGGAGTAGGGGGAGAAAAGTGGCATAGAATGGTGTAGAGTGAAATGGAGTGGCGTAAAGTAGAGTGGCTTAGAGTGGAGGGGTGTGAATTAGCATAGGGTGGTGTAGAGCTGCACAGAACAGAGTGGCATAGGGTAGAGTGGCATTTAGTGGGATGGAGTGGCATGGAGTAGAGTGACAAAGTGTGGCGTAGAGTGGTGTGGAGTGGAATTGAGTAGAATGGAGAGTAGTGGAGTGGCGTAGAATAGAGTCAGGTAGAGTAGAGCGGCATAGAGTGGAATGGAGCAGAGCAGAGTAGCCTATAGTAGAGTGACATTGTGTGGAGTGGCGTAGAGTAGAGCAAAGTGACTTAGTGTAGAGTGGAGTAGCTTGGAGTAGAGTGATGTAGAGCATAAAAGTAGAGTAGAGTGGCATAGAGTAGATTAGTGGCATAGAGTATAGTGGAGTGGCACAGAGTAAAGTGGCTTAGAGTAGAGTGGAGTGGCATCGAGTTGCTTACAGTAGAGTTTAGTGGTGTAGAATAGAGTGGCATAGAGTGGAGTGAAATAGAGTAGAGTGGCGTAGAGTGGAGTGTGTGGAGTGGGGTAGGGTGGAATAGCATACAGTAGAGTGGAGTAGAGTAAGTAGTACAGTTGTGGGTGTAAGTAAGATAAAGATGGCAGATAGGGTGAAAGCAACATAAATAAGAGGCTAAATGACCGTGTTAAAAGTAGAAAAGCACATTGCACGTCTCAGAATAGTACCAAAACAATTATAATAGAAAAAAATAGTGAATTACAAAAAGATTAGGAAGAACAAAAACCAGGAAGGACACATGTACTTGGTCCATGCTCCAGGGAGGAGCTAACACAAGAAAGGAAAGGAAGCCTACGTGAGCTAAGCAATCGAAAGATTGCAAATGAGAGTGACAATGAAGATAACTAATGGTATTTTGCGGATGGGTTATAAGCCCAACCCTACTGAACAGTAAACAATACTTCTCGCAGCTTCTACATGTGCTGTGTAGGCGAGACTCTAAAAATGACCAATGCCCCGCTACTCACCCAGTCCACCCTCTGCATTATCCTGCCCTCCACCATCCAAATATAAAAAAAACCTGATATCTTGCCACTCACACCCACCACCCTTTGTATTACCCTCCACACTCCTGCCCCAATGTTTAAAAAAAATACCTGTCCTCCTGACACCCGCTCACCCTATCCCTACTACTGCACATTCCCTCCTCGTCTCAAAGGCAAAACCTGACTCTTCACTCTCTAAGAATGGAGATCCAATGCCGTCCTAATATTCGGTCTGGGCGAGCCACTCATCAGTGTGGCCTCTATTTTCTTGTAAGCACATGCCTGCAGAGACCTGTGGCAGACATAGGGAGACAGTAGTTGGTAGTGCAGCAACAGCTCCTGCATTTCATCTCTTCTCTCAGGGCTGTAGAGGCGCTGTGGAGGTAGCTGATCACACCCGGAGGGATCATGAGCTTCGGCCCAGGCATTTATTAACCTGCTTGTCAATAATTCCTTGGGAAGCAATATATAATGTTATTATTTGTGTTAATAGACATTTGCGTTCAGTGGTGCTGGATCAATTTTGTGGGGGTGCTGCCATTAATAATGTATCACTGAAGTCATAGGGATTGCTAAAGATCCAAGCGTCATACAAAAAACACAAGTGTAGCAAATGAGCCATTCCCATTCAGCAGGAAAGTGGTAGGGATGGGGTATGTAGCCAGTGGTGCATTTTGGAGAACTGGAGAGGTAGTTCACTGGCATTTACAGCAGCGACGGCATCCCCGTAATGGAGGAGGAGAGCTGCCCCACTGCGAGCCAGCAAAAATAAAATGATAATAAAACGCTTTTATTATCATTTTATTTTACTGACTGAGCCAATGACAGTCTAGGGTGGGGCCATGGTAGGGAGGAGGAGTAGTGGGCACTTATAAGTGTGCATGTCAGTTTGGCCGGCCATCTTGCACCCAACTGTATTCTACAGCAGGGTGGAGAAATGTCACAGACTTCCTGTACCTGAGCGAGCATCAAACCAGCCCACTTAAGCCAATCCCGGTGCTTCTCTCATGGTTGGTACAGCATGAGAGCAGCATCGAGATTGGGTGGGGGAGTCTGCGAGCCTGTTCTGTGTGCTGTGTGGCAGAGGGGCACCAAGGCAGCTGGCAGAGAAGCACCACGGCCGGCAGCAGAGTAAGGTAAGTCTTTCTAATTTTTATTATTCCCCCCACACTGCATGCATATATTTCGCAAGACCCTGTTTGTGCCCCTTTCACATGAGAACTGTCTACCTTGCACGTTCTCTGCTGTGCTCTGAGGTTTAGTCTGCACATGATGTTCAAGGTTAAATAACAATGCCCCTTGTTATTCCGTTCTGGTCAGTCCCTCGCTCCTAGACATAACATACTACAAACAGCTGCACTAATGGAAATCGTGTGCAGAGAAGAGCTGTGCTTGTCCTGCGATGTAAACATTGCATCTAGGCCTTGAGGTATGGGGGTCTGCTGACAAAGCCCAGAGGTCTTCTTTTTTATAATAAACTCTCTCACCACGGGGAGGGTGGTTAGGTCGTTTAGTCCTTTTCCACTGATTTTTATGAAATGATATCCCCGTTTGTATTTTATGATATTATAGCAATGATGACTATATTTTGTTTATGCATTTTGCTGCTAGTATTGGCACGTGTACTGCACCATAGAGCGCGTTAGTTGAAATAAACATTTTAAACTATACCGCATCTCAGATTACTCGCATTGTGGACAAGTACGAGTGAGTGAGCGAAAAGTGTCTGGCTCCCGCGATTCGCAAGATAGAGTGACGTGTTCTGGGTTGTCTAATCATTGGTAGCTTCACTGTAGACGGAGAGCGAATGAGACACTTTAGCTAGTCGGTTTGGGATTTTGGGTAGTAATGTGGTAGGTTGGTACACCCCTATTCACTGTGGTCCTGTTTTTCTGTGCATAGTTCTGTATATGTGCAGAATCCCCCCAACATGGCACTGCCAAAGTTTGGTCTCGTTCTTATCTGCGTGACGCTTGAGTAGTGCTTGTGCTTGTCCATAATACCCTCACTTCTGCCTATCGAGGCGGCTGTGACGGTGCAACCTTCTATATTGACGTTTTTATAGGTGCTTTCAAGCTTGAAGTTTTTAAAAAAGGTTTCTTTCTGTCTTATTTGCCCTTGTTGTGCTGCCGACCTTTAAGTTGTCCTATATTCATTTGTGATGGGACATAATATTGCTATTCACAATGGCGCTCCGCTCAGGGATTACTTGAGAACATATGCTGTCCCTGATGTTGGTATGGATCGGATTTTTGTAGTGACAGCAGCTCCTGCATACCCGTTCGAGGTTTTTTACTCTTGGGTCACCTTTCCGGAGATGAACGGAGACGACAATCTGTTTCATGAATACACAGCCACAGCTGTTCCGATTGCATTACAACCCTATCGGACCCTTGAGGTTCTGTTAACAGCTTGGCAACACCGAATTTGGTTTAATGGGGCCCTTCCTCACACTTTCACGCCGTTCCGCTTAGGTCCTTTATCAATTGAAGGGGCCACATGGCCGGTGTTGGCTGGGTATGCACCTCACCCGCGTGGGTTAATGACAACTACGCTGCAAGAGCTACGCATGTTGCATACTTCTCTGATTTAAGTACATAGAGCTGTTATTCAGTTCGTGTAGTGTACTTTCTGGGTGGCTCCACCTGGAGTTGCTGTGCAACCTACGGGTACTGGTGGGGTGACTATAAGTCCCGTTATGGTTAATTCGGTAATGGGAAAGCGTCCAACAAATAAGGATGAATTGCCTTATTGGCTTGTCGAGAAATTTGGACAGTTTGAAGCTCTTTTTCCTAATACCCCTCCTGTAGAAAAACACTGAATTTTGACTATCTGTTTGCCTAAAGACTTGATTACTGAGTTAGCTGATTGTAACACCTGGGGCAAGGGGTTTGCAGCTGTGTATTCAAAGTGTTTCGGCACTCCCTCTATGACAGTCCTCCCCTCCGTGATTAAGCGTGTTCAAGATGAGCATGGTGCTAAAGCAGCTGTGGAACTGGGGATGCGTCTGATGGGAGTGTTTGACGTGGTGGCTGATATGATCCTTGCCAATGTCAAGGGCGATGCAATAAGTTTTCGAGCCGCTAACAGCTTGGCAGCAGTCCCTGATGTGGACAAACCACACAAATTACCAAAAAGTATTGCAAAGGCTTATAAAACCATTGGCCGCAATACTTTGGGGGTTAAACCTTCCACTCAAACGCAAACTCAGTCTCAAACACAACCGAAAGTTCCATCTGACACAGATAGACGCCCAGTCTTTTCTAAAAAGAACTGGAGGAATAAAAAAAGGGGGCAGCAACAACAACAACAGAAGCAAGGGTCGCGTGCTGTTTCACCGACACATGATACTTCTGAGCGTACTTATGACTTGCGCGACCGCTTGAAAATTAAGACTCCTGATAGATTTCAGGTCCCTGATCAGTGTTCTCCTCGTTCTTCACAGGACTCATCTGGCTCGCAAGTCAGTGGTGGGGAACGCCAGGATCGTGCCACGAGTCATCCTGTTCCACGGGGACGTAATCAGCCTCGTCAGTTTGATGGCAAAGGGAAGCAGGAGGAACAACAATGCTTCCCTGCCCCTTTTCAAAAGAAAAAAGTTGCCGCTTTGACAGCGTGATATGCCTCAGACGGTGAGAAACCGACTGCTGGACTGGACTTGGGCGGTAACCCTGCTAGACAGCGCAGCGGAAGTTACCATAGTGCGGGAGGCACTGCATCCTTGTCTGGAGGCGACATCAACTGAAACTTTCATTACGGTGGAAACAGCTGACACCCGGGTTGCCCCCCCCCGGATCGACTGTACAATATGGTTTTTCGAATAGAGGGTGGCATTAAGCGTGTTAGCACAGGGATTTTTTGGGAGAATCTAACAGCTTTCTATGATATTTTACTAGTGGAGGCAGATTGGCCCCCACCTTTTGTTTTAGCCACGGCTCGCGGGGAGGACGTGATACTTCTGAGTTTTTCGCATTACGTCCCCAAAGAGCATGCAGAAGCTTTTGCAGCTGAGTGGGCTTTGGCCCTGGCACCGGCACTGTACCGTAATAAAGTTGGCTGGGATAAAGATTCATCGCCACATGATATTCCATTGCGGTCTATGCCTCAACCACAACCTCAATATCCCATACGACGGGAAGCCAAAGGTCCTGTTGCTGATATTTTCGCCCAGTTGGAGTATCAAGGAGTGATTGAAACATGTGTGTCACCAATGAATAATCCGTTTTTCACTGCATCTAAACCTGATGGGTCTTACCTGGGGGTGGGCGAAATACGCATAGTCGCGCTACGCAAAGCTCAGCGAAACAGTAAAAAATCTCCGCGATTCTGCGAGCATGCGGAATTGCTTGTTCAGCCCGTTCGTGATGCTTTTTTCTTGTTCGCAAATGCTGTTTGCGTGCTCGGGGAGAAATATCTCGTGAACATGCATTTTATAAGCACGAACAAGCAAAAAAATTGAAGCCTCGGGTCGCGGAGTTTTAGGCAATTCCGCGTTCTCCGCGGAACGCGAAATTACCCAAATTCTGTAAATTCCACGAGCGGAACGGAATTTACCGGCCAGGCCTAGTCTTACGGCATACTTTTTGATTACCGGCATTTGAATTCTCATTGTCGGACCTTTGCGGATACAGAACACCCATAGCTCTACTTTAGTATACAGCATAGTTCGTAAAAAATATAAAACAACACTTGATATTTCCAATGGTTTTTACAGCCATAACTTGTCCCCTGAATGCAGTCAATGGACCACATTCACGGCCGGTGGAAAACAGAAAAATGCCTTTGGGGTATAAAAATAGCACCGGGGTTTTCGCCGCACGTGTTGTCTCTCTGTTGGACAGCATAGACCCAGATGCATACTCGTATGTGGATGATATCTATCTCACAGATGACGAATTATGGCCGCATCTGTGCCGTGTTGACCGCATAATTCAGCAATTTGCGGACCACGGCTACAAATTCAATTTTGCCAAATCCCACATCGCGTGTTATGGTTGCTCTTCTTGGGCTATGAGCTCAACAATGAAGGTCAGGGCTTGGCTCCCCACTTTCTGGAGAAATGCGTACGTTTGCAGTCTCCAACTACCCTAAAAAAACTTCAGTCTTTGCTGGGATTTTTGAATTTTGGGCGTTCTTATATACCCAAATATGTCCAGCGTATCAAGCCGCTTTATGCCTTGATACAACCTACATTTTCAAAAGCCAGCTGGTTATCGGAACATTCTGCTTTTTTCCTTGCTTTGCAATCTGATTTGCTTGAATCTAAGTACTTGTTGACGCGTGATACCCACACTAACCTGGTGATACGAATCGTGCCAGGCGCATTGGGTTTCACTTACTTGACGTACAATGAAGGAGACACAGTGCCTATCGCATACAAATCACATTTGTACACTTCAGCCAAGATGAGGTTTTCGACTGTTGAAAAAGTTTTGACAGCTGTGCAAATGGCGGTTCTACAGGAACGCGCACTGGCACAGGGAAAATGCATTTTGGTGGTTACACCTTACCCTGCTTTGGAAGCAGTGACAAAGGCTAGTGTGCCAAACTCAAAGGCTTTGCATCCCCGTTAGATACAATGGGCTACTTCCTTGATGTCCCCCGGATGTCACCTTTATCTTTGACCCCTCTCTTCAGACACAGGAGTTCTTGCAGTATGAAAATGTTCATCCACCTCCCCTTTCTTTGCTTCCTTTGGAGGAGTAAGCATGTACCATTTACAATGATGGTTCGGCGCAACCGGCCACATTGTTCAGTCTTTCAATGACAACTTATTCTTTTGGTCTCAAAATGATTATCGAGATTCTAAAGGCAGCACAATTAAGCATAAAACGCTTTGGGCTCGAGCGGCAGATCTTAAACAGCATCTGCCACTCACACATGTTATACATACTCTTGGCCACCAGCGTGTGGGAGCACACGCTCTTGGGAATTGTTTGGCTGATGAAGCGACCAAATCTGCAGTAGCCACGTGTTCCGTAGCAGCCGTTACTAGATCCAAAACTAAGATTGATAATGACATTTTGGCAGCAATACTAAGGAAGGCCTCAATTACCCGCAAGGATTCCCTTCTAAATATTCTTATCAGTTAACTCCCGAACAAGTTCCTTTTGCTAGAATACCAGACGTTGGAGTCGGCTGATTCCCAACGTGGACCGCAGACACACTTTAATCAAAACTGCACATGAAGGCATGGCTTCGGCCCATGCCGGCGTGTCTGCAACTGTTTCTATCTTGCAGCAACGTTATTGGTAACATGGTTTATATACACAGACCCGTATTTATGTACTTTCTTGTGACATCTGTCAACAAATCAAGCCTTCTGCGGTAACACGTCCAGCACAAACACCGCTTTGCATTGCTAATCGCCCTTTTGCTTGTACGTATCTTGATCACTGCGGTCCCTTTTCTTCAGAAACTGCATATAAATATATTTTAGTTGCAGTGGATTCGTGCTCTAGATTCCTTTGGGTATGGCCACAATGCAGTGCTGACGCTTGAACTATTGTCAGGGATTTGCGTGTCTTTGTAGGGATTTTTGCCTGTGGCACCTTTCATTCGGACCAAGGTCCAGCATTCGCCTCTAAGGCGTACAGGGTTGCGATGAGGTCTATGAAAGTGCTGGTGCAGTTTTCGTCTCCATACAGGCCTGTGGGCAACTCAATTGTGGAGCAAATTAACCATGACTTGTACTGGCAGGAACTGGTTAGCCCATTTGTATGGCGTCCAGCGTGCACTTAATAATCTCCCTAGAAGACCTCTGGGTGGGCAGACCCCATACGTTATGCTCTTTGGCATCAAAATGTTTGTGCCAGACCTTGATGGTCTAGACGTTGCGGTGGCTGCCGCGTCTTTTGACATAGACAATCATTCTGCTATGTTTCAGAACCTACAAGATACCCGTACCAGCCTTGCTACTGGTCATTTGTCCTCAGCAGCTGAAACAGCGCTCCTGAATCCGATGGTCTGCTGGCTTCCTAAAGTTGGAGATCTGGTCCGAGAAAAGGTGGAGAACAAAAAGAAATTTAGTCCCTCTTATCATGCACCGGTTCCAGTGCTTGGACTAGAGGGTACTCGAACAGTCATTTTACCTCCTCTTCCAGGTCACAAAGACAACAGATATGTCTCAGTGGACAATGTCAAGCTACAACATCTGGCCGATCTTGAATAGTGTGACACCTGCTGTTTTGTGTCCCACAATTTCGGAGACTCGCGAGCGAGGAATGTCTTCCAATATGTTACACGACACTGTAATCGAGATGGACCCTGTTGTTGACCATTCTTCTGTTCCCCCAGCTTCCTCCTGCAACGTGGAGGCTGTATACACATATCCCACAAGTGGGTCTTTACATGATTTGCTGGATAGTCCTTTGCACCATGACAGTTTTTCTTTTGACTCATCCTCCACCTCCTCCAGAAACCAGAAAAAATTGTCCATGTTTTTTCTTTTTATGTCAATTGGATTTGTAACAGTTTTTTTCCTACTCATCAATGGTCACTATTTGCCTGAACGCTCTGCTGTGAACTCTGTTGATGGTATTTTGGCTCCCCATTCATCATCCCACATCATGAAGCGTGACCAGACTCTTGTTAACATTGCTGCGTTCCTAGTTTCGGATGGTATCTGTAGGAACCTGGGGTCACCAGGCCCTATAGGCGGTAACGTGGCGCGAGCCGGTCAGGCAACCAGAGGGCTATGTGTTAAGCAACCATACACCACACGCTTCTCATGGACTAGGGACACACACAATAAGTGACGCCACACCGTTGAAATTATGCAAATACTTCAAGTTTATCCAAGTAGAGCTGGTTAGAGGCAGTTCAAGAGATCACAGTGTCATGCACCAGTTGTAATACAGACATTAAGCATACACCGGTCATACATGAGAGAGGAATGCAGTTCCCCACCCAGACATGCAATACATGGATATGGTCAGGCACGGGTGATTCTAGCGCTGCGCGCGTTTAAACAAGGTTTCTCTCTGAACGGGCCATCTAGCACAGAGCAATACTTGTAATGGGTGACACTGGGTACTTCAACACGGAGCCCGTAGAACGAAGCGCTCCTGGTACACAGTGACACGTAACCCTTTGAAGCAGAGCATGTAAACTAAGCGCTACTCGTAAGAAAGGACATGTATTCCGATCAAGCAGAACTTATGAAGCAACGCGCTTCTTGTAATCACGGGCATGTGATACTTGCGGGCAAAACATGTAAAGCAATACGTTTCTCGTAATCACGGACATATAATACTTGCGGGCAAAACACTTAAAGCAATGCGTTTCTCGTAATCACGGGCATGTAATATTTTCAGGCAAAACATTTAAAGCAATGCGTTTCTCGTAATCACGGGCATGTAACACTTTCAGGCAAAACATTTAAAGCAATGCGTTTCTCGTAATCACGAGCATGTAACACTTTCAGGCAAAACATTTAAAGCAATGCGTTTCCAGTCTCTGGCTCCTGGGACGGTGAACCGGAGCAGGGGAAATCAAGCGCCGCCCGTAATCCAGGCTAGTCAGTTTCTCTCGGGGGGAGCCTTCAGCGAAGAGCGCACCAAGACCCGAAGAGCAAGTCTCTGGGTGCCGGTGCAGTTCAGAAGGTACAGCGCTCAGTCGCGCTGAAGGGGGCACACGGAAAGGATCCCTCGGCGGGGTCTCTCCGTCGCACAGGCAGGGGGGGGGACTCCCACGGAGGGGACAACCCGGGCCGGGTGCGGTGAGGCTCCCAGACCAGCAGGGGGCGCACCAAGGGGAATCCCGGCCTCCGGGCTTACCTCCGTCTCGGCGTCAGCAGGCGTCCGTCCTCACGATGATGGGGGAACTCGGCCCCGACCATGCGCTTCTCCTCACACGGCTGCGACGGCAGCGGCGGGGCCCCGGGCTTCTCCTGGGCCTCGCGATACAGCAGGGCACTTCTCTTGGCCTCCAGGCCGCGGCGGTGAGTGCGCTGGCTTCGTCGACGCCGGGGGGGGGCTCAAATTAAGGATAGGGGTAAAGTGCTCAGCGGAGCACGCTGCCGGGGGTCCCAGACCAGGGCAGGGAGCGCGGGGGTCACAGCGCTAGTACCTGGTCGATCCCCGGTGGCTTGGCAATCGGTTTAGCAATTAGTTCAATCTGTTAGCTTGGACACGCAGTCTCAGCTCGGGCATTCAAGGCTTACAGCTCGCTCTTGTCATGCAATCTCAGTTCTTGACGTTAGGTTTCAGTTCTTAGTTGTCAGATAAAGTCTTTTGGCGCAGATGTATCTGGCGCCCTTAAGGGGTTCTGTTACTGGGGATAGGAATGGAGAGGGTGACTAGATCCTTCCTAGTCAGGCTGGCAGAGAGTCTCTGGGTCCTCCTACTACTGGGCAAGATCAGTGGGATTCACAGGGCACCTCACTCACTTAAGAGGCAGTACCTAAATCCTGTCACTCTCAGAGGCATAAGTCCCTGGCTAGGCCCTACCGCCTACACCCCTGGTGGATTCTTCCAGCTCTGCTTCACCCCAATGGCCAACTCACCACAAAAGTTTCCCTCCCACTCTTAAGTAGCCCTAGGTCAGGTGACCTCTAGCCAAGGCGGCAGAAGTAAAATCCCACCTCCCTTCTAGAAGGTTCCAGCACATTCCAGGAGCTTCCCCACTCTACCTATGGGACAAAAAGGCGGGCTGGTGTCGCAACATTGTTGTGGGTCCCAGCCAGCTCCTGGCAGCTAGGGTGCTACTATGAAAAACGACCACCCTGCAGTAGCAGGGGTCTGTGGCAGCCATCTTGGGAGAAGGGAGCACCTGCACCTTAACACTGATTGGCAATGAAAAGGCGCCCGGAGACCTAGTCCAACATAAAAATGAGGGTGGAAAAAATGAGGCACAATACAAAAATAGACGGGGAGACCACCCTAGGGCTGACAGGTCCAACATGCGTCCCCCCCAGCCGAAAGAGGGGAGAGCTACCCAACCTCTAGGGAGTTCTCTTCACTAAGGCGGAAAAACCTGGAGAGACCGTCAGCATTGGCGTGGTCAACTCCGGGCCGATGTTCCACCCGAAAGTCCATCCCCTGTAGGGAAATGGACCACCTCAACAACTTGGGGTTTTCGCCTCTCATCTGCATGAGCCAGCGAAGGGGGCGGTGGTCGGTCTGGATAAGGAAGTGAGTGCCAAAGAGGTATGGCCTAAACTTCTTCAGAGCCCATACCACCGTGAAGGCTTCTCTCTCAATGGTGCTCCATCGCCGTTCCCGAGGGAGGAGTCTTCGAGATATGAAGGCCACAGGTTGGTCTTGGCCCTCGGTGTTGAGTTGCGAGAGCACCGCACCTATGCCGTGCTCTGAGGCGTCGGTCTGTACAATAAATTCCTTGCTGAAATCGGGTGTTGCCAGTACTGGAGCTGTACACATCGCATCTTTCAGCGTATCAAAGGCTTCTTGGCATGCAGCTGTCCATATGACCTTGCGAGGTTGTTTCTTTGAGGTCAACTCCGTCAAGGGGGTCACGATAGTACCATAGCCCTTGACGAACCGGCGGTAATACCCAGTGAGGCCGAGGAAAGCTCGGACCTCTGTTTGGGTCTTGGGGGGCTCCCAAGCCAAGATGGTCTCAATTTTGGCCTGGAGGGGTTGCACCTTCCCTCCGCCCACCAGGTGTCCCAGGTACACGACAGATCCCTGTCCAATCTGTCACTTGCTGGCTTTAATGGTTAAGCCAGCGCGTCGCAACGCCTGCAATACCTCCTGGAGGTGTTGCAGATGGTCCTCCCAGTTGCTACTGAAGACAGCTATGTCATCCAAGTAGGCTGCTGAGAAGGACTCCAGGCCAGATAGTACCTGATTCACTAACCGCTGGAATGTGGCCGGAGCATTTTTGAGCCCAAAGGGCATCACTCGAAATTGGTAGTGGCCCTCTGGGGTGGAGAAACGCAGTCTTCTCCCGTGCTCCATCGGCCATGGCAATCTGCCAATATCCAGATGTCAGGTCAATGGTGCTGAGGTACCGGGCTGCTCCCAGCCGGTCCACCAGCTCATCTGCACGTGGGATGGGGTGAGCATCTGTCTTCGTGACAGAGTTCAACCCCCGGTAGTCCACACAGAACCGAAGTTCTGGCGTCGTACCCGGTGGGGCCGCTTTCGGCACCAACACCACTGGACTAGCCCACGGGCTGCTGGAAGGTTCTATCACCCCCAGCTCCAGCATCTTTGCCACCTCACGCTGGATGCTATCCTTCACTCGGTCAGAGAGCCGGTAAAACTTGTTCTTCACCGGGGGGCTGTCCCCTGTGTCCACATCATGGGTACACCAATGAGTGATTCCAGGCGTGAGTGAGAACAACGAGGCGAACTGTCCCAGGACATGGCGACAGTCCCTCTGCTGCTCTGGGGTCAAGGATGGGGAGAGGACTACACCTTCCACCGAACCATCCTTCTCTTGCACCGCTAGAAGGTCAGGCAGAGCCTCACTCTCTTCCTCTTCGCTCCCATCCGTCACCGTAAGGAGAGCAAGCTCTGATCGCTCATGGTGCGGCTTCAGGCGGTTGACGTGGAGCACCCTGAGGGGCTGACGGGGGGTTTTCATATCGACTACGTACGTGGTCTGGCCTCGCCGCTCCACAATGTCGAACGGGCCAGTCCACCGGTCCTGGAGGGCACAAAGCTCCCCAGGTTCCATAACCCACACCTTCTGTCCAACGTCTAACTCGACCGTCCGAGCGTTGCTGTCATACCACTCCTTCATCACGGTCTGGCTAGCCTCCAGGTTCTCTGTGGCTGCCTTCCACAGCTTGGCCATCTGGCTGCAGAACGCCAGCATGTAGCTGACAATGTCACGGGGAAGCTTCTGTGAAGCCTTCTCCCACCCCTCTTTCACTAAACTGAGGGGACCCCTAACGGGATGGCCATAGAGCAATTCAAACGGGCTGAACCCGACTCCCTTCTGCGGTACCTCCCGATAGGAGAATAACAAGCAGGGGAGGAGGACGTTCCACTTACGCCTCAAGCCCTCTGGAAGGCTTCGGATCATCCCCTTCAATGTCTTATTGAAGCGCTCTACAAGTCCGTTAGTCTGGGGGTGGTAAGGAGTGGAGAACCAGTAGGTCACTCCACACTCCTTCCACATGGCCTGCATGTAGGCCGACATGAAATTCGTGCCCCTGTCCGACACCACGACCTTCGGGAATCCCACTCGGGTAAAAATCCCCAACAGTGCCCGCGCCACCACCGGTGCAGTGATGGTCCTCAGAGGAATAGCCTCTGGGTACCTTGTGGCGTGGTCCACCAAAACCAAAATGAACCGGTGTCCCGCCGCGGTCGGAGGGTCCAATGGCCCAACAATATCGATACCGACCCGCTCAAACGGGGTCCCGACCACGGGGAGCGGTTCCAACGAGACCTTCAACTTAGTCCCAGTCTTGCCACTAGCCTGACAAGACTTGCAGGTCTTGCAAAAGGTGTCTGAGGCAATCCTCATCCTGGGCCAATAAAAATGGGGGACTAACCGTGCAAAGGTTTTGTCCTGACCCAGGTGTCCGGCTAAGGGTATCTCGTGCGCTAACTCCAGCAGAAAGGCCCGGTAACATTGGGGGACCACTATGGCCCTCGAAGATCCATGTACCGGCACCCTGGGCTCACTGTATAGGAGGCCATCCTCCCAATACACGTGATAACCTCCCAGTTCCTGACTGGCCACTTGGGCTTCGGCCTGCTGCCGCATGCCTTCAAGCGTGGGGCACGCCCTTTGTGCCTGACAAAATTCCTCCCGGGTAGGCCCCCCTTCCACATGCCAGTCAGCAAGGGTCGGTAAGTCCTCCACAGGAACGACATCTACCTCCGCGGACTCCGGGGGCACCTCTCCGGCCTCCCCATCCGACTCACGGGGCATGTCTTCCACCACCTTCTTCTTTCCACGTTTGGCTGTGGGTTGGGCCATAATTCCAGGCTCCAACCCCGGGTGAGTTCCATGCCGGGCAGCCATGGACCGCGTGCTCACGCAAGTCCACCCTGGTAATCCCAGCATCTCGGTGTGAGCGTGAAACTCGACATCCTTCCACTTGGTGTGCTCCAGGTCGTTCCCTAGGAAACACCCCACAGGCAAGGCTGGGCTCACAGCAACTCTCAATAGGCCTTTGACTCCTCCCCACTCGAATGGAACACGAGCCACTGGATAGTGACTCAAACTGCCGTCAGCCAATACGGCCGGATGGAACTCCTCGGGGACTACTTGGTCTGGGGACACCAGCCGCCGCACGACAGTGGTCATGCTGGCCCCTGTGTCTCTCAGAGCTTCCACCTCCTCCCCATTAATTCTCACCCTCTGCTGATATTTAGCAGTGTTCGGGGGCAGGGGCACTACGGGGACCACCTCTCTATCCCCGAGTGAAACCAGCGTCAGGCCTGTCCACTCCCCTTCCCTATCTAAGGGCAGCTCCACCCCAAGCGCTATACTACTCACCCCGGGACTTTTCCCGCCCAATGGGGCTGGGGGTCGCTTGCGACA
Source organism: Triturus cristatus (assembly GCF_964204655.1). Lineage (NCBI taxonomy): Eukaryota > Metazoa > Chordata > Amphibia > Caudata > Salamandridae > Triturus > Triturus cristatus. The sequence goes on along the minus strand of NC_140583.1, from coordinate 622,795,844 downwards.
CTTGGGATCTCCTCGGTAGTGTCCAATCTCCCCACACTCGTAGCACCGCACAATCCTTGGCTGCTGACTCCTGTCAGGGTAAGTGGGTCTTGTGGAATTGGACGGGGGTGGGGTTCCTACTCCCTTCCCAAACTTATTTTGGGGACCTTTCGAGAACTCCACCTTTTTATCTCCCCCCTCTTTCTTCTGGGGGAAACCCTGTCCGCCTTTCGAGCCATCTCCCCCGGGACCCTTGTGAGACACCCGGGTGCTCACCCAAATATCTGCCTCCTCCGCAAGCTCTCGAGGATCCATCAGCTTGCGGTCCACCAGATGTTGGCGCAGCTCCGGAAAGCTCTTATCCAAGAGGTGCTCCCTTAAACAAAGATCGTACAACCCTTTGTAGTCCTTCACCTCGCTGCCACGCACCCAACCATCTAGTGCCTTCCTCGCATAATCAAAAAAATCTACCCATGTCTGAGTGGACAGCTTATGGCTGCCACGAAACTTCTGCCTATACTTCTCGGGGTTCAGGCCAAACTTCTTTAACAAGGCCTCTTTCATGGGGGCGTACTTAACCTGATCCGCCTTGGCCAAATATAACAGGGTGTCCCTAACAGTGGGAGGTATATACCGGTAGAGACCACCTCCCCAGTTACTCTCGGGTACCCCATGGGCCGTTAAGGCTATCTCGTATGCCTCCAACCACTTCATGATGTCATCCCCTAAGGTATAATTGGCTATGACTTCTTTGGGTAGGTAGAACTTCGATTCTTGAGGTTCCCTGGGTATGCTGCCACCATTGTCTTTGTTAGACGCGTTCAATTGGAGGGCGCGTAACTCCAGCTCTTTTAACTGAAGCTCGTGCGCCAGCTTCTTCTCCTCCATTGGCCATTTCTTATCCTCTCTTTCTCGTTCCAATCTGGCTCTTTCCCTTTCTTTTCCCTTTCTCTTTCATGCTCCAACTTGGCCAGTTCCCATCTTAATTGCCTCTCTTCCCTTCTGTCCTCATACTCCTTTGGAGACGCGCTCCTACTGGACCCTGTCCTACTACTGGCCCCAGAACGTCTCCCTGGGGGAACATTGTCAGACATATCCACGTTCAAGAGGTCAACCACCTCCTGGGCGCTCTCCTCTTGAGGTGTATCTGGCGCCTCCTGCCCCTCATCCCCTCTCCCTTCTGGGTGGGCTTCTACCCATGCCCTAATGGCGGTGCGGAGTTCCGGTCCTTTGGCCCTCCGCATCCCAGGCACCCCCATCTCCTGCGCGAACTCCCTCAGTTGCTTCACGGTGTACCACTCGAGGTCCGCTAACCGGGATTCCATTCTGGCAGGTGGGGACCTAGACTCTAAGGAGAAAATTCCTAGGGTGTAGGCACAGTTAAAAGCTAACCAGGCTTCTTGCACTCTCTACCTGGACAGTGGAACCAATAATCCAGCAACCAATGGTTTTTGAGCCCTGGAACAAAAATGTAGGATAGGCGTTTAATTGTGGCACCCTTCGCCTCACGGAAGGGTGCTGTATGGTCACAGGTCCTAAGGATCCCACCGCTGGCCAACAATGTAGGAACCTGGGGTCACCAGGCCCTATAGGCGGTAACATGGCGCGAGCCGGTCAGGCAACCAGAGGGCTATGTGTTAAGCAACCATACACCACACGCTTCTCATGGACTAGGGACACACACAATAAGTGACACCACACCGTTGAAATTATGCAAATACTTCAAGTTTATCCAAGTAGAGCTGGTTAGAGGCAGTTCAAGAGATCACAGTGTCATGCACGAGTTGTAATACAGACATTAAGCATACACCGGTCATACATGAGAGAGGAATGCAGTTCCCCACCCAGACATGCAATACATGGATATGGTCAGGCACGGGTGATTCTAGCGCTGCGCGCGTTTAAACAAGGTTTCTCGCTGAACGGGCCATCTAGCACAGAGCAATACTTGTAATGGGTGACACTGGGTACTTCAACACGGAGCCCGTAGAACGAAGCGCTCCTGGTACACAGTGACGCGTAACCCTTTGAAGCAGAGCATGTAAACTAAGCGCTACTCGTAAGAAAGGACATGTATTCCGATCAAGCAGAACTTATGAAGCAACGCGCTTCTTGTAATCACGGGCATGTGATACTTGCGGGCAAAACATGTAAAGCAATATGTTTCTCGTAATCACGGACATATAATACTTGCGGGCAAAACACTTAAAGCAATGCGTTTCTCGTAATCACGGGCATGTAATACTTTCAGGTAAAACATTTAAAGCAATGCGTTTCTCGTAATCACGGGCATGTAACACTTTCAGGCAAAACATTTAAAGCAATGCGTTTCTCGTAATCACGGGCATGTAACACTTTCAGGCAAAACATTTAAAGCAATGCGTTTCCAGTCTCTGGCTCCTGGGACGGTGAACCGGAGCAGGGGAAATCAAGCGCCGCCCGTAATCCAGGCTAGTCAGTTTCTCTCGGGGGGAGCCTTCAGCGAAGAGTGCTCCAAGACCCGAAGAGCAAGTCTCTGGGTGCCGGTGCAGTTCAGAAGGTACCGCGCTCAGTCGCGCTGAAGGGGGCACACGGAAAGGATCCCTCAGCGGGGTCTCTCCGTCGCGCAGGCAGGGGGGGGACTCCCACGGAGGGGACAACCCGGGCCGGGTGCGGTGAGGCTCCCAGACCAGCAGGGGGCGCACCAAGGGGAATCCCGGCCTCCGGGCTTACCTCCGTCTCGGCGTCAGCAGGCGTCCGTCCTCACGATGATGGGGGAACTCGGCCCCGACCTTGCGCTTCTCTTCACACGGCTGCGACGGCAGCGGCGGGGCCCCGGGCTTCTCCTGGGCCTCGCGATACAGCAGGGCACTTCTCTTGGCCTCCAGGCCGCGGCGGTGAGTGCGCTGGCTTCGTCGACGCCGGGGGGGGCTCAAATTAAGGATAGGGGTAAAGTGCTCAGTGGAGCACGCTGCCGGGGGTCCCAGACCAGGGCAGGGAGCGCGGGGGTCACAGCGCTAGTACCTGGTCGATCCCCGGTGGCTTGGCAATCGGTTTAGCAATTAGTTCAATCTGTTAGCTTGGACACGCAGTCTCAGCTCGGGCATTCAAGGCTTACAGCTCGCTCTTGTCATGCAATCTCAGTTCTTGACGTTAGGTTTCAGTTCTTAGTTGTCAGATAAAGTCTTTTGGCGCAGATGTATCTGGCGCCCTTAAGGGGTTCTGTTACTGGGGATAGGAATGGAGAGGGCGACTAGATCCTTCCTAGTCAGGCTGGCAGAGAGTCTCTGGGTCCTCCTACTACTGGGCAAGATCAGTGGGATTCACAGGGCACCTCACTCACTTAAGAGGCAGTACCTAAATCCTGTCACTCTCAGAGGCATAAGTCCCTGGCTAGGCCCTACCGCCTACACTCCTGGTGGATTCTTCCAGCTCTGCTTCACCCCAATGGCCAACTCACCACAAAAGTTTCCCTCCCACTCTTAAGTAGCCCTAGGTCAGGTGACCTCTAGCCAAGGCGGCAAAAGTAAAATCCCACCTCCCTTCTAGAAGGTTCCAGCACATTCCAGGAGCTTCCCCACTCTACCTATGGGACAAAAAGGCGGGCTGGTGTCGCAACATTGTCGTGGGTCCCAGCCAGCTCCTGGCAGCTAGGGTGCTACTATGAAAAACGACCACCCTGCAGTAGCAGGGGTCTGTGGCAGCCATCTTGGGAGAAGGGAGCACCTGCACCTTAACACTGATTGGCAATGAAAAGGCGCCCGGAGACCTAGTCCAACATAAAAATGAGGGTGGAAAAAATGAGGCACAATACAAAAATAGACGGGGAGACCACCCTAGGGCTGACAGGTCCAACAGTATCGTTTGGGATAAAGTGGATTTCCAAGTTCATGGTCCGACAGAGCTCATTAATATGCGTACATCTTTCATGTCTCCCGGGGCGGCGCGATGGGTTGAGCGGCGGAGTCCACACCTCCGCACGATCACCTGGAGTCTAGCTCCTCCCCCCTCCTTTCTCTCTGATCTCAACGGCCATGGCGGCTGGCCGCGGTTGCTGCTACTGGCGTTTCTCGGCAAATCTGTAGTGCTGAGGCTCTGAGCCTTTCCTGCTCGGATGTGGGGAGGGGATCGGGGGGCTGATACCTACCCTCATAATTCGTTCTCTTTTGACGACTCTGCTACCGGGCGGCACTGAAGCTGTTTGAAAGTGTGATGCCATTATCGATGCTGGAATCACCCGCGCTTGATCGAAACCAAGTCCTTTGGTCGCCAGGAGTATGCAGAGCAGGTGAACGAGGTGCTTTGAGTTGGAATTATATCCTGCATATAGGGGGATGAAAATCGGCACCTTGATATCGGTCCTTTTTGGGAAAAAAGGAGAAGGAGGTGAAGGGGGAAAAAAACATAATAACTTTTGGTGAATTTCTTTTGAGACGCCCCCTCTCCTCTCGAAGGGAAATCTGAGGGTTTTTTTTTTTCACAACATGGGCAAACTATTAAATGCACGTATTAACGCAAAAGCAAAAGCTCGCCGCCAGCTGCCTAAGGAAACAAAGCACGCTGGCAAGTTAATTGATAAAGAGTCCTCTGAGAGTACAGATGAGTTAGAGGGACCCTCTACGATACAAATAGATCAAACTCGTACAGCTGAGAGTCCGTTGCTAGGTGGAACAAGGAAGCTCAACATTAATCTGGGTGTTTTTCAACCAGCTCAACCGGTTCAATCTCTGTCTCCCACTCAATTTGACCTTGATGGTGAAGTTAAAATCGAAACTAAATTGGCTGATATGCTAAAAGTTGGTAAGCAGTTTCCCCTGTTTGAGAAGAAATTCAGTATGCTCTCGTTAAGTAGTCCGGCTTGCGCAGAGGGATCTCAATTAGCAACTTCTTCGGCAGATATTCAGTCCTCAGAAACAGCAGGCATTATCAATTCTGATCTTACTGATTCTCTCATGACGTCTAAGCTTGTGCCTGTGCCAAGCACTATTTCAGTACCTCCTCGGATTCTTTGTCAAGATGAGCATACATCCCTGTTGACTGCACAAAAGCAAGATGATCTAACAATGTTATCAGAAATAGCATCACAAAATATTATCCGAGTTGGATCTTCGACCATTACGGATCCCAATACTGGCCAATCAATATCAACGAAGCTGTCTTCACCATCAACCATGGACACTCCTTCCATAAGGTTAACTGATCCACTCAGCCCTGTTTTAGACATTAATAAGGAGTCCATAGGTGAAATCCAGATGACAGTTAAAGACATGTTGAACTTAATTTTGGTTGAGGTTCAGGAAATAAAAAGATTCCAAAAAGTTGAACTAGCCTCAATACATCAGCGACTGGAGAAGATCGAGGACTTAGTTTCAAGTTTTCCACTCCGTCTTCAAGAAGCTGAGACGCGAATTTCTACCCTGGAAGATCAAATGACGGCAGTTAAAAAAGATGTTAAAATAATCGATAAAAGTAGACGAGCATTGGAAATAAAACTCGATGACTTGGAAAATGTTACCAGAAGATCGAACCTCCGTATTGTAGGAGTCCCTGAGGGGATAGAGGGGTCTAACACGGTGCACTGGGTGACTTCCTTTTTAAAACAGAAAGTAATACCGGATTATGAAGGGGATTTAACAATAACCAGAGCACATCGGGTGCCAGCCCAACCTTTTCCCCACTCTGTACTACCTCGTACAATTCTGTTAAATTTCTCAGATGCTCGGATAAAGGAAGCTATCTTGACTAAAGCATATCAGTTAAGACAATTTTCAGTAAACGAGACAACTAAGTGCCGGATTTTCTCCGAAATGTCTGCAACTGCCGCACGCAGGAGGAAGGAGTTCGTGAAAATGCTCCACTTGTTTAAATCTAACGGCGCCCAGGCCATGATCGCTCAACAATCCAAACTGAAAGTTCTGGCACAGGGCAAACATTATATGCTGTCAGTCCTGGATGAAGCACAAGATTTACTGAAGGAAATCTCCCAGGGGTATAAGGGGTAAAAGTGATGGTTGAACCAACCAAAAAAAAAAAAAACATTTTTGAGGAGGAGGAGGACTCCAGGACCCGAGGGGTGTAATACCAGGACACCCAAGGTTTAGGGGGTCAGCTCTGTGGCCGGTGTGGGGGAGGGAAGGAGGGCCGCAGGTTGGGGGGTGGGAGTCACGTGGGAGGGGATGGTGGGTAGGGGTGATGGGGGTGCACAGGGTGGGGGTGGAGGAGGGAAAAAATGAAAAAATGAAGTCTTTAGTGCTATTCATATTTTGCTTTTGATAGGCGGTTTTTTGTTCGTAAAATGTAAAAAGAGAGATATTTGTGGAAAATATGTAATCTATTTTAAATGTCTAGCAGTGAGGGTTTGAAAATGATTTCTTTCAATGTTAATGGTTTAAATAACAAAAAGAAATTCCGGGCTATAGAAATGTGGATCAAGACTGAAAATCCCTCTGTAATATTGTTGCAGGAGACTCATATCTCATCTTTAAAACTTGATGAATTTTCAATGTTCAAAACATGGGCCTCATACCGAGGTTTTTCCTCGTCTTCTAAATCTCAGCGAGGGGTTGCGATATTTCTAAATAAGAACATTTATGCTGAGATTGTACACACAGAAGAGGATGGCTCAGGGCATTGGTGCTGGGTCACTTGTAAAGTTAAAAATAGATTGAGACCTATTACGTTTGTTGGCTTCTATGCACCAGTAGATGATAGCTTCTCAGATTACGAAGATTTGTTTCAATCTTTACTGATGGTGGTAGGAGACATTATTATTGGAGGGGATTTTAATCTGTTTATGAATTTAAATCTGGATTCAACCACGTAACCAAGGAAGCAACCTAAACCTAAATCGCTGAAAATCATCCTTAGCTATAAAATAACTTTAGACCTTTGCGACCCATGGCGCACACGATACCCGTCAAAAAGAGAATACACATGTTGGTCAGGGAGATTTAAGTCTTCATCTCGGATTGATTTTTTTCTCGCTTCTAGACAGCTTAATATGTTTCATCAGAGGACCCTTCATAATGGGTTCTCAGATCACGCAATGTTAGTTATCGAGTTTGCTTTAGTACAAAACTTAAAAACTCCCAAGCGCTGGGTATTTAACAAAACATATTTGAACTACGAAACATGGGTAACATCCTTGAAATCAGAGATTAGAGATTTTGTATCCCGTAACATTGAAACAGCTCCGCTTAACATTATTTGGGATGCCATGAAGGCCTTTGTTCGCGGAATTACTATAGGTAAAGATGCAGCCTTACTTAAAGTAGCCAAATGTAAGAAGAATGCTTTGGAACAAAGAATACATGTTTTAAATGAATTAAGGCAGTTGAACTCCTCCAGCACCATTCAACATCAACTAAATGAAGCAAAACGGGAATTCAGCGCGCATTATTATGCCCAAAGTGAGGAGATTTTTTATAGGCAATCCCAAAAAATATATGAAGAGAGTAATTTTACTGGGAAGTTTTTAGCCTGGCAGGTCAGAGAACAAGCTGCGGCTAATTTGATCAGAGGCCTAAAATGTCCAGTGACCCAGATAGACACAGTAGATTGGGTGGGGATAGGGAAGATAATGCTTTCTCATTATAATAATATTTACAGTCAGCAACATAATACTGATCAGCAAAAGCTAGCAGATTTTTTAGAAAAATGTGCATTGCCTTCTCTTTCCCAAACTGATCAATCAATAATGATGAGCCCATTTTCTTTGGAAGAAATAGAAGTGGTAGTCAAAGATCTCCCAAATGGTAAGGCTTGCGGCCCAGATGGACTGTCCGCTAAATTTTTTTAAATTTTCTTCTGTGCTTTTTCTGATATTTTTTTGCAATTATTGAATTTGATGTTGGAAGGCGGCCCGATACCAGATTCTTTCCTGGAAGGAACTGTGGTGAGTTTTTTGAAGAAGGGGAAAGAAGCTAAAGATCTGAACTCGTATCGACCTATTACCTTATTAAATATAGACTATAAAATCGCCACAAAATTACTATCAACGCGTTTTAATCAAATATCAACAGAGTTGATCCATCCGGATCAGAATGGCTTTATTGCAGGAAGGCAACTGATCAGGAACACGCATTATTTAATTGAAGCCTTAGATTATTTTGAGACACGAGGGATCCCAGCGTTAATTTTGCTATTAGACGCAGAAAAAGCTTTTGATTTGGTGGTATGGGAGACACTTTTTTTTATTTTGGAGCATTTCGGTATTCCCGATAAAATTGTAAACTTAATTCGGAATCTCTATACTGCGGCCAAAGCTAATATTATTGTAAATACGGTAACGGTTGGGACAGTTTTAGTCAAGCGTGGCACGAGGCAGGGCTGTCCTTTATCTCCAGTTCTTTTTGCGTTTTTTATTGAGCCTCTAGCCGCCGCAATACGGAACTGTGTCAATATTCTTTCCCCAGTTCCCTCAATGGCGAAGATCAAACTATATGCGGACGATATTATGTTACTAATCAAACCCGAATTACATTCGCAAGTAAGGGCACTTCAGATTTTTGAAGAATTTGAAGCCTTAGGGGGCTATCGGATCAATAAAAAGAAAACAGAGATTTTGATATGTGGGAGCAGAGATCCAGAAATGCATCCCGATATAAGGTGTTGTATCAATACTAAACCGAAAAGATACCTCGGGGTCTTTTTCTCTCATACTGTCAAGGATCTATATACGCTTAACTTTGATCCCCTTCTTCTAAAGATTCGTACAATGTTTACACGGTGGAATTCCTTGCCATTATCGATTCTGGGTCGGGTCGCCTTGATAAAAATGTCCGTTCTTCCCTTATTTAATTTTTTGTTTTCCACCATACCTTGTTTTTTGCCAGGAACTTTTTTTTCCAGGGTAGAATCTCTGTTTTCCGCTTTTGTCTGGGCAAAAAACCCACCTCGTATTGCAATTAGTACTCTTTACGAGGAATTAGATCAAGGAGGACTCTCTTTGCCAAATATTAGAGATTACTATAACGCATACTTTATACAGTATTTGTCGAGGTTTAGAAATCAAACTCAAGGTCAGACCTTATTTATAAAAAAAAATTTCGACTTAATTTGCCTAGAAAATCAGATACCGCCCCCGCAGGTTTTTAAATCTCCCAAATTAGTCCGCTATAAGATTTTGCTATGGTTTCTTAAAAAACGTACTGCTATGTTTAAAAGATATTCACTCCCATTGATTAATTCAACAACCCTGCTGTCCAGTATTTTCTCGTTAATAGGTATTAAAAGTGGATCTGAGATAGCGGATAACTGGGCTAGGCCAGGATTCACTAAAGTAGTCGATTTTTAAAAAAATGGAGTATGGATAACTCCGATAGAGATGCCATGTTTTATTCAGAGGAATTTTATGCTGGTAGGGTCCTACAATATGATCTATAAGTTTTTGGGGCAACTGGATGCTGCACAGCTTAATCAACCAACCCAATTGGCCAAAAACCTCTTCATGAATGAATGTGTAAGGAAACCTGGGGAGTGGAAGCGCTGCTTAGCGTATAGTAGGGAAGCGGATTTGTGTCAAAAAGCAATCAAAAAATGGCAGGAACAGGAAAGTCATGTATTATCTTTGAACACTTGGAGGACCATTAACAATTTTAATTTCAACACACTTCGAGGTGCCAATTGGCGTAGAATGTTATTTTTTGGGAAATAGTTGTTGTATCGTACTCCCGCGGTTATTTCTAAAATGTATACAAATTATTCATCTAATTGTTTTAGATGCTTACATTACACCTCTGCCAATTGGTCTTATGTAATGGTCCACTGTACTAAAATTAGGGTATTTTGGGACAAAATATTTGTTTTCTTTCAAACCTATTATAAAATTATGATCCTTTTAAATGAAAAATTGATGCTTTATGGTTTTGATCCGGATCTTAAAATCCCTGTCCAGTTTGTTAAATTACTGTACATCGCAATGTCAGTGGCCAGATCCTTGCTATTGCAGAATTGGCGGTCAGAACAGATCCCATCTAAGAAAGAGTGGTTACAGAAAATGAGGAGAGTTAGGAAAAGTGAACAAATCTATGCCCTGCGGATGGGGGGAGTAAGAAAATTTGATAAAATCTGGGGACCTTATTTTGATTGATTTCTATTTAGTTGATGATGGTCAACTGCAATATTTGGTTGCATTTTAGATTGAATCTGTTTATGCTGAATTTGGTTTTGTGTATTGCTGAATCAGTAATGTTTTTTAATGTCACTAAAGTACTTCAATAAAAAAAAAATAAAAAAAAATCTTTCATGTCTCTATGGGTGATGTGGTGACACAAGACATACGTTCTGATGATTGGGATGTGCATGCAATACAAGCTATGTTTTCAGATTTAAAATATTATGCTGCCTTTGATGCTGAAGACTTGTATACGAATTCTGCAAATTATGCCGACCTGTTATGTTATCAACATTATGGGTATCATTTCATACACAGGACCAATACATTGCGGCCTGTCGTAAATTACACTCAGTGGGAAATTTGCCCTACATCATTAAAAGACAGCTCGAAAACACTTAAGAAAAAGTTTACAGATTTTGATAAATCAAATCCTGAGTCATATTATTTCAAATTAAGTGGGCCTTCCTCTCAGAAAGTCATGTTAACCCATAGTAAATTAATATATTCCAGTTCTTTTCGACAGGTTCTGTCCATAAAGGGTTATGACCATTGGAAGGACACCATTGATCTAAAATCAATTTGGGGTTCTAAGGATTGGCAGGTGCGAGGCTCTGAAGCCCTGCATCATGCCTTCCTCATCCCAACTAACATTTTGCTTTTAAATAATACAGTGTATCAAACCACATGCTTTGGTTTGGCTACTGCTAAGAAAATGAATGCCCCGGCCATTCCCACATTAGCTGAATATACTGATTGGCGCACACATACAAATTATACCATTGAAGCTTTACAAAGCTTATTTCAAAATAATTCATTTAATGAATCTATCACGGACCCCATAGGTGGGTTAGTTTGGCAGACTAGTTCGAATGTTTGCCACCTTCGTGTCCTTAACTCTAGTTAAGTTTTACACAAGACAGACCCAACCCTAGATTTTCTGATTCTCACACTGTCACAACCTATTCTGTGGATAAATTGTGTTAACAGTGGTTGCAGCACTCTACACTCTCGTCCGTTAAACAACACTTGTTGTTGTTGTCCAACAATATTAATTTGGCCAATTTTGTCTTAGGACCTAGAGCTCCTAGAACAAAACGATGGATATACGCTGCATGCAATGAAATTTGGAAGCAGCATCTCATTTGCGAGAAATAGACCAGGCAAATTTAGAAAAAGTTTTGGCTGTTGTCGACAACAGTATTAATATACTGTCTTCATGCATATATACATTAGATAATATTGTTTCCTCTGTTATTGACATTGTACAAGAAGATGTGTCTCTGTTATATCATGGTCAGAAACAATTGTGTTCTGTAATGCAATTTGCATGGACTGTGCAAACTCTGAAAATGGGAAAAGTACACTGGGATTATTTGAATGCAACTGCTTTGTTTTCGCTGTTTAATTTAACAGACAAACAGCAATTAATGTCCATGAAAGATGCGACCTACACGTTTCTGCACAATGAAAAAATAGTAGGGGTGGGCAGAATTTGCGAAATTCACTTTCACGAAAATGTTAAAAATCTCCGCAAACACGCGAAAATATCGCGAAGACGTGGACGTTTTTTTCCCGCCCGTTCGCGGTATTTTCAGCGTGATCGCGGCTCGCCAAATTACCCATGCGGTTGCTCACAGGCGCGAGATCTCAATCATCTCATACTCTTGCGATGCATGATCGCGAGCAGAAAGACATGATCGCACGATGAATGACGTGATCGCGTGACAAATGACGTTAATGCAGGCGCGAAGTGTCGCGAAGTGTCGCGAGACAGCGCAAATGGCTACCAACAATCCAACATCTCGTGGAGAACGCGACCGGATCGGGAAAACTTGTCGGCGAACGCGGGGATTCAGGTAAGGCGATCGCGCGCACGCGAGAATGTATTTTTTTACAGCGCGAGCAAGAAAAAAAATTCCGGTAAGATGCACATTGCAGAAGTTTACCTTAGCGGGGAGGATTGTGATTCCACAGTAGGGCATTCCCTAGTAAGCAAAAACATACAATTGCATGGAGCATGTAATCTGTCAGCTCCGAACCTCGCATGTGTTTTGAAAGGTAAATCAGTGCCCGCAATCATTCCCACGTTCACTCTGCTTGCTAACGGTAGCTATCTTATTTTAAATAACCAGGAATGCTGCGGCTTGCTTACTGGCATACCATACATTGTAACGGTTTCCCAGCACGTAATTTGTTACAATAATGTGTTTTTTCCACACCCGCGGGCCGCTGGATAGCTCAGTTTGGCCTTCAATACCAAATTTGAAAGCTGATTTCATCAAGATGAGCAGATTAAACGTGCTTTTAACGCAACAAGAAGTTGCATTGACTTCCGCACGAGAAACCTTCACCCTCCAGGTGGCTAGCGCGGCCACTGAAATTCAAACACTTTTAAATACAAACCTCCCACTACATTTTGGGAAGTTAATACATCACATTTTAAATGTGTCGACTACTCAAGGCCTAGCAATTTTTTTTAAAGCTGTGTGTTCTAGCCTCGTGTCTTCTTTACAGACTATATTTGGTGTAATACCTGCATTCATTCATTCTATCTTTTCCAGTGTCTTTGGTGTTTTTCACCTAATGTTAGCATTAGCCACTGGAGTCCTGCTTCTGCTGTGCTTGCTACGCAATGGCTGCTCCTCTTGTGGTGCTGCACAGACCGGGCCAGCTGCAATTGCTTCGTGACCGGATGCATGAATGCTTCGGTACACTGCCACTTGCGACACTCAGCGTGTCTTATGGATTATTCTTCAGTTTTGCGTATTTCACTTGCGTGCAGCCTGTATTTTCATGCCTCCGTTGTCAATTTACGTGGGCATTGGATTTATGCCTTTCCAATACGTCATGTCCGGATCCGGATTGTGACCAGCTGATGAGCCCCTTAGTTGCCCATGAGCAGGACTGTTCTGGGATTGGCTTAATGGCGCGTGCTGCTGCACTGAATTTTGGCACAATGGGATATCTGTGAAGCTGCACAGAATATCCTACATCAGAGTTACATTGAATATCACGCAAGTTATCCTGCATTGCTAATGGATGCACCAGACTATGAAGAACACTCTTGTTCCTTCAGCTTGCTAAATTGGATGGCATCTCTTTTTTCCGCAGACCAAAATGATGACCTTTTGGAGGGTATTGCATTCTTTGGCACCTACACCTTGATGGATTAATCAGGAACATGGCCAGCCGGCATGATTTGGGTTTCGGATGCCTTTTTCCCACTACATTTTTTTTTCTTCCTCTGCATCTTTCAGAACTTGTTTATTTATATCGACTTTTATCGTTGCTTTTTCCGAATTTATGGACACGCCTATTGATATCTGCTCACACTTTTTGAACTCGATTTCCTTCATAGGCCTACAAACGATGGACTTACCAGGAGGAGGTTGTAGTATGGCTTATAGGTCCATTGTCAACATTTGCTAAATTAGCATGAGCTTCACTGCCATGAGGCTGCTTTTGCGCACAACACTGCATGCATATATTTTGCAAGACCCTGTTTGTGCCCCTTTCACATGAGAACTGTCTACCTTCCACGTTCTCTGCTGTGCTCTGAGGTTTAGTCTGCACACAATGTTCAAGGTTAAACAACAATGCCCCTTGTTATTCCGTTCTGGTCAGTCCCTCGCACCTAGACATAACATGCTACACACAGCTGAACTACTGGAAATCGTGTGCTTTATTATTGCAAGCGCAACATGTTTTGACTTCACCTGGAGAGACACCTTTCCGAAGAGAAGAGCTGTGCTTGTCCTTCGATGTGAACATTGCATCTAGGCCTTGAGGTATGGGGGTCTGCTGACAAAGCCCAGAGGTCTTCTTTTTTATAATAAACTATCTCTCACCACGGGGAAGGTGGTTAGGTCGTTTAGTCCTTTTCCACTGATTTTTATAAAATGATATCACTGTTTGCATTCTATGTTATTGTAACAATGCTGACTATATTGTGATTATGCATTTTGCTGCTAGTATTGGCATATGTACTGGACCATAGCACGCGTTAGTTGAAATAAACATTTTAAACTATACCGCATCTCAGATTACTTGCATTGTGGACAAGTACGAGTGAGTGAGCGAAAGAGTGTCTGGCTCCCACGATTCCCAAGATAGAGTGACGTGTTCTGGGTTGTCTAATCATTGGTAGCTTCGCTGTAGACGGAGAATGAATGAGACACTATAGCTAGTCGGTTTGGGATTTTGGGTACTAATTGGTAGGTTGGTACACCCCTATTCACTGAGGTCCTGTTTTCCTGTGCATAGTTCTGTATATGTGCAGAATCCCCGCAACACCAGGCTTCCTGGCACTGTCGATGTTTTGGTATTCAGGTAGTTGGTGTATGAGGTGGGTATAGGGATTGAGTGATACTTTTGTTTTTCCCAAAAGACGGGGCTTCGCTAAACCAGCGTGACTCTCCATCAAATCAGCGAAGTGTGATCTGCGTGCCTTATTTCACTTTTGGTGAGTATCGTTGTCTCCTTGTCCTGTTGTGCATATCAATGTGTTTTTAATAAGCAAAAACACTGTGGACGAACCCACTGAGAAGAAAGTTATCAAGACTCACTGTTGTGATAAACAGTGCCAAGGAACCTTTAGGTTTTCTTAAAAGACCCCTCACACACCAACCTGGTTGGTGTCATGCTTCATCATTGGGGTCAACCAGACGGCCGAGTGCCCCCTTGTTGTGCTACAATGCCTTATTACAGCGGAGCTGGTGTGGTGTACTTGTGTGAGGTGGTGTAGTGCAAGTAAAAAATATCTCTGGGAATCCTTTCCAAATGTGTTTATTAGTGGCGGCCCAGGATACAGTTAAAATCAAATAGCGCAACTAATAGAGTGAATTACTCTTAGTTGTCAAAAAATGGTCTACATGTTTCTGCCCAGGGAGAAAAATTAGTGGGCTTTCATCAGGGCCGGGTGAAAAGTGGGTGAGTGGCAAAAATCGTGCCACATGAAAAGTGAATATCCAACACACACTCTAAGGCAGAGGTCTTCAAACTTTTGGGTGCCGAGACCCCCCCGTCAACATTTTCAGTCGTAAGGACCCCCTCCTGACAAACATTTCTAAACCTGTAGTCAGGGTTTCTGGAAATACGAGGCAGGTGAGGACCAAATTACACGACAGGCTTGACTAAATTGTGTGGGAAGAAAATGTAAATAATGTTATGTGATGGTGCGTTATTTTGGGATAGAATTGCTTCATTATTTTGACATTTTTTGCACACAGTAGCACTGAGGAAAGATTTCACCCCATCAGTACCAGTTTATAACCAAAATACAGCAATTAACATCAGAAAGATGTCTAGTCAACCATTGTGATGGGCCTTCCACTCCCCAGGAACACGTGCTGCCACATTAGAAGCTCACCTGGCCTGGCCGGGAGCAGCAGGGGTCCCTTAAAACCCTGGCGGTCTTGTGCAGAGTTAAGCAATTTACCCATGCCACTTTCCTCTCACCCCTCCCTTCCATCCCTCTCTCCTCTCATCTCCCAATCCCGGAACCCTCTCTCACTTTGCAGGCCATTTTCTTTCACCCCTTTTTACAACTTCTGAACTCTCCCCATTCAACTTCTCA
This sequence comes from Triturus cristatus, assembly GCF_964204655.1. Taxonomy (NCBI): domain Eukaryota; kingdom Metazoa; phylum Chordata; class Amphibia; order Caudata; family Salamandridae; genus Triturus; species Triturus cristatus. The sequence goes on along the minus strand of NC_140583.1, from coordinate 622,780,194 downwards.
CTTCACCCTTAATCACCTCTTGCCATCCTGTCTTTTCACTGCCCTCATCTCTAACAGTTTCTCGCATTTATCTCATGGCCTCTCTGGCCCCGTCACCTCCCGTGCCCATCTGCACTCCTCATTCACCTCAAGTCTCTCCATTCAAATTGTTGTCTATTTGTATCCTACACCTGTCCAGTCCCCCCATTCATCTTTCACATCTCTCCTTTGTTTTTTCACACCTTCTTGAACCAATGTCCCTCTCCCCTGTTACCTCAGCACCAGTGCTTAATTTGAGCAGGTGGTATCCGGTGCTCCGCACTGGCACCTAATTGTGCACACTGGCACTATGACCGTCTGCCACATGGTGGCTCTGTCTGTGTAATTTAGAGATGAGCAGAATAGCTGTTTATTAATTCAATATACATTAAAAACGATAAACTCCTGACATCCATGCCATTCTTATAGCTTTGGGGGCTTGAAATAGTCACACTTGAACAGTGTTATGGTTGGTAGTTGCATAGGTATTGTCATTGGCCGCACAGGCAAGGCAATGGGTGGGTGGTTAAAGTTGCAGTGGCCTACTGGTGAGGGCCCTGGCACATGTTTTATTACGAATTAATCACTGCTCATCACCCACCCCAGTACTCCCTCTCTTCCCCTATCGCTGCTGTCCATCACCCCAGTCGCATCAAATTACTTTTTAGGTCACAGATCATCTCTCAGCTATCTTCTCTCACAGTTTGACAGTAGCCCTCCTCTGTGCCCTCAACTTTCCCTCACACTCACTTCTTGCGTGTCCGCACTTCCCTTCGGCACTTCACATTTCTCCTCATCCCTGACCTCTTCAATCAAATTCTCTCACTCACTTGCTGTCTTTTCTCATCCTCTCATCTCTCCTCACCGAGCACACGGGTTGGACCCGTATGCTCCTCTTGGCCTGTGCCACTCTGCTTATTGTTCCATAATTCAGGAAGGCATGAATTGTCTGTCTTGCTGTTTTGGTGCAGGCCATACAGTTATGGAATGTGCACCCTCCTTTGCTTCGCTCCACCAAGAATCTATTATCCTTTAGGAAGATATAAAAACCTGGCTCTATGCTCTGTAGGTCACCCCATTTGGCTGGTTCTCCTTCCCCTTCTGTATGTTTCTCATTGTCCTTCTGGCAGCAGATGGCTATTAGCCCCAGCACACCTTTTGTTAACAGTAGCGCACTACAAATGTAAATAAGGATAGTAAAAGGCAGAAGCATGGGAGCCACTAGACCCAACCTTCGCGGGGGCCTACACTCCCAGGCAGGGCTGGCCATAGCACTGGTCACACACGGCGCAACAGTCTTTTTTGGTGCCCCATCCCCCGTTTCCTCCTTCTTCATAAATTCCCTCACTACCACTCACCAACAAAGCACCTCATCTCTCTGAGCACCTTTCTGACAAACATTTTTTTTTGTTATAGTGCTACTCATAGTTTACTCACACTCAGTTCTGTGATCTGCATAGTACATGTTATTTGTAGCAGGCACATTAACCCTCTGCACTCTGTGGATGAGAAGAGTGCCCATGTGAGTGCACGGTGAGTGATGGGAAAGAGGAGTGACTGCAGGGTGAGTGAGGTGACCATATGAATTTGGGTGCGGATGTAAGTGCAGAGTGGGACAAATGAATGCATGGTTAATTGTGGGCTTATTTGAGTGAGTTGCAAATTGAGCAGTGAGGGGGCAGATGAATGAGGTGTCACATGAGTGCAGATGAGTAGTGTGACTGCAGGCTGAGGTACAGGGTGAACAACGCAAGTGCGTTGAGAGTGCAGGGTGAGAGGGTGAATGATGTGAGTGCATGGTGATCAGTGTGAGTGCATTGTGATCGCTGTGAGTGCAGGGTGAGCGTGAAAGTGAAGTGCGAGAATGAGAAGTGTGTTCTCTGAATGCAGGGTGCATTTCCAGACACTTGAAGTAACTCAGCATATTATTGACGGCAGTTTAAAGATATAAGTTAAACTATTGCTATGACATTAATCAGGGATCGAGGGTGGAGGAAATAAATAATAGGCTAATCCTGCAACACACTTCCAGTCCTATGGTTAGGGTTGCCTGCTCATTATTTTGATGTCCCAGACGGTACAAAAATAAGCAGTCACCTAAAGCTGAATATTTCAGCACTCATCTGTGCGTACTTGGAACAGCAAATATAAATAGAAAGCACTTTTAATTGTGTTCTAGGGCGGCCTCAATGATCCATGACTGATAATTAAAGGGAACATAGACAGAAAAGTCTCATTACGAATGAATGCATATGATTTTATTTACAATCCCATTTAGTGTCAAGAGGAGGCCTTTGCAGGCTCTTTAAACATCAAATGGCTGGTATTTTCCTTCTTGCAACCCTACTTTATATTTCTTTTCATGAAATGCATTCTAACACACTACTGCAGTAAATGTAAAATACAAATGTAAGGAAAAGGCAGAGTTGGGGCCCAGGGGGTACTGGAACTAGAAAAAAAACTAAGCCTCAGTAACCAGTTTCAAAAGGTATGTAAACATGCAAATGGTCTTTAACGACCTGTGAAAAACTCAGGCGTGCCGGGCTGTGTTGGAGATAAGACTGCAGACACAGCCCAGCGGAGCCCACAGCAGCTCGAGCTGAGACACACTACAGGGGAGGACGGGGGCTGAATCGCTTGTTGTCCAATGGGCCTGGGCAGAAGTGTGACCGGGAATGTGCGACCCCCTTTCCATCACTTCACGGCCCCCCTGGGGGTCGCGTCCCACACTTTGAAGACCCCTGCTCTAAGGTGTGTTGTGGTGCTTAGTGGTGTCGATATACTTATGGACCCACTTTAGAAACATTAAATTAAGGTGTAAGGCAGAAATTCAGGGCCCGGGAGGGGTTCCATCTGTAGTCACACTTTCGTCAAGATGGAAAACCCTCTGAGACCTAATTTGGTTCTCCCGTGGTCCAGGCTGTATCACGGGAGACCAAATTAGCGGGTTGACAAGTAGTATGAAATGTTTCCCTCTAATGGTGAAGGTCCAGGTGAAGGCTAGGACAGTGAGTCATCTTTGAAAGACTAGGCAGGTATAATTAGATGATGCCCCCAACTGGAAGAGAATAGAAAACATAAGGTGCAATAACCATAGCAAGCTTATGGAATCGAAAAGGCAACAACCATTGGCAAAACCAAAAGGTTTGGCTTATAAATAAAAGTGGTTATTCAATTGCCATGAATCGGTTTTGAAGTGGAGTGGTGTATTTTAGAGTGGAGTGGGGTAAACTAGAGTGGAGTGGGGTAGATCGGAGTTGAGTAGATTGGAGTAGAGTAGGGTGGATTGGGTTAGATAGAAGTGAAGGTTGTAGACTGGGTGGAACGGGGTAGATTGGCTGTAGAGGGGTAGATAGGAGTGGAGTAAATTATAGTGGAGTAGATTGGGGTAGATTATAATGAAGTGGAGTGGGGTTGACTGGGGAAGAGTGGAGTAGATAAGGGTGGGATATGTGGTGTGGAGTGGGATAGATTGGAGTGGGGAAGATTGGGTGAATTAGAGTAGAGTTGATTGGAATGGAGTGAGGTAGAGTGGGGTCGGTTGTAGTGGAATGGTGTAGATTAGAGTGGAGTAGAGTGGGGTGTGTAGATTGGGATGGGGAGGGGTAAATTGTTGTGGGGTGGTGTACTTTTGAATGGAGTTGGGTAGATTTTAGTGGAGTGGGGTAGATTACGTGGAGTGGGGCAGATTGAAGATAAGTAAATTATAGTCGAGTAGAGTGGGGTAGATTGTAGTGAAGTGGAGTGGTGTAGATTGGAGTAGAGGGGATTGGGGCAGATTGAAGCAGAGTGGGGTAGACTGGGTTGGAGTAGATTGGAGGGAGTGGGGTTGACTTGAGTGGAGTGGGTTAGATTGGAGTGGAGTAGAGTAGAGTAGAAGAGAGTGAAGTTGGTAGACTGGGGAGGGGAGGGTAGATTAGAGTGCATTTGTGTGGTATGCTTTGGAGTGGAGTGGGCAGATTAGAGTGGAGTGGGGTATATTGGAGTGGAGTAGGGTAGACTGGGCTGGAATAGATTGGAGTGGAGTGGGGTAGACTGGAGTGGAGTAGGGTAAGTGGTTTGGAGTGGACGGGGATAGAGTGGAGGGGGTAAAGTGGTGTGGTGTGATGTGGTGTGACGTAATGTAGAGTGTCTTAGAGTGGAAGGGTGTAGAGTGGAGGGGAGTAGAGTGGAGTGGCATGTCATCAACCAGAGTGTCAAAGAATGGAGTGGCATGGCATAGAGTGGAGAGTGGAAGGACATAGATTGGAGAAGAGTGTTGCAGAGTGGAGTGGTGTAGAATAGTGTTTTAGAATGTAGTAGTACTAAGTGGATTGGCGTAAGGTGGAGTATGCATGATATGGTAGCGCAGTGCCATTACAGACAACATGTTTCCAATTGAAATGACCTTTACATTTGCACAGATATACAGTTTTACTGCACACAAATGATAATGTGTGGAAATGCCATCCCCTAGTGTATTGATGTGTTTTGATAAAATTCTTAATATTTATTTCCACCACACTTCAGAATTATGTGCCTCATTTCTACTTTCCAAATTCTGATGTATTCTGAAATATCAGCATGGTTCTTTTTTGTTGTGTGATAGAAAAATTACCATCCTATAGCCAGCCTTTCATCTCACAAGGGAACACATTAGGATGGATTGTCACATATATTCTATCACTTTGAAGTCAGAAAAACAAAAGTAAACACCAAACTCCCTCAGAAGACAGTTTAACATTTGACCCATGTCTCTGAATGCACAGCAAATGTGACAAATTAACAAATTAACAACCAGGATTAAAAGGCTGTTTACAGAAAGCGTGTACTCAGAAGGACAGAGTAAACAAGTTATACAGTAAGTGATAGGGTGGGACGAATACAAGTTGCACAGCCTAAAACAAATAAAGCCAGCAAAAAGAAAGAACACAAATGGGAATTCCTAACCAGAGAGCCAATAGTTAGTAATGAGCACAATTCACTCGCAGGAAAACCCAGGATCACTGGGTTGTCTGGTAGGCTTAGAACTAAAAAACAATGTCATAAGTATGGGTATTTGAAGAAAAAAAGGGCTTTCGATTTTTAAATTGCAGGTTCAACTCATGTATGCAAACGGTTATTGCCATGCTATTTAATTGTTTTACACCGGACTAAGCAAGGAAAACAATTACAAAGTATAATACACAACTTGAAAGCTGAGCTGGTGCAGGCAGGTGTCAATGGTCTTAGAGACATAGATAGTGATTGCAGGTAAGTACGGCCATTCCCTTTGATTCTGGCTTCTTCTCTGTCTCATTTACTAATTCAAAGTCTATTTAGCCTCCATTTCTGTCTACGCTTTTGCACAATCATTACTTCTGAGTGTCTCTTTCAGGTCTTTCTAAATTAGGTCTGATTTTGTATTCACAAGCATGGTGTCAGGTGGTTCAATGAATTTTCTAGTGTACACAAAGTACATAGGCCACTCCTCAGCCGCCTCTAAAAAGTCTTATCTCGTGATATCTGATCAAGAACCACACTTTTATTTAAATATGCTTCCTTCCTCTGCTTTATTTATCGCTGAGGTATTTAAAAATATCCCTCCCTTTAAAAACGGAGATAGGGGAATGCCTGAATTGAGCTCAGCTACTGGTACTTGCTCCTATCCATCATTTTTATGCCCACTGTGTTGACTATGCCGCTCTAGAGAGAGACCACCCATATGCAAATTTGCTTTGGCCCTGCCCCAATGGGAACAGTCAGCCTGACTGACCACCAGGCCAAGTCTTCTCCAGATAAGAAACAAGCAACATCATCCACATTTCAGCCTACTTGGGCCTCATCAGTGATGTGCAGTTTGAGTCTCTCTTCTGGTATTCTGGTGCCACACATGCACCATCTTGAAAGTCTCTAGTCTATCTTTATGCTCAAGAACTGGATACAAAATCTTCAGCTCTCCAGGTACGTTATCCTGTGACCCGTGCTACATAAGGCTCCTTCCCCTGAAAGTGGGAACTGAGAAGCAAGGATGAGCTGTTGCTGCATGTAAGAGGACATCTCTCTGAAGAACCAGAACTGTAAGGAGCTAAATGTGCTAGAACAACCAGTCTACCAAACCAAGTGCTTTGCCTGCCCTAGTGATTGGATGTCTGGCTGGGTAGCCTTAGCAAGTATTTCCAGGCCCATGGGGTTTGAAGCCCTAGATGTCCTGACTCTAGACTAAATCATGTTAGGGTCAAGGTTGAGCAGTCAGTCTTCCATTCAGATGGTTCAGGAGAGGAAACCACAGTTCCGCATAAACTTGTGGTTGGCGTACACTAGAGCCACTTAAAGGGATGAATATCTGAGAAAAACTTCCGCGCAGCAATGAAGTGGGCCAAGGTGGTGGAATGTGGGCTCCATCAACAGTGGTGAATGTGAGGGGCAAAGTTGCTTCTTTACTACAGATGTGGGTGATTGATCTGGAGACGGGTGACTGGGCTTGAGCCACCCGAATTAGAAAGCAAGACATGTACCATAGTGAGTTACATTGACATGCCTTTGGTTAAAACAACTTCTGGCATTTATAGTCACCTCTGATAATTTATTGCAATTGATTGAATTTTAAACCATATTGAAAAGCTTATTGAAGGCTAGGTGTGGGAAAAGATGGAGATTGGTTATTTGAGGAGTGAACAGTAAATGAAGCAACTCGTTGAAAATCCCTACCACCCACATACACAAAAAACATATACAGAAACACCACACCTACACGCACCCCAGAAATACACACACACGTCGTACAGACACACACGCACATACAGACACACCAGACAGACACGCATACAATAAAGACAGACATACACACTACACACACACACACACACATTTGTACGTACGTTCATGTAGGATTGTGGCTTCTTCTGCATTGCAGGAGTGTGACCTTCTGGTCTGTTCCCAGGTTAGGTTATGTTATGTTAAATATTTGTAAAGCGCATGGCTGTATCAGCAAGGGGAGGTCCCAGCGCTAAGCCAGCAAGGATGAGTATGCGAATGAAGGAGATTAATGATCAGCGAAGAGCAAAGTCTTCACCGCCCTTCTGAAGGCCAAGTGGTTAGAAATGCTTCTGGTAGAGAGGGGCAGGGACTTCCAGAGGGCCGGCGTGATCAACAGGAATGAGCGCCCTCCGGCTCTGGCTCTGTGGACCCAGGGAATTCGGGCTAGGTGGAGATCAGTAGAGGCTGCATGGGGGCATAGGGTAGACACAAATTGCTCAGAATCACTGGGCAAGTGTCAGAGAGAATCTTATAAGTGAAGCAGAGGGTTTTAAAGTGAATTCTCTGCTCTATGGGCAGCCAATGTAGGCGGCCAGAGACCGAACAATATCTAGGGGGGGGGCAAACAGAGTACGTGCGGCGGCATTCTGAGTGTGCTGGAGACTTTTAATCACTGACTTATTGGAGCAAAGGAACAACCCGTTACAATAGTCCAGCCTAACCAAGACAGTGGCCTGGACAACCATTTGACGGATGTAAGAATCAAAAAGTCCTAGTATGGGTTTTAGGCCCCGGAGCAAGCCGAAGAAAAGTACCTGCCACTGACTTTGCATAAGCATCAAAGGAGAGGGCGCTATCCACCCAGACGCCCAAGTTCTTGACAACAGTTTTTGGCAGGGGTGGTGCGCTAAGCTCGGAAGGCCACCAGTTGCTACCCCAGAGACGGTGGTCTCTGCCTAAGAGAAGGATCTCTGAATTCAATAGGAGACAGTTGGCCGACATCCAATCAGAGATGGCGGTCAGGTCCTCCTGAAATTTTGCGGCATCCTGGCTAGGATCATTGGTAAAGGAAAGCATCAGTATACGACACCAAGGAGATATTTCGAGCTTTAGCTAGCTGGGCCAATGACCGGATGTAGACATTAAACAAGGAAGGGCTTAAAGCTGAACTCTGGGGGACACCACAGCGTAAAGGATATGTGTGGAAGTAAGAAGGGGGAGAAATTACTTGAAAGGTCCTTTCGACACAAAGGAGGAAAACCAGGTGAGGGCGTTGACGACGATCCCGATCTCCCACAGCTGATGCAGCAAGATATTATGGAAGACCGTATTGAAATCTGCACTTAGGTCGAGTAGAATCAGTACCGAGGTTCTACCCTCATCCAGGCAGGCTCGTAATCGCCCAGTGGCCGTCAACAGAGCTGACTCTGTGCTATGACGAGGCCTAATCCCATTTTGGGAAGGATCCAATATAGAATGAGATTCCAAGTACTGAGTCAGGATTGTGCTGACCGTGATTTTCTGTTATTTTGGCTAAAAATGGGAGTAGGGAAGTTGGGTGGAAATTCTCCGGCCTGGTGGCATCTAGTGAAGGTTTTTTAGGTCTCCCCTAGGCAGCGCGCAAGCGCTGCTTAGAGGGGCCTCTTGGCATCGCTCTGTACTTTCTTGGAAACTCGTGCATGTTTTGCACTGTTACTAATGAGTACTCATGCATGCAGATCGTTTGCCTTGCGGGAGCGAGCAGCGGCACCATCTGTTTGCAATTATCGTGCCTGCCACTGCTCGCTCCTGCAAGGCAAACGCTCTGCATGCACGAGTACTCTTTTAACTTTCGCGGCCACAGGGCCGCGCTTGTCTTTCAGCACTTGGGCGCTGCTCCAGTGTAAGGAGGCAATCGAGGCTGCATGCTGTAGCGCTGCTTGGTCAGCGCTATCCTAACCCACCTCATCCTGCCCTTTCTCTCCCCGGGCTCACCTGCCATTGCTGCCTGCTCCTGCCGCACTCTGGTCCTGGCCTTGATCCCTTGGGCTCACCTGCACTGGCCACCCTCCTGCCACATCCCGTCCTTGGTCATGCCTTGATCCCGCGGGCTCACCCTCCTGCCGCACTTTGTCTCTTGTCATCCTGCCCTTGATCCCTCTGGCTCACCCGCGCCGACCACCCGTCATTGCTGCCTGCTCCTGCCCTACTCTGGTCCTGGCCTTGATCCCTCGGGCTCACCCGCGCAGACCACCCTCCTGCTGCACTCTGTCTCTGGTCATCCCGCCATTGATCCCTCGGGTTCACCCGAGCTGATCGCCCTCCCATTACTTGCGGCTGCCACCCGCACCCCCAAGTCCCCGGGTAAACCCACGTACGATGCCTGGGTCAGCGACAAGCCACTCCGTCAAGCCAAGGACAGAAAAGCAAAAGTTCATTAAAGAGTTCGGAAATCCCCCAGGCCAGGAGGGACGGTGGAAGGACTTGGGAAGGCAGAGTGAGCGGTAAGAGGAGACACATGGTTCAATCCACACAGGGCATTTTGCACAAGTACATAAATAATACATCTCAGGGTTAAACAAGCTTACCTGCACGATATGGGAGACACAAACTGCAAATATTAGATCGACAACACATAAAATATCCAATAAAAAATCAAAGAACAACAAGACCAATTAAACAAGGTACAAGTAGAGCAGTAAGAAATGCGCATTGTTGATATTTTAGCTTCAGAGTTGCTTTGTGCGGAGGCTACATACACAACTGATGTAGCGCTTAGAAGGTTGAAAATCGTAGGGGTGCGTTATATTCACTGTTAGTCGGCACCCGCATATAATCAAATGTGTACTCAGGTATTTTGTGTGCAATGTATTAAGAATTGTATAACCTATGTCGATTTCAATAGAAGTGTTAGCTATGTACAAGCATATTGTGTATATATTGAAGCAATGCATAGAGCTTAGTCCTTTTGAACAATGTGATGTTAAAACGTGTAGATTAGAATTCGTGTCTGTAGACTGTTTAGTTTGACCACACATGAAAGAAAGACGTAAATGTCAATACTGTGATTTAAACCTGCTTGTGTAACCGAAGTAGTGGCCAGAATTCGCATATATCGTTGAGGCGAAAGGCCTGGTATTTTCTTATGTTAGCCAAGGGCAATAGGCCAAAAAGGATTTATTCCAGTAGAGGTTTTAGGCTGTAGTAAATTGCAAGTTAAAAGATGTGAAGTATGTCTGCCTTGCATGATCTCACCCCAGGTGCAAGGACAGTTGCTCGTTAGTAGAGAAGCTCTTTGTTCACAAATTGACTTATGTAGTAAAAGCCAGACATGGGAGTGCATTGGAATGTGCCAATCGTAACTCCTAGTGCGGATGGCGTCTGGGACTCAAGGCCAAGCGATGGACGATGGAACTGGACAGCGCTCTGTGGAAAATTACTGAAAGTCGACCCCGCAGAAGAGGAGGCGCAGAGGGCGTGTTCTGAGATTTGGGGTTCTGTATTAGGGACAGCGCCCCGAGGGTGGAGGCAGATCAGAGCAGCCCAGGGCAGAGGAAGGCTAGGCGAAGGGATAGAGGGGGCAACTTAGACCAAGCTCTCTAAGTGAAGACTTCTTAGGAAGTTTCACTCTGACACCTTTTATTCGATTGAGGGTCTCATGGGATTGCTAAGTAGGGATGTCATCTAGTGCAGAGTAGGGACAGAGATGGTATGGTTCAGTGTCCCTAGTATCGACATTTGCTTGGTGGTTTTCTACCTCATGCTTTTAGAGATCGTACTTTTAGTTATTTTTAGCCGTATGCGGATTCTTCGTAGAGTAGCATTTGTGTTAGTGCCTATGTACTTGTTGTGCCTCGTACTGAGGACTTTGTATCTCCAAATCTTTATGCTGATAATAAAAACCAGAGAGCCAAGAGATTAAGTCTCGAGTCCTTGATTATGGCAATTTGTGGACAGTAATTTTGATAATTGTGTTTTTCCCTCTACGCTATTGGGCAAGTAAAAAGTTCCATCCGACCAGAGTGGGTTCTAGTAGATAATTGCCAGATACTAAAATGGGCTGGAGCAGTTGGTAGCAGAAACGGATGGTTACTTCCGATAGCGAGGGACGATTAGATTAGATAAGGATAAGTGATCCTCGAGGCCCAAGAGACGATAAGTGATGCTGAATCATCAGATGGCGAGCAGCAGACGGCAGCAGATGAGCATCGACGGCGAGTAGCAGCGCGGCCGAAAGCAGCAGTTCCAGGAGTGAGTATGAAAATGAGATGTTGTAGATTGCGGTGTTGATTTGTTGTGTGATGTCTTGCGGAGTTGATGTGTATGTCGTGTGATTGTGAGATCAGGCTGTGAGCGCGCGCAGCCCGGGAATTGTGGTGTAGAAGACACCTGAGATAGATTTTGTTGACCACTCAAAGGAGATCGTGAGGTACCATCGATCACCTGGACCGAGATAGGGGGAGCGAACGTGTGTGTGTATGGCAACTTAACGCTGGTCGTGGGTTGTTGTGTGCGGATCGGAGTGTTAGTAACCTATCAGTGGCGATCTGTCTGGCCGGACGGGGGCAGGCGGGCGCCAAACGAGGTCAACAAGGTCGAGAGACTGTGGACGAACAGTCAGAGGCTGTGGACGGACAGCCAGAGAAGTAACTTAATTGGTTATTTCAGTGTATGAATGGGACGAGAGCAAGCGTGAAACGTGTTTGGGGAAAGGGAACTGCTGCGAACGGAGGAAGGTGACGTCAGAGGGTGTCGCGCTGTGATAGGCCGGTTGGTGTGAGTCGCGCTGTTATTGGAGGATTTAAGAACAAGAAGTAAACAGAGCGTGAGATCGAATTCGCGCATCATGAAGTGTCTCAGGGTTTTGCGAGAATTGTGTAGAGGCGATAAACATGTGGTCGTGCGAGAGGGAGAAGAAGCCCCTCCCGAGGACACCCCAGCACATTACATGGCAAAGAATGTGGGGTTACATACTATAGTTTGGATTGAGAATTGGCACAAGATTACACAAGGTGAAGGGGAATTAGCTTTCCCGAGGTATGGCTCATTTAGACTAGCAGTGCTGTACCAACTGAAGACGGTGATGGGGTCCTTAAGACCCATGCCAAGACCGGCGCAGTTCGAAGCATTACATGCGTGGATTAGAGCAGCGCATGATAAGGAAAAGGGAAGAAGTCAGGAGAGGATGAGGAAGTCGATTAGAGCATTTCAGGATGCCAAGTGGGACGCAGCGGAGAAAAGATGGAGAGTGCAGACAATTGAGGAAGAGAAATTGTATCCCTTGCTGATAGACTCGACGGGGATAAGGCATGTGAAAGCACAGGAAGAGGAGAGTGACTCCGATGATGGGGTATTGCAAAGACTGTTAGACGAGAGACCACCTCCTTATAATCCAGACGGAGAGGATGATAGGTGGGGTGAGAGGGGAGAAGCTAGAAGGGTAACGATCCAACCTGAGACCCGAGTAGAAGGGTTGGTTTCGTTTGAAACAGCGAGTTCACAGGGTCAGTCTGAGGCTAGTGGGAGGATTGAAAGAGAGATGAGGTTACCGGATGCATTGAGGGTACCGGTCACCATTGGACCGATTGTGTCGATATACAGTCCGGAATCAGAGGAAAGAGAGAGGTCAGAACGAGTGGCAGAAAGAACGAGGAGAGAAAGCGGGGAAAGTGGGTTGGAAGGGGCAACGGCCCGACCTCCAAGCCCTGTCCAATGGAGTACACCATTAGCAGCAGTGTCAGATACATCTAGGGGCGAAGAGGACCAGAGATCGGAGAGGCCGAGGACTCTGATGGAGTCGAGATCAGATTTAAGGTCATGGGTACCGCCAGAGAGGCACCGGAGCTGGAATATGGGCCAAGCGGGGAAAGCTCAAGACGGCTTTAAGAGTCGTTCTGCTCCTATAGAAACACCAGAAGAGAGGAGAGGGAAGGAACCGGAATGCGAATATGATGAGGGACGTGGAGCAAGTTGTCAGGTGTTGAAAGGAGCCTTGAAGGCAGGGATGATAGACATAGTAAGGCTCAAGGCAGAGGTGGGTGAAATTATATATGGAAGTCTACCTCTTGAGAGGATAGTATCTTACAATCCAGATGAGCTGTTTTTCGGGGCGAAAGATGTGACGCGGAAAGCACGAATGGCACACGAGAAATTGAGGGGATTGGCGAAGGAATATGATGTGGATTTATCCAAGACTAGGGTGTTGCAAGGAAGTCATAGGATGCATTATACTGAGCGAGAGTTGGAGGAGAAGAGGGTTGTTGGATTGAGGTCACATGCCAGAGAACTGGTCCTAGCCATGCGGCCATGGCTGACGCTGGATAAATGGGAAGAGAAATGGTCAAAGAAAAAGACCTCTAGGGGAGCGGAAGGAGGGACCCCGGCTGAAGGGTTGTTACTAGCAAAGACCTTTCCCCTGAGGGAAGTGGCGAATGGAGGGTATGTGCATGTACCATGGAGCAGGGGGGATTTGGCATCATTTACGAATGATTTTCCCAGGCTCAGGGAGAAGCCTGCAGAGTGGTACAAGCAAGTTGAGCGTTTTGTTAAGATTTCGAAGGTATTGTGGATAGACCTGAACACCTTATTTGATATTGTGGTTCCAGGAGATCTGTGGAACGCATGTAAAATTGCTGTTGATTGGGCGGACTATGAGCCTGAGAGGAATATGATTACAAATGGTCCGTCGCCTGCGGTGATGAGGCTGTATGAGAAAGTAATTACCTGGTTGAAATCGAAGGTTTCACCCCAAGACATTGATTGGGTGAAAATAGACAGGACGGTGCAGGACCCTAAGGAGACAGTACATGAGTTTTATGAGAGACTTTTGAAGGCTTTTAAGCAGTACAGTGGCCTAGATGAGCTGGAAACGAAGGATATGGGACAGTTTGTGTCTAAGTTCGTGTTGGGTTTGAAGCCCGAGGTTAGTCTCATGATACAGCAGCACTTAATTTGTTGGCAGAATAAGCCCGTAGATGAAATCTTGCGGTACGCCAGGTACTGCACGGATGAGATTGAGTCGAAACACAAGAAGATGAAGGATAACCTATTGCTCATTCAGATGCAAGCTGCTCAGGGACCGCCGAATGGGGGTCCAGTGGTAAGGAGACAGGGAAACTACCAGACAGGGAATCAGAACGTGCAGGGTCAAGGAAGGCCGAGGCCCGTTGACCCTAGGACAGGCATAGATGTAGCAATATTGAAAAAGACGACAGCTTGTCACCAGTGTCATCAGGTGGGGCACTGGAGGCGCGAGTGTCCCTTGAACCCCTATAATCAGCCACAGATGGAGGGAGGAATGGGTCAGGTCCCTGGGGCGGAACAGGTACAGACGGTGACTGTACCGAGAATGATGCAAGGGGGGACCGGCATCTCGCAAGTGCAGGTTCCCCAGCCACCCAGAATACAGAACATACAGCAGGGAGCTCGAACTTATTTACAGATGCCCATGTTTGAAGTAACCGAGGAGAAAGATGTGGATTTGCTGGCCCAGTTAAGTTTAGGCCAGGATGATGATTGCATACTTAGGGCCATTCTAGAGGTGGATCAGAGAGGACCCTTCGTGGAAGCAGAACTTGATGGACACCCGACTACCTTTTTGGTAGATACGGGGGCTACCAGGTCAACTATAAGATCAGCAGTAGTTCCGGGGGTAGCCCTTTCTGGAGAAAGCATACAAGTGGTTGGAGTAGCGAACAAAAGGCTAGTTAGCCCTTTGACAGAACCGATTCCAGTCAGGATAGGAAACTTTAGGGATCGACATCAGTTCGTGGTGTGCGATTCTAGTCCTGTTTGTTTGTTGGGGAGAGACTTATTGTGCAAGCTCAATTGCACAATTTACTGTACCCCGAAAGGAGTAGAGGTGCAGACAAGAGATGAGGATGCGACCTTTAAGGTTGCAAATCAGCGGGTGTGTGTGGAAGTGTACCCAGCTTTGACGGTGGAGGAGCTTCCACATGATTTGAGGGAGTCAGTATCGGCTGACGTGTGGGACCTAAGTGGAGAGGAGATCGGCTTAGTCAGGGGAGTGGAACCAGTGAAGATACAAGTTAAGCCAAACGTGGAATTCCCGAGAACACCTCAGTATAAAGTATCCCCTGAAACGATTGCAGGGATTAAACCTGTGATCGAGTCCATGATTAGACAGGGAATACTGGTGGAGATTATGGGTAGTCCATGTAATTCGCCCATTATGGGATTGCAGAAACCAAGTGGGAAGTTCAGGATAGTGCAAGACCTGCGGAAAATAAACGACATAGTCGTTCCATGTTGTCCAGTGGTACCGAATCCATCTGTGATACTGTTTCAGATCCCATGTGAAGCTGGATGGTTCACGGTGATTGACTTGTGTCAAGCATTTTTTTCGATCCCCCTACACGAAGAGAGCAGATTTCTTTTTGCATTTAGACTAGAAAATCGGATATTAACGTGGTGTCGTATCCCACAGGGGTATACGGAGAGCCCATCGATTTTTAATCAGCTCTTAAAGAAGAATCTCGAAAGTCTTGTGTTGCCGCGAAACTCTGTTTTGGTGCAATACATTGACGATCTGCTTGTCGCGTCAGAGACAGAAGACGCTTGCAGGACTGATACCATTGCGTTGCTGAACTTCTTGGGAGAAAATGGTCACAAGGTGTCTCCAAGCAAGTTGCAATACTGTTTATCTGAGGTACAGTATTTGGGGCACAGAATCGAAAAGGGTAAAAGGAAGGTGTCTCCAGATCGCATTGATGCGATCCTAAGAATGCCAGTTCCCTCGACCCAGAGGGAAGTTAGAATGTTTTTGGGAATGGTGGGCTATTGCCGCCAGTGGATCCCAAACTTTTCCTTTGAAGCGAAGCCTTTACAGCGGCTGACGCGAAAGGATGTAAGTGATCCGGTACCATGGGACGACGACTGTTTGAAATCATTTCTGAGGCTGAGAGAAGCCTTATGTAGCGCTCCTGCGTTGGGAATGCCGGATTACAACAAGGCATTTGCATTGTTCTGCTGCGAAAGAGAAGGTTGCGCATTAGCAGTGTTAACTCAGAATCATGGAGGTGTCCGTAGACCAGTTGCCTATTTCTCAGCTACTTTAGATCCAGTAGCTTCTGCGTTGCCCGGATGTCTCAGATCCGTTGCGGCAACAGGTGTCAGCATCGAGAGATGTGAGAGCATTGTGATGGGTCATTCTCTTACTGTACATGTGCCACATTCTGTTGAATTGTTGATGACTAGGACTAAAACACAGCACCTCACGAATAATAGGCTGACTCGGTATGAGCAAGTTATCCTTGCAGCTGATAATGTGACATTGAAGAGGTGTGCTGTTTTAAATCCTGCTACACTGTTACCTGTTCCCAAGGTAGATGATAATGAAGATTGTGAGGACCTTGATTGTCTCGACGTTACGGAACTATGCACCAAACCGAGACCTGACATTGTCGATGAACCACTCCCAGTTTCAGATGAGATTTTCTTTGTGGACGGTTCATGTTTAAGAGACAGTGTCGGTCGACTGAGAGCAGCGTTTGCTGTATGCACCATCACGGGTGTGGTTGAAGCCGCTTGTCTAGAAGGAGTACACTCCGCGCAGGTGGCCGAGCTCATTGCTTTGACTCGTGCCTGTTTGGCAGCTGAGAAGATTCGTGTAACGATTTACACGGACAGCCAATATGGGTTTGGTGTGGTTCACGACTTCGGACAGCTATGGTACCAGAGAGGGTTTATGACGTCGTCAGGTTCACCCATAAGAAATGGTGACCACGTACGAAAATTGCTTGAAGCATTGCAAGGCCCTGATGAAATTGCCGTTGTTAAATGTGCTGCACATACGAAGGGGAATGATTTTGTTTCATTGGGTAACAACTATGCTGATGAAGTAGCTCGGTTTTGTGCAGAGCAGGGATGCAATTTTACGGGGACTCACATTGAAGAAACTGAGAAGGAATTGGTGTATAATCAAATGTTAGCAATGGCAGACTCTTGGGAGGAACTGAAACAGCTGCAGGAAGGGGTTTCTGATCAGGAGCGAGACAGTTGGATACGAGCTGGATGTGAGAAAGGAGAGGTGGATATATGGGTTTCGAGTGATGGACGAGCAGTGTTGCCGGAGAGTTTGTTGAACCCCATGGCGAGGCTGATACATGGTGCTGTGCACCTTGGGAGAGACGCAATGATGAGAGTGTTTCGTCAGACTTGGTATAACCCGAAGTTTCGGGCAGTGGCTGAAACTGTGTGCCAGAGGTGTGTCACTTGCCAACAGATGAATGTAGGGAAAAGGACAGCTGTGACATTGAGTCACATAGGGAGGTCAGGGGGACCTTTTAATAGGATGCAGATGGATTTTGTCGAAATGCCGAAGTGTAATGGGTTGAGGTACATATTAGTGATAGTATGTGTCTTTTCCAGGTGGGTGGAGGCATACCCTACACGCAGATGTGACACACTCACGGTAGCAAAACTACTCTTGAGAGAACTCATTCCAAGGTACGGGTTCCCGACGTCCTTTGAATCGGACAGAGGAACTCACTTCCACAGCGAAGTTATGAAGTTGCTTTGTGCTGTCTTAAATATAGATCAGAGGTTACATTGTAGCTATAGGCCCGAAGCTTCAGGGATAGTGGAGCAGGTGAATGGAACTCTGAAGGCTCGAATGGCGAAAGTGTGTTCGTCTACGTCTTTGAAATGGCCTGATGCCTTACCCTTGGTCCTCATGAGCCTTCGAAGTGTGCCTGATAGAAGGACTGGGTTGTCACCCCATGAAATCCTCATGGGAAGAGCGATGCGTTTGCCTGCAATACCTGCTACTGCTCTGATAAATATCACTGATGATATGATCCTGGACTATTGTAAAGGCCTTGCTGACGTGGTCCGTTCTGTGTCTCAGCAGGTGCAGACAGCAACGGTTCCAGCTGCGAGTGACTTGTGCCACGACCTGTGTCCAGGGGACTGGGTCCTAGTTCGCAAGCACGTGAGGAAGAGTTGCTTGGACGCAAGGTGGCGCGGCCCCTTTCAAGTGATCCTCATCACGAACACAGCAGTTAAGTGTGGAGGTTTACCGAACTGGGTGCATGCTTCCCATACCCGTAGAGTTCCAGCACCCTTAGAAGATACAGCCCCTCTCGAGAACGAAAGTCCAGCTGAGCCGATAGAATCACCTGAGAGGGCCAGTCAAGCTGTAAGGGTTGCTGAAGCGGCTGATGGTGCACTGAATCGAGTTGGGGAAGGACGTGAAAGAAGTACTGACCCAGAAACAGGCGAAGGAGCAAGAGGTGCAGTGGGTAGTACGGAATCGAGTTCTGCCGAAGAGGAGGAGATCAGTGCACAGGGTATCGAAGGGAAGACCGGAGGTGCCACCGAAGCAGAAAGGGTTTGGCCCGCAAGACAGAACCGGGTAAACCTGAGGTCGGTACCGGACACAGATCTTGCACCAGTTCCGGAGGAGCCAGAAGAAGAATCAGGCGACGAGGGGAATCCTCAAGGCGTGAGAAGATCAAAGAGAACAAGAGTGCCAAGTCGGAAGTACGCTTCACCCGAGTGGGCATATCAAGTGACTGATGCCAGGGTTACCGAGCACGGGAAGATTGAGGTCGATGACATTGGTCAACAGTGTCCCGCTCCAGAGAGTGGAAGTGTTGTTGAAAGTTCCGGGATTGGAGATCGAAGGAATTCTGACAATTCATATTCCGAGTCCGCCGTTCCTGAGTGTCATTCGAGGTATGATCTTGGACAATTTGGAGTTCCCGACGTTCACGACTGTGCCAGACCCACAAGAACTGATCATTCTTTTTTTTTTTTTTTTTTTTTGAAACCGTTTATTGCAATCTCAAGAATATACAAGTATGGGCCTACAACCTTCCGGCCGGCCGCTAGAATGACAGGAGCATATGACATACGTTCAAAAAACACTTGGCGTTGCAGAGAAGCAAAATCAGGAGGTATCAACGTCGTGGGCCACATCGCTCTGACCCCACAATACGGTTTCATTTTATTCAAACAACACGAAAAAAACCACACCCGCAAGGCAACCCGCAATCGAAAGTAACAGCACGTGCTCCCCGAATGGGGGACCCCCGCCATCCACAGGAGTCTAAAGAGGGGAAGGGGAACGGATCGAGGACTGGGGGAACTCTGTGCCCGGGGCTAGGGAAAGGAGTCAACTAAGGGGACGGGGCTGGTGAGGCAGCAGGCAGCAGTGGTGGCGCGCAGATACCCCCGCGGTAGGCGTTCCAGGGGCCCCATACTTTCACCCATGCCCCAGGCTTACCCCTCGCCACATACACCACCTTTTCTCGGAACATGCACCAATCCATGTGTTCTTTCCAGGCCGGCACCGCCGGGGGCCTCTGGGATCCCCACAATTGAGCAATGTCACGCTTAGCTATCATATATCCCAGAGTCACCCATCGCGTCTGCGGAACCGAGTAGTCAGTTGGTTCCCACACATTCAGCAGGCATCTCCTCGCTTCAGGCAGCAGCGCGACATGCATAACCACTCGCAGGACCTCATGCACACCACGCCAGAATCGCTCCACCTTCGGGCATTCCCACAAAATATGCAAAAAAGTCGCCAAAGCACCACACCCACGCTTACACAACCCATCCTCAGCATAGCCCATACGCAGAAGCCTTGGCCCCGTCATGTAAACCCGGTGGAGTACCTTAAGCTGGACGAAGCGAAGGCGAGCCGGTATGGCCACCTCCTTCGGAGAGGCCACCGCGGAAATCCAGTCCTCGTCGTCCAACTCCAGCCCATCGGCAACCCAAGCCTCGCGGAGGCCAGCCAGCAAGCCCGAGCGGTCATTAATCAATTTTTTGTAAATAAGGGAGATCGTGCTGTCCGGAACGTGGCCATCCAGCACTCTATCCTCCAGGGGGGAAGACTCCGGAATGGAGGCGACGTCTGAGAAGACGGAGCCCAGTGCGTGACGGACCTGCAAGTACCGAAAGTATTCACTGCCCTGCAGCTGAAACTCCGTCTGCAGCGTCTCGAATGTTTTAAAGCCCCCCCTCGTCCAGAGATCCCCCACTTTACTGATGCCTATCGTGTCCCACTTCTCGAAGCCCTTCGAGGTCCACAGGGAGCCCAACCGCTCAGACGCGTACAACGGTGATGCCCGGGTCAAACGGTCCTTCCACCCCATAGCTGCATTAGCCGCGTGCCATACTCGCACCATGACACGCGTAGGTCCCGTCAGGCGGGGGTCGGGCGCGCCAGAGTAGAGCGCTCGATTATAGTCGCCACCAGGCAGGAGCATCTTGTCCATTTCAAATGCCGGGTTTAAGGCGGGCCCGTAAAGGCCATGATTAATTGCAGCTAGCTGGGAGGCCCAGTAATACCGTTTAATATCCGGGAGGGCAATCCCCCCGTCATACCATGGGAGCGTCAACTTCGCCAGGGCAATACGCGGCCTCCCGTCCCAGAACAGGCAGCGCTGTAGACTCTCCACCTCACGAAAGTAGCGCGCCGGGACTAAATCCATAGTGTTCTGGAGAGCGTACAGGAAGCGTGGCAACGACACCATCTTAAACAATGCCGCCCGGCCGAGCGGCGAAAGCGGCAGGCGCCGCCAGCGCGCGACGTCCTCCTTCAAGCGCTGGAGGGGGAAGCAAATTCCGCTCGTAGCGGGCCTCCGGGTCCAGAGTAATATAAACACCCAGGTACCGAAACCCCTGAGAGGCAATCTGGATCGGGCAGCCCCGCGGGAGGACGGGAGCCTTCCCGGAAAGCACATACACACATGATTTAGCCCAGTTGATGACAAGGCCTGAGTTGCGGCCGAATGAGCGCAAAACATCAACCAGGACAATCAGTGATTTACGCGGGGAGGCTAGGTACAAAAGGATATCGTCGGCGTAGAGGGACACGCGGTCCTCATACTCGGGGGTCCAACGGAGACCACGGATGGAAGGGTGCCACCGCAGCCACTCCACCAGGGGTTCCAAGGCCAGCGCGAACAGGAGCGGCGACAAGGGGCAGCCCTGTCGCGTGCCCCGTCCCAGCTCGAATGGGACCGATACTCTTCCATTCACCACCACCTGCGCCAATGGGCCCGAATACAACAATTTGACCCAGCTGATGAACCCCGGGCCAAATCCAAACTTCGCCAGCATCGCCCAGATGTATGGCCACTCGAGCGTGTCAAACGCCATGGTGGCGTCTAAGGACGCCAATATGGTCGGCTCCCGCACAAACGGGACACGCGCGAGCACCCCGTGCAAGCGCCGCAGATTGAGGGCCGTGTTGCGATGGGGAATAAAGCCGGACTGGTCTTGGTGGACCAGATCGCCCACCACGCCGACCAGCCGGTTGGCCAGCACCTTAGCGAGGATTTTGGGCTCCGCATTCAAGAGCGAGATAGGCCGATAGGATGTAACCCGGTCTCGGGGTCTCCCTTCCTTATGAATCACCACGATTGTAGCCAGACGCTGGTCCGGCGGGAGGGAGCCCAGCGAGTGGGCCGCCAGGAACATCGCGCGGAGGTGGGGTGCCAGTACATCCGGTCGCAGCTTATACAACTCGATAGGAATGCCGTTCGGGCCCATGGCCTTGCCGGATGCGACCGAGCGTATGGCGAGGGCAATTTCGTCGGAGGTAGGAGCGGTATCTAACGACACCCTGTCCTCCACCGAAAGGGACGGCAGCGCGATATCCCTAAGCAGGGCATGGGAATCCTCCTCCGAGCAAGGAGAAACCGGGGAATACACCTCGCGGAAATAATCCGCGAAACAAGAGACAATGTCTTCCGGCTCGGTGACACGCACACCATCCATCCTCTCAATCAGCGGGACCACACGACTCGCTCTCTCCTTTTTATCCAACCATGCAAGCAGTTTACCAGCCTTATCACCCACATCATACAGTCGCCCCTGTTGCTCTCTACAGAGGCCCCTGGCCGCCTCCGTGACGAGGGCCCTGTAGGCCGCCTGCTTAAGTTGTAGGACATGTAGTGCAGCATCCGTCACCCCACCCTCTAGAGCACCCTCTAATTCAGCGATTTCGGCCTCCACCCGGGTCACCTCCTCCTGCTCGCGCCTCCGGGCATGGGAGATAAAGGAGAGGGCTTCCCCTCTAAGAACTGTCTTGAAGGCTTCCCACAGGGAGATAGCCGAAGGGACGGACCCCACATTCTCATCGAAATACCGCTGCAAGGATTTAATCAAATCAGCGCGAATGGTGGGGTCGCGCAGGTACCAGGCATTGATTGGAGCCACCCTGCCCTCCCCCCTCGGGAAGACATCAACGTGCAACAGGAGCGGGGAATGATCTGAAATACCCCGCGCCAAATGGCGCACCTCTCCTACCCTCCCAACATAGGCCGCAGGGACAAGGACATAATCAAGCCGTGAGAGGCTACCATGGGCACCCGAGTGGAAAGTGTACTGCAGCTGCGTGGGATGTTTTAATCGCCAGCAGTCCACCAATCCCAGTGTATCTAAGAAGCCGGACAGCCACGCCTGCACCCGGGGGAGGTCCCTAGGGGGGTGACGATCCACGGTCCCAGAAACCACCGCATTGAAGTCCCCCCCAACCACCAGAAGCCCCCCCGGAAGATCAAGGAGGAGGCGCCCTAGGTCTGCAAAAGTGGTAGACTGTAACCCCGGTGGGACGTATACTGATACAAAGACAACTACTTTGCCCTCCATTCTCCCCACTAAGACAGTGTAGCGTCCCCTCTCATCATGGCGCACCTCGTCTATTTCCAACGGGAGCGAGTTCTTCACCATGATGCCCACCCCCCGTGAGCCCGACGTGAAGCCCGAGTGGGCCACCAAGCGATAGCCACGCCGATTCATGGCACAAAAGGAATTACCAATAAGGTGTGTCTCCTGCAGAAAGACCACATCTGGCGAAAGTCGTTTCAAATACTGCAGGACCACACCTCGCTTGATCCTATCCCCCAGTCCATTAACGTTCCAGGACAATAAAGTCAGGTCCCTACCCCCCATCACCTACAGAAGCCATCATTCGTCCCCCCGAGAGCACCTTAAAAACACCAATACAATAAAGGGTTTGCCTTGCGGTAAAAACGAACAACACCCCACCCCAACCCACCCATCCCAACAGAACTCCCCCCTCCCTGCACCCCTGCATGAGCCCAAACAGCCCCCCCAAAGTGCAGTGTGCCTGTCGCCCCATGAATGATTAAACTAACTAGTCCCCCAGAGGAGGAGGGAAAGCCCCCAAAAGACCCCGTACCACCTCCACAGGAGGGGAACTTGACGAACAGTCAAAAGTGACGATAATGTTGTCCAGAGCGAGGCCTGCTATTAGTCCCTCAGTCCTGATCCGGCGAGCCCTCCCCTCCAACCGCGCCCCCCCCACCCCCCCGGCCCCGATCCCCAGGCAAGGAGTCCAACCAGTCCCCGGCCGCTTCGGGACGATCAAAAAAGTGCGTGCGGCCATCCACCTCCACCCGCAACTTAGCTGGAAAAAGCATCGCATACTTGAGGTTCAGGTCCCGTAGACGACGTTTGACTCCGATAAAGCTCAGTCTCTGCTTCTGGACCGCTGGGGTGAAATCAGGATAGAAGTTTACGTCCATATTGTCAAGTCTGACCGGTCCTTGTTGCCTAGAAGTCTGCAGGATAGCGTCTCTGTCCCGAAAGTTGAAAATCCGGGCAATGAGAGGCCTCGGAGGGGCTCCGGCCTTAGGTCTTCCTCCAGGAACCCTGTGGGCACGTTCCACCGCAAAGAATTTACTCAGCCCCCGGGGCTGGAGATGGGTGAGAATCAGGTCCTCCACAAACAGGTCCGCCGCCGCCTCCTCACGTCCCTCCGGCACCCCTACAATGCGGTCATTGTTCCTCCGGGCCCGACCCTCGGAATCCTCCAGTCGACGATCCATCAGGGCGCTCGCCTGGCCAAGCCGGCGCACCTCCTTTTGGAGGGCCGCCACGTCCGCTGTGAGGCCCGAGGTGGTGTGGGCCAAAGAATCGACCCGGTCATTGGTCTTGGATAAATCGGCCCTCACCAGGCCAACATCCACGTGGACCGAGTCAATCTTCTGCGCCAGTGTGTCAAAGCGCTGGTCCACCGAGGCCTTCATCTCGGCGATAGCGCCCATGACATCTCGCAGGGTCAGATCCGCGGGCAGAGCAGGAGAATCAGTCGGGCCCTCAGGGGACCTACGCGGCACCTCGGGAGGTCCCTTCTGGAGGGTGTACCGGTCCATGTTGTTGGACTGTTGGGCTGCGCCACGGCGGGTCGATTTCACCTTTGCCCGGTCGCCATCTTGTTTTGTGGACATGGTTTCAGTCCCCAAGTCGTGCCAATCACCTCGGAAAAGGCCGACAAACCAGTTCACGGGCTCCGGGGGGGGCAACCACAGGTCCGCAGGACGGATCACAGCCGGCGGGCCAGCAGGGCACCCCAACGAGGCCACACCACCGCACAACGCCCCGCAACCCAACCTCGTCTACGCAGCAAGGAGGGTGCAAAAGCGAAAGTGAAAGTGCGGGGTACGCGAGTCGCCCAGCCCTGCCCGCCGCTGTTGATCACTTTGTCTCCGGGTCGCCCCGCAACTCCAATCCGGGGGGCCGGCGTGGAGAAGGCCGCAAACCTCAATCGGTGCTCCCGCCGGTGTCCGAGGTCCAATTTGGAAGCGGAAAACGGATGACACCTCAGCTCGGGCTCACCAACACAGTCCCCTCATCTAGGACAGGATATTTTCAGGATTTATGTAGGAGGTCACGGAGGTCCTCGGGAGCCTCGCACCTACGCGGCCATCTTGGTTGCGCGCTAGGCTCCTCCCCCTCACTGATCATTCTTAAGCTCGAAATATTGCAGGGAGTCCTGGAGCTGTTGGGACCAGCGGTTATGTTGGATTGATTTGAGAGGGTTGCAAGCAGAGAAGAAGATAACCTAGACCCGAGCGGAAGAAGAACAAATTTAGGGATTTTTCCGTTCTAGAACGAAGAGAAGTTAGGGAGGTTTGCCTAAGTTCACGAAAGAGACATTAATGAGAAAGAGACTTACCTTTCCAGAGACTGTATTGGACACTGAGTATATTCCGAAGATGGCAGATCCTGCAAACCCACATCGTAGGGCTAAATTGATAATAGGCACATTGATAGGAGTTGTGATAGTCACCATATTTGCAGTAGTGATAAGTTCGTACATGGTGGCTCACAGGCAAGAGGGAAAGGTTCAGGGAGCACCCACACCTATTACCCCAGAACAGAGAGGTGTCAGTATCAGAGAGCAGGGAATATCGAAGTTGAGGGATGATCGCAGACTCCACATGGATTTGTCGAGGGGTGATTTTAAGCTTAACGCGTATGCAAAGCTGCTGTATGAGTATGTTGATGCGATGGATGTGAAGGATTGCTATGTGTGTATGCAGTTGCCTGCTTCAGTGGATGAAGGTATCAAGTATCATCATCTCCCATTGACATATGGGATTTCTTGTAGTTTATTGCTTAGTTTATTTTACGACAGGAGACAGTTCGAGTACTTCTTTTCAAATTTTGACACAGTACTTCCTGAAGTTCCAGCAATAAAGCATTTGAACAAATACGATAATTATAAGAAAGAGGACAGACTCCTGAAGTATTTTAGACCGACTGTGAAGCTGGATACGGCGCATGCTCACAGGAATAACCTGACATGTGCGTTATCTGAGACGGAGAAGAAATTCATTGATCAAGTAGAGGACAGGTATAGAAAGTTGACCCAGACACGACACACCGGAGATAGTCCAGTTGATTGGACAGACGAGGAGAGGGCTCACAGGTCAAAAGGAAGTTATGGACCAATAGCGTTAGATGAAGTGCAAAGAGGGAATTTGTGCATTGGGCGGCCTCAATCGGCTACGGAGAAGGTCGCAGTAGGACATAGTACCTGTTCACAGACTTTCACTTTAGACGCTTCTGTTAAGGGCTTTATGCAAGGTCCAGTAGAAGTGATTCCGACAGTATATTATGTCTGTGGGAAGAATGCTTATGTCAGGCTACCCGCGAATTGGTATGGCATATGCTATTTGGCTATCATATTCCCGAAGATTTATCACACAGAGGACTTGGAGTTGTTAGAGACGAAGCGACATTCTAGAAGACGGAGGGCTGCAAACGCAGGTGCAGTGATTGGGGACATATACGGAGCAATGATACCTAGTATGGGTGTGGTGTTGAATGACGTGAAGATCAGGAGGTTGGCGACTGTAGTTGATGAGTTGTCTATGAACACGGCGAGGTCCTTGTTGTTGGTGGCTGGAGAGATGTTGTCGATACGAAATATGGTTATGCAGAATCGCCTTGCATTAGACGTGTTATTAGCCAAAGAAGGCGGAGTCTGCAAATTATTGAAGGTTCAAGAATGCTGCACATATATTCCAGACAACACGAAGGAGATAGGGAAGTACATAGATAACATCACAACTATTCACAAGGAGATTATGGACTTGACGGAGGAGAATGTATGGGAGAAGATTGGAAAAGGATTTGGAAGAGTGGGAACGTGGTTTGCGAATTTGGGAAGAGGATTTCTTGGATCAGTGCTGAAGCCAATTATCATTGCTGTAGTTTGCGTGATTTGTTTGTGGGGATGCGTGAAAGCATGGAAGTGGTATCAAGGAGGCAAGGTTGAGAGAGCTCTTAGGGCAAACGAGAAGAGGGTGGCGAAGCTCCAGGAGCAGCAATATGAGAGTCTTAAAAGAATGGAGGGAATTCGACATGGCGGAGCCATGACTAGTACGGTTTAAATCAGTTCAGAAAGAGGGGATTGTAATGGTGTGATGACAGATGTCATCAAAGGGGGGAACTGATGTAGCGCTTAGAAGGTTGAAAATCGTAGGGGTGCGTTATATTCACTGTTAGTCGGCACCCGCATATAATCAAATGTGTACTCAGGTATTTTGTGTGCAATGTATTAAGAATTGTATAACCTATGTCGATTTCAATAGAAGTGTTAGCTATGTACAAGCATATTGTGTATATATTGAAGCAATGCATAGAGCTTAGTCCTTTTGAACAATGTGATGTTAAAACGTGTAGATTAGAATTCGTGTCTGTAGACTGTTTAGTTTGACCACACATGAAAGAAAGACGTAAATGTCAATACTGTGATTTAAACCTGCTTGTGTAACCGAAGTAGTGGCCAGAATTCGCATATATCGTTGAGGCGAAAGGCCTGGTATTTTCTTATGTTAGCCAAGGGCAATAGGCCAAAAAGGATTTATTCCAGTAGAGGTTTTAGGCTGTAGTAAATTGCAAGTTAAAAGATGTGAAGTATGTCTGCCTTGCATGATCTCACCCCAGGTGCAAGGACAGTTGCTCGTTAGTAGAGAAGCTCTTTGTTCACAAATTGACTTATGTAGTAAAAGCCAGACATGGGAGTGCATTGGAATGTGCCAATCGTAACTCCTAGTGCGGATGGCGTCTGGGACTCAAGGCCAAGCGATGGACGATGGAACTGGACAGCGCTCTGTGGAAAATTACTGAAAGTCGACCCCGCAGAAGAGGAGGCGCAGAGGGCGTGTTCTGAGATTTGGGGTTCTGTATTAGGGACAGCGCCCCGAGGGTGGAGGCAGATCAGAGCAGCCCAGGGCAGAGGAAGGCTAGGCGAAGGGATAGAGGGGGCAACTTAGACCAAGCTCTCTAAGTGAAGACTTCTTAGGAAGTTTCACTCTGACACTTTTTATTCGATTGAGGGTCTCATGGGATTGCTAAGTAGGGATGTCATCTAGTGCAGAGTAGGGACAGAGATGGTATGGTTCAGTGTCCCTAGTATCGACATTTGCTTGGTGGTTTTCTACCTCATGCTTTTAGAGATCGTACTTTTAGTTATTTTTAGCCGTATGCGGATTCTTCGTAGAGTAGCATTTGTGTTAGTGCCTATGTACTTGTTGTGCCTCGTACTGAGGACTTTGTATCTCCAAATCTTTATGCTGATAATAAAAACCAGAGAGCCAAGAGATTAAGTCTCGAGTCCTTGATTATGGCAATTTGTGGACAGTAATTTTGATAATTGTGTTTTTCCCTCTACGCTATTGGGCAAGTAAAAAGTTCCATCCGACCAGAGTGGGTTCTAGTAGATAATTGCCAGATACTAAAATGGGCCGGAGCACAAGGCTAAAGAACACTTCTAGCTGCTTCGGAGTTCAGAAAGTACTTCCTAAATCCAGAAGTTCACAAACCGATGCGCCGAGACGGACGGCTTCATCATGAACCTAAACACAGCCTAGAAACAGCCTGGGGGTGGCGCTCTTAACTCGCATCCGAGCCGAGCGCCGCTGTGCGAGTTCAACGAGTTCGTGTACACATCGTGTCTGCACACCCACCTCTCGTCCATAGGCACCCTTGCCCCCGCTCGCCCCGCCCCCTTCCCATCATTAAACACACACACTTTGGAAGGAGATGCTCGCAGAAACGAGGAGGGCGGGAACAACTCTTTAACCCATCTGAAGTTTGTTGATGTACACGTTCTACACGGGGCCTAAGCAGCAGCGCCCCCTTGAATGCCCCACTTCTCCTGTGCCAATCTGGTTGGAAGTAGGAAACGAGAGGGGGTCGATGACAGCTAGAGGGGTGGGCTTCAGAAAGGAGGAGGACCGTGTGTTTCCGATGCGTGTCATGCACTCCTCACCCCCTTGCATCAAAATCCAATAAAAGCTTACAGTAAACGCAGCTGGGGGGATGGTACAGCGCAGGGTTGGATTGGGATTACAAATCGTCCCGGGCATGCTAAACAAGCATTGGCATAGCCAATAGGTCTCGCCTTTGGGACCTTATAAGTGTTTAGCCATGCAACAGTTGATGTTGTTGCACCAAGGATATTGTGCTGTATAACTAAACACTTATAAGGTCCCAAAGGCAAGACCTATTGGCTAGGCCAATGCTTGTTCAGCTAGGGAATGACTTTAGCATGTTTCCATGCTTCTGGGGTAACTGCCGAAGAGAAGGATAGGTTGGTAAGTTCCAAGCAACTGGGTAGCAGACAGTCTTGGAACTTTATAAAGAGGTCAGATTTGAGAGCGTCATCTGGGGACCCAGATTTTACCTTAGTAAACAGGATTTGTAGGACTTCTGAGGAAATTGGAGTTAAAGATGACAGGGAGTGGTTAGTAGTTCATGTGTGGTGGGCCCCCAAGGGGTTTGGATCAGTACTCTCTGGGCAGAAACTGTCATAGATGCGCTCGACCTTATTGATGAAGTAGGTGAGCAATACCTCGCATTGAGAGTTGGACAATATAGTGCTTTCAGGAACCGAAGAAGATTTTACCATGTCTTTCAATAGAGAAAAGATTGCTTTAGTGGGATTGCTAGTCATGTTAATTTTATTAGCGTAGTAAGTGGCCCGAGTCTTCCGCACCAGTGTATGGTAGGTTTTAATAGAAGTTCTGTACTGAGTTTTGGCAACGGGGGTCATAAGAACGCCTCCAGGCACGTTCCAGAACCTTACAGTTATTTTTTCCCACTGTTGGCGAGTGCTTGCGAGAAAAAAAACCTGCTAGACATCCTACTGATGAGATTTCTAATTGCGGGCAGTCGAAGCAGGTCGCGACCACTCACATTGAGAAATCTGTCATTCATGTTGAGGAAGCTGCCCCTCAAGTAGAATGTCTACTCGAGCGGCAAAAAGCAGCAGCGCCCTCTGGCACGATACGTAGTGCAGTTCTCCCTGATTTTACAGTGCAAGACAAACTCTTGGCACTAAAAATCAGTGCAGGCAGCACGACTCAACAGACTCTGCCACTGGCAAAACTCTGCGGAGCACGGCGTTCTTTTTCTAGCACTTTGTGGGGTTCTGCGTAGTAAAACTTCACCCAGGCTTAATATATACACTGTTTTAGCACAATCCTGTTATTGTTTATCCTTTTCACTGTTTTTATACTGCTAATCATTTATATCTGTTTCTGTCTATTCATCATTGCAGTGCATATATTTTATACAATAATTACAATGGTTCAATAAATATTGAAACACCCTTTGTGTATTTCTTGAGTGCCTTTCTGAATGAGCACTAGTGAGTAAGTGGAAAGGTTCTAGATCTGTTACCACAATTTCTTGGGGAGTCAGGGTTGTCATGTTCTGAGTTTGCCCAAACCATTTGTTACCTTACTAGGTTTATGGGTACATTCGGTGGCACTGTGAGGTTGAAGGTCTATAGGCCATCATTTCCTGAGGGTGTGCATGGAATCAGTCTGGCACCATCTGAATGTTTACGTTGTACAACAAAAAATCTGTTCTTACTGAGAAAGTGAAAAACGTGTGACATTGCGCTGCCAATGTTGAAAGATTGGGTTCTTATTTAATGGTTTGCCTGAGTAGTTCTCTTGTGCATACCCAGAGACCACTACACACCTCCTAACCAGAGAAGTCCATGGTGGTAGCGACTATCATCATCAGCGGAGTAGGTAACTCCTATGTATTGGCTGTAGGTTGTTCAAGATTGAACCTTTCAAAGGATATTCCCATTGTGTTACCTTCTCTGAATTCCATTATTTACAATGTCAGACCCAGAAACAGAGACACTTAATATTGCTGAGAATTACAGACTGCAGTTACTCAGAAACGATTACAACATGGTCTCACACTTGCGTATGGAGATGTAACCTAAGTGGTCGAGGCTCAGGAAGCATATAGGGTATTCTATTCATGGGTAACATTCCCAGCAGCAGACAACACCACAAGGATATTTCACAACTATGCACAAGATGAAGTTCCAAACAACTACACATCATATGAAGAACTAGAAATACCTTTCACATGTCAAGAACATAGAAATTGGCTTAATGGCACCCTAGCACACACACATAAAATGTTAGACTGGGTCCCCTTAGAAATGAGGGAACAACATGACCAGGCTTAGCCAGTTACACACCACATCCTAATGTCGATAATTTATCAGCAGTACAATTGTGTAGAATATACAAACATTTAATGTTAATATTCACATGTTTAACACTGTTTGTTATGAAAGCATTAACGCTAAACTCTGCACAGACTGTTCAAGTGGTCCAACAACAATTGGCTACACCGGGCATCAGCCCACAAACACTAAATGCAGTCATTGGTAAGGTTGCCATCAGACTGGAAGAGATTCTCTTCTGGATTGTACAGAAAACAAGTTAGCTTGAAGCAATGTTTCCCCATATGGAACCTGTTGTGATTTGCTTTGCCTTTAAGTTTGTCAGCTCATGACTGGAATGTTGTGGTCTCCATAGGAATGCTGGATACCGGTTATTGTACGGCAGGCTGGCGAGCTGCATAGTTGGTGGTTTGGAAGTGGAATAAATACCTTGTAACTTACACTTGATCTGTATTTTAATACTGGTGATGAGCTCCTGATTGGGGACAGGCATCGTGAACCACCGATTCCCCTACTGGTCCAGACCTACAACATCAAGCACTGATGAACAAGATTGCCTTTCAGCTGTGTTAACTCTTTTTATTGAGGACACTATAGCACTGAGGAGGTTAGAGGTCGTGCCCTAGAATCAATAACATTTTATACTTTATTTTGACCTAATTTTCAAGGTGGAAACCTGCAGCAAATTGACCGGTATTCGAGTAACTACACGCGCCATACCTCACGCTTGCTTCAGGCCGTTGTTGAAAGTAGGTTCTCCTCACGACAAAGAGGTGTGGAAAACTTGTTTAATTATGAGTTACAGTAGATCAGCATCAACGGTCTCCTCTCACCACGACCTCCCACTTCTGTCTGACCACATTCCCCACTAACATTCCATGACATCCTCAAATTCTATGCATAACATTCTTAGCTAGATTACAACAGCCGTCCAAACTGTTATGCTAAAGGGTTGGTGTGTAAGAAGTGTGGTATTAAGTGACATGATACTCGTGTGTGTAGGTCCCCTGGAAAGAACTGAGTGGCAGAGAATACACCTGAGGCAGTACGCACCATCATTCAATCAAGTGAATGACAAGGATGGGGAGGTGGAGTCAGGGAAGGTGGTAATGCCTGAGTGTGATATTGAGGTGAATGGAAGAGGATTTGTGGTGTTGGTTGACTCAGGTTCGCCTCTCACTATGATTGGAAATAAACAGTGGGATGAAAGTGTTGGCAAGGGTAATGTAGAACTGCTCCCGCCGGATACCAACCCAGTCAGCTATGGGGGGTCACGTATCAAAGTGCTAGGCTATGTGGTTGCTAAAATTGAGTTCAATGGCAGACAAACTGTTGGAAAGGTATATGTGGCGAAAGAGCGTGATATGGGCATCATCTTAAACCCCGGCACCAGCGATCCAAAAGACCAAGTTATGTTGGTTGATAATGTGGGAAGTGGTGAGCAATATTTTAAGGATTTTCCTGAAGTGTTTGGTTATGGTTTAGGACTTCTCAAGGGTTTTGAACATTGAATCGTCGTGAAGAAGGTTGGCCAAGCCTTGTGCACATAAGGTGCACAGGGTACCTAACATGATGGTCGAACCATTAAAAGTGGAGCTTAAAATACTTTTGGATTTAGGTGTTATAGAAGAAATTGAGGCATCAGAGTGGTTGGTCCTGGTGGTTTTGGCACCCAAGGATGGTGGCACTAGCGTTAGGATGTGTGTGGACTTGGGAGGGTTGAATGAATGGATTTGGGTGGACCGTCAACCTCTCCTGAACATCTCTGAGTCCCATACTATGTTAAACGGTGCAAAAGTGTTCTGTGTTTTAGACCTTTCATCGGCCTACCACCAAGTGACGTTGCACCGTGACTCTAGACACCTACTTTCCTTCGTAACTCCTTTTGGGGCTTTCCATTTTTTTAAAATGCCTTTTGATCTGGCCTCGGCTGTGGCCTGCTTTCAGAGGACTATGAAGATGGTGCTTGGCGATTTGGCGAATGTCCTCTTTTTCCAAGATGATATTCTGGTATTCTGGTCTATGGAAGGGATGATGTGGAGCACGGGACTGTACTGTAGGCATGTGTTGGAAAGGTTGGGTGACAAGGGACTCACGGTGAAAAGACAGAAATGTCACATTGGTGTGACATCCGTTACCTATCTTGGCCATGTCATATCAGGAGAGGGTATACAGCTGAAAGTGGAGCTAGCGGAAAGCATACTGAAAGCACCTATACCCAGAGATAAGGAGCAAGTCAGATCGTTTCTGGGACTTGCAGAGTTTTACTCCAAATTCGTCATTGGATTTGCTAGTGTGGGTGAGCCCATCAGAGTTTTGCTGAAGAAGGGTTTTTGATTCGATTGGTCTCAAGAGTGTGAGAAAGCTTTCGCATCTATCAAGTCTGAAATTGGAAAGATGCCGACTTTAGGATATTTTGATGTCATACTCAAAATTATTCTGACTACTGATGCCAGTCTCAAGGGTTTGGGTGCAGTGCTCTCAACAAGTTGTTGAAGGGGAAGATAGGGTGGGCGCTTTCATGTCTAGAGCACTTAGAGATGCAAAAGTACACTATTCTTGCATTGAAAGGGAGGCTTTGAGTGTGTTCTGGGCAGTGAGATATTAAAAAAAAAAACTGTGGGGTATTCCTTTCTTAGTCAGGTCTGATCACTGGCCGTTAGTGCAAGTTTTCTATTGCCATCATAGTGATCACATGACTCCCAGATTCAAACGTTGGAGTGAATGACTCCAGGACTTTAATTTTCATGTTCAGTATCTTCTTGGTTCGGCAACTAAATCTGCAGACTGTCGCGTTTGCCTTTGGAGTGCGAACAGTGTGATGAGGAGGGTGAAAGTGTGAATGGGGTCATGGAACCAACCTTGTCGAAGGAAGTGTGGTCAAACAGCATTGTTGAGGACAAAGTGTTTTCTACTCTCAAGTTCTTTATCACCAAGGGATGGCCTGAAGACTAGACTCTTGATCAAGACTTGAGGCCCTTTTGGTTA
Organism: Triturus cristatus; assembly: GCF_964204655.1. Taxonomy (NCBI): domain Eukaryota; kingdom Metazoa; phylum Chordata; class Amphibia; order Caudata; family Salamandridae; genus Triturus; species Triturus cristatus. The sequence continues at coordinate 622,746,701 of NC_140583.1, read as the reverse complement.
GTAAGGGATGATTTGACTTTTTGTCAGGGAACTCTCATGAGGGGCGATAGAGTGGTTCCACCGCGTGATTTGAGAGACAGAATTGTGAATCTTGCTCATGAGGGACATCTTGGTAGGAGTCTCATCAAGGCTTGTGTAAGAGAGATATATTGGTGTCTTGGCATGGACCACATGATTAAAGGGGTCGTTTAAGAGTAGCATCTCTGTGCAACCAATGATAAATCCCTTGTTGCCAATCATGCTCCTTTGTCTCCAGTTGAAGTTCCATAGACAGTGTGGTCTAAGTTGGGTTTGGACATAATCGGTCCTTTTAAACCTATGTCTTCATGTGAAAGATTTGTGCTCCTTTTGGTAGATTACACCTCTAAGTGGGTTGTGACTAAGTGTGTGAGTGTTGTCAACACTAGACAGTGATTGGGTTCCTCAAAGATGTTTTTGTGAGTGAGGGTGTATCGAAATACTTGGTCACTGATAATGGAGTGCAATTTGTGTCACAAGAAATGCAAGTTTCCTTCAAAGATTTTGGGATTATTCACCAGAAGACGGCTCTGTATGCACTGCAGGCCAATTGTCTAATGGAAAGAATGAGCAGGGTGGTTAAAAGTTGTGCACAGAGAGCGTAGGAATCTGGTTTATCTTTTAAGAGTGTGTTGAAAGAGACATGGTGGGCCCATTGTACTGCTCCCAATGACATCACGAAGAGGTCTCCATTTGAGGATTTAAGAGGAAGGATGACTAACTCTAAGTTAAATACTGAGGTTGCCTGTTAAAAGCAAATGCGGTACTGAGTATGAATTGAGAAGAACCAGACTTTTGGATTATTAAAAAACGTACAAACTGAGGTAGGATGCTAAAATGTCTGTTAAGGTGAAGAAATGGAATGTTGGGGACCAGGTTTTTGTGAAGAAAGCGAGACATAGCAGTAAGGGAACTTCTGGCTTTATGGGCCCCTACATCATTACAGCTATTAAGACAAATGTTGTGACTGTGAATGCTGATAGTACCTGGAGTATGTCAAATCTTGTCAGATTTGCAGGAGGGTTTTCTAACATCAATGTTCACGATGGTAGTGGTGGTGGAACTGATGAGTTGTGTAGACCCTCCTCAATGAGATGTAAGAAATTACCTACTAAATTTAGAGACAATCAGGCACATGCATCAAAGGAAAAACCGGTCGCAAACGGGCAGATTCTCAGAATCTGCCCCTTTGCGACAGGTATTTTTGCATTTGGGATGCATCATACAAAATGCAAAAATCGCAATTTAAGGAATCTCTAAATTGCGATTACTTAAATTGCGATTGCATTTAAGGAATCCCAAATTGAGATTCCTTAAATTCAATGCATTAAAGTTAAAAAATTAGCGATTTCGCTAATAGGGGGAGCAAATTACCATGAGGTTGAACTTCATGGTAATTTGCAAAAACTTTGAAAAATGCACTTTTGTGCGTTTTTCAAAGTTTCATGTTGCGCACACACATGCCCTTAGAGCATGTGTGTGTGCAACATATGTGCACAGATCAATTTCAGGGGTGCAATAGGGTGTCATTTTGACACCCTTGCACCCTTGAAATTGCATGAGCAATTTGTGAGTACCTACTGGTACTCGCAAATTGCTCATGCAATCTCCAATTCATTCCTATGGGCCTGGAGGCCCATAGGAATGAATGGGTCGGCATTCCTTAATTGCGAGTCGCTATTTGCAAGTCGCAATTAGGGAATGTGTAGGAATCGCTATTTATATAGCGATTCCTACATGCTTAGGCTTTTGCAATTCCTTAATTGCGATTCCTTAATAATCGCAATTAATGAATCGCAAAAGTCTACGTTGATGCATGTGCCTATATGTTCTACACTAGATCACATTGTTATATGCATAGTTTCTCCCCTTGTTGTTACATTTCCTTCTTTTCTTTTGTTTTTATTTGTTGTTTTTTTGTCCTTGCTTTTCTTCCTTCCATTGTAAAGTGGATGTGTTGTTATTTTCTTTGCCTTTAAGTTTGTCAACTCGTGCCTGGAACGTTGTGGTCTCCATGGGAATGCTGGAGACCGGTTATTGTACCGCAGACTGGCGAGCTGTATAGTTGGTCGTTTGGAAGCAGAATAAATATCTTGAAACTTACACTGGATCTGTATTTTAATAGAACCCCAGGAAAAACACAGGATTTTAACAATTTGATTGCCAATGGGGATGGCTCTTACTGTGGCAGACTACACCACTTTGGGTACAGTTTTGCTGCAGTATATCCCAGAACACATGGTACCTCTACATTAGCTGTTTTGCCAGACGTGCTTGAATGGAATGAGTATGGAGCAGCGCCTGCCCTGGATTTGGGGATGAAACTGATTGGCAATTATGCTGCAGTATCTGCCATTATGTTGAGTAACATTAAAGGGGAAGCAGCAGCATGGGGGTATGCCAGCATCTGAGGGATTTGGCTTCAGGTCAACCGGAGCATGAATTACTTAAAATTATTGAAGAGACCTAAACAACACTAGGTAGAGATAATTTGGGAGTCAAACCTGAGAAACTACAGCTAAAGAGAAATTCTGAAAAGGATAACTCAAAGCATAGCACCAAGTCTTCTACAAAGAAGAAGTGGAATAATAAGAAAAAACTAAATCAAGGGGTGGGTCTGCTCAACAGGAAGCCACTGAGGAGCGCTCTAGCCTGCACAACTGTGATAATATTAACCCGCCTGACAGGTATAAGTATACTGATACATGATCATCTCGCTCCTTTCAGGAGTCAATTGTAAAACATTCAGAGAGAGGTGGACAGTCAGAGCGCAGATTGGAGGAGCACGTGAAACCGAAGAAGGACTCACAATGCTCCTCTGATTACATCACTAAACAGAAAGACTAACCTAAAACATCCTAACCTCAATTCAAAAAGAAGAAGGTAGCTGGACATTAGGTCAAGCATGCCACAGATATTAAGGACACCACTTCAGAGCCAGGAATTGGAAGTGAGCAAGCAGGACACTGTGGCAGAGGTCACGAGAGTTCACTGGAACTTAATGAATTGTCTCTGGCAGTAGTGAGGAGTGAATATATACAGGTGGAAACACCGGCTACTGGGGTAAGCATCACACTACGTTTCTACAAAATAAAATTCAAGCTGGATGGGGACATACCAAGGAATATTAATGTTCTCTTTTGGGAGAACTTGTCAAATGGTTTCGATATTCTTTTGGCCGAAAAGGGCTGGCCACTTGAATTCGTGATGGGTTGTCCAAATGGAGAAACAGTAATTTTACCTGCTTTTTCTGACTTCGTTCCTGAATCAGTTAAACATTCATATGCCAGGGAGTGGGTTTAAACACTAGCTCCTGCGTCTACTGCAACCATGTGAGGTGGGATGACGGTTTCCCTTATCATGAAATACCACTGATGTCGACCTCACAACTTCAAAGTCAATACCCCATTAAATATTAGGCTAAAAAACAAGTTAGGGAAAATCTCCAACAACTTGAATATCAGGGTGTACTGGAAAATTGCACCTCTCCAATGAATAACCCCTTGTTTCCCATGATGAAACCAGATCATTCATATCGTCTAGAATTAGTTTACAAATATTTAAACACAGCTACTCGCACAGTAGCAGTACAAAACATGCACAGCACAGCATTACTGAACAACATAGTGAGGAAAAAAGCAAAACCACACTAGATATCTCAAATGGATTTTTCTGCCAAAATATAGCATCTGGAAGCAGGTATTTGACCGCATTCAGCACACTGGGGAACCCCGGGCGGTGACTGCCGCTCTGCCCACAGAGTGTGCGGAATCTCCACACACTCTGCAGCGGAGCGGAGTTGGCCAGCACCGGCCTCCACCCCCCTATCATAACAAGTAATTAAACATTGATAAAAATAAATTTAAAACCACTTATCTGTACTGCGGCGTCCCCTGGCTGCCCTCCTCCTCTTCCACGCTGTCTCGCTAATCCTTGTGAAAACTACGCACACACATGCACCGGCGCCTTAGCATTTCTTGCGGGCACGCGCGCATGCGCAGTTTTCACAAGGATTAGCGAGATGGCAAGGAAGAGGAGGAGGGCAGCCCGGGGATGCCGTAGTACCGGTAAGTGGTTTTACATTTATTTTTTATTAATGTTTAATTACTTGTTATAATAGGGGGGGGAGGCAGGTGGCGTAGCGTAGCGGAGCATAGTTCCACGGAGTTTTTTGCAACTCCGTGGACCTCAGCGTAGCCCCGCTACGCACACTATGCCCGAGGTTAACGCTGGATTCTTAGAGACAATTCTGACGATTGCCACAGGGATATAAGAATAGCCCTGGGCTGTTTTCAGCTGGAGTAACAGAACTTTTACGAAACATTTATGACTAGGCATTGTCCTATGTCGATGACATATATTTGACTGATGATGAGCTTTCAGTACACTTGACAAGAGTGGATCGCATAATTCTGGTATTTTCTCACATGGGCTACAAATTCACCTTTGAAAAATCAAAGATTGCCCACCTCATTGTCCAGATCCTCAGATACGAGTCAAGTGAAGGCAAGATGCTTGCCACTCATTTCCTAGAGAAGTGTGCGCTATTACAATCTTTGACTACGTTAAAGAGGTTGCAATCCATATTAGGATTCCTACATTTTTACAGAACATTCATTCCAGATTACGCAGAACAGTTTAAACTATTCTACATTTTTATTTGTCCAGCTTTCTCAGGCACACACTGGATCACTGAACACACACAAATATTACATTCAGTACAGGCTGACATACTAGCGTCAAAACATTTAAATACATGTGTAAACGCAACAAACTTGGTTGATCCACGTAATTGCAGGGGCATCAGAGTACACCTACGTTGCATTCAATGAAGGTAACACTGTACCGATTGCATATAAATCACATTTATACACCAATGCTGAAATGTGTTTTGCACTGACTGAGAAAAAACTGACAGCGGTAAAGGCTGCTGTGGTGAGGGAGAGAGCACTGGCTCGGGGAAAGCAAATTATTGTTGTTACCCTATGGCAGACCTCAGAGGCCACCAAGCGAGTGAGCATTCCAAATGCAAAAGCATTACCTCCACGTTAGATACAATGGGCTAACTCACTCACCACAACAGAGGTAGACTACAGATTTGACTCTAAAACACAAGCCTTTCTGCAGTACGAACATGAATGTCCTCTGCCTACCAAAATAATGCCACTAGATCAGTATGATTATATTACATAAACTGATGGCTCTGCACAGCCTGCCGTAGGGACAAAGCACCAATATTCAGTAGCGTGCACTGCCGTGAAGGGGTGCAGGCAGGATGGAGAATTCCATCCCGAGAAAACCTACACATAGTCACTTGGAGACTGCACTGCACTGCACTGTTGGCTGAACTTAGGGCTCTTATACTGGCATTGGAGAATACGGAACCCAGGTTCCCCACACTAATAGTGTGCAATTCGTATTATTGTGTCCAGTCTTATAATGATCATCTACACTACTAGAGCTAGAATGTATTCAGATATTCAAAAGTGTGTTTTGGGAACAGGTGGCGAAGCTCAAAGATTGCTTGCCGTGGACTAATTTAATACATACCTTGAGTCATCAATGTGTTGGCGTACATGTTACAGGGAATTCCATGGCTGATGAAGCTGTAAAAGCAGTAGTGCAAACTGCTGCAGTCACTGCTATTGCTCATTCAAGTACGAGACTAGACAGAAACATCATGATGGCCTTCAACGCTGCACGCAATGACACCCACCTGCCAAAAGGCTTTCCTTTCCACTCAGGTGCTCCTACAAGTTAAATGCACAAACATATCATTTGATCACATTCCTGAAGTGGAGGATAGAGTAATACCAAATTCATACTGCAGGTTACGTTTATTTCGAGCTGCACATGAGGGTCTTGCATCTGCACACGTAGGGATGGCTGCTACAATTTCAATTTTGCAGCAACGCTATTGGTGACCAGGCCTCTACACACAGGCCAGGAACTTTGTCCTCAAAGGCAACATCTGCCAGCAGATAAAGGGTTCCACCATGGCACATTCACCATAGACACCTCTACTGATTTCAAACAAGCCTCTGCTTGTGTTTATCTGGACCATTGCAGCCCTTTGTCATCAGATGGGGCTTACAAGAATATCTTGGTTGCAGTAGATTTCTGTTCTCGATTCCTGTGGGTATGGTCACAGCGGCCTTCTGCTGCCCGAACTGCTATAAAGGTTCTGTGAGTCTTTATCAGGAGATACGTATTTGGCACATTACATTACGACCAACGTCTGGTGTTCACCTCCAGGGCTTACAAAGATGTTATGGGAAGTTTGGGTGTGACCCTGTGATATTCCTCCCCATACCATCTTGAGGGAAATGTGGTCATGGAGAGAAAAAAGAAAAAATGCTCAGGTCTCAGTTGGGTCCATCATCTATATGGGGTCCAAATGGCACTTAACAATCTGCCTAGGAAATGTTATGTTAACTCATCTTCTAACGCGCACAGCTACTCCAAGGAGTGTCCCGGCGCGAGCATAGGGAAACTGAAGACATAACAAAACTCAGACAAAAAGATAAGTTTTGAACAATTTTTTAAAAGCAACCAGGTCCTCCACACTGCGAAGCACCAGCGGAAGGGCATTCCAAGCCTGGGCCGCCAGGACGGCAATGGACGCACCACCTAGTCGGTGTGGGCGGAAGCAAGGAACCTTTGCCAACCTAAGTGCAGAGGAACGCAGGAGCCTCCCTGGAACATAAAAGGAGAACCGTTTCTGCAAATAGAGTGGCCCCAGGCCGTGAAGAGCGCGGTGGGCAATAGTGAGAGATTTAAACATCATCCAAGCCTTCATAGGAAGTCAGTGGAGAGAGCGTAGATAGTCTTGCATGCTATTCCTTAAGGGAATCTCACCCAAAAGGCGAGCAGCCGCATTCTGCACCACTTGGAGTTTATTAAGGGAATATGCCATTGGCATAATCCAAGTGGGAGAGAAATCCCTGGGTAATCGTACTCTCTATGAAATCTTGTTTGGGGTAAACATGTGGGTCCCAGACCTCAACAGCCCCAGCACAGAGGCGGCTGAAACACCATTTGATCTACATGAACGTCTGGCTGTTGTGCTGGAACCAATCAGTTCATGGGATGAACAAAGCAACGTTCAAATAAAATGCACCGCCACTGGTGAAATTATAGAAGTGCCGGCAGCTCCTGGTCAGGAAGAAAATAGCGGACAAGAAATAATTTGGCCCAGCCTGTACCTGTTCTGGCCATTGGAGGTTAGGCCTGGGCAAAAATTTCGTTCCGTTCGCGGAAATTGCGATAATTTGACATTTTTGCGTTCCGCGGAGAGCGCGAAAATGTCAAAAATTCCGGTTTCCGCAGCTTGGCGATAATTTGTTTCTTGCTCGCGCTGTAAAATGATACATTCTCGCGCGCGCGCGATCGCCTTACCTGAATCCCTGCGTTCGCCGACAAGTTTTCTTGATCCGGTCGCGTTCTCCATGAGATGTTGTATTGTTTTTAGCCATTTGCGCTGTCTCGCGACAGTTCGCGCCCGCAGTGACGTCATGCGTCGCGCGATCACGTCTTTCTTCTCGCGATCATGCACCGCGAGAACAACTCAAAACAAGATGGCCGCGCCCGCAAGCAACCACATGGGTAAGTTGGCGACCCGCAACCATGCAGAAAATCTCGCGAACATGCCGGAAAAAAACTTCCGCATCTTCGCGATATTTCTGCTTGTTTGCGATAATTTTAAACATTCTCGCGATAATTTGCGAAGGTTAATTCCGCAAATTCCGCCCACCCCTATTGGAGGTACCAGAACTATACTTCTTCCACCTCTTGCCAGCTGCAGAATCAAGAGATTTGTCTCCATTGATCTGATCAAACCACACTATGTGGCCACATGAGCTCCTGTCTAGTTACCTGTCTCCTCTCACTACCATACAGGAAGTTCCGATGGAAGCTTTAATTACTGAAGAAGCATCCACTCCCCAACGGGAGATATAAGTAACCAACAATGAAGTATCTCTTCTACCTCTTACTGCCACAACAACTGTACAATCAACTAGTGCAGAAACACAGATTTCGATTTGAAATCCTGACATGAATCTTGTTTACATTAATGTACCACAGATCAGGTCATACTCATCTCCCAGTTCTACAAAACCTGCAGAGCAACCAAAAATAGATCGGACTGCCTCTGGCTACTTCATCGACTTTGATGACTTTTCCTCATATTCATCTGATCCACCAGTACCGCTACCATTTCGGATGAGACTGTGGATTTTCTATCTCTGACTAAAAAGACATACTTTGTTCCTCCATGGTTACATCTTTGGATTACAATTGCCTTACTTTCCCTGGTCCTTTGGACTGGTTTTGTGACAGTCTTTTTCCTGCTTCTAAATGGACACTATTTTTCAGAACGCTCTGCTGTACAACTGGTTAACGTAGTTCTAAATCCACATTATTCATAAAACAAAGCACGAAGAGACCTTTCCCTGGTGAACATTTCAGCTGATCCAGTTCCTGAAGGGATTGTTTGGGATAGGGTAGTGTATGACGTGTATGGACCCTACAGAACTTTTACAAATTCCATATTTGTTTGAGTTATCATTAAATTACATCATCACCCCATGTACTATCTCTGATGATTAGGATATTGATACAGTGCATAAAATGCTGGAAGATCTGGGACATTTTACTGTTTTTCATCTGATAAACTGTATGAATGCACATCTAATTATGATTAAATGTTTTGTTTCCAACATTATGGTCATCATTATGTGCATAAAGCAAGTACTCTGCATACTGTTAAATTACACACAATGGGAACATTGACACACACCACCATGGGGTACTTCAAAACCATTGGCGCAGAAGTTTGCTTATTTTTCGGGTTGTAATACAGAAGACCCAGTGTTTTATTATTATAAGCTTGCACCATCACCTGCAAAGAAAAATATGATAACAAACACCAAAATAATTTATTGTGCTTCCGTTCTTTCCCAACCGTCCACACAAGAGTTCGACTTTTGGAGGGACACTATTGATGTCAAATGAATTTGGGGGACAAGCAAGGCGTAACTAAGGCCCCTGCAGTCCCCATGATGCAGTGGGGCCCCAGGCTTACCCATACTGGAGGGGCACCCTCAGCCCCTATTGATGTGAGTGTGAGGGGCCGCTTAAGTATATCTTGCAGGGGGGCTCCCTCATGTTTTGTTAAGCCACTGGGGACAAGAGAAGTTTCAGGGGAATAAAGCGTTGTTTAGAGCATGCCTTATACCGCAACAGATAATTTTCCTGAACAAAACTGAGCAACAAACATCATGCCTTGGTATTGCTAAGAAAACATATTTGATCACACCATGCATTCCCACATTCACACGTTTTGAAAACTGGCAGCAGTTTACAAAATACGAGGAAGAAACACTAGACACCATGCTACACAATGGCACACACAATTCATCAGACACCAGTTGGAAGGGAATGTTAGCTTGGCCATTAGATACGAACAGATGTCAAGCATGGATCCTGGGTAACAATGAGGGCTTTAAGATCATCAGGCCTGACCTGTGCTATGTGCAGATAGAACACTCGAAGGTGGTGACAACTTACAGTGTTGGGAAGTTGTGCCTTGATTGGCTAAAATCCTCAACATTCTCCCAGGTGAAACAACACTTGTCCCTTCTTTCTGATTACCTGGACCCACAGGGCTTCTTGCTAGGTTCTCAAAAACCACATCAAAAATGCTTCTTGTATGCAATGTACAATGAAATATGGAAAGTTTCTAAGCTGGAAGCTGCTGAAAGACTGCGCAAGATTGACAGGGCTAATCTAAAAATGGCTCTAGCAGTAGTTGACAATGGCATGACGACCTTGTCCAATTGAATGTACTCCCTGGGCAACATAGTATTGTCGGCTATAGACATTATGCAACATGACATTTCTGCAATACAACATGGGCAGTCGTAACGTCTATCAATCCTGCTACTGAGTTGGACACTTCAGACACTTCATTGTGGTCATGTACCATGCCAACATATAAATGCCACAAGCCTGTTTTCTCCCAACCAACTTAAGAAACAGCAAATACTCGTGGCATGCACAGATTTGAATTTGAATTTAAAAACATTTATTGAGCGCTCTTTTACCAAGTGGTTTCATGGCGCTATGTGTGATGCAGTGGACAGCAGCAGCTGGAAGGGCTAGGCAGTGTAAGCTCGCACAAATAGGAAGGTTTTGAGATCCTTCCGAAACTGTAAATAGGAAGGCGATGTGCGAAGAGCAGCAGGAAGGGAATTCCAGAAGACTGGAGCAAGAACAGCGAACTTCGCTCCACCAGACCTCTGTTTCTTAAAACGGGGGGTAGCTAAAAGAGCCATATGAGTGGAGCGAAGTTCTCTGCCCGGAAGGTAGGGCTTAATAGCTGAGCATATGAACTCGGGGGCAGTACCCGACCTAGCCTGAAAAGTGAGGCAGCCAAGTTTGAAAAGGGCGCGCTCTCTCACCGGAAGCCAATGTAGTGCTTTGAGCAATGGAGTGGCCCGATGGTATTTAGGTAGGCCATGGATCAGGCGAGCAGCCTGGTTCTGCACCAACTGCAAGCGGTGGATCGCAGAGGCAGGAGCCCCATTATAGATTATGTTGCCATAATCGATACGCGATAATACCATGGCCAGCACAATAATTTTTAAAGCAGAGGGAGAAAAGAAGCGGGAGACTTTCCTAATTATTCTAAGGGAAAAAAACAGGAAGAGACCACTGAACCAACTTGTGAATGAACAGAAAGTTGTGAGTTCAGTTTTAACTTTAGGTACGGGGAGTGGAGGGACACCAAGTGACAGGGGCCAACAGGAGGGAGACCACGGACTGCAACCACCTCCGGTCAAGACCAGCTCGGTCTTGTCCGGGTTGAGTTAGAGGTGGTTGCAGTTCATCCAATCCTGAATGAACGTCATGACTGTCTGGACATTTTGGGCGGATGAAGATGAGTGGGAAAGGTTGAAGATTAGCTGGAGGTCATCGGCGTAATTAAACACCGTGACCTCCAGCTGTTGTAACATAAAAATAAGGGGGTAAATGTATAAATTAAATAGAAGAGGGGAAAGTGATGAGCCCTGAGGGACCCCGCACTCCACCTTACGGGAGGCCGCAGTGAAGCCAGCCAGATGGACCGCTTGGGCTCTCCCGGCCAGGAAGGACTCAAGCCATGAGAAGGCCAAGCCCTCTATGCCCGCCGCCCTGACACGGTTAAGGAGGATAGAGTGGTCCACCGTGTCGAAGGTGGCGGACAGGTCCAGAAGGATCAGGGCTTGTGGAAGGTTGATGTCAATACCTTCACGCAGCTCGTCCATTAATGAGATCACTACCTTCTCCGTGGAGTGCAGGGGGCGAAAGCCGGCTTGACAAGGGGAGAGGCAATGGTTAGCCTCTACGTGGGTACTCAGGGTAGTCGTGACGTGAGTTTCAAGAACTTTTGCTAGGTAGGGCAGAAGGGAAATAGGGCGGTAGTTGGAGGGGGAGGATGAGTCGGCGTCAGGTTTTTTTATAATAGGAATGACAACCGCTGATTTGTGTGAGCTGGGGACAATGCCTTTTCTGAGCGAGTCGTTAAGAAGAGTCAGGGGTGGGGTGGGGCAAGCTAGATAGATTTCCCTGAGGATATGGGCTGGGGAAAAATCCAGGGGGGAACCCGATTTAACCCGATGAAGCAGCGGGGGAAGTGTGTCATTGGTTAGCAACGGAATGGTATTCAATTTAAGGGCCGTGGGGTTTGGAGAGGGATTGACAAATGTAGGGGAGGGCGGGGAGATGTTGAGTTTAATATTGGCAACTTTGTCAATGAAAAACTCGTTGAGCGAGTTACAGAGGGACTGGGAAGGGGGAATAGTGGCCGTAGCTCTGCTGGATGATGCCAGTTCATGGACCGTAGAGAAGATTTTCTTCGAGTGGGACTCTGCTGCCATTATCCTGCTCGTATAGAACTCTGTTTTGGCCTCAAGAATGCCCTTTTTATAGGTTTGTAAAACAGACAGATAAATTGTCTTTAGCGCGGGGCTGTAGGTTCTTCTCCAAGCTCGCTCGGCTCTCCTTGCAGCTAATTTCTTTCCTTTTAGATCTAGAGTAGACCACCGATTGGCTGCATGGGCCCGCTTGACTGTGAGCCACCTCAGGGGGGCGAATTCATCACCCGCCAGGGTCAGCCAGTTGTTAATAGCGGCCAGCTGGGAAGTAGCTGCAAGGCCTGAAAGGTCAGGACTAGTTTTGGCCAAGGTCGAGCAGAGAGAAGGCATGTCAGTTTTGCCCCATTTCCTGACCCAGGTGTTCTTGGGACGCTGGGGTTTGGCCATCGGGGCCAGAGCAAGGGAAAAGGTAATAATGGAATGATCTGACCAGGAGCACGGGAATATTGTAGGGGATGTGGACGGAACATTCAATGCCCAGATTTGATCCAGCGTGTGGCCGTGTATGTGAGTGGAACTGTGAATAAGCGATGAGAAATTCAAACTGATCATGAGGTCGGTGAACTCTTTAGATTGAGGACTCTCAGCAGGGTCATTAGGCCAAAAATTAAGATCCCCTAAGACTAGTACTGATGAGTTGTTAATCACCAGAGTAGCCAGGAGGGCCTGAATGCTTGAGAGAAAAAAGGGAGTTGGTTGGGGGGGGCGATAAATTAGAACAAAAGTGAGGGGTACCTGATGAAAAGTCGAACGGGCTACAATGTAGTCTACGTCAGGAATAGAAGGGGAGGGGAGAATCTGAAAGCTGAAATCAGTCCGAGCTATTAAGGCCACTCCACCGCCCCGATTGCCCTCTAAGCGGTCCGCTCGAATGGCGGAATATGAAGGGGGCAATGCGGCTAACACATTGGGCAGGGAGTCAGCCTTGAACCAGGTCTCTGTTAAGAATAAGAGATCTGGTTCATGGGTATCGATGTAATCGAATAGCTCGTACTGATGGTTGACCGCTGACCTAGTGTTTAGGAGTGTGGCCGAAGTGTTAAATACCGGAGCAAGAGGGACAAATGGTGGTGGGGGAGTGAAGAGAGGCATAGTAGGTAGCGAAGCTAGATGTGATACGATCCTGGGGGGAAGGTAAGGAGGGGAGGTGAGCAAACCAAGCTGCATCAAGTGAGTAGTTACTGAAGGGTCGATGGCACCTGGGGCCCAGTACGAGCAAAGTTGAGATGGCGAATACGTAGTTGGACGGGCAGCATCTCGTGCCCCCAGCCCCGGCCAGCCGCGGACGGGCGCAAACGGGCTTAACTCAGGCGCAACTCCGGCGCGCCTTCGTCGCGCCCGCTGCGCTCGTCCGCTGCGCTGACACATACTGCCCGTTTAAATATGGGCGGAGCGGTGGGGGAGTGGCAGGGCAGGGATAGGAAGTCAGCCCACCGAAGATGGCGCCCGCTGCCGCTGGGAGCCCGCAAGCACAACCAGCCCAAACCAGCAGCCCGCCTCTGGAAACAGGAATCAAGTCAGAACCTGCACAAACTTTAAAAAGGTTAGTGGCAGTTTAAAATACAGTGCGCGACGTAGTAGCGCCTCCGCTCGTATTCAGCGGGGCGAGATGCAACATACACTATGTTACACATAGAGAAATTAGAGAAGCCACATTTCACTTTTGTTGAGACGCCTTCCGCGGATTGGATAATACACGGGGTCATTACTCTGCCGATTTTTACATTTTATTATCAAGACGGCTTAGAACACCATCAGTTGGCAGATATGAAGCATTGGGGAAGGGTATGTACATGATAATTGCGAATTACCTTTTAAATTCAGGTGTCAGAATAAGAAACTGACATTTTTCTCAGTGGTTCCAGCTACGAGAATGCTTTCAATGGTTCCTTTGTGTGCAAAGAAGTTTTGCTCCATTGGGCTTGTAACGCATCAGTAGCAAACTTATCTTGCTACTTCAAAGGGTCTCCATCGGCCATGATCCGTATGGATTTCAGATTACTCTTGAATGGGAGTTAAATGATGTTGAACAGTCAAGGTTGCTACGGTATGAGACCAGGCAGAGCCTATCTTGTCACAGTTTATTCCGTGGTCACTTGCTGTACACAAGTATTCTTTCCACTTACCCGCACAGTTATGGAGGTGACGCTTTGGCCTTCAATAAAGCTTTCGAACATGCACTTTGATGCCCTGAGCAGACTGAAAGCCTTACTGTTTCAGGAAGATACGGCTTTAACATCTGCAAAGGAAACGTTTGATCTTCAAGTTGAGAGGTCCTCTTTGGAGATACAGTCCTTATTCTGCACTTATTTCCCGCAACATTTTGGAGAATTGGTGCACTTTTAACATGTCTAATACTGTGGGGTAGCACACTTTTTAAAAGCTTAGGCTCTGGTTTGGTTAGGACCTTCCAGACAGTCTTCAGAGTCAGTCCATCATTCATTCCCTCCATGTTCTGAAGCAAATTTGGGGGTCTTCCTCTGGTCCTGTTCCTGATTGTCAGGACTGTGATTTTATTTTTTCTGCTCCACAATGGATGTGCCATCTCAAGATCGAAGGGAACTGGCACCACCACATGTGCTCCTGGACGTGGGAACACGTTGCTCCATGAACCTGCTCAGAACACAAAAACAGTTGGTTATTCCGCTTGTTGGGAACTATTTGATTCAGCCTGTTGTTAGCATTAGAAATTCCTTTTAAATTTGATTTTATTCATTTTTATTTTTTTTATCAAAGTACTTTGGACTTTAGGAATTATTATCCAAAATCTAACTACTGATTATTAGTCACAGACCGCTCACTAGGCCTAAATCGTTTATTCTAAACCAGTGGCTCTTGGGTGTAGCCACTTGGGAGGCACGTGTCAATCACAACATTGGGTCCTGACCTCATTGGCGAGAACCCTAGCACCATCCACCCATTGCTCAGAGACTAAAACGTTTCTTAAATTGCCTTCTTTCTTACACAATGACTTTTGACATACAGTTGCTTGGGTGACAGTGCAGGATTAGTTTCTCTGAAGCCACATTGCTTACAATTCCACTTCATAAGTGTGAGAAGTTGGCCTGGTATATGCTGTCCACTCGTTATAGTGGCCATCTTGCACCAGTCCAAACTACGCTTATTGATGATTAGGTTTAAGACAACCTTTATGGAAAGCTATCCTAGTGGTAGCTATGGAAAGCAGCCTTCAGGCTAAGTCTCAAAGGAATGTAAAGCAGCTTGATTTACCAGATTATAACCTCTTGAATGACCAAATGAAAGGAGAACCACACAAGGTATATATATATATATAAAATATGTGTATTTATTACTAAACACTCTCTACTAACCTCTTTATGAGATTAGAGAGCAAGGCCCACAATATTACAGTTCTAATTCGACAGTAAATAGCACAATATACAATGGGCCCCAGGGGAAGACCAAACCATATATTAAGAAAGTGGTATAAGAACCACGAATTGACTAGGCACTGTGTCTAGTCAAGGACACTTAGGAGAGGACTTGGAGCTAACCCTTTTAGACGTAGAAGGTTCTAAGGCCAGCACCCACGTGAGCACCGGAGTACTTGTGGTATAAGAACCACGACTTGACTAGACACAGTGCCTAGAGCACGTAGAATCGCTGGGACCCCAAGGAACTACCCACGGTAGGGACACGGGACCCACGGGGGACACGTGCAGTGTGAGAACACAGCCGTGAGCTCTGTACAATCCTATGGGAAAGTCGTGGTTGGAATTTTAAAGATTAAGGACACTTAGGAGAGGACTTGGAGCAAACCTTTTTAGACTTAGAAGGTTATAAGGCCAGAACCAATGAGCACCGGAGTACTCGTGTTGCATAACCCATGGAAACTGGGTGCATAGTTGTCAAATGGTGTTGGGAATCTTCGCTGTTTTCAATAGCGAGTTGCTGCAAAGTGCTGCTTCCGTGGAAAGGAAAAGTGTCTGGTGTGATCCAAGCCTGGATCGAAGATGAAACAAACCTGAAAGCAGAGGGGACAGAGTATGGGTCACGTGCCAGTGACCAGGGGCACGATAGACTAATGCCCACCGATGTCGGGTGTTTCAAGTATGATGAGGTGAAGCTTGACTCCACTGCCACGGGGACCAGGAGGCGTCGATGATGACCACAGTCTGCAGGCGAGCTGTCCCACGAAGGATGTCTAGTGCTGGGGGGTCGGTGTCCGGATTGGAGGCCAACAAGCCTTGGCAACGGCAACCCACGCGGTGAGAGTAAAACCAGCAAGGTCCTGTGGACTCCACAAGTGATGGAGAGTCAGGGCATGTCTGGAGCAACCCGGTAAGGCCGTTGAAAGTTAAAGTACCCTTCTCAGGGACCCACTAGTCGACGGACAAGGGATCGCGAAGGGACCTCGAGAAGAATAACTAAATACCAGCCCACGAGACACTTGAGGAGTGTAGGCCAGTAATCTTTGGTAGAATCACTGCTCGGGGTCTGAACTTTAAGTAGCCCAAAGTACAGCGTCGGTGATCGCTGATAAGCATATGCTGCTGCAAATGTGCACGGTGTCCAGGGGTTCAGGTTGCACGGTCCTCCACGAGGGTTTTGGACCTCAGAATTGCTGAGAGCACAGATCAACCTCCGAGACCACGGGAACCCACCTCCTATGTTGCAGAAATCTTCAGAGTCCTTCAGGAGCTGCGTAGATGCAAACCGGTCAGATGCGTTTCAGGTGCCTGCCTTGCAAGGGAGTAACTCCTTTACTCCAAGGGAGATTCTTCAGTCATCCAACGTAGAGTAGATAGTCGAAGTACTTGGTTTCTGTAGCAGAGTTTCGTTGAGGTAAATCTAAAGACCTGTAGCCAGGGGTTCCTACTTTATACCCAAGGAAGTAGGGTGGGACAAACTCTGGGGACCCACCTATGGGAGGGTCAGGACAGAGGGGTGACTACACCCATGTCCTTTGTCTAGTTTCACACCAGAGCAGCGGCTGGTAGCCCTTGCAACCGGTTTGAGCTGGACTATGCACAGGGACACCAAATGTGCCCCCAGTGCAGACATCAAAGCACTCTTGGAGTGCACCCACCCAGCCCCAATACACTAAAGCCTGTCTGGGAGGTGGTTACACCTCCCTGTGACAGGAAACCTATTGTCCAGCCTCCCCTGCCGGAGTTTCATCCAGCAGCAGGAGGGCAGACTTGTGTCTGTAGCTGGCAGCATCCATTTTGTGATGCCAGGGTTCTGTGAAGCTGGTACCGGGTGTACCGGTGAAGTCATGTTTCTCCATCTAGTAGGGTGGAATCATACCTCCCCCACCAGTTACTGGCAGGGAGGTATGATTTCAAGGTGTTTGACACCAAACACAACATGCTTCCATGCAGCCATTCCAAAATTAGGATTTACCGCGAGGTTATAATGCACTTAAGCGTATATGGCTTGGCTGCATCACAAACAACCCCGGAATAAAGGTTTCGAAGGCTGCAGAGGAGCTCTGCTCATGCATGGGCATCCTCTCACATAAAATCCAGCACACTGCCTTCAGGATTGATAAAGCCTGCCATAGGGGTGACTGATAGGTTTATATGTGTAGTGATATGGATAGATATAGGGAACCTATATCTAATTAAAGGTTGCATACACCACCTTACACAGGCTGCTGTAGCAGACCTGTGGTGTCATTTTGCATGGTCTCCCTGGGGTGGCATAATACATGCTGCTGCCCCTGAGAGGCCTCTGGGGGTACATATGCCCTGGGTATATAGGATACCATATACTAAGGACTTATAATGGTACCCCAGAATCCAATCTGTGGTGTACCTAAAGTACATGCAATCAGTTTAGAGAGGAAGCAGATAGAGATGGGGTCCTGGATAGCAGGATCCCAGCCAGACTAAAGTCGAAAAACAGTGAAACATCAGCAAAAAGTGGGGGTAACCATAAGAAGCGGGTCCTACTCTCCTACACAACCCCCCAAACGTAAGGACATTAAACTAACCTTGACCAGTTGAGCCTTCATGTTCTAAGTGGAAATATATGGAGAGTCTATCTGTATTGGCATAGTTACTCCCAGGCCTATGTTCCACTGTATAGTCCATCCCCTGTAGGGAAATGGACCACCTCAAAAGTTTGGGGTTTTCACCCTTCATCTGTTTTAGCCATAAGAGGGGCTTATGATCTGTCTGAACAATGAAGTGAGTGCCAAACAAGTATGGCATCAGCTTCCTCAGAGCCCAAACCAAAACAAAGGCCTCCCTCTCAATAGCTGACCAACGTTTCTCTCTGGGGGTCAGCCTTCTGCTAATAAAAGCTACTGGCTTATCCTGACCCTCATCATTCAATTGTGATAACTAGGCCTGGGCGGTAAATTCCGTTCCGCTCGCGGAATTTGCGGAATTTCGGTAATTTCGCGTTCCGCGGAGAACGCGAAATTGCCCAAAATTCTGCTTTCCGCAACTTCGCGAAATTTTTTCTTGTTCGCGTTCTCAAAATGCGTGTTCGCGAGATATTTCTCCCCGAGCACGCAAACAGCAACTGTGAACAGGAAAAAAGCATCGCGAACAAGCAATTCCGCGTGTTCGCGGAATTTCTGCATGTTCGCGGAGATTTTTTACCGTTTCGCGGAGATTTGCGTAACGCGATTAAGCAAATTCCGCCCACCCCTAGTGATAACACAGCCCCTACCCCCAACTCAGTTGCATCTGTTTGAACAATAAATGATTTGGAGTAGTTAGGACTTTGCAGAATGGGAGCAGTGCACATTGACAGCTGACTTTCCACTGAACTTTCTTTGGCATTTTCTGAGAAGTTAAGTCATTCAAAGGGGTCACTATGGATCCATAACCTTTGACAAATGTTCTATAGTACCCAGTCAGACCCAAGAAAGCTCTGACCTGAGTCTGGGTGGTTGGAGCAACCCAGTCCATGATGGTCTGGATTTTGCTCTGCAATGGTTGAACCTGGCCTCCACCTACAAGGTGGCCCAGGTACACAACCTGACTCTGCCCTATCTGGCACTTAGTGGCCTTGATAGTTAGGGCTGCTTTTTGCAGGGCCTCCAAAACATTTCTTAGGTGGAGCAGGTGATTCTCCCAGGTGGAGCTAAAGACAGCAATATCATCTAGACATGCTGCACTATTGGCTTCCAGGCCTGTAAGGACTTTTTTCACAAACCTTTGAAATATGGCAGGTGCATTTTTCAAACCAAAGGGCATCACCACAAATTGGTAGTGCCCACTAGGGGTAGAAAATGCTGCCTTTGGCTTTGCATCATCAGCTAGTCTGATCTGTCAGTAGACAGTTCTTAGGTCAAATGTGCTCAGAAACTTGGCTGAGGCCAAAGCGACTATAAGCTCATCTGCCCTAGGGATTGGAGGGGTATCAGTCCTAGTGACTGCATTGAGACCCCTGTAGTCTACACAAAACCTCATCTCTCTCTTGCCATCTTTGGTGGGAGGTCTAGGCACTACGACTACTGGACTAGCCCAAGGGCTATCTGAGGGTTCAATAACTCCCAATTCCAACATCTTCTGAACTTCAGCCCTGATACAGTCCCTGACATGGTCAGGTTGCCTGTAAATATTATTTTTAACAGGCAGACTGTCCCCAGTGTCCACTTCATGAGTGCACCAAGTAGTATGACTTGGAGTCAGTGAAAACATATGTCTAAACTGATTGAGAAAAGTTCTGCAATCAGTTTGTTGCTGGACAGTGAGGCTGCCTGCCAAGGCTACATCATCTACCAGGGATCTGAGAGAGCAGGTCAGGGAGTGGATCACTCTCTTCCTCCCGTCCCTCATCAGTAGCCATGAGCATGCCCATGTCAGCCCTGTCAACATATGGTTTGAGCCTATTGACATGGAGCAACCTGTAGGGGCTCTTGGGAGTTCCAAGGTCCACCAGGTAGGTAACCTCTCCCTTTTGCTCAATTATGGTATGAGGGCCACTCCACTTATCTTGGAGGGCTGCTGGGGCCACAGGCTCCAACACCCATACTTTCTGCCCTGGCTGGTACACAGTCAGCACAGCCTTTTGGTCATGCCAGGCCTTTTGTAATTCCTGGCTAGCCTCAAGGTTATTTGCCTTCTTCATGTATTCAGCCATCCTGGAGCGGAGACCAAGTACATAGTCCAC
This sequence comes from Triturus cristatus, assembly GCF_964204655.1. Classification (NCBI taxonomy): domain Eukaryota; kingdom Metazoa; phylum Chordata; class Amphibia; order Caudata; family Salamandridae; genus Triturus; species Triturus cristatus. Next base: position 622,726,671 of record NC_140583.1, on the reverse strand, counting down.
AATATCCTGTTTGAGGTAACTCCCATCCCTCCTTCACTAGATACAATGGACTCCTAACTGGATGTCCAAACAGAAGCTCAAATGGGCTGTAACCAATCCCCTTCTGTGGAACCTCTCTGTAGGCAAAGAGAAGGCAGGGCAAAAGTATGTCCCATCTGTGCCTAAGCTTTTCTGAGAGACCTTTGATCATGCCCTTGAGGGTTTTGTTGAACCTTTCAACTAACCCATTGCATTGTGGATGATAGGGGGTGGTGAATTTGTAAATCACTCCACACTCCTTCCACATAGCAGTCAAGTAACTAGACATGAAGTTTACATCTCTGTCTGATACTACCTCCTTAGGGAAACCCACTCTGGAAAAGATTCCTAGTAGGGCCCTTGCCACCACTGGTGCTGTGGTGGTCCTAATGGGAATAGCTTCTGGATACCTGGTGGCATGGTCCACCATCACCAGTATAAATCTGTGCCCAGATACTGTTTGAGGATCCATGGGACCAACTATATCAATCCTAACCCTCTCAAAGGGAACCCCCACCACAGGTAGTGGTATCAGGTGGGCCTTTTTGGTATCACCTGCCTTACCACTGGCTTGACAGGTGACACAGGAGCGACAAAACTCCTTGGTGTCTTCAGACATGTGAGGCCAATGAAAGTGAGGGACAATTCTGTCCCAAGTCTTGTTTTGGCCTAGGTGTCCTGCTAAGGGAATATCATGGACTAGTGTTAATAGGAAGTCCCTAAACTTCAGAGGTATAACCAACCTCCTGGTAGCTCCAGGCTTGGGGTCTCTACACTCTGAGTAAAGGAGTCCATCATCCCAGTAGATCCTATGGGTTCCACTAGCATTCCCAGCAGACGCATCAGCAGCTTGCTTTCTGAGGGGTTCAATAGAAGGGAAGCTCAGCTGCTCCTGGCTCAGATCTGCCATGGAAGGGTCCCTTGTCCCCAAGAACTCAACCTAATCAGGTTCAAGCTCCTCTGGGACAGTTCCTTCTTCAGGACTGAGATCATCCCCCTCAAGAGACCGATCCGCTTTACTGCTCCTTTTCTTGGAAGGCGCCTGGTCCATTCTTCCAGGATCCAGGGCCTGTTCAGTGTTAGACATTTTTGCCTGTGACCTGGTCATAGCAAGCCCATCTGCAGGGATTCCCAACATTTCTGCATGAGTCCTGAGTCCCACTTCAGCCCAAGCTGAAGTTTCTAAATCATTGCCAAGCAAGCATTCAACAGGGAGGTCTGCATTTACCACAACCTTCTTAGGGGCAGTTAACCCTCCCCAGGTGAAATTAACAACTGACAAGGAATGGTCTGTCCTGACATTGCTAACATTGGTCACTTGGTACATCTCACCAAGTATGATTTGTTCAGGAGCAACAAGATCTTTTGTAACCAATGTGACACGTGTGTCCCTGAATACCAAGGCCTCTTTTCCATTTATCAAAGGCTGCTGGCTGTATTTGCCAAGATTACCGGGACTTTCAAATAAGGAGGCCATATCCATGCCTCCATCACAGATCAGTACAGCCTGAGTTGGAACTCTGACTAGGCCAGAGTCCATCTCAGATCCCAGGGTTAACCCTACTACACCCTTATCTGAGTACCACCACTGGGAGCTGAAATAGGGGGAACAGTTGCCTTAGGGGCAATGATGGCTGGAGTTGAGTCCTTGGACTTGGGACAATCAGTTGTCCAATGGTTTCTTTTGGCCTTTTCCTTTGTTAGATTGGGACTCCCCACCAGCTGCATATTTTTGGGGCCCTTGAGAAGACTTCTGGTCTTCACCCTTTTCCCCACCCTTATCAGAGTTCTTAGAATCCTGCTTCTTGGAGTCACCACCTTGGTTCTGAACCTTCTGCCTCACCCTGGTTCTGACCCATTTGTCTGTCTTCTGGCCCAATTCTTGGGGAGAGGTCAGATCTGAGTCCACCAGATACTGATGCAACAGCTGATTTTTACAATTATTAAGGATCTGCTCCCTCATAATCAAATTGTACAATCCTTTAAAATCACACACTTTACTGCCAAGTAACCAGCCCTCCAGAGCCTTAGTAGCACAATCTACAAAGTCAACCCAGCCTTGAGTCTGTGCCGTTTGGGTATCTCTGAACTTTAACATGTATTGTTCAGTGGTTATGCCAAGCCCATCAATCAGTGCCCTCTTCAAAACTTTTTAATTATCAACATCCTCTTCTCTAACAGTGAGGAGCTTGTCTCTACCTTTGTCTGCAAAGGAGAGCCACAAGATTGCTGCCAACTGCTCCAGAGGGACCCTCTGTACTTTACAGGCCCTCTCAAGTGCAGTTATCCATTTGTGGATGCCATCCCCACTCTGGTAGGGAGGGACAATCTTGTTTAGGTTCCTATGGTCATGTGTATGATCTCTACCTCTAGGGACACTGTTGCTGCCACCATGGGGCTCTAGCCCCAATCTTTGTGAAGCTCTCTGGAGCTCCAGGGATTCCCTGTCTAAAGCCAGCGGCTCTTTCTTGATTCTGAGTTTTGCTCTCTCAAAGTCAAGCAGTCTGCACTTTCTGTCATAAGAGGACTCCCTTTTATGAGAGGTAGAGGTCCTATTAGAAACAGAGGTCCCTACAGTAGTACCAGAATTATGAGATTCCTGAGAAGGAACTTGGTAAACTGTTAACCCTTTCAGGTGGGGTAAAGAGAGGGCCATTAAGGCCTTCTCCCTCACCTTCACCTTCAGGAAGGATTGGATTGTCCAGGTTAGAATCCTCTTGATCTTCCTGGTCAGCTTCAGAGTCCAGGTCCTGGATGTTTTCACGTCCAGTCCAGTCATTTTCTGCTTCCCCACCCAACTTGCCTGCCTCATCAGACCCTGGGGTCTTTCTGAGGTCATCTAAAAGCAAAGCCTCTATGAGGCGTTGAGTCCTAGGTTTTTCCCTGTCTTCAATCTTCTAGATGCACACATATTTCTCAATTCCTGCAATGAGAGATAGTCATACTTAGTTAGCAAGGAGCCACTGGCTTCTGCGCTTGAAGACATACTAGTGCTGTGGGGTGTTGCACCTACCTAACCTAGTGGGAACTACTAAACGCTCTTGAGTTGTAGAAAGGGTGTGCTAAGCCCTTGACACACAACTCTAAGTTCAGTATAACTTACTGTATTCTAGACTTAATTTATATGTACCTGTGTACCTATAGTGGTTTTTAGTTAGTCACTCAATGAGATTATCTGGTAAAGCAATAGCAAGCTTCAATCCCAACCGCTGCACACCGATGTGAGAAGTTGGCCTGGTATATGCTGTCCACTAGTTATAGTGGTCACCTTGCACCAGTCCAAACAACCCTTATTGATGATTAGGTTTAAGACAACCTTTATTGAAAGCTATCCTAGTGGTAGCTATGGAGAGCAGCATTCAGGCTAAATCTCGAAGGAATGTAAAGCAGCTTGGTTTACCAGATTATAACCTAATGAAAGGAGAACCACACAAGGTATATTTACAACATATATGTATTTATTACTAAACAATCTCTACTAACCTCTTTATGAGATTAGAGAGCAAGGCGCACAATATTACAGTTCTAAAACGACAGTAAATAGCACAATATACAATGGGCCCCAGGGGGAGACCAAACCATATCTTAAGAAAGTGGTATAAGAACCACGACTTGACTAGGCACTGTGTCTAGTCAAGGTCACTTAGGAGAGGACTTGGAGCTAACCCTTTTAGACGTAGAAGATTCTAAGGCCAGCACCCACGTGAGCACCGGAGTACTCGCAAACGATCAGTAAAATGTGTCAATACCTGGGTGTGCAAGATCCCGTGATTCTTAGATGAACTATAAGGTATTTGTAAGACAAACATTTTGGAGGCAGATGTTAACAAGACTTCTTTCTGTGTGAGACTGGAAATCAACTTAATCTATTGAAATATGTTATTGTGTTGTTGACCTTAGGTCAATACATTGTAAGGGTGTAAACTAAGGGGAGAAAATTAATATTATAGCGACAATGTGAACAACCAAGTTCTGAGCTACTTCTACAACTGAGAAGGGTCTTAAAAGACCCAGCGCCGTGTTTCACCGTTTAGGACCCAGGCAGGAATAGGACCCACCACAGAAAGTACTCCTCAGATCTTTAGAAGAATGAGGAACTATAGAAGATGATCTTTCACCGCTTACGCCACCAACTTCCATGCAGCGGGAAAATAGAGGGTGCACAACATTGAACTTACCACTCCTAGCCATGAGTGACAGTGGGAATATTCCAGCTGCAGCACAGCGGCAATTTTTCAGCATTTTTGTTTTTATAAAATAAACTTCGGCAGCTTCACAGTTGGCGAAAAAAGTCAGCTTTTATTGAGAAAATATGTATGTTGCAACCATTGGCATCATACTTTCTTCAGCTCGATGTGTAACCCTAAACTCACAGGTGATAATAAGAGAAGGGCCAACCTGAAGGGTCAGCCTTCAGATGTCAACATAATGAGTATCGTTGAGATAGATTTCATTTCTGATGTGAAAGGGGCCAGAGTGAGGTTAACAGACTACTCATGGGGGGCACTATATGACAGTCGACGTTTCCATTTTTTAAAATATTGCGATCAAGTACATTAATGCAACCGAGTACAACAATACCCGGGTTGCTAGATAAAAGTCCAGGACAGGAAATGTGCGCCCATGGTGACATGCAGAGGAAATCAGTTTGTAGTTTGTGCTACATAATTAATCAGAGCATCATGTAGTGCTTTCTTTTAAGAATGAACAGGCTAAAGTATATGTGTTATATAACACAAACATAAGGGGGAAGTAAAGTAGCACTTTACATAGGCGAAAGGCTGGGGAACAACCTTTACAACGCAACTTTTACAACGCACTACCTTTACAACGCATTTTTTACAACGCATAATCCATTACAACGCATGACATTACAACGCATGACACTACAACGCATTTTTAAAAACTACCTTTACAACGCATTCCATTACAACGCATACTACCATTACAACGCATACCATTACAACGCATAATATTACACTACACTATCCAACACTTACCCTACTGTTGCACCCCCTGGAGTTAGAATAGTAATTTTTACCCCTATACTATCCAACACTTACCCTACTGTTGCACCCCCTGGAGTTAGAATAGTAATTTTTACCCCTATACTATCCAACACTTACCCTACTGTTGCACCCCCTGGAGTTAGAATAGTAATTTTTACCCCTATTCTATCCAACACTTACCCTACTGTTGCACCCCCTGGAGTTAGAATAGTAATTTTTACCCCTATACTATCCAACACTTACCCTACTGTTGCACCCCCTGGAGTTAGAATAGTAATTTTTACCCCTATTCTATCCAACACTTACCCTACTGTTGCACCCCCTGGAGTTAGAATAGTAATTTTTACCCCTATACTATCCAACACTTACCCTACTGTTGCACCCCCTGGAGTTAGAATAGTAATTTTTACCCCTATACTATCCAACACTTACCCTACTGTTGCACCCCCTGGAGTTAGAATAGTAATTTTTACCCCTATACTATCCAACACTTACCCCACTGTTGCACCCCCTGGAGTTAGAATAGTAATTTTTACCCCTATACTATCCAACACTTACCCTACTGTTGCACCCCCTGGAGTTAGAATAGTAATTTTTACCCCTATACTATCCAACACTTACCCTACTGTTGCACCCCCTGGAGTTAGAATAGTAATTTTTACCCCTATTCTATCCAACACTTACCCTACTGTTGCACCCCCTGGAGTTAGAATAGTAATTTTTACCCCTATACTATCTAATACTTACCTTAAATGTAATTTAATATTATGCGTTGTAATGGTATGCGTTGTAATGGTAGTATGCGTTGTAATGGAAATGCGTTGTAAAGGTATTTTTTAAAAATGCGTTGTAGTGTCATGCGTTGTAATGTCATGCGTTGTAATGGATTATGCGTTGTAAAAAATGCGTTGTAAGTGCATGCGTTGTAAAAGTGTGCGTTGTAACGTCATACATCCCGAAAGGCTGGGCCATTTCCAAAGATTGCCAGTTAAACACGAGTCGCTCACTGACAGCCATACCAGTTTTTTCTTTGCATAACAGGAAATGTAGAAATTAGGACGACAAGTCCCAGAATGCAAAGAAAAACACCTGGACTGGTTGAGCTACTTGTAGTGTCCTGGAAGGGGACACTAGGACCTGGGGATGGGCGATGGCCAGGAAGGTCATCGGACACCACATCTGGTCGGGGGCGTGGGGACATACACACGGACACAACGAGGGCAGTGAGACAGCAGGAAGGTCGGCAGATGTGCGATCTGTATACCAGATAAATAAAGACGTACAAAAGCTTACCGGCGTGTCGTAATCCTTTGCTGTGGAGCGACACGACAACTGGCCGATGAAGGCGGGATCGGCGTCGAGGCGACTAACGGAGCCCACCCGGTTGCGATGATTGATTCGGAGCCAGGAGCCCACCCTGGTCCGGAGTGCCGACTGGAAAACATCGGTGCCACCCAGTCGCGAGTCGCGATGACCAACTCGGAGCCAGGAGCCCACCCTGGTCCGGAGTGCCAGCGGAGAGAACAATCGATGCGGGAGCCCACCCCGGCGATAAGAAACTGAAGTAAGCGGAGCGCGCGAGGAGCGAGGCGGTTGAAGAGCTGAGGGAAATACGAATCTCGCGCGTGTGAGTTCAACAAACTCTCGCGAGAATAGGCGGCCATCTTGGAGTCAGGCAAAACGAGCCAATAGGCTTTCAAGATAGACGGCGGCCGTTTTTAAGTCAGGCAATAGTGGAAAAAGCCTGAAAAACAAAGGAAAAAAGGGAAAAAAGAGGAAACGAAGGGCAAAGAAGGTGCATTAAAGGAAAATAACAAAGAAAGGCATACAAACTTCATTTGAGGACACACAAAAAAAGAAAAAAAGGGGATGAGTGATGAAGACTCAAAGAGCACACAAGCTGTGTTTCGCAGGCCGCTACCATTCAGCACATCGGATCCTCGACAAGGCATCAGATGGGAGAGATGGATACGGAAACTGGAACGCTACATGCGCGCAACAGACGTTGTAGAAAGCAAACAGCTAGATCTGCTTGTAAACCTTGCGGGGGACAAAATAGAGGACTTGCTCCTGACATTCCCGAGTGACAGAACGACAGACTACAAAGGCGCAAAAGCATGCCTCACAGAGAAATTCGACCCCCAACGCAATATCGACTTCGAGAGGTACACGTTCAACATGGCGTGCCAACAAACAGAAGAAAGCATGGATGATTTTGCGACAAGACTGCGGAAATTGGTGACATATTGCGAATTCGAAAAGTTTGACAACGAAGAAGCAATACGTCTACGCCTCATCGAAGGGTGTCAGTCGGTAGACTTCAGAGCACGCATTCTAAAGGAACCAACAACACTTGAGAAAATATTAACGATGGCTCGCACAGAAGCACGGGCCACGGAACATGCCAAGCAAATACAGATAGGCAAAGAGAAAGGAATGGCAATGGCGCATCGGGTCACGGAAAAATTAAAAAGAAATGACAACAGGGAGCAGCCACCTACAAGAAAAACTAACAACACGTGCTACAGGTGTAGCCTTGAGTTTCCGCACATCGGTACATGCCCAGCCATGGGCCAGAAATGCAGAAAATGCAATAGAGACAACCATTTTGCAAGTACGTGCATGAGCAGGCAGTTCACGAGTGAGAGGGGGCGAACAGCCAGACCAGGATGACAAGCACAAGACACGCCCGACACATGGAGACGGCGGAGAGAGGCTCGTCCGAGGAGTCGGACGGAATGACAGCGTCAGGGAGAGAAGAGAGGCTATACTCATGTCTGACGCGCCCAAAGATGGAAGACAACAAGAACACATCCAGCTGGTGGAGAAACAGCAAATAAAAAAGACAGCCACAGTAGACATCGAGGTCGGACGCCATAGAGCGAAGTTCGTGCTCGACAGTGGAGCAACATGCAACATAATGTGCATGTCAGAATACATGAAAATGGAAACAAAGCCAACACTGTCACCATCGACTGTCGATGTGTTCACATGGGGATCAAAGAAACCGGTCGAAAACATGGGAAAATTCACTGAGACTCTCACATATAAAAATTTGGCATGCCAAGAAGAAATACACGTGCTGAAAGGGGACATTCCAGCACCGTGTTTGCTGAGCAATGTCACAGCACAGGTCATGGGGCTACTGGCCATGACGTATCACATGACGGGAAAAGGCAACATACTACAAGAATATCAAGGAATACTTAAAGGTCTGGGAAAACTAAAGGCAAGCAGATTACGCTACACATAAAGGAAGCAGTCAGTCCTGTGGCACAGCACCACAGGAGAGTGCCAATTCATCTGCAGCCGCAAGTGGAGGAAGAGATAAACAACTTACTACAGCAAGATATAATAGAGCCTGCAGACGGTCCGACACCGTGGGTGTCACCGATAGTGGCAGTTCCGAAGAAGAACACCTCCAAAATACGGATTTGTGTGGACATGAGAATACCGAACACCGCCATCTCGAGAGAACGTCACCCGGGGCCTCATCTGAATGACATGATAAGCCGTCTGACAGGGGCGTGCAGGTTCTCAAAGCTAGACCTGTGCAAATGCTATCACCAACTAGAACTGGATCCCCAGTCGAACTACATAACAACTTTCTCCACACACCTAGGACTGTTCAGGTACAAAAGACTAAGTTTTGGTATCTCGTCAGCGGCTGAAATATTCCAAGAGACAATAAGACAGGTGATACGGCCAGTACACAACAGTTTTAACTACAGCAATGACATCCTAGTATTCGGGAAGTCTGACGAAGAATATGATGGTGCCCTAAGGCAAGTGTGCAAACAGCTAGAGCAGGCAGGGCTGACACTGAACGGAGAAAAGTGCAAACTAGGGAGAAAAGAACTTGTATTCTTCGGACACATATTTTCAAAAAAAGGGATGAGGCCAGATCCCAGCAAAGTAGAGACACTACAAAACACAAAGCCACCGACAGATGTAGCAGAAATAAGATTATTCCTGGGCCTGGCAAGCTACTGTGCCCGATACATACAAATCTTTGCCACGGTGAGCACACCGCTAAGAGAACTAACAAAACAAGGACAGAAGTTCATATGGTCTCAACAATGCAATGATCAGGAATGCAGTGATGACTGTGGAGCACCTCGCATACTTCGACCCTCTGCTCTGCACCGATCTGACGGTTGATGCAAGCCCAGTAGGGCTAGGAGCGATACTAGCACAGCACCTGCCAGGAAAAGAGTCACCAAGGAAAATTGTTGCCTACGCTAGCAAAAGCCTGACAGATATCGAGAAGGCGTACTCACAGCCAGAGAAAGAAAGCTTAGCGGTGGTATGGGCATGTGAGCACTACCACATGTTCGTGTACGGGAAGCGGTTTACCATCATTTCGGACCACCAAGCGCTGGTAACAATATATGGCAACCCAGCGGCAAAGATGCCACCAAGGATTGAGCGCTGGGCCATCAGACTAATGGACTACGATTTCACAATTGTCCACAAACCAGGGAAAGAACATAATCCGGCGGACTACATGTCACGACATCCACTACCACATGCGGAGGAAAAGGCGTCAGTGGCAGAGGAATACCTAAACTTCGTGCTCAAACAAAATACACCAGCACCAATAACATTAGCAGAGATAGAGAGAGGAACTGAGGAAGATGTCCCTCTCCAAGTGGCCAGAGAAATGATGAGACAACAAAGGTGGAGACATGTCAACAACAACTGCACGTGGGAAGGAGGAGTAAACAAAGAAGAGATGCTGGCACTGCAGAAGATAAGCGGGGAACTGTCAGAGACAAATAACGGAATGAAAATGCGAGGCACCAGGATAGTGATGCCAAGTTCACTACGGCGCCAAGTAGTTAGCATCGCACATGAATCGCACAGGGGCATCGTCGCAACAAACAAGCTGCTGAGAGAGAAGGTGTGGTTTCCTGGACTAGATCGTCTAGTAGAAAACACGATTGCAGCCTGTCACCTCTGTCAAACAACAGGCCAGCCAGCAAGGCAAGAACCTCTGCATACGTCGGAGCTGCCAAGGGCTGTATGTACGACACTAGCAGCTGACTTCTTCGGACCACTAGGCACAGGAACTTACTTACTGGTGATAATGGACGAGTACTCCAGATTCCCAATTGTGAGGTCAGTATCATCAACGTCAGCAGCAGCTACTCTACCAATAATAGACTATATATTTGCGGCGTGGGGCTCACCAGAAACATTGAAGACAGACAATGGTCCCCCGTTCGCAGGAGACGAATTCCGCAAGTTCATGGCCTACCTTGAAATACAACACAGGAAGATAACGCCACTGTGGCCTCAGGCCAATGGCATGGTCGAACGGTTCATGGGAAACATCAAGAAGGCAGTTCAGAGAGCGAAGCTGTCACAGATATCGTTGGGCTAAGCGCTATGCCAAATGCTGAGAGATTACAGAAACACGCCACATGGGTCTACAGGAAAATGCCCGGCGGAGCTGGTACTTGGGAGGAGAAGCAGAACGAGGCTGCAGCAAGTAGAAGGACAGACAGCATCATGGCACGAGAACATAGCAGACAAAGACAAGGAGGCAAAGAGAAAGATGAAGGAATATACGGACAGCAAACGACACGCCACCAGGTCGCAACTACAAGAAGGAGACACTGTCGTAGTGCAACAGAAACAGCAACGGAAATCTGACAGCCTGTTCGCCCAAGAACCATTGACGATAACGAAGAAAAAAGGAACAATGATTACAGCAGAATCGGAAAGCAAACGAATAACGAGAAACAGTTCACACTTCAAAGGTCTAAAGGAAGAACTGGACGAAGAGCAAGCATCAGGCACCAAAGAGACAAAGAAACTGGAGCGCTATGGAATGGGTCCAGCAGGCAACACAGGGCCAAAAGAAGACCTAGACCTGGAGACAAAGCCGAGAAGAGACATAACGAGACCAAAGAGACTGATAGAAGAAATGTGATACATCTCTCTGGGCACCATTCCATGTGTCACATCTGTACATATCACCTTACATTAATAATAACTAGAGCTCGTCAAGATGTCGCATGTCTGAGAGTTGGCTAGTATTTGTCATCACATTTTGTGACACAGGGGGAAGATGTAGTGTCCTGGAAGTGGACACTAGGACCTGGGGATGGGCGATGGCCAGGAAGGTCATCGGACACCACATCCGGTCAGGGGGCGTGGGGACACACACGGACACAACGAGGGCAGTGAGACAGCAAGAAGGTCGGCGGACGTGCGATCTGTATACCAGATAAATAAATAAAGAAGTACAAAAGCTTATCGGCGTGTCGTAATCCTTTGCTGTGGAGCGACACAACACTACTCACCCACGGACCTAGGGAACGAGAGCTGTGTGCATGCTAGACTTCTGATGCACAACGACCAAAAACCTGTCCCTGTGCCTTGCTGCCTTAGCATCTGTTCTGTAGCTAAGAATTCGAGACCAGGCCGATCCTATCCATTCCACCAGAGCCTTGTTATCAGATTACACTCCACAGTTCCATTGATGAACGCTCGGAACAGCCTCCAAGAACGTTCCCTCCATTTCGCTCAGTTCACTAAGGGGACACCTGGAACATCCATTGGCAAGGGCTGTTCCAGAAGGTCCGTGGACCACATCCGGAACTGTCTGAGACACAATGTACACAAGAAATATTCTCAGACAGAGCCTGGGCCTAGGCAGGCGGCCAAACACCCGGGCCTACCGTATGTTTTCCTGCTTCCTCATAGCCCTATCATGGCTGCCGCTTATCGTCGCATATCACAGCTGTTTTCTCTCTCCCCTTAGACAAAACCCTGACATGGCTCGTTCCTTGCCAGGGAAGCGTGGTACGTTGCAGACAGTCAACAACAGCACGTGGGCAGTGGTGGATTTCTCTTGGGTTTGGTTTTTCGAGCTCACACACATATTTTTTGCAATGGAGTAAAATTCCTGAAGGTAGAAAAAAGGCACTCAAATTCCTTAACCGGTATAGCCCTGGATTCTAATTTAAAAACATAACAACCCTCATCCCCTTTATAGGTTTATCTGTGATTGTATCGCTATTTTATACCGGAGTGTGTTCTGCTTACAGGGTCATGCGCCATTCTTGGTGCTCACATCTGTCAGCGCAGTCCAGGGAAATCTGTATGTGAATCTTACACTGCTGCAATGACCACACAACCCAGGAGGCGGGCTGCCATTCGCGTAATGTTTGTATACAGACGCCAATCATCTCGATCACAGAAGGTAAAAACGTACTTCAACCAGGGCTTTAAGTGGGCCGGGTCTCACCAGTGCAGAGTACCGGCAGTTTTTTAAAGGGGGCCTCGAAACGGGTCTCTATCTGGCTCTGTTTTGTGCCCTGGCACAGGTGATCCGTGTTTTTTCCGGACTGCAGTGACAGCAGGGCACATCGATGCGCGCGTGCTCACTCACACAGCTCACTTCTAAGTAGTGGAGAAGTTACGGCATGAGTCATGCCAGGTGAGCGTTGTAGGGGAAGAAAAATCCTTTAAAGAGATTCATTTTCTCTCTTGATTTCCCTTCTCTTTTTGAAACTCAGGAGCAGCAACACTGCGGTGGTGTTACCAGGGCTTTAAGTGGAAGCTTTTTCAATATATATACACAAGCAGTGGTTGAAGTGGGCGGGGTCGGCAGGCACGCATGCCCCTACTTCTTTAATTCTATAGATTCCGTTCCCCTACTTTTATATTTTGAACATGCCTCCCGGGAACGTAAGAAATATCCAAGGCCTGCAGAAAAGGCTCGGCATTAGTGGCTGTTCGGACGGGCGGGGAGCAGAGAAGGAAAAGGTCTCCGTTTCTTGCTTCCTGCCCAGACAAGACAAGGAAGGTGTCCGCTTCTGCTCTGCCGCTGGCAGCTGCCCCGTCACCCACCCTCTTTCTTACCCTTATTCCCTCTCTGTCTAACTCCTCCTCACTTACCGTGACTCAAGAAATGGTTCTCACCCTCTCTTTCTTCCTGTCGTTCATTTGTTCCGCTGTGAAATGGTTGCAAAAAATAAAACAACTTTTGTTGGAAATGCCGTTTTGACATTTTTATATTCCAAAGTGCAGCCGCGGAAATAAAAGGGTTCATAATATGAAAAATCAATAACTAAATAAAGCAAGATGGAGTGTTCTTAAAGTGGCCAGATTGGTTTTATTCAAACATCAAAAACATTAGCGTCACTTTACCGAGTTTGCCATGCCTGGTTGATGGGTGGATTGGAAAACAAAATATGTACGGCGGCTTTGGCTTCACGAATGTGGTCTTTTTAAACCATACTACTTACGTTTTGTAAGCATATAAGCAGTGGACATTGAAATGTGTCCTTTCTGGGCCCTGTAGTTTTCAGGCAAAAATACTTGTTGATTTCTGCATAAATGTAAAAGCGTTAAGTTCACCATGTTGTTCCTGCTTACATTTCACATGCTTTATTTATTCTTTCATTCCCTATGAGTGTTTGCTTTTTCCAGGGTGTTGTTACTATTTCCTTTAGGCAGCATATTGCTCTTGCCTAGTGCGTAATTTGAATTGAGGCGCATCCAGTTGTTTATAGCAGGTCAAATTGGATTGTAGTTGAAGGCAGTGTGAATTTCTCTCAGTGGGGCAGTATGGTGTTCAGTGGGGGAGAGGATGTAGCACTGGGGGCAGAGCTGCCTAATTTAGAACTGGGGAACCAGGTTCAGCCTTCATGAACAGTCCCCCAGACCACTCCCCCTGAGGGAGCACATTCCCATGCTAGACCTTACAAGGCCCCGGAAAAGCCCTGTTGTCTAGCATGTGCAAGTGTGGGTTCACCTTGAAGGCTTGCCCACAACAATCCATACTGAAGTTCACCTCCAGTCTTCCGGGCAGGCCTACGAAGTAGCAGACCCTAGAGCAACAGTGACTCTGTCACTGAGGTCACAGGACCCCTGAGAAGAGCCGGCTCTAGGGCGGTGCGACCCGTGTGACTGCAAAGGGTGCTGACTTTGAGGGGGGGGGCGTTGAGGGGGCTGTTGTAAATTATGGTATTAAAAGCACTTGCTGCTTCCTTCCTGGCCTACAGCAATTTTCGGCAATAATAAAAATTTCATGATAACTCCGGTGAATAAACTTCTTCCTAGAGCGAGATCGGAGTTTTGTCTAGTGGAAGTTTTGACTCATGGAAAGATAGCGCAGAGGGTTAATGTGCCGGCTGCAAATAAAATGTACCATGCCCATCACAAAGTGCACATATTTAAAATAGGTCAGTGGGTTACTGCTTTTGTCAGTAAGATCCTTTTGCTACTTGCAGTTTATAAGTTAAAATCCTAACAAAGAACAGTGAGCTATTAACTTTCATCTAAGAGCTGCAAACAAACTGCAAGGTATAAACTAGAGCTTTATGGTTTTTTCCCTAAGCCTTTGATTATCCTAATGTTGCAAAAAGTGATCATTTGGATAGAAATCAATAATGATTATTAAAGAGAACCCCCAATCATGGTATTAATTTGTATATTCTGATTTTGTGTTTCTCCAGATCAATCACTATTAAACTATACTGCCTACTAATATGGTTATCATGTGACTCCTACACCTTGTAGTCCTTTGTCTTATGTAACATTTCCTATACAGTGATTTACACACGTAAAATTGATTGTCTCTGTGTATATTGCTGATGACAGAAACTCCATGGCTCGGAAAAAAATGGCTTGTGCTTCCACTTTTAAGCATATTTGGGACATTGTGTGATTAGAAACTTATCCCACTTTGTGAATTTATTTTAATGTCAATAACTCCTATTAATCGTTAAATAATCATGTGTATCCATTGGTTGTATTACATAACATAATAAGCTGTCACTGGTCAGTGAAATGCCAAACAAATTCTAAAAATTGGGATGTTTTGCCAATCCTGGCCACACCTCTAACTCCGCCCACTGATCCAATCCTCAGGTTATTCCCGCCCTCTGATTCTCTGCCCACAGTTTCCCTACTTTTTTTTCCCCACTTCGACCACTGTATACAAGCCATAGTTGCTCTTTTTTTATCTTATGCAACTAACAATCATTGACAAAGTCAATAGTCTTGACTTGTTGGCATGATGTTACTTGTTGTATCATATATCTGGATGCAATGAGCCAATGACAGAAACAGCAAAATGCAAGTCGGGCGGCACACTATCCTAAGCACAGATTTTTAGCTGACCAGTTTTTAAGCCACGCCCTTAATTACACTGGCCACACCCCTTTGAGAGAGCCCTAGTTTTTTTCATCCCACTTAAAACCCTGCTATCAACTGTCCAGACAGATTCAAAGTTAACTCCTTCCTTTCAGAATAAACTATGGAAAAGTCCCAGACGTTTGATATACCGTCCCATTACACGCCCCTCAGGAATACTGCAGTCTAATCGCAACAATCATCACCGCAATCATTAAGAAAACTTTGTTTTTTTGATGCATATTTATATAGCGAGAACTCGATCCGAAGGTTTTGGAGCGCTTTACACGAGCACCGTATTTACATTACACATTCAGGCACGGGGAGATTAAGTGATTTGCCCAGAATCACAGGATGTGGACGCAGCCCCGAGGTTCGAACCGTGAGTTCTAGCACCAAAGGCGGCAGTCTAGCCAACGGACCACATCCCCTCCCCTACGGCTTTGTAGGGGAGGGGTTCCTGTGCTTCCTCCCGGGCCCAGCAGTCTTGGCTTTCATAGGGCTCTGCAAAACAATGCCCGTTCTTCAGTCCCTCTCAGCATCCCTCGCATACACTTCAAGCGCAAATAGTGAGACAGCTGCTTTGAAATGCAACACAGGTCCTGGAAGTAAACCTTGGGTTGGGGGTGTTCCCATTAAAACCCAGCCGAGTACTGCTGAGTTTCGTAGTAATACGCGTGATCATTAAACTGTGTGCACATACCTATTTCATGAAGCCTTGTTTTTTAAAATGCATGCACTAGTTCAAGAATATCTTGGCATTATTACTGAACGCGACAGACACGCACACACCCACGCTGTGAGCTACATAATGGTAAGTGTAATCTATTTCCCATAGATTCTTCTTAATACTTACCTTATCTTGATTTTTTAAAGCGCATAGCTATCCTAAGTGTTCCCAAGGCTGTGAGTCAAAGCCATGCATCATGTATGTCAGTGGGAAACTGTCACTTAACTTACACCAAGTGCAGTAACGGGGTTACCTCTAACATAGCTACCCAGTATGCTGCCCCAGCCTGCATGATTTCCAGTTTGGCCAGTGGCGGCCCACCACTAAGGCAGAGGAGCGCTGACCCACTGTTCAAAAGGAAAAATACAATGATAATAACGTTTCATTATTATGATTGTATTTTTCTTATGTAAGGATTGGCTCACGGGGTGAGGCTGGGCAGCACAGAGGGAGAAGTGGTTTGCCCTCCCTAAGTGCGCAGGACTGTTCGGCAGGCCCTCCTAGGCCGGCCAAGCAGTCCTAAACAATTTGCATGTTCCCCACCAGGCTGCATTACACAGCTTGATGAGGAACATGCAAAGCCTCCCTATCCCCGTCTCAGTGCCGAACCACGGCGAACAGACCAATCACAATGCCGCTGCCCGCGTCCCAAGCAAGGGGACATCAGCAGGGCAGCATTCTAGTGGCCGCCCGTCGGAGCCTTCCCCCCTTTGCCGCCTTGCGCGCGAGGCCTACGCCCACTTGGGAGAAACCCCCCTATCGCGAGGAGCGGGAGGCGGGCCGGGGGGGCGGGGGGCGCGGCTTACCACCATTCTTAGGGGGCTCTCTCGCCCAGTTCCTCCTCTGTCTCCTGCGCGCCGACAGCACCCCGCCCTCCCACACCAGTCATGCACCCCGCTTTCCAAGGCTCACCACAGAGCGACATGGCCCCTGTCAAAGGTCCTTCACCCATCATCCTGGAAAATATCCTTCCACTCATTAGGAGGTATCCACTGCTTAGGGACAGACCGCTCCTGGCGGGGGGGTTTATCGATGGTTTCAGGATTCCCTACAATGGGCCGATGGAGTCTAGGGATGCTAGGAACCTTAAATCAGCTAGGGATTTGCCCGGAGTGGTGGACCAAAAGGTGGGGAAGGAGTTGCTAGCGGGTAGGATAGCGGGTCCTTTCAGCAGCCCGCCCCTGGACAACTTTTTAGTGTCCCCCCTGGGGGTGGTGCCGAAAAAACAACCGGGCACATACCGTTTGATCCACCACTTGTCCTACCCTGAAGGAAATTCGGTGAACCACTGGCTGGACGAGGGTCTTTGTTCTGTAGTGTACTGCTCCCTGGACATGGCCATTGACATGGTCAGGAGAGTGGGGCGGGGGGCGTGGCTGGCGAAGGCGGACATTGAATCCGCATTCCGCTTGCTGCCGGTTCATCCAGCTAGTCAACATCTGCTAGGCTTCAAGTGGGCAGGGCAGTTCTTTTATGATCGCTGCATGCCGATGGGCTGTGCCGTATCCTGCGCCTACTTCGAAGCCTTCAGCTCGTTCCTTCAGTGGGCCTTGGGGGAACTACACGGGATCACGCAGGTTACCCACTATCTGGATGACTTCCTATTTTTTGGCGCGAGTGGGTCGGATGAGTGTGCAGTGGGTCTGAGTCGGTTTGAGGAGCTGGCAGATTTCCTGGGTGTTCCCCTTGCCCCAGGTAAGACCGAGGGCCCGGCGCAGGTACTGACCTTCCTCGGAGTGGAGCTGGACACGGTAAAGGGCGAATCGAGGCTCCCCGCTGAGAAGGTACTGGGCTTGTTACAGGACATCCAGGCGCTGCAGGGCAAGGACAAAGCGACCCTTGGGGCTGTCCAGAGCTTGATTGGCAAGTTGAATTTTGCAGCGAGAGTGATTCCAGCTGGCAGAGTGTTTTCAAGGAGACTGGCAGGGGCCACGGCTAAGGTCACCAGGAAGCACCACTTTGTAAGATTGAGCGCAGGTTTGAAGGCTGATCTCGCCATGTGGGCGGAATTTCTTAGGGACTTTAACGGGACGGTGATCTGGAGGGCCCCTTGGATAGCCAGTCAGGAGCTCTGCTTGTTTTCGGATGCGTCGGGAAGGGAAGGTTTTGGTGTGATTCTGGGGGACGAATGGTGCGCGATGCGATGGCCCAATGCTTGGCGTAAGAAGAAGGTGACGCAGAATGTGGCAGTGTTGGAGCTCTTCCCAATTGTGGTAGCACTGCACCTCTGGCGGGCGGCTCTGAGCAATAGGAAGGTTGTCTTCTGGTCGGACAACATGGCGGTTGTCCACGCCATCAACGGCTCGACTGCCTCTTGCCCACTGGTCCTGAGCCTACTGAGGGAATTAGTCAGGGAGGGCCTGCGCAGCAATGTCGAGTGTAGGGCACGGCACATCGCGGGGGTGCGGAATGTGGCAGCTGATGCTCTTTCTCGCTTTCAGTGGCTCCGGTTCCGGGAGGCCTGGCCGCGGGCGAGGGCGGAGATGACACCATTCCCGGACCACCTCTGGCGCTTGCTTCAGTGGGAGAAAGACTGAGGAAGATGGGGGAGAGGTCCCTGGCGCCGGCGACACGGCGGAAATACGACGCGCAGCTAGCAACTTTCAGGGCTGTGAGAGAGGCGCTGGGTGCCTCAGCCTTAGGGGCGGAAGATCAGGTGGAGGCCTTTGTGGTATGGGCCAGGGAGACCGGCAGATCGCACTCTTGGGTCAGCGGGCACTTGGCGGCGGTGCGCCACGAAGCTAAGCTAGATGGTAGGGGCGACCCCGCGGGATCATCCAAGATCAGGGCGGCCTTGAAGGGCTGGGCCAGGGAGGAGGTCAGACAACCAGACACTAGGGCACCCATTGAATACAGCGACCTCCAACTCCTCTTAGATGTGCTGCCCCTGGTGACTTTCTCACCGTTTGAGGCCAGCTTGTTTTCCACAGCTTTTTGCTTGGCATTCTTTGGCGCTTTCAGGGTCAGCGAGCTGGTGGCCAAATCTAAGGAAGACCGGTCTAATTGCGCCCTGGGGATTGCGGATGTGACCCTCAACACAGCACTGGAGCTACGTATCCGCAGATCCAAAACAGACCAGTTGGGGAAGGGGAAGACAGTGGTGTTGCAGACCTTGGGGGATAACAGGTATTGCCCAGTTCACTGGGTCAGGGAATACCTTGCTTTGCGTCCAGAATCCCCTGGTCCCTTTCTGATTCACGCGGACGGGTCCCCCCTCACTAAATTTCAGTTTGAGCGTCTGCTGGGAGCCTTACTGGCAAGAGCCGGTCTAGCGGGGTGCGGGCGCAGGTTTTCCTCGCACTCCTTTAGGATTGGTGCTGCTACTTCCGCGGCCAAGGCCGGCTTGGGCCCTGAGGGAGTAAAAGGGGTAGGCCGCTGGGAATCGGACTGTTTCAAGAAGTATGTCCGTCCGTAATGCTGTGGCACAACCCGGAGCGTTGTTCCCACTCCAAATTTTTGTTCTGTCCATTGTCATGAAGCATCGTTTTGTGTGTGCAATAAAGATAAGCTTACCTAAAGGCCGTTTCATCGCTTTATTGGCAGGTTCCCGGGTATGGTTGGTAGGCCATTCCTACATCTCGAGGATGGAACGCTGGGCAGCCCACAGGAACTGGTCGCAGAACTTTGCCACTACACAGCTTGTGTGGTTGGGTTCCCCGGGCATGAAATGGAGTGAAGCCCGCGGCATGATTGAGCAGCGCCTGGCAGTTACAGGGGTCCAGCCCAATGTTATCATCTTGCACTTGGGGGGTAATGACCTGGTTGCCAGGGGGAGGAGGGCCCTGCTACTGTCAATGCAATCTGACTTACAGGCCATCAGCCAAGCCGTGGGGTCATGTGAGGTTTGGTGGTCTGAAATCGTCCCCCGCAGGGTTTGGAGAGGGGCCAGGTCCCCGGCTGCGGTAGAGCGGTCCCGTAGGAGGCTTAATAGGTCCATGCAGAAATTCTTGGAGCGCAGGGGCATGGCTTCATCAGACATGCTTTGATTCAAGAAAGGGTTGAGGGGTATTATGAGGCTGACGGGGTGCACCTGTCCAGGGTAGGCATGGACATGTTCCTCCTGGACGTACAAGAGGCATTGGCTGGCAAGGGACATCAGTAGCACTTGGTAGGAGAGGGGGGCTCTGGCAGCGACGGTAGCCTCCCCAGAGCTGTGGCGGAGTTACAGGGCGATCTGGATGCAGACTGGTACAGTAAGGGTACCCCTGCGACAGGCGGTACAGTAAGGGTACCCCTGTCCGGCACAGTAAGGGTGCCCGAGCCAAGGTCCAGGAGCCGAAGGGGGTTCTGGGAAGACCGCGACGGCGCCCCGTTAGTCCTTCGGGCGGTTGGGGGGCCTGACCAACCGGGGGTGGCCACAACACGCTCCGCCCCTGTCAGAAGGGGGCGGGAGTAGGAGGCAGATCACGTGACCCAGTGGATGATCTGCAAATATTTATGTGCCACACTGCCGGGCATCGACCCACCGTGTGTGCTGGCTCACCAGGCGGGCGGGCAGCAAGGGGCTGCCTGCCCTGGATCGCCCGTAAGATAACCCAATTTTATTATCATACTGTGTTGTATGAAATAAACCTGCAGCAGTTCTTCACCCACAAATAAAGTGTCAGTGTAATCTTTGGGTGATGTCTGTGTATGCGTGTTGACTGAAGCGGATGACGGTGTGGTCACTATGCTGCATTGCACCATTGTGATTGGCTCAGGAGAACCCGTGTGCCCGGGTGATTCCTGCTGCTGCCATTCGGGACTGGAGACCTCAAGATGATGAGGATTTAGGAAAGGTGGCCATCTGTCCATTTCAGGTTAGTCCTATTTTTTTCCCATTCCCCACCCCGTCTCACCACCCCTGTCTGCTAGCAGCAGCTGCTGAGTTTGGCAACAGCGAGCAAGATCGTAGGCCAGTCTTCAGACTATGGCATAGATGTTACAGCGCACAGAGGCGCCAGAAAGAAGGTCTCATTGAGAGAGTTGCTGGATTTAATGGTGTAGCTTTCAACTGAATACGCAGTATCTGAGTATTGGTGCGAGGCAGTGTTAGCCATGTTGCTCCGTCTTTGAAAACCAATAGTGCCATGGCAATGACCATGTCACGTGTAGCCTGGAACGACCTCCCCCTGCACATCAGGGCTATCTCTTCATTCTTTAAAGTCCGCCTCCCACCCAGAGCCTCTAGATGTTTAAGCCACCCGTAGTATATACTTGCACACAATGTTGTAAAAATGGTGTATTTAAATTCGAAAACAATAAGGACTATACATGATTCCACTTCCGTGCCCCAAAGCCTCATAGAAATGTCTCATCCACTCTCAATGCTGTAAATCACTGCTAGTATTTTTTAAACCAAGACTAAATGTGAGTGGTGTTTACGTTTTGTGCAGCATGTTCCCTAGACCCCCAAATGACATTATAAATTGCTTGTAAGTTCTTTCTCAATATTTGAACATACATATATTATGAGAAAATATAGGCTTGTTATTGGGTGCAGTCACGACCCACAGTTTGGGAAGTACTGCTCAAGATATCTTTTTTTTTTAACCATCTGGCTTTTATCCTGTCCCAGATCCCTGGTCGGCCACTACTGTGTCCCTTTCTCCTGTTCCTTTCAAAAGTCACCCAAGGCCGTTTCTCCAGCTTTACCTCCCACTGGGTCCTGAAACTGGAGGATTGCCCCTGCTCAGGCTCTGGCTCATGTGTTTCTCCTAGAATCCGATCTGCTGATGACTTTGGATACACAATTGTATAAATATGCAATTCAAATTTGATTAGAGCTTTGGACTCTATTGGCCCAAAACAACAGAAAAGGTAAACTAGGCCATCTTTTTCTATGCTAGTTTACTAAAGATCAAGCTACCCTCAAACACTCTCCAAGCAGCGGCGGTTCCTCCATGAGGGCAGAGGAGCCTCGCCCCTCCGATGCGAGTGCAGCAAAGGTGCAAAATAAAACGCCAATAAAATGAATTTATTGCCATATTATGTTTAGGTTTCGCATGCACAGCACTTGCGCTGTGCTTGTGAAATCTATTGTATTTAATATAAATCTTTAAAGGGACTTACATCCTGCCCCCTTGCTTTTCATTGGTTCCTGTGTTTGCCACTTACTTTTCCTCCACTTCTATTGGGTGCAGCATATTGTTTCCTGTTGTTCCTCGTGTTGTTCCTCCTGTGTTTCTCTTATCAGTGTACCCATCCCCAAAGTACTGTTTCCATCCACTTTTGGGGCACTTTAAAAAAAAGGTTTTGCTTGCAGTTTACATAATTTCCCATGCACAGTGCTTGAGCTGTGCTTGTCTACATAATCTTTTTTCCCCTGGCTGCATGCATTTCAAGCGTGCTTGTGGGTTCCAGGTGTTTTTTTGGGATCCAACAACTGCACACCATGGAGAGGCAAGCAAGCAGTATTAACATCATCTCCCCTGCACAGAGCTCCTTTCACAGATTCTTATCTTCTCTGATGGGCGCCACTTTATCCTGTCTTGCAGCCCATCCTGCGCCTCAGCCCCCAACAACTTCCTGTGGGACAAGGACATGAGCCTGGGACCTGAAGTAAAGAGACATGCTGAGTCCTACACAGGTAAAATCTGCTCAGCCGAGAGCCACAGCGCCCAGAGCAGCCCCAAGAACAGCCTGAGCCTCGGACCATCTCAGCACCACCTACTTCCACCCCCCCCGCACACCGACACCCGAAGGAGTCGAGTCCTAAGCTATCTCCCCACTCCAAGTGCAGACTGCCCCTGCAACTCGCACTCACTTCACAGAGCCCTTGTTTTAACTCCTCCCACAGCCATGGCATTTCCCTCCAAGACGGGGGTGGGGCTTGTGTCACACCAAGGTCACAAGCGGCGACAACTGTGTGCGTGCCTGCTCCTTACGGAGTGCACACGCTCTGGAGATATCTTGTTTCAACCCTGTATAGTGCTTTCTTATGTCACTGAAATGCATTTTATTCCTGCATTCCAATCCACAAATAGATTTCCATTTCATCATTCATTCCCCATGCATGTGAATCATACGTCAGTTGCATGCATCACTGATGCGGTCCCATTGCTGAACACATAATGTAATTTCTACTGGTTAAATAAAATTCCATATAAACCCAACAGTGGTCACAAGGCACTAATAAAATCAATTCATTTTCTTAAGGACTTGTTAATCTTGTTTCTTTTTTGTGAAACACTCCATGAGTGTTCTGTTTTTCAGCTGTCTTTCTGCATGATTTTCTTGCACTCCTGCCTTTTTTCGCTTTTAAGCATTGTGTGTTTCTGTGCATCCAATCTCATTCCGCACTGAACAAGACTGCTTCGCCCATCTGCTTCTGTTGCCCCTCACGCGCACCTGTATTTCTGTCTCTACTCCCAGTGCTTCTCTGACCCGCTGCTCTCTGCATTTTTTAAGGCTCGTCTGTGGGCCTCCAGCTTGCCCATGCATTCATGTGGGGTGAGGGACTCGCTGTCAAATATGGAGCCAGGGAGTGCTTTGTTGGAATGCCTAGGAAGTGAGCCACACGATTCCCACATACTTAATTCACTTTGTTCAACTCGTTTAATCACATAAGCCATTCTGCTGCCCAAGCATGAAGCTGTTCAGCTGCTTGAGCCGAGTTTTAGGACATGTAATTGTCAGACCTGTTGACATTCATCCGAGGGAGAAAGGCGTTTTGCTGTGTTTTCTCCATGGCTTGTCTTGACACTGCTTCTATGTTCTGTTCAGACCTTTGTTTAAGTGACAGCTGCACAGGTTGTTTGTGTTCAAACGAGGGACATGCTCGTTGATTCTGCCTCCTAATCCGAAATGTGCCTGGAGTCTGGTCGATTGTCCAGAGGCAGCGGGCACTCCAGGTATGGGTAGAAATAAGCTGGGAAGGTGTGAACCGCAGCCAGAGTGGTCAGTTCTGAAAACGTCTGCATGTCTCTACTGTACTGTTCTTTGTCTCACCACCAGAGTAGAACTTATTCTCTTGCAGTCTTTTCAGGAGTTAGGAAATCAATAGTTTTCTCCTTTGGTGGGTTCGATTCTAACAGGTAGCTGCCATGTTCTTTACAGAAAGCCCACGTTTTGAGTTATTACATATTCTTCTAAGTGTAACTGCTCATGTGCATCAACCTCGGTATACACCATAGCACTTCTCCTATAGGTATTTGCAGTTTAATTGTTGCACATGGTGTTATTCAGTTGAACATTCCTAGTACAGAAAGTGATTTCCCAGCAGCTATCTGGGTAGTTTGATGAACCAGGTGCATTGACCACCTCTGTGCGTATATATTTGACTTTTGCTGCTTAGGCCACATCACCGGTTACAGGCCCGCGTTCATTAGTGATAGCGCTATTTTGTGCCAGTGATTTGGCCACACAGATTAAGCTAGCACTAATAAAGGTGTATTCTGAAGACAGAAAGGATCAAATTGAATAGATGCAACTTGCTGAAGTTAAAATGGTATAAATGAACAAACTTGGAAACCATGCAACACTCCACTCTACGACACGCCACTCTTCTCCACTCCACGCTACTCTGCGCCTCTCCATGCTACTCCACTCTGCGCCACTCTCCCCTAGGCCACAAACTTTTAGCCATGCTGAACAGCAGCCACGCTGGTGTGCAACATGGCTAAAACACATTGGTAAAGGCAAATTCTCTTGCATATGTGAGACCTATTGTTTTTTGCCAATGCTTTTTTTGGGGTCCATCGTCTGTACACCATGGACAGACAAGTAAGGAGCAGTGACATAATCTCCCCTGCACAGCGCTTGCACTATGCTTGTCGACATAATCATTCTCCCCCTGGCTGCACGCATTTCAAGCATGGTTGTCAGCTCCGTTTTTTCCCCCCAACATCTGCACACCATGGAGAAGCAAACAAGGAGTATTAGCATCTGAACATGGACTAATGAGCCGTGCACATGGTGCTCACACACCTGCTGCACTCAACGATTTCCATACATCGGTTTGAAGTGAGACCCCCTACATGAACAGTGAAAGTAAGCACGTGGATGTAGACAGATATGGAGGTTATGTCTTTTACTGAAAGTGAGTGTCCATTCTTTTTATACTCACCGCACCATTAACAATATTCGGTACCGTCATTCATGAGCCCTTGTTATGTTCCCCAAGAAAGGCCCAAGTAGTAAAGAAACCTTTTACCTACATTTTCCTACCTCTCCCTGAATAACGGTTCTAGCAATGACCTTTTACCCAGTTACGTGCTGAACAAATGTCGATTAGTTTCTCTGAAACTAGCCTCATTTATTATGCATGAGGATTCCTACAATCATATCTTTATCCCTTGCCCATGATGTTCATAACAGGATTTACATACTCTGTACAAAAGTCATAGCTATTTTCATCCAAGGGCGACAGGACTATTTTGCATAATTGCAATTATTGATTTAGGTTAATTTGCATAATCGCAATCATAACATATCGATATAGGTAGAACTCCCAAGGCTACCCCCTGGTATAAGAAAAACACACCTTCACCAGCTAGGAGAGGAGACACTTCTACATTGACACTGACATGGAGGTCCCTGCACGCTGAGGCTTCAGCAAGTAGCGGTCTGACATCGCTTGCGGGGTGTCCAACTCGTGACCAAGGCGGGATCATTTTTTCTCTCCCATCAGGTAATGGGGTTGTCTATTCCCTGCAGGATTGTTGGCTTCACATCACATACATGCTAGGTACACTTAGGTAGGGTTTTGCATCATAGGAGTACGCTTTATTACTGTCATGTTTATATGCCTGCATATAATCTGTGTTTTCGCACCATGGTAGAATTCTACCTTCTATTTACTCTGTTGGTGCTTGTAATCTCTTACATTTGCTTCTGTCTATTGATTGTCGCAGAAAACATGTTTTATACTAGAAGGACGCTGGTTCAATAAATGCTTATTAAAAACGTCCCCAATGTTTATTAGGTTGAGCCTAGCGTTGAAGCGCTTGCGCTTCTCGCTCTGCGAGGCATGCTGTAGTAGGGTATGTTTTAGAAGTAGAGTGGAAGCCCCGCCCTTATTTTTCATTGGCTGGTGGCATTGTCTTTGGTAAACGCTGGCTTCCGATTCAATATGAGGCTTCTTAGTCCCTCCTTGTTACCGCCCTGTCTCCTTTTGTGACCGCCCATCAGGACTAGATCTTTTATTTGTGGCGTTACACAGTCTCCATAAGTCGGTAAGCACTTTCTTTTTGTTATTTGCAGTGTGGTCCTCTTTCACTTTGGGGACCGCGCTTGTTTATTTAATTAATTTGCGGCACGATTTACCGCGCAGGCCGATTTCACTTTTGCGGCTGCCCTTGTTGGGTTCTGACATGTTGTCATGCGCGGAGCTGAGCGCAGCGCTTCTGCTTTTAAAGCTCTCTCTGAGGGTCTGTGGAGCCCCGGTCACGAGGTGAGCGAGAGACACACGCATTGGGCAGCTGCAGCGCTGACCCTGTGAGTCTGACTGGCTTGGAACTGCTTGTTCTTTTCAATGGAAGCAGCGGTGCCTGGAAAGCAGCAGTGCATGGAAGTTATTTTCATTCTGGGATAGAGGAATAATTCATAGGCCTTCTGCATACCGCTGTTATTAATGTCCCATGAAACTGCTCCTCCTGTACCCCTGGCCTCTCATTCTCTCCCCCTGCACATACATCAAACACGGCTTCCCCTGACCTGGCCAAGTCAGCTGGCTGCAGCCAGATATTATCTTACTAATACACATGTGAACTGGCATTACTTCACAAGTCTTGCATCGCATACTGGCTCTTTATAACCTGTCAGCAGAGGAAATATGAAATCGGGGGCGGCATCTGGCAGTGAGAGATGCCTGACCTGTCAATGAGTGAGTGTTTTGGAGAGTGCTGAGAAGATCGCAGATCCCAAAGCAGCGCTAATCCACGAATGTAACACAGGAAATAGCGAGGTATGACCGAGGTGGAAGAAAAGTGGAACAGGTAGGTTAACTAACAAAGAGGAGATCGTTGTGCTTTTCGCCTTGAGCTGTAATTTTCATACATGATTATTGTGTGTAGAGTTGTGTTATAAGTTCACTAACATATATACACACTCAGTGCCCGTATACTGTAAACTGACACTCACACGTCATACACATCCATCCTCTCTATAGTATTTCTACGATGAGGTTAAAAAAAAGTTTATAAAATAGGGCAAGGCAACCTGCAAAGCTGAAGGTTTCCAGGTGTACCCCTAGCAAACTGTGACTTTTGTTTTTGCATGAGCAAATTAACAAGTGTATACTTGCTCACGCAAAAATCTGCAAAACAAGTGCAAATATGCTTGTTAAAATGTATTTTTCTGGTTTTTGTTCTTCAGAGGGGCAATAACCCTGGAGAAACTCATTTTCTTACTCCCCACCACCCTCCACCCCCACCTCCAACCCGCTCCCCCACACAGCTTTTTTGAGAGGGGGACCTTTCCACCCTGGAAAGAAATCTTCGTTTTCCTTTGTCAGGTATACATTTCCATGGTGCAAAGGGCGTTTGAGAGCACTTGGGAAATGCCCTTAAGTATCTAAGGGCCATATTATCAAGGTCGGCGTTAAAACTATCGCCTCTTTAGCGGCAGGAAACTGCCGCTAAAGCGGCGATAATGGGCTTGATACTATGCCCTTGTGAATTCCCATAGAAGCCCATGTTCACACCAGAAGCTGGGCTTCTATGGGAATTCACAAGGGCATATTATCAAGCCCATTATCGCCGCTATGGCGGCAGTTTCCTGCCGCTAAAGCGGCGATAATGTTATCGCCGTTTCTTGATAATATGGCCCTAAGTTTGTAGACTGGTACAATCATACAGGGAGTTTCAGCCCTGAAAGTAACACTTCCTGCAAGTAAATAATTTTATGTGGAAAAAAGTAACATTCAAATGCGTTACTCAAACTCACACATGCAAATAGGTTTGAAAACAGAGCCCATAACATTTGACAGTGACAAGATACAGTTAATTTGTTATACTTATTGATGTAGCACTTGTTATATGCTCACATAGTAACTGAGGAACAGTGAGAAGTAATTTGCCCAAGAATGTACGCACTGTACGCAAATAAAACAAGCATTTGCACTGCAATAGGTCTCGCATTTACGCGAGTTTGAGCTATTGGCATTTTAAATGACAATGCCTTGTATTTCTGTTTTGGTTTTAAAAACATGACTAAAAGGCATTGTCATTTACAATGACAATAGCTTAAACTCTCGCTAATGCAAGACCTATTGCATTGCAAATGCTTGTTGTATATCCCTTTGAGAAATAGTGAGCATGATTAACTGAGGGAAAAGTACTGTACGGTTTCCACGATCCCTGGAGGATCAAGGGTTGTCATGTTCGATGGTTGCCAGAAACTATTCGCTCCTTGGTAAGGTTAGTGGGCTTAAAGTGGCACTGGGGCTAGCTGGTCTATAGGCTGACATATCCTGTGGGGGTGTCCGGAATCAGTCTAGAAACCAATCCCTTAGTTTATGTTGTCCAACAAATGCGCAGATCCAATGTATTTTTAGGAACTACACAACACACTATGGCATAGCAAAGGCACTCTGTACCTAGAGTGCCTGTTGACCCGTGATTTCTAACAGAAAACAACTGTGAAAAACAAAAAAACAATGTACACTGGTTAGATTCCGTATTAGATTACTCAATCCTTCTGAATACTCTAGGGACCCATGCTGACTTTGCATCCAGGTGTTAAGCCTTGTAAATTGAGCTGGTCAGTAGAGTTTTGAAATAATTTCCAACTAACATCTCCCCCCTTGAAAGAGTTCATTAGGGGCCGAGGGCTGCGCGTTGCTCCCTCGTTGCAGTATCCGTTTTAAGGTAATTATTTTGGAACTGTGTTACTTTGAAAGGTACATTATTGGTCATCGCGAAGTGATACGCATTAGGACTTCGAGTTGTGGGTTTGTCGATGTTATTCATCTGGGCGATGAGGCTTGCTGTTTGGGTGCTCAATGTTTCCTTTAATTCTCTGTTTTCTACAAGTATAAGTGACTTCTTAAAGTTCCAATGTTTTTTGTTACCAATGTTCTGAAATCCGAATAGTTAAGGCTAAATTATTTCCACAAACGGGCCATTAAAAAAGGGCACTTTCTATTCCAATCATTATTTTAAAGAGCCGAACGTGACACCTACTATTTTCCATGTTATAAGCGAAGAAGTGGCTGGTCGAAACAATTGGATCCTTCTGGGCCGCACAAGAAACGTAATCTAATAGCTGACTTCTTTTTTTTTAATAAATGTCTTTACTGGATTTTTAGGTACAGAAATGTTTAACACATCGTGTTAGCATGTCGACCATGCATGCACATTTGGCGGTCCATCCTGATGTAATTCTAAGAAAGCCAAGAGTGGGTGTAAATCAATCATTATTCTCATCTGTGCAGTACTCTTCCCAGCCTCTCTGTATTTGTTTATGTTTTGGGGAACCCCCTGCCCCCCCTATAGTGGGATTTCAAGAATACAGCGTCTATCAACGCCCCATTTCCACACATCTAGATTTGAATGGGATTGCGTCCTCCAGTTCTGGGGATATCTCTTTTCCTCAGTGTTAGACTATGTCTCAGGAGCAACTGCTCGTACCTTGTGAAGCCCTCACTTCAAATAGAGTCAATTTTAGGCACTAGGCTTTTAGGCTCTGGTCTACTGGTCGTTTCATTATTCTCTAGAGTGTAATAAAAATCCCTGCTCAAAAGGGCTCCAGAGCAAGGCATGTCCATTTAGAATGTATGAAATACTCAATGGCAGCCTTGCTTCTCAGGCATTCCGGCCCCAGCTGGAGCCTCAATAGTCGTTCAGTCTTCAGGTATGTTCTATAAAGGTCATGCAGCTGTATTAGATGTAGCATAGTTGAAAATGAGGCTTCACATGGAGCCATAAGTGCAAACAGCTATTCCTCCTGTTCCAGGGACCGATATCTGCCTCCCATGCCTCCCTGAGTTTACTGTAGTCGGCATGTGAAGTATTCACGAACGTTTTGTATATTTGAGACACTTTCCTCTTGGACATCACCAGTTCGCCTCGATAGGGCTGAACTCTGAGACCTCCTCGAGACTGGTTATATATGGCATGAGTGCGTCTCTGAGTTGGAGGTATCGATAGAACTGGTTTTGTAGCAACCAGCCCATGTTCCTCTCTCAAGTCTGTAAATGTTTTCATTTGTCTGCTTCTGGTGACATCCCCATTGTTAGACCTGCCATCCTTGGCATGCTTCCCCCTAACTTTTTGCCTTCTGACCTCCTGTTTTTGACTGTTTTACTGAACTTCGTGTTGCTGCTTGAAGAACTCTGTGCACATTTTCACTGCTGACCAGTGCTAAAGTGCATGTGCTCTGTATCTAAAACATGTTAATAATTGCTTTATCCCTGATTGGCATATTTGTGTTACCTTTAAGTCCCTAGTACAGTGCACTACATGTGCCCAGCACCTATAAATCAAATGCTACAGGTGGGCCTACAGCACTGATTGTGCCACCCACATAAGTAGTCCGTTAAACATGTCTCAGGCCTGCCACTGCAGAGCCTGTATCTGCAGTTTTAAACTGTCATGTCAACCTTGCAAGTTAACCTACTTGCCAGGCCCAAAACTTCCCTTTTATTACACATGTCACCCCTAGAGTAGGCCCCGGACAGCCCAAGGGCAGGACGAAGTGTACTTAAAAGGTAGGACATGTACCTTTGAGTTTTTCATGTCCTGGTGGTGAAATAATTTTACATTTGTGTTTCACTGCTGTAAGGCTTATCTCTCCCATATGATAAAATTGGAGCTGTCTTGTAACATTTTATAAGTGTAGCTTCCCATTGGGAAAAGAGAGAAAAAACAAATGTGGTGTCTCTGGACTCCATCTTTCCATGTGAATACCACTACCACTGGGATGTGGCTATGTATTAGTATTGCTACCTCTCTTTATCCCCGCCCATATCCCTTATATTCCAGTGAACTGAAGTCACATCTTGAGGCATGGGCAGAGTTCTCCAATTAGGTGTGTTTCTTGCAACAATAAGATATCTGCCCAGTATTGTCTCTCAGTACTTAGCACCATTCCTCATCTACCTTATCAAGGAGTCCTTTAACATACCAAGAGATACACCGCACTGTGCCCATAGGTCGTGTAGCAGTGGTATCAGCCACCATGAAAGGGTCAACTTTTGGGGTCCTCATCTGGTCCATTGGATATTGGTGTCAACAGTCTAGGCTATTCCCTCTGTTTGTATCCACGTGTCCTCCCTCATTTCAAACAGTGCAGTAAATTTGTCATGAGCTACAGCCTAAAACTGAGCTTGGTCGGTTGGTGAAAAGAAGGTAAGAATGTTCCCCACACCAGTCCCCCACACCTCCAAACCTATCAATCTCCCAATAAGAAAAGAAAAAAAACATTACAAAAATAAACCTGTCTTACTAACAACAATAAAAAATGACAATTTTCAAAAAATGGAGTTGTACTTTGGCCTTTGGGCTCTGAACGGGTTTACTCTAATAAAATATGGCCCCTCTGTTTCTTGTGCAAGATAAAAAAGGGGGGAGTGGAAAAGGCCCATCCACAGTATTGCATTTAGATGGTTAAGTTTTGGTCCATTGCATCAGCTTACGGTATGGATTCATCTACAATAGGATGAGGCTCTTGACTTGTATATTGCCTGGTCTGGGAGTCTGCTCCTCTAATGTCAGTGATGTCTTCTGAGTCCAACATCGGTGGCCTTCCAGTTGCACATAACTGTGATCTGGTTCTACTTCTGCAGGGCCGTTGATGCTCTTTTGAGTATGGGTTTGTAGGAAGCTGGCTCTGTATATACTATACCAAAGTAAGGTATAGTGTGCACAAAGTCTAGGGGATCCCCAGAGTAATAGCAGAGGCTAAAATAGATAATACCATACTCTCTTTTATGTCAGTGTGGTTGAGCAGGCCTATCAGAGGGTAGTGTATAAGAAGTTATTACTGTGTTATTTTTTTATGTCTAGATATAAGACTTACTTAGTAGCAGGTAAGTAATACTTTCAATACAATGATATCTTGCAAAATACAGTGTGTACTGGTTTTGTAGAGGCATAAAAGTCGCTTTTCTGTCAAAGAAATAGGTTGTGAGCACTTTAAAATACTTGAAATTATTTTTGATTACTATTTAGTTACTTTGTAGTTACTTTCCTTGTTTGTCATGCAACATACCCCTAACACAGTTTAAACATTACAGTACAGCAGTAAGCAGGTTAACTCTTGAGAAGACACTAAGTTACTTTTGTTGTAGTACAAGACAGTTCAACAGAATATTTTTCAGAGAAAACCCACCATGCAGAAAAACGAAGTGTTATGTTTGCATATAAAGTAAACAGTTTTGGTAACTGAGTTTTGGGGGGTAGAACCAAGGTTCAGGTTGGCACTCAAGGTGCACCACCAGCGGCATTAGGGCGGCCGGGTGCAGAGTGCAGGGTGCCAATGTTAACCAATGGGGCAAAGGGGCATCTTGGTTGGGGGATGCTCACAAGCATGTCACTCAGTTCTGGGGCGGGGGGTGGAAGTTCCTGGGGTTAAGGTGAGATCAAAGGACTGCAGACTGGAGCCAGAAGACTGGACAAAGGGCACCAATGACTGGAGGATGAAGTTGAAGAGTTGCTGGACACAACACCATCGGTCGGGAACCATACGATTCAAAGGGCTGTGAATTCAGGGATGTATTTTTGTATTGGGCTCTCCTCACTGGTTCCGGTTGCGGTCAGGGGAACCCTTCAGGATGAGGCTGCAGGTGTTGAGGAACAGGTCAGAGGAGGTTGTCCAATGCAGGAACCCAGGTCAGGATTGCCGGGGGGACCTCGCTGGGGTGTTGGAACACTCGGACTCGGGCCATGGGCGTTGGGTGCCGAGTGGTGAGGACTCACGGTGCCAACTGGATTCTGGAATCCTTGCTTGGGTTGCTGTTGGACAAATCCAGTGTCCACGGGAGATCAGAGTCTTTTAGGAAGGTAGGGCAGGTCCCAGGATTCTTGAAGGCTGATGGCTGCAGGACACAGCTGTTTAAGCTTGCAGAGGTTCGTGAAGCATGAGACAGGTCGGTAGGGCTGGGGCCAAAGCCGTTGTTGTCGTCCTCTACTTCTGCAGTACGGCTCTTCAGTCCTTTAGTCATGTCAAATCTAGCTTCTGGGTTCAGGGCTGCCCCCTAAATATTGTATTTAGGGGGTGTTTTAAGTGTCTCGAGGTAGTAGTCAATGGGCTACAGTCTTAGGGTGACTAGACCCATAGGGCGTTCACCCCACGTGGGGGTGGGTGGGCACCATCCCTATCACTGATTAGAGGTTGCCTGCCATCTGCAAGAGTGGGCTTCACCTCCCTTCCCCCACCTGAGGGGTGGGGTTGGCAGAGGTGGTCACATCTTCTTGGCTGGTCTTCATTTTCCTGCCAGAAAAGGGGGTGAGACAGGAAGGGGGCCTGCTCCTGGTAGCCGGAGAGGTTGGGGCTTGCTTTGCAAAAGCAGCAAGGCTTTTGAAGCCCCCTGTTACAGATGGCTCTTCCTGACCTGTGGGAGGAGTAAACACCTCCGCCCAGGAAAGGCTTAGTTGCTGGGCCCAGGGAGCGAAGGCTCCCACTCCAGCAGTCCAGAAACTTGTCTTGCGGTGGCATGCTGGTGGTCAGAAACCCACCAGAGGCTCGTTTGGTTCAGGGGTCCCCTCTATATAGGACCCCTGAGTGCAGGGAATAATAGATCTGACACTGGGATCCATGCAGGTTTATTACTCTGAGATGTTTGATACCAAACATTCCAGGATTCAGTAAAGCCATCATGGTGCTAGGAAACTCGTAATGACCTGTTTCCAGACCATATACTCGAGATGGCTTTACTGAGAATGTCCTTAGATATTGTAGGAGCCTGTCTGCTCATGCAGATAGGCCTTCACATGAGACATATTGCCCCCTACCTTAAGGGTGAAGTACCTAGGCCTCATGCAGTGCTGGGCAGACATGTCACACAGGGATGTGTGCCATGTTGACTCTTCACTTTTAGCTGCACTAAATCATGCAGGCTGCAATGGCAGTGGTGCCTGTTTATGATGAGACGTTTCTGAGGGTAGCATAATACATGCTACCCTCAGAGACCTTTCTCTGGCTACCATGCCCATGGTACCACAGGTACCCCTTACAAGGGACTTATAGGTAAGCCAGAGTTGTTCCGGTTGCAGAAAAAATGGCACAGTTTAAGGAAAGCACAGGCCCTGGGACCTGATTGGCGGGGACCCAGGGCACACTCAGTCAAATTGCATCAGGTATCTGGCAAAAACGTTAGGGGCAACCATGCAGAAAGAGAGCTTTCCTACACAAACTCTTTCCTCCACTGGGGGGATGAAATGGGGAGGCCTTGGATTTTTGGCCTCTCCACCAATTCCTTAGACTCCTGCGGTTCTGAAAGAAGAAGGGGCAGGGTAGATTAGCATATAGTGCAGGTCACTGGCTTTTAACTTCTTTTTTACCTTCTCAAGGGACTTGTTTTGTAAAATCTGGGAAGATCATTATCCAGTGTGAGTTGTATTCCATATGTACTATCTTTCTAGTGGCAGTGAGGATTTTGTCCCTGTCCTTATAAAAGAGAATGTGGGTTCTGATCAGATGCGGCATGGCCCCAGACAGTGGTCTTGGTGTCAGCATGCAGTGGGCACATTCTATTCAAAAGCATAGGGACAGCTTATCCTCTGGGCCCACTCATGTATCCACCGCTCTAGGAGGAAGCTGCGATTTCCCACTGGCAATCCGAGGAGGCGAAGATTGGTGCATCCTTCAGCATCCTTGGTTCTCATCTTCAGTGTCCTTGCTACTTCCATCAGGGTGGTAAGTTTTTGCTTCATATCTTTGAGTGTGTCCTCGCCACCCTGGTTTTAGCTGCACTCATTCTCTCTACAGCGTTTCGCAGGTCTTGCCTGACATGTCCAATCCCACCTCTCCAATATTAGTTTCTAGTGCTTCTCTGGGTGATTGTGCAGCTTCCAATATGAGATCTGTAGAATGCAGCTGTGCTTTTTTGGATCCTGTGGACCTCCACATTGGGCATCGGTGTGCGAAACCGACTGAAGTGGCAAACTTGTTGAGGGTGCCCTGGTGAGTAACCTGTAAAGTTTTATTTTTCACCATAGTGACTGTGGCTTAGAGTGTCCTCTTCTAGGAGATTGAATATTTGAGGATGGAAAGTTTATTCAATATAATTTATAGCTCAGGCCATAGATCAGTGTCAAGTCACCCTGGCACCCACCTTCTCCCAGGCCCCTCTGTCGGTCATGGCCCAGGGTGGCATAAGTAGTCCATGCAGTCAGATGCACAGTATGCCGCTGAGCCGGAGTCCCAGGCACCGCCCTATGGCTCGACCAGATCACGTGTGAGTGTCCTTCGGAGGATATTCATTGGTATTTCCACGTGCCTTCTATGTGTATTTGTGAAGGGTTTGCTTCCCTGGACACAAAGGCATGGCTTTTGTTCAGGACATGTATTCCTGTATCTTCTGTTCTGCTCTATTTGTGGATCTCCAGGCTCTATGGGGGCCTCTTGATGAGGGAATCAGGTATTCAGATCAGATGTTGTGAGTGTTCATTGGTCGAAACATGCGGGGAAATGGGGAGTCTCCGACTCTGACCCTGTGTTTTAATCCGGCACATCACAGTTTCTTGGTAGATATCACAACACCATAAAGCCAGAATGCTGCGGGAGTCAGTGGCATAACAAAGATTGAGGATGGCCCCCCTGCAAAGTACATAGAGGCGGCCCCCCTCTGGACTCAATCAGAAGCTCTCAAGCCACCAAGGGACTTTGCTGAGGGGGGCCCCTGGAGCTTGAGCCGCCTCGCATCCCAGGGGCTGTGGGGCCTATGTTACGCCACTGGCGGGAGCATTCCTGCTCCACGCACCCGTAGCCATCTCCGAATGGGCCCCGAAATCCAGCGGGGTTGGGGGCATTTAATAAAACTATATTTTAAAAACCTCTTACCCTTTCACAGCCGTCATCTCTCCATCGTTGCTTTTTTTCCGCACGAGTCGCAGAACCAGAAAGCACGCCGGCACCCCTAAGCCAATCAAAAAAGACACACAATTGAAGGACGGAATGCAGAACAAATCAAAACATTCACCCCCAGTCAAGAGATCTGGGTTGAATCCATCATTCTTTTTCTCACCATGCCATAGACCTGGCCATATGCAAATCAGTCTTGACCCTGTACCTCATGGGAACAGTCCAGCCTAAACTACCAAGCTAGGTCCTGCCTGGACCGGAAACAAGCATCCTAGGTCCGGTTCCAGGGTTTCACCCTTCATCAGCCAGGATAGCTTGATTTCAGTGGCAGATCTGAGACCCTTTTAAAAGGCTGCTTGCATGGGTGGCACAATCAGTGCTGCCTGCCCACTAACAGCATTTGACTTACATGCCCTAGGCACACACGGTGCACTGTACTAGACGCTGGGTAGAAAGTCAAATAGGCCAATCATGGAAACACCAATCCATAAACACAATTTACACGGAGAGCATATGCACTTTAGAAATGATCAGCAGTGGTAAAGTGCCCAGAGTCATAAAACCAACAAAAACAGGTCAGAAACAAGAGGCCAAAAAGCAAAATGTTTGTGGATAGACCCGCTGGAAAAGCCAGGTCTAACACCCCTCTATTTCCAAATATTCATGGCCAGTGTGAGAAGCTCACACATCTATATAGGCCTGGGAGAAATGTTAATTTGGCAGGAGAAATCTGCATAATTTCCAAGTTTGGTGCTATGTGAAATTCTTACAATTAATTTATATTTTACAATACGCAATTGTGTACAATTTTTGCATGGAAGCAGTCAAACCAAAAATAGAGGGTCAAGGTATGGCAAGAAGAAAGGGGGTGGAGTTACAAAGGGCGTAGAGTCGGACAGTCAACGTACCCATTTATTTAAAAATGTATATATATATATATCAGCTGCAAAGTATTTGCCAACAAAGACAAATGTGAAAGCAAATCTGTTCTAGCTTACTTAACTGGTCACAAAGAGGGGCTACATTATAAGATATCTCATAGGGTTACAACACCTGCTGCAGAGATCACTGTTTGCCCAGAAATTGTGAGTGGATTATAATAGCAGGAAGATAACTCTAGTGGTTAACACAGTTCTGGGAGTTTTGTGTTTTCTCTAGCCAAAGTGTTGACTCATAAAGTTGCACAGAGGGTTCATGGCCCTGCTGCAGAACACATTGTGTAACATGCATATGACAGATTTGTATTTTATTTAGATAGGTAGGGGCATATCATCAAGCCCTGGAGATAAAATTATCGCCGCTTTAGCGTCCATTTTCGGACGGAAAGCGGCGATAATTTTATCGCCTAATCAGCAAGGTCACGCTATCGCGTGAATCCTTGCATTATCGCCCTTTCCCCCCAACACCCATCTTTGCATCTCTAATGAGATGCAAAGTGGGTGTTCCTGCCCTGACATAACTGGAGAAATGTCGCTAAGCGACATTCCTCCAATTATCAATGAGCACGCTAACCTGCAGAGCGAAAAGCAAAGTAGCGATAACCTCTGTTATCGCTACTTTCCTTACGCCTGCTTCAAAACTCACTTAGCCATGATATCCTATGTAAGGTGGATATCATGGCTAAGTATGCCTTGCCCTATCAGCAAGCTTTCGCCATACCTTGTGTGATTATCGCTGTATTTCCAGCGATAATCTCACAATTGGCAGCTTGCGCTCTGAATTTTAACGCTTTGGAAATAAGTGTTGCTGATAGCATGCTATCTCCGCGATAAAATTCTGAGTTAGCCGGCCATAATTATCCTCGCTCTAAGAGCGCTGAGCGATAATTATCGCATGGCCTTGATGATATGCCACGTAAATGGGCTACTGCTTTTGACACTGAGGTCATTTTGTTAATTCCAGTTCATAAGTTGCAAGCCTACTAATGTAGCAGGAAAATCGATTTATGGCATCAAGGTGCTGCAGGCAAACTGTAAGTCATGGGTTTAGATCCTCTTTGTATTTTTTCTCATTTTGTTGTTATTCTAAGATTGCAAAGAAATCATTCTTCAGGAAAAAATAAATATTGTTAGTACAGACAACTACAATCACTGGGTTATGTTTTATATCCTGACTTTGTGTTTCTTGCAACCATTCACTCTTAACATATATTGTCTACAAGTATGGACAGTATGTTATTTCTAGACATTGTAACCCTCATTGTCTTATGTAACATTTCCGGTACATTGATTAACACACTTGCATGATTTATTGTGCATCTGTGTGTGATGTGAAGCGCTCTGAGACCCTTCGCTGGAATGAGTAGCACTAAAAAAAAATGTAATAAAAAAATATAGTAGGTGCCATTTAAATCATTATTTGTGTAATTACTCAAACACAGATAAATCTCACATTCTTACAGTATAAGTACATCTCTTATAAAGGGAGTTGAACAAAGTTAAAACCATGCCTCCAGATCATAGTTTATCTTTAGTACTTGTGAAGTGATAACAAGTTGTACGCCTTTGTTTCCTTTCATAGCATTCGCATCTAGAGTTAGGTTCCAGATGGCTCCAAGCTATGATGATACCTGAACAAAAGGAGGGCTGATGGCCCTTTAAATCAGGCCTTTGTTATGGCCCAGCTGGATGTTAAAATAAGAAAGCGCCCTCACTGCCTACAGGTTTCTGCTCTAAACAAAATGCACACAACCTGGGGGAGCTGCTGCATTATGTCCCCGTGTCGTAAAATAACATCAGGAAAAATTCAGTATGTTTCAATGGAAAATTGCTGCTGGAACCAGGATCTGGCGGGTTCCCTTACTTAGCGACAATTCATGCATGAGACTTGCTCCCGCAGAAAATATCCCACCAAGCCACATTTTTTGCTCCAACCAGTCTCCTGCTGATAGTTCGCAAGAGCTTATTTAGTGTGTGCTCATGTAAAATAAGTTATGTGTGATACCATCTTACCACATTTGACTCTAAATATGAAATCACGCAAAATTTATGTGGAACTTTCCGAAATTTTACAGGAAATATTCATGCAATTTCATCCATCATTGCTTTTGTAGAAGATTTCATGTCCAATGTTCTTCAGATGGTTCCCCACACAGCAACACAGCATCCCTAAAGTATGCACGGTATACAAGCCATAAGAATAAAGGAGCATATTTACCAATGTGTCACGCAGCGTAGAAAGTCATCTTGCTGCGCTGTGTGACAGGGATAGGGCAGAAATGCACCATATTGAAAACATTCCTGCCTTTCCCAGCGCTGGTGCACAGTGTGCTGCCTGGCCCCAACGCTGGCGCTCTTGCTTCATAGTAAGTGTGCCTGAATTGTCAGGAGGATTGTTTTTGAACAGCAAGAGGCACCTTCCGGCACAAAAACAATCCTCAGAGGCATTTTCCTCTTTCTATGTGTGCTGCAGAATACAGCACACATAGAAAGAGGGACTAATTAGGACAAATAAGGAGACTTCTCCTCGTTACACCTCACCTGGGGATGCATAGCAGTTTTAACGCATTCACAGGTCTAACGCTTATGGTACATCTGGGAATGCATCAAAATCCATGGTTTTTGTGTGGGAACACTGACGCACAACCCAAAGAACGCCTCCCTGTAGCAGAGCTATGCAACGCAGCAATTTTCGCTGTGTTGTGTTACTGTGTATTTATCAAGCCACTCAGGACTATGCAAGATGGCCTTGCGTGGCTTGATAAATCGCATCTTAGGGGTTGTGTCGCTTTTGCACCCCGCTGCGTTTTACAAAAGCGACACAAGCCTTTGATACATATGGCCCATAGTGCAGAAGGTATACACGTTATAAGGTGTATACAGCCCAGAGAGATGGATTTTGGAGTGAGATTCATGCAATAAATCTTTAAAAACCCACCCCCACTGGCAGTGTCTCACCTCTGAGGAGACTCCATCATGGCTCTGCAACTTCGTCTCTTACAACGCATCGAGGCTCGGGCCCCTTTCTTGGCGGCTCCCTCGCTTCCTTGGTCAAGACCCAGCAATGTGCGTCGCCTCCGAGCTGTACAGCAGCAAATTTAATATCACCAGGAAAACAATGGCTGGAAGCCGGGCTTCTCCGCCGCTGAGGCCCACACGTCAGTTTTATCAGCCCCCGGACTTTCACACTTCAGTCATGGGAGCGAGAAAGAACACAGTCTGGTTCGAGGCAGGAGACATGGCAGCGGGCCCTGGAACGGAGGAAGCTGGCAAGCAGGCCGCGCAGATAGAAGGTAACGAGCTTGGCATGGTGGCTTCTTCCATATTGCCAATCTAGCACTTGACAAATCACGAAGCCTCTTCCTTAAACACCAGGCTGGCATCTGAATAAATGATATGACTGCACTAGCACGAGCAACTTTACAGCTCAATTCACCCAAATTTCGAAACTGGAGATCAATTGTTGATCGATGTTCTTGCATCCACGGCAGAGTTTTTTAAACTTTTGACTTCTGTGGACCCCCACATAGTCATTACTTGAACCCGGAGACCCCCACTGCATCATTATTGGAACCCCACTGAGCCATTACTGGAAGCCAGGCACCCAGGCCTAAGCATTTTCGATGATTTAACATGCAAAACAATACAAGTAAAATACAGATCAAACATTCGTCAAGAAAATACACACGTGTTGAAAGATTTTAATTCACAAGTATAAAAAAATCTACATTTTAAAGAGACAGGTGGAGCTTTTCTAAATTTAATTGAGGTGAATTATCATGAAAAGTACATTCTGTTTATTGCACTTGCACTGCTCTCACAAATCAATCTGGGGATACCAGCTTAATTTGTTGCCTCCAATTTCAAATTCCTTCACATTTACAGAACGTTTTTGAAATTTCCAAATTTAAATTTGCTTCTTTATTTATATATATTTCATAAATCTGTTAATTTTATTTAATTTTATAAACAGTTATAGACCCCCTATTTAGGCTTCTCAGACCCTTAGCGGTCCCCGGACCACAGGTTAAGAAACACTGGTCTACGGTTTCTCCTGTGCGTCCTGTGGTTGTGGTAGTTGGAGAGCACAGAGTAGTCACTAGGGTTGTGCAAAGTTTGCACAGTTTGTTTCTACTAATTAAGCAACATTTTGGGAAAAATACACAAAATCAAGCATAATTATGCAAAATGTGAGCACCGCATTTAGCGCTATATTATGGCGCAAAATGTGTACTCTCATCCATTGTGGATGCAAGAACCATTTTGTGATATAGAATAGTGCATAAAACACAAGTACAGCAAACAACAATGCTTGCTTTCTGGTTATTTGCATTTTTCTGAGCTTCTGCGCAATCATTTTGCCATGAATGCAGCGTTGTAAAGCAATGTGGTGTAATCGAGTAATTTCAAGAATTTCTCATAACAAATATAATAAAATATTCCTGAAATTACGAAATTAGCGTAATTGAAGTTTCGTCCAGGCCTAGTGGTTACTTACAAAGCTTTATTGCCACCATTTGGGCTAATGTATGGGAAAGTTTATCATATTAGCCCAGGGGCCATGTCTCAGACTGCAGGCTTGCATATTGGTATTGGGGTGTCAGCAATGCAAAATGACAGTACATACATCCAGCACATAACCTCCCTTACCTAATAGAGTTGAGCAGGTCATGTTCTAAGATGTCAGTTGGTGGGCGTTAAGAACAGTGCGCCTTATTACGATGGCGGTCGGACAAGCATCCGACCACCATCGCAGGGGGAGTGGGATCGCCGGACACGTATTCGTAGGTCCCACCTGCCAGATTAGGATGTGACCGCCGTTTAGGCGATCAGAACAGGGCTGCAGTACAAGGCGTAATAGAAAAAGGGATGTTTTGAAACATCCGTGGACTGTGTGCCCAGAGACCATTTGGTGTCTGGCACACAGTTCAAGGATGTTTAGGGGGGACCACATGTGCCCCCGAGGCCCACAGGGTACGGGCCCTGCTTGGGACCCCTGAAGTACCTTTCTGGTAGCCTTTCCATGAAAGACTGTGGGAAATGGACGTCGTAATCCCTACGGCGGTGCCTGCCCAGGCACCATCTTCATTGTAGATAAGAAGGTCCGACCGATGCCCTGAAGGGCTCCTTGAGCCTCTCCGAGGCATCAGTTTGTCCCTCCGAGGTGTTGGTCTGTCCCTCCAACCACCACGGTTTGACCGACTGCATCATAATGCAGCGGTTGGACCGCTATCCTGGATGCCGGTGGGACCGCCACCGACGGCCTGTCAGTGGCAGTCCCACCGACATAATAAGGCCAAGTATCAGGAGGGCTATCATAGTTCAGGTGGCAAAGTCCGAGTGGTGAGTGGAGGGTGCTCACTTGTGCCTCGGGTGGTATGGGGACACTGATTTGGCTCAAGCTCCTGCATGTGGTACAAGAGGGACCGAGAATCCCATGAGGGATGATGACTATCTCTCTAATGCAGGCTTCCTTCCCTGGTGGAATGGAGGGAGTAGGCTGTGAGGGGTGCAGAATTGGGCACTCCAAGTTTGGGATAGCAGTCCATGGTCCCTTATTAGCTTCGCCTCCCAGGGTTCTGTATCCTCAGCTGCTGGCAATTATTTGAATGCGGACACATTTCTGTTTATGCTGTATGCTTGCCATCGACCTTCCAAGGTGCCCTTTGCTTTAGCGACAACAGCCAACGGGTTTAAAACTGTGTACGAAATGTGCCCTTGTGATTTCAGTGTGAGAATGGGGTCAATTAACACTCATTGGCCAAAGATACTCTGCCCACTTTCCCCTTACTTATATGGTCATTCACCTGGCATTTTCAGGTTCGGCCTACTCAAGCTAAAGATCACCTCCAAGGTGGGTGAGTCTGAAATGACCAATTAAACAAGAGGACATGGCTACTTTAGTAGTGATAAGAGGTGCATTTTGGTATTGCTCCAGGAACCCGTAGGCGATTAACTCAACAACCTGACTACGTTCAGAGGCTCTTCTGAGAATCATTGTGTAAGCACACAAAAGCACTTGGCTTGGTGACATTGGGGCATGATGGTCCTATGCCAAAGCTCTCATTTATTTAAGAAGCATTGGAACACTGTAATGGAGGTCCGTATTCGCTTTTGAGCTCGAAGGCCAGTCGATAGTGGGTAGCATTTTTCTGAGTAAGAGTGCAACTGTGTCGGCGTCGGTGGTGTTCAGTAATTCAGTTTCAAAGAATTTGGATAGTTCATCCACTATCACTAGCAGTGACGTATCTGTATCTGTCGACAGGCAGAAATTTTCACTGATAAGGTCACATGGTACTCATCTTAGCGTATTGACTGTCATTGGCACTGAGCGATGCATGCCACTCGTGGACATGTACAATAGACAGTTTCAGATCTCTTTTTCCACCATTTGGTCCAGTCCAGGAAACCATATGTGTTCTCTCATCCTTGCCCTGCTCTTGTCTCTCTTTGGGGAAAATTGTGGGCCAGTTGGATGTTGTGTTCCTCAGGGATTTGTCAGAATGTCATGCATTTAGAATAGCTGACGTCTGTTGTCGCAGAACAGGGGTATGTCGATTGTTTCTCTCCAGAAGGTTTTTCTCTGTATTCTACTGACAGGTTGGGGTTTACCTGCTGAAAGTACTGATCTAGGGATGTCTCAGTAATCACTTCATCCATATTCATTGCCACTAGCAGAAAGGTGTCCGCAACAATCCCTGGTCTGGTCTTTTGCTTGATCCCACCGAATAGTTAGTTGAGGGGCTCACAATAGGTAGTTGGATGGGTTTCAGGCTCTGGACACTATTTTACAGTGAACTGATAATCTTGGAGTTGCAGAATCCATATGCTCTGCCCCTTGCAATAGTAGTATGTGCAGCTTGTAGTTTGTTACCATTCAGATGGGGTAGCACTAAATATGGCAGTGATTTGGTCTAAGTTTATCGCAATTGCCCCCTTTCTCGATTTGCGAATACCTCTGTTCAATGCCGGTGAACACTTGCTGCCACATGCAACTGGGAATGAAAACCCTTCAGTGTCAGTCCGGATCTGCACCACGAGTCCAAACGGAAGCTATTTTATGACCTTGGGTAGCATCCTCGACGACTTTGACCCACAAAGGCTCTTGGCTAAAGAGGACTTATATGAAGAAAAGTCTCCATGTGCAACGTTTAGGAAGTATCCAGCTGTAGATGTCAAAGGCATTATATTATCCTGAAGGAGTTTTTTCTGCAAATTAGAAGCTAGTCGTGAGATTTATTTTCCCTTTTGAACTGGATCTATTAGTCCTTGCTTAGTGGTTCTTTGTTACATTCATCTGGGCTGCTTGTTTAATTGTGCTTATCCATCACTTTCATAAGAAGAGCTTTACCAGGACCTCCCACTAAACAAATGCAAGAACGTTAGACTGAAATAGCATGTTCGATGGGAGCATTGGCCTTGTTTTGACAAAGCTCTGACCTCGCATTCATTGATTCATTTGAGAAAGATCAAAACATGCAGATACCTAAAGTCCCAACTCTCAAGTCATATACAAGGTATGTGCACATCCAACGAACACAAGTTCCATGGTACGTAATTGTGCTGCTCTCACATTGTTGCCTACCTTAAAAAAATATATGGAAGAGCTGGTGCAATTTTAGCTTCTGAATATTTTGGTCTTCCTGTGGAAATCATGGCCTACTGCAGAAAGATGGCCACAGTACTCTCCAGTCTCTAAAAAGGCCCAAAT
Source organism: Triturus cristatus (assembly GCF_964204655.1). Lineage (NCBI taxonomy): Eukaryota > Metazoa > Chordata > Amphibia > Caudata > Salamandridae > Triturus > Triturus cristatus. The sequence goes on along the minus strand of NC_140583.1, from coordinate 622,682,169 downwards.
ACCAGTAAGGTGTCTACAGTTGATCAACCTCAGGGTTTGATAAAATGTGCCACCTTAAGATTCTACAATGGTATGCAATGCAAAATGTGGACCACCTGCCTGAGCTTGCTTTTTACTGCCACTGTAGAGACTATTGCTGTGGTGAGAGACTGCCATGGAAGAAAGTTCTTAAAATCATCCCCAACACAGGTGTCAATGATGATTATAAAGTAGGCCTGGGTGCTGAACTTCGCTCCGTTCAGGAGTTTTCTGCACTCCACACTCCGCTGAACTCGCGGAGCGCAGAAAACTCAGTTTCACGATGTGCAGCTGAGTTTTTTCCCCACTCGCGATCGCGAATGGTTAGTTTGCGAGCACAAGCCTCCGCTCGGGTAGAATTTCAACCCGAGTGGCAGGAATACCAGCACAAACTGCAGTTCGCACTGCACTGTGCCACTTGCGGAACTTCGCAGAGTTTTTTGTAACTTCTCTGAGTTCCACATAGTAAAACTCCGCGAACTACGCCCAGGCCTTTTACAAAGCTGCCATTGATGAACTGAACACAGGTTTCGCTTCCGAAGTTAGTCCTAACTTTGAGTTGTTTCTTCTGTGGATTGCATGGCAAGAAGCCTGTGAGTCCCAAGGCGACGTCCATGCATGACTCTCAACAGGAGGAAATAAGAGCAAAATTGGCAGATTATAATTCTACAAGTCAAGAAATAAGTTCCCAAAGGAACCAAGGATCACACTTCATGCAATGTTCTGCCTGAGACATGTGACAAACATGTGCCAAGCCAGAGACATCTATATCAAAGCCTTATTTGCATTCATTGCCATCAAAGAAGAAAAGCAAGAGTGAGCGGACGTGATCACCCATACAGACAACCCACAGAAACTGGCATCCACACCAGCTACCAGAATGGGTAGCAGACATGCAAAAAGGTTGAGTAGCTCTTCTGCATCTGGATGGATTCTGGCTAAATAAGATTGGTGGTGGAAGTGTTGAAAATATTATCATTTCGAGGCAAATGTGATGAAGAGGCAAACAAAGAAGTCCACAGCCTGCCCGAGGTCTAAATATAACTGTACACACACCAAATGTAAGGTGTCCATTCAAAGGTTAACCACATGTAGCCTGGATTGAAATCAAAATGACCTAGCACTAAACCAAAACAGATAGGTGAAACCTAGTCCACATCTGATGATCACCCACACCAGGTTCTCCATCTATAGACGTCCAAAAGCACTACCACTGAATGCTTTACCTATCTAGTGGCTATTGTATGTATTTCCTCCATTACCCCTCCTGGCCAAGGTGCTGAGGAAGATTCAGGAGGGCAGTGGCTCAGTACTTTTATTAGCTCCACAGTAGCCTTTGTTCCTTCTTCTTCTGAGAACGATGTGGGACTCTCCATTGTTCTACACAGTGGACCTGCCTCCTTTATTGATCCCGGTGATTAAAGTATAATTTCTGAAAGGCTACAACATTTAGGTTACTGAGGTTGCTGAAGATGTCCAAGTCTCTAAAAAAGCATCAACCCTATCTAATTATTAAAGGCATTGGACACATTGTAGTGAGTGGTGTTTAAAACATGGTTGATCACTTTTACCTTGTGAACATTACCAGACTTTCTTAAGAGATGGTTTCCTTAAAGGACTGAGCACTTCAATATTAGATTGTTAGTGAACACCAGAGTGTACAGAACTCTGTGGAGTTCACTCAAATTTAGACCCTCAGCAACTACGGACAAGATTTGCAAAAGTAAGTTTGCATGTACGGATCTACTCACATGGATACACTAAGAGTAAACTTCAGATTTCTTTTATTCAACATTTCTGAATGGAGATTTACAAATAGATGTAGACTTAAGAGTCTTCCCCGCTCCAGTGAGACCCTAAGCGTTCCGATTGCCAATCCAGAATGGGCACTGCCACCAGAAAGATAACAGTCTGCCCAACTCGAAATAGAGTGGGTGGAACAAGGGTTTGGCAGACTGGATACCCCACCACAGTTGTAATGGAGTACCCTGTCTCCAAAACTTTAAGTTGGGCCCAAAGTTCCTGGTTTGAGGACAAACATTCTTAGCTAGCCTCAAGTTAACTTTTGAACGCCTGTAATAAAATAGGTTATTAGTTGGGAAATGTACAATCCTATCCAAGTAATAAGTCCCAAAATCTTGCTGGTTAAACACAGTTTCATTAATTTAAACAGTCTCAAACCATGGTAGCCATGCAACAGACAAGACAGGCTGAACTTAGGAAAATGTGTGAAGTATTTAACAATATCAAAATAGATAGAAAGTCAAAACACAATACGATAAAACTCCCACAACCAACATCTGAAGATCAAGAAACATTGTATAAGAGAAATGACACCAAAATGATGAAGGGGCAGATGTACAAACTTTTTTTCATTCGCAAACGACCCGATTCGCAGAATAGTGCCATTTACAAACAAATAAAAGGTATTTTTCAATGTACAAAGGCCCAATTTGGGATTTGGTAACCTATTACTGAATCTTACTTAAGTTGAGTTTGAGATGCGGTATTAGGAAGGGGCATGTTTAGGGCATCACTTCCTAATACTGAATTGCAGTAGTATGTGTGAATGTTTTGGGATCGAAATGCAGTTGCAAAACATTTGCATTTTACAGCCTACTTCAATTAGATGGTAACCCATTCGCAAATGGTAAGGGGTTCCCATGGGACCCTATCCCCTTTGTTGATGTTTGTAAAAAACAATTTTTAAGAGCGGGCAATGGCCCCACGGACCACCCCTACTCTTAAATAATGAAAAGAAAATTTTCAGTTTTCTTTTTGAAAAGCATCCCATTTCGGAAAACAAGCTGCATTTAAAAAAAAAAAATCATTGCTTTATTGAAAAGCAATCACAGACATGGTGGTCAGCTGACCCCATCAGGCCACCATCCCTGTGATTTTTGTGATTCCCAATGGGTCACAAACCGAGACCTACCTCATGAATATTAATAAGGTAGGTCTATTTTCGACCCACTGGGAATCACAAAATGTGTCAAAGACACATTTAGAAATTAGTGTTTGCGAGTACAAATCGCAAAAAATTGCAATTTGGTAATCGCAAACAATTACCAACGTACATCTGGCCTAAAAATCCTATTGAGTTCAGGAGAGAAGAATTTTTAAATTCTTTAGGTTACAATGTGCCAAGAAACAGCATAGTGCCTATGTGTAATTAGACCAGGACCGACACACAATTTGAAATTGACCATGATGCCCCTGAAGCTCCAAGGGTGGGATGCTCCAAGCCGGCGACATCCCAACCGCCGCATTACAAGTTTACCATCTGGCTGGCGGTGTTGTGGCACCATTTGTACTTTGGGTGACTGTGTGTCATGCACCATGTTGTACATGGCACTCAATGCATACACAAGTGTGCAAATGTAGGGAGGCACAACACATGCCCCATGCACAACCCACAATGGGCAAAATCACCCTGGGACCTTATTTGGGGCCTCCTACCTGCCTTTCCACCGACCTTTTCATGTCCCTGCCATGAAAAGGTTGGAGGAAAAGTAGGGTGTAATCAGCAAGGCAGTGCCAGCATCGGCATCGCTACCATTCAGCCCCGCTTTCCCCACTGCCCCGTCTGGATGCAGGATCCTGGCAGTGACAGTGGTCTTGCATGAGGCTTGTGGTGGTCCGACCGCCAACCTTGTAACTGGGCAGTTGGACTGCCAAGGAGGCGGTGGTCAGACCGCTACCATGGGATTGGCATTCTTGGAACCGCCGTATTTGGAATCAGGCCCTAAGTCTAGTTCAAGGACCTGATCACAAACTTACCTTTGGACTTAGTCTACTTTTTGGAAGCAGAAATCTTCCAGCGGGGCAAGGTAGAAGGCTGTCTCTGACAAAGTCCTCTTGAAGTCTCCTGTACATTGTTCGAGATCCCACTGACGCTGTTAGAATTGGCAGGAAAACCATCAAATTCAAATTTTACACTCAGCGAAGTTCTCTCATTGACTGGTTTCCATTTGGCCACACAGGAGGTCAGTCAACTTCGTAATCCTGGGTGCAAATGGGAGCAGGCACTGTCTTTTAGATCACCACAGCGGTCATAGACAGCAGGTCCAGTCCTCCTCTGTTTTTCCATTGGTCAAGGTTTTCTGAGGGGCTGAGGGCAAAGTGCAACTTATGTGCAATGGACTTGCCAGTGGGTGGGGATGACTCTTCAACACTCACTGGCTAATTGGTAAAATATTCCCTAGTGTAAACCTTCCCCCTTTGCAGCACATTCTGTTTGCAAAACTGCAAACTAACCCCCAGTGCACCATTCTCAGGGAAATCAATATTGCAGAAACATTCTCCCCCTCAAAGAAGCTTGTGGTCCACTCAAGTGTTTACCTAGGTAAACAAGAAATCCCCTTTCACTTAACCATACCAAACAAGTTCTCAGGCCAGCTCCCTACCCCACCGAGAACGGAGCCTCTGATCAAATGGTCTCCCTTCTCACAAAGCTATAAAATAAACAGTTCTCCCGCTGTTCCTTTCAAGTATGTGAAGTTCCTAGAATCTACTCTACTGACATTCTTACGGTACGTTGGGTCACATACCTCACCCAGGCCATCCTGCCAGGCCAAAACCATGGTCTCCACTCTTGGAGCAGTATTTCACACCTCATCAAATGGAACTTCTGACAGTGGCAGTTGCATGTAGGCTAGTGCTAATTAAACTACTAGATCTTCGGTCAGGAAAAGTATATCTTTCTAAAAGTTACTGTTTCTTCATACTTATCAAAAATCCAACTACATCATTGCATTGGATGTTTAATAAATATTGGTTGAAGGATTTTCTAAGCAAAAGATACAAAAAGTATTATTATACTTTATCTTTTGCTGTGGCTGAAGCCACAACCCTGTACAGTAAAATAGCTTTTGGAGGCTAGATACTGTTTGAACAAACCAACCCTAACTTGAAACATGTTCTACTTTGAAACTCTGTTTAAGAGTAGGGTTCCCGCCTCTCAAAAAGGGTTATTTTGATATGTCTGACTCAAGTTTAAAAGCTGCAGCAGTCAGGCTACACATGTAGGCCTGAAGCAATGTTTTCCCTGTCAGTCTAGTGGATGGCACAATATGTGTTGCAGTCCACAGGCATCATTTAACTTCCATACCCTTCGTCTATTTTCGGCACTGTTTACCAGGGCCGTATGGAAAGTTAATTGTGCAAATTGGAGATTAGCCAATTTGATCATGTTTTAGGAGTCAGTGCACATGCACAGGGCCTGAACAGCAGTGCCTCAGTGTGAGGAGTTAAAAAAAATAGCAACATCAATCCACACAAAATTGGGGTGACCATGCAAAAAAAAAAGGCATTTTTGTATGTCACCTCAACATTAATATCCTCTCTGATGCAGGCTGTGGCACCAGTTACCCCCTGAGAAAGGTGATGCACAGAGGAAGAGGTGGAAACTATTAAAACTGACAAAGGTGAAGACATGACAACAGCAGGTGAAGTGGGTTGATTAGGCAGATGAGACATAAGGCTTGCAATCAAAAAGATCAGCAGGGACCATTCATTCTCTATGTTGGTTACATAGCCACTCTCAGAGTGCCCTAAAAAAACCCTGTCAACTCCTGCATATTCCAAGATATTTCTACATGACCATCAGCCATGGGCCTCCTAACCACCTTTAGAGCAGCCATTGAGGCATATTGAGGGGGAAGTCAAGATATAATGTTTAAAAGCTCATCGAACTTAGAAAAAAACATTTCAAGTGGCATAGTAAACAAGCATTGGCATAGCCAATAGGTCTCGCCTTTGGGACCTTATAAGTGTTTAGCCATGCAACACTTGATGTTGTTGCACCAAGGATATTGTGCTGGATAACTAAACACTTATAAGGTCCCAAAGGCGAGACCTACTGGCTATGCCAATGCTTGTTTTCTTTTGGGGACACATTGCTTGTCTTTGCGCCATCAAATTAAATGAACACAGTCACAACCAAGCGTTTGCAATGCAACAGGTCTCGCATTTACACGAGTTTGAGCTATTGGCATTGTAAATGACAATACCTTTTATTTAAGTTTTGGTTTTTGAAACATAAAAAAAACATTGTCTGTTACAATGCCAATAGCTTAAACTTGTGTTAATACGAGACCTATTGCATTGCAAATGTTTTTATTGCAGATTTACATATTACAGTCATATGCAACTGTTTTGTGATACATATTTGTACTCAAGAGTGACAGCAGAAGTTATCGTGTATTTTGCTGAAGAGTCAATGAACACATAACGAAAAATAAGAACTGTCAAGTTATAGGAACTCTGCCAGACTCTGCCCCCACCGCGCCCACTAGGATTAGGCAGTGCCCAACCACCAGCTTGCTGCTAAGAGCCCATGTCTGTCACCCCGGAGTTTCCTCCTCTGTGTCATTTCGAGATTCCCTTTGTCTGGAATTACCCCATCTGTTCCCCTTGGCTTGGGTGTCCATATGCTTATACGCCCATCCACAACTAGGATACTAAGAGCCCCTCCCCGCAAGGCTCCAAATATATCTAGTTCCTTGAGAGCTGTTGTTAACTTCGCAACTATCTTTATACAGTTCTCAATGCATGTGCCCCCCCCCCTACACTCACAGGTTCAGGCAAGCGACAAGTGTAAAAGGGGCACAATGGGGAAAACCCCCCAAAAAAACAGTTCCTGGTGCGGCCTTTTGCAATGCTCAGCGATCAGTTGCAGGGTCCGGTCTAATATAAAGCAACAAGTATTTATTTATGCATTTTTATAAAGCGCGCCATTTACCCCAAGGTGCCCGAGCGCTTTACGAACAACATTCTCCAGTGGGCCGATTCCACACGCACTGCTGTAGGAGATGTATTCAGAACTGGAGCAGAAGGGGTTAATGTAATGTCTGCAAGAAAATATCACTGTACCAACAAGCCCTCTGTTCCAGCAGGTGCACAGACTGGGAAAGGTGTAGTGAGTATGTGTTAGCTTTTATCCCGGCTTCACCACTCACCCCAACAAACCATGTGAGTCACGGCAAATAACGTTGCCCTCCAATCCCTTGAAATGAAAAAAATAAAAAAATAAACCAGCTCTAGTTAGAGATTTTCGCATGCTGGTTTAGGTTTCACCTGCTGTTCTTTGTACAGCACCTTGATTTCGAGACCTGATATTACCATAACCATTGCCTGCAGCTAACTGTACTGATGTGATTTCTTGTACTAATGCACCTTCCTACAATGTACTCATGTTTTATGGTAATGGTAATTGTTTTATGTTTGTTGATAAAACTATGCAAAATAAAATATATATTTTTTTAAAGTAACAAAAAAACTGTAAACACAAATACATAAAGTCACTATGCAAAATAAAATGATTTTTCTTTAAAAGTAACAAAAAACTGTAAACACAAATACATGAAGTCTCGCACGCCTTGCAAGATACTCATACAGCGTGACTTAACAAAACAGGCTCGATTTGAAAATGTGGGCTACTTTTTTTAGCTATGTGGTTTGCTAACTGGTGCTCAGTCCTATTTTTTGTCCCAGTCTGACCCTGCTGTACACCATTCCTCATTTTATCAACCGTAGATAAGTGAGGGCAGAGTCCATTCCACTGGAACCGTAACCAGTGACAAACAGGCTACAAGCAAGGCTTTGTAGCAGATGCATCAACCAGCTAAGCTGCCTTGTCATCCATTGAAGTATGATGGTGTTTTTTTACACATTTTGTGTTCAGTACGCCTGTTTTCAGAATATGCCTGGCTTGCATTCCACGTGGCACTTGCTGCCAGGGTTGTATGCGTTTGTAACCCATTAGTAGATTATGCTACCTCAATGGCATTCTGTTAATCGGCCTCGAAAGGATGAAGCACTGATTCGGACCTGTGATGTGCAGATATATGAGGCGAATGCAAATGCACTGACCAACCCTACCCCACTACTGGCAGCCACGGCAGACAAGTCAGGCACAACTCGGAGTAGTGTTGTGAATTAGCTTCCAAGCACAGAAGAGGCACCACCAGGCCAACTGGGCCCTCCATCACTGCAGTGCCAGCCAAGTAAATCCATGAACTGCACCCTGATGCGGAGCCCAGTGAGGAGAGCTGCTCCCGGGTCACAGCCGAGAGCCCACGGGTAGAGGCCCATACCCTGACCAGCGGAGACTATAAACAGTTTTCCTCGCACACAGAGTGAAGCGCCGAGAGGACTCTCCTGGGGGTCTTATGTGTAAGACGTCCCAGCAAAGATGGGCTGGCGTGGACGAGGGGAGAGTGAGCTGCCGACAAGCGCGTGCATCTGTAAGGTGTTTTGTATGTGGTCGAGTCAATCACGTGCCTGACAGACTGGATGTTCAGGAAGCAATTAGAAGAGGTAGTGAGTTCAGCACAGCAGGCAGGGAGAGAAGGCTCAACATGCAGTGCGCACAAGCTCATCAGATAGTGAGTGGCCATTCAGAATGCAGTGAGTAGGCGATCAGGCAGTGAGCGGGAGCTAAAGAAGCAGCGAGCGTGTGCTTATCAGGCAGAGAGTGTAGTGCATGGATGCTTAGGAGGCAGAGTGGCCGTTCAGCAAGCAGCGCTGAGGTGGGCAGTCAGCAGGCAGGGAGAAGGACCATACACAGGCAAGAAACTCAGCACTCAGTGAGTGGACACTATTCCATGTTACAAAATACAAATCACTCTCTGAAAGCTTTAATAGAGTAATAACAATCCATTTTTAAATATTCAATCAACCAATCTGGGAAAGAGTAAACGCAAGCTCCACCATTTCCGCCAAGAATGAAAAACACGATGGCTTTGTAAAGATTCGCTAAGTGACAGTAGATGAGCTTTGGGTAAACGCGTTCCAACAGAAAGTCGCACACCACATGATGGCCAGACGGACCAACTGAAAGGAAATGCATGGGAAAGCCATGGGGGTGGGTGTCCAATCACAACAAGACCTGTGCCGGATTTCAGCCAGGAGACACTCACCCATGTATCCTTGGTCCATCTTCTTTTAATTTCCCCGCTGCCTCACAAATTCCAAATGCCCAGGAAGAAGCTGTCTCTGCTACGCACGCGTGCTGCATGTAGCACTACCGCTGGCTCATCAGCGAATTTTGAGACAACGTACATGCATAACGGGAAATGACAACGGGAAGGGGGCAGGGGGATGGAGAACACGGCCAACGGAGTGGGGCGGAAACAAAGGGAACGGGAACACGAAGAACGGGAAGGGGGCGGGGGATAACGTGTATTTCCGTTGCTAGGACACACCAAGAAGCAAAATGGCGTCGGGCTGTCCACAGTCCCTACGGACTACGGACACGCGCATGCTGTTGTTTGCTATGGACACATGGCAAGAGCAGCCATGTTTGTCCATGCAGACGCGCGCATTCAAGCCCTCTGCTAAATTCATTCCAAAAGGTGCTCTCCATGCGAGGGCAGCGCATGCGCTGCTTTTGTCAGGCGAGACCTAAAAAGATGACAGTGTCAGCCTTACATACACTAGTGTTGCCAAAAAAGGAATGTAACACGAGGCAGTGTTCAAAATGTGGTAACTGATGTGATACACACCAATGTTATTAAGATTGCAATAATTTTGCATTGTGCCAACATAAAATTACTTATTAAACATAATGATTTTATTTTGACAAAAACTCGAAAACAGAAAACAAACCTTTAATCCATTTGTGCAACAAGACAACTTATTGTCCAGGTGGTAGTAATAGTTATACTTTATTCGGTCACAAAGAACATACAAGTAGTATAAAACAACACAATACGTCATACAAGATAGAGGATAAAAACACACATAAGTATAAAAATTAAAAGTACAAACATAACTCTCCCCTGGAGCAGCGTGCCCCAGGCACACTAATTCTTGCAACCCAATACATTATACAGATACATGGTCACCTTGGTTGCACTGATTGACCAGAATAGATAAAGTGCAAGTGCTACAAGTTCAAAACTATGCTAAAAACAATTGAAAAAGGCAATATAAACAAACTGAGAGGGCAAACATTCAATCTACATTAAAGTCTCCCAGCTCTGAATAAACCAGCTAAAATGTAGGATGGTGCCAGGTGGAACAAGAGCAGCATATACCATAACGGGAGCCCCATTGTTTCCTGATCACATCCACTGCAAGCAGAAATCTACTCATGCAGAAAACCTTCCACTACTCGTATCAGAACTGAGAATGCAAAAAACAGGGAGAAAATGCCGTGACCCCGAGTTGCGGCAATAGGGTTGCGGTTCTAGCATGTTTATACAACAAACAGCTAAACAAAACATGTTCAGTGGTTTCCACCCAATCCGGACATAAGGCGCAACATTTTTTATCGGGGAATGGCTTGTTCCATTTACATATGTAGCTCTTCAGTGCCAAGATACCAACCCTAAACTTAATAAACAATGTTTAGGCCCAATACAGATTGACCTCGCCTAAGTAAACTTTGAACTATGGAGTAGGTTTTTAATCACAAACCTGCCAGTGAGGCTGTCACTATCTGAGTTCCATGTGTTTTCGGCTTATATATACAGCCCCAAAATAGTTTCTTCAAGAGAACTTATTTTTTTTTCAAGTTATTTTATTAATTTTATAGACAAGACATTAGCATTTCTGTTACAAGGTTAGCCAATCGTAGTTTGTACAACAGTGTTAACAGTCACTTCGAAACATATGCTTAGCTGAACCCACCTGACGTGGTTTAGTGAGAACAAGAAAAAAGATGATAGAAAAAAGTAGGAGAGAAAGGGGTGAAAGTAGGACACAAGAAAGGTTCTGTAATTGCGAGACTTATAAACGCCTGACCAAGCCGCCACATCACTGTGTTGCTTATGGTGAGATAGGGAGACACTTGAGTCCAACCGATCCGTATGGCCATAGTGATTGCGCTCAGTTACAATCTTCAAGAGAACGTTTGATAGAGGCTTAATAGAGGAAGAGTTCATCCACACAGCTTCCAAACTTACGGTATAGAGCCATTTTTTAACATGGGTCAGCCATGGGGTGATCAGGTTCCTACACACCTGCACAAATTCACTGAGGCCTTGTCTATAGGTTTCCAATTCCGGAGTGGACCAGGCCCTAACCCAGTAGGCCAAGGGTCTCAGCGCTGCCAGGTCACCAATCTGATTTAAGGCCATAGCAAGATATTTAGGGACAAGTGGAGTAGACTGGGGTGAGCAAAATAAATAACTTATAAAAATGGTTTTCTTTAACAATAAGGGAATCTAAGGAAGCCATGTGCCAAACCTCTGCCCCGTACAGTGCAGCCAACTGAGCAGCAACCTTGTACACTTCTACAGCTGGGGAAATGGCTCTCTGGGAAGTGACCCTATAAATCCTTCCAATAGTAGCTAATTTATGCAGGATGATAGCCTTACTCTTTTCGATGTGGGCAGACCACGAAAAGAAGTTACTTATTCCTGCTCCTAAATAATCAAAGTAGTGGATTTCCTCAAGCAACATGCCCCCAAGTGTCAATTCCAGCAAAACGACTGTGTGATCTTAGGGTCATGAATTTAGTTTTCTGAACATAAATCGCTAGCCCCCTGAGATTGCCAAAGTCTTGGAATTTATTTAATAGATTCTGGATTCCTACAAGAGTTCTTGAGATAAGCAGGGTATCATCAGCAAACAACAAACCAGGAATAGAAATACCACCAAGTTTGGGTGCATCATGGATCTCTCCAAGATCCCTACCAAAGAGGAAGGCACCCTCATTGACCTGAGAAAGTCCCAGAGGCAGGGCCTAGGAACCAGACTGAAAGGAGCCCTCAGGTCAATGAAGGTAATATAGAGATGGTCTTTCTGGATGTTAATATATTTCCAGAGAATCAACATAAACCTGAAAACTTGGTCCACTGTTTCAACCTTAGATCTGAATCTGGCCTGGAAGGAAGAAAGAACATGTTCATCAAGAATCCACTCCTGAAGTTTGGCTAAGACCTGGTGGCAAAATAACTTTCGGAGGATGTTAATTTAGCTAATAGGCCTATAATTGCCAGGATCAGATCTGGCACCCTTCTTGAAGATTGGTATAATAACAGCTCCCATCCAAGAGTCAGGAAGGCAGCATTAGACAGGATGTTTGTATACAGGGCCCAAATCTCTATCTCAGGTCCCTTGGAGTTCAATCAAAACCAGGACCTTTCCCAGGTTTCAGGGAAACTATGGCCTTTTTGGTGCCAACCTGGGAACAAGTCTATTCCAAATGCCATGTAATTACTATTAACCAGTGTGCATGACTCAATACTACGGTTCAAGGAAGAGGAGGAATATAGCCTAGCGAAATGTTGGACCCATAACTCTTGTTGAATATGATGAACAGTTGGGTATGAACATCTAGACTGCCATGGGCAATTGTATGTCAGAAGGACGAAGCATCTTTCCTATGGGAAACTCCTAACAGGTCCTACCAGTTTTGATCATCCCAGCTCTTCTTGCTAACCTCCAGTACATGCTTATAATGGTGTCTGGCCTCACGAATCAGTGGGGGGCTTGGGGATTTTGTAGCAATTAGCAGTCAGGCTATAGCCTGTCTGCAATCCTTAGAAAACCAAGGGGCCGACTCGGTGGCAGCTCTTTTTGGATTTCCAATACCCCCTCACCTTTAAAAAGATGATGGAAGAACATATGCCGCCGCATACTAAGACCGTGATAGATGTGTGGATGAAGACCAACAGATTCCTTGGATGGGCTAACATACTGACTGAACAGACTCCCCTGTGGGATAGTGACATGCTTCGAGAAGTAGGGAAACTAGCCTCCCTGTAACCGCCCAAAGAGCTTCTGGGGTCTCTTTGCACAATATCGACTGGCTCAACAGAATACCGATGAAGCTCAGGAAGAATAATGTATGTGTTGCTACCACCCCATAATGTATTTGTCTCCTGGTTATCCTACTGTTATGTTGTTGATTTACTTTAACTCCTACGCATATTCTTTTATAATTGTGTATATTTTTTCTGTTATGATCTGTGTATACTGGACCTCATTTGTGACGAAGCGTGATGGGTTACTCCTCCTCCATCTCCTGTATGCCACTGTGCCCCGTGCCAGTAAATTCTACTTCTGCGTTGTTTTTATTGACCATGTGATCTGCTTTTCGTTATGTATTTGTTTTTGTCTCTTTGTTTGACTGAAAACTTTAATAAAAACAATTTTAAAAAAATAGTAGGGAAACTACAGGGTTTTGGTAAATGGAAACTGATAGACACAGTACGTCTGGGGATGTATGGCGGGGACAGGCCCTGATCCTGTTCTCTGACCTGCAACGAGAGTATCAGCTGGCAGAGTCGGAACAGTATAGTTTACCTACAACTGGGACATGCACTGCAAAGACATCAAAAAGAGGGGGAGCAGCTTCCAGAATATAGCCCACTAGAAGACAGACTAGTGCTAGATCCAATACCCGAAAAGGCACTCATGTATATATAGGAAAATTATCAACAACTCTCCGGACCCCCTCGCAAAGTTGCGAGAGGCATGGGAGACGGACGTAGGCTTACTAGAAGATGACGATCCCCAGAGAAGTCACAATTAGGGCAAGATTCCGACTGTTTCAGCTGAGAATATTACACAGGTCTTACTCCACTAGCACACACATGTTGAAACTGGGTCGCATCCCTACAGAAGAATTCCGAAGGGGCTGTTCACAGAGAGGGACCTTCTTCCACATAATTTGGGATTGCCCGATCAAACAGCACTTTTGGGGGAAGGTGGTAAAAATAATGTCTGAGGTTACGGGCTAAGTAATGCCTATGGAGGCCAGGCGGCATATACTGTGTGTATCTGGTAAGCAGGTGTGGCCTAAATATCAAACAATATGGTTGCTGGTGGCTGCGATGGTGGCTAAGAGAAACATCGCTGGGGCCTGGGCCGTCGCCCAGCCACCGACAGTGATACGCTAGAAATTGGACATAGATTGGTGCTGCGCTGCAGAGAAAACAATATACGAGAGCAGAGGCTGCCCCAAGAAATGGGAAAATGTATGGAGCCAGTAGGAGGTATATAGGGGCACATGAGGGAAGCCAGGTCACCTAGCTGGGAGGGGGAGGGAGACTAGGGTTCACTCGAGGGGAATCCCCTTAAAATGATCTGTCAACTAACTAAAGACAATGTAGTGCAGAAACTTAATGTATGATGCCATATATGTATTATCAATCAAAGAATGTACTAATGCTATGTGCCAGCACTGACATTTGTTTAATAAAAAGAAGTAAAAAAAAAAAAAAGATGATGGAAGGTACCAAACACTTGATCATGAATAATAGCAATAAGAATAACATATGGATCAGCATCCTCATATGGTGTGAGAATTGAGGCAAAAAGATCAAAAATTATAGCAAGCCACGTAGGGCAAGAATACATTTTTGACCACTTAAACGCCCTTCTAGAGTTCCCAACAATAACATTTGTGTATGCTTCGTTCTGGTCAGTAGACTCAAACAACCCCACTTTAAGCATTACATGCAGAGGATTGGGGTCCCTCTCTACTCTATCGGTTATACAGAAGTTCTCCAGCCAATACCACAGGTTGAGCGACAACATTATATAATCAAATCTACTTTTCAGTGTACCTCTGCGAAACTTGTAAGCCCTGCCCGTACCAGAAACAGCCCTACCATTACAAGCCCACACCCTGGGAGCGATAGTAGGCAGAGCTTGTTGTTTGGCCACAGCAGAGCAGGATTTCAAAGAGGGATCATTCAATTCCGGAATGGCCAGAGCTTCATCTTTAGGTTTGGTGACTAACGTAATAATAACCAATGGCTCACAGGTACTATTGAAGTCCCCTGCAAGAATGAACTAGAGTTTATAGGACAGAGTCTCCAAGTGATTCTCTAGAATATTTAGTGTTGGGGAAGCACTAGTATAAGCCACACTGCTGTTATAGATGTTATAAATATTGATTATGGACCCATTGCTTGCCCTTATGGACAGCCTTAAAACATCCGGCGACCCAATGGTCAGGTCCCTGATGGCCCAATTAAGCAACATTTTTACCCATATCAAAATGCCCTCAGAGGGTCGGCCAGATGGCAGTGCATTCACAGAGTAGGTGAGATAACCCAACCTATGGAACGGCTCTAAAGCCTAAGGCTCCTGGAAGACACAGAGATGGAAGGAGTCGATACAGTCGCCTTAGTGAGGCTCAGCCAGCTTGCTGTGTAACCCAGCAAGATTCCAGGAATGTATCTGAAGCTGGCTGGCAAACCCAGGTTGCTCAGTCGCAGTACCCAACAGGTAGTGCCTCTGGGAGGAACATCTGTCTCTACCTCCGACTGCAATACCTGAGCTATAGTGCCAGCTTCATTTGGAAGAATGTATGATGTTACAACACATACATTTACAATGCATGCCTTTACAATGCAGTTTTTACATCACAACATCCTTTACAATGCATTCTTTTACATCGCATGCCATTACATCGCATTTTTAGACACTACCTTTACAACGCATTCCATTACAACGCATTATACCTTTACAACGCATACCATTACAATGCATACCATTACATTGCATTTAAGGTAAGTGTTGGATAGTATAGGGGTAATAATTACTATTCTAACTCCAGTGAGTGCAACAGTAGGGTAAGTGTTGGATAGTGTAGGGGTAAAAATTATCATTCTAACTCCAGTGAGTGCAACAGTAGGGTAAGTGTTGGATAGTGTAGGGGTACTATGCGTTGTAATGGTATGCATTGTAATGACTTGCGATGTAATGCCTGCGTTGTAGTGACATGCATTGTGATGACATGCATAGTAGTGACATGCGATGTAATGGCTGCATTGTAATGACATGCAATGTAAAGGATGTTCCGATGTAATGACTGCTATGTAAAGGTAGTGTGATGTGATGACTGCGTTGTAAAGGTTGTTTCCCCATTTGGAACAGACAGAGAAGAACCGTAAACAGCTATGGATTGCAGTCAATCTACACCACTTAGGGGCCGTTGCCTCCTGGGGCCACCCGTCCCAGTAAAAAACATTAAGCTGGAGACATGACTGAACAACACTTTCAAAACAGATACGCACTTGCATTGTCAGTCACATATTTCCATTATTGTCCCTCTGCTGCTCAAATGCTACCAGCTGAGAGCGGAGGACCAGCTAGGGTGTTCTCAGGACCTTCTGTGAAGTGGTATCAGTTGGGGGTACCATGTCGTTGGATGAGAACACAGGCCAAGCACATCCTGTGACTTAATATGTGCCTAGTGCTGAAGGTCCTCCTTATGCTTGCGGCACTCCTTCTGTCTGCCGGTGTGGACCCCACTCCAATGCACAGCACGCCAATCCTCTATCGGAGCCTGATCTGCAAAGCTCAGCTGGTCTCAGGACCCCCGAGAGCAGAGAGAACGTCCGGAGGATGCGTGGAACGTCCAGCTCTTCATCTGTAAAGCTGGGGGCCGGGTACATTTAGTACTTTTATTACGCTTTACATATGTTTTCCTATGCTACAAAGTAACCATTATATTTAAACTATGTAAATGATTTTGGTTTTCTGTAACTATGAAAATGCGATAGAATATGACTGAAAGTGAAGTGTAAGTGTACTAATAAATATTTCTCCACCATTCACCATTGACAGTACACCACCCACCCACAATAAAGCAGGAACAAAAGTAGCAGCTCATGACAAATACATCAACTAATTGTTCACACATCTACAGACCCTGACTTCTGTTCACCGCCCCGCACTGGTCCCCTGGATCCTGGATGGGGCCATAGTTCAGGAGTAATGTCTATATGTAAGAATTGTACAGCATCCAACAGGCTATTACTATTTTGTACATTACTTCAGATATCTGAACTGCGACTTAAGGATCCTGAAAGTGGATTCAATGATGACTTGTGTATATATGTGTGCCATATTGTACTTCTGTTGAGACTTTGTGACTGGATGTCAGAATGGTGTGATGAGATGGGGAGAGAGAGCATGCCCCGAATAACATTCAACTGAGACATGTAATAGTTCTTAAAATTCTAAATGCACTTCATACATGCATTCACCCTTTGGTTAAGTGTGTTCATTGTGTTGTAGGGAGTAATGAAGTAGCACTTGGCATTGACGACCGCTTGCATGTTGATGGAGTGCCAGCAGTGTATTTTCTTTTGTGGCGAGGTGGCTGAAATGCCACATGGGTGCAATAAATGGCACCTAAAACACAAGGAAAATAGGCAAATGCATATAATTTATTTCCACCCTTTGCCTTTCCTCTAGTGACTGTGGCATAGAGATAAACTGATGCACTCTATTAGTGATGCAAATCAATACCCGGTGCAAGCATCAGGACTGGCTTGCCCGAGAGATGCCTATGTTGTCAAAACTGACCCAATGGAAAGACCCAGTGGCCATGAAATGGAGTGCAGACAGTATTTGGCACGGGCAGGGATAGACTGAGAACAAGCTCGAGGTGAAACAACCTCCTACTCCCAATCCGCGACTTTGTCAAAGATCACTTCAGGAGTGAAGCAGTATCTGGCAATGACTGCTTGCCTGGAACTGACAAAGATGTGCATTCTGACTTATTGAACCAAAAATGTTTGGTGTTTGGTGTGCAACTTCATTTCTTATGTGGTCTGCATGTGAGTAGTTGGTGTTATGATTAATTCCATGTAGAAGTAGGTAGTAGCAGTGGCGGCTCCTCCACAATGGCGTCGGAGCATCGCCCCACTGCCTGGCTCAGAGCCAGCAAATGTAAAATAAAACAATGTCCTTGCATCATTTTATTTTGCATTTCCCAGCTCTTAGCCAGCGCTGGAGGGAGGGGTGGGGCCTAGGCATGGGAGGGGGTAGAACGTATCTGCGAACTAAAATTTGCGTAGGAATGGTAATAAGAAGTAATGACCGCGTAGTACAGGTAGAATACCCTCCCTAAGTGCTCATGTGTGTTTGACCGGCTGTCTCAGGCCGACCAAAACACACAAGCGCACTTAGGTTTTCTCCAGCTGAGCTGCGTTGCGCAGCCTGGCTGGAGAAACCCCCACAGACTCCCTGGTCTGAGCAGGGTGTCTTTTCAGCCCACTCAGGCCAAACCCCATGCAGCTCTGCAGCACAGGGATTGGAGAGTCTGTCCCAGGGGCTGCTGGGACCCAGGAAAAGGAGGTCAGCGGCTACAGGAAAGTTTTTTTTAAATCTGTTATTTCTACCCCACCCCCGTTAGCCCCCTCTCTTGCCTCACCACCCTTTTATTGTGGCGGCCGCCACTGGGTGGTAAAGTCCTGAGTCATCCCTGCCTCCCCGCATACATTAGCAGGCGTGTTCTATGTGCGGGGAAGCTTGTTATAATATGTTTTTTTAGGAAAAATGTCTATGTTAAAAAGTATTTTTAAGTAATACACTTTGCATCAGACCTAAGTTTTTTTAACACATTTTAAATTCTTAATGTATATTTACATCTTGCATGAACAACGCATGCGCGTGTGCGCATTTCTCACAAAGAAATGCGGATGCACGCGCACATGCGCAGTTCGTGCAAGATGTTTGGGCAGAAGAAAGAGGGCAGCCCGAGGACGCCGCAATACAGGTAAGTGACTTTATTTTTTTTAATTAAGTTGTCACAATTTTTTTATAATGGGGGTGGAGGAGGGGCCAATTTAGCGGGGGGCTGGCTAACTCCGCTCCACTGAGGAGTCTGAGATTTTTCCATACTCCGGATTCTCAGCAGAGCGGGGAGTAGGGAAATCTCCGCACACTCCGCTGGCGGAGCGGAGGTCTCCACCCGCGCGTAATTAATAGTACACTGGAGTACTACTTCATGTATTCTGAAATGAAATGTGTGAATCGGGCCCTAGATTACTAATATGTTTTGAGAATCATAGACCCTTCCGTGGTCCTACCTTACCATCCTGATGCACACCGTCCTGAGATCTTCACCTTGTGTTGAAGTCATTGAAAAACAACCTCCATTTGAGTCTTTGTCTGAGATCACACTTTTAGTGCTGACCAATCAAGGGACTTTCTTGGTGGCTATCACGTCAGCTAGAAGACTAAGAGGGGTAGCTGCATTAGTTAGATTACACAGGGTAGTATACTATAGAGACCAGGTCCTTCATTTGTTTCCAAAGTAACATCTAAACTTCATAGGCCAAGACAATGTTTTACCTGCATTTTATCAAGACTCTGGGATGACAAGAAAAAGATTTGCATACATTAGATGTACGTAGAGCTACTATCATGTAAAAAGTTTAGACAATCAGATGCATTTTTGTTACATTCAGTCGGTAAAGGAAACTAAAAATGTACAATTGTAATTGGTATATGGGTCAAATCTCCTGTAATGTATGCTTATAAGGTATCATATCATCAGTACCTGTTCTGGAGAAACACAGGAGCGTTCTACTCGAGTTATGGCAGATTCATGGACTGTACGACAAAGGGTTTCATTGGCTGAAGTATGCAGAGCAGACACTTGCTCATCGCATATTAACGTGTTTATTATTACAGATATTCATTTGTGCAACCCGAAGTATATTCCTTTGGAAATGCTTCAATATTGTAAATTCATGAACATATACATTTCTTACTTGGGGGTTGCAGTAAATTGCTGTAATTTTTGTTCTTTAGCTATAAGCATGAGAAGTAAAATATTTTAGCTTGCTTAATCGTCATTAAGCAGAAACTGGGACGAGGAAGACAGCAAGGATTACTAGCAATCTGCATTACTGTGAGTCAAAATCTTCCTCGTCCCAATCCATGTTTCCCTTTCGCCCTTCCTCCATCATTCCTTCTCATCCATCAAACTTGAGTACAACAGGAAGTGGGACAGGGGATTAAGAAAATATGGCTATGAATCACTGCAAAGGAAACAAGCATTAGCAAAGCCAATAGGTCTCGGCAATGCCCAAGCTGTTGGCCTTATCAATGTGAATGTCTTTTGTCCACGTTGTATGGCAGCACATCTGCTGTTCAGCATGGCTGAAAGTCACTGAAAAAGTGCTATGACGCGGCCAGCGTCGGCCATGTCATAGCGCTTTTTTGTGTGTCAGGAGGAGTTGGACAATAAAATTATCACAGGGGGCGAAGAGACAACGCATGCGCTGTCTACCTGAGACCTAAAACTGAATGCGTCCTAGTGTAATGTAATTTTGTTGTTGTTGCTGTTTTATAAAGCGCTAACTCGACCCAAAGCATTGGAGTGCTTTACCTGAGCACCCATTGCATGACACAGGGACACGTTCATTTTTGGTAGGCACCGTGAGATTAGGTAATTTGCCCAGAATCACAGGATGTTGATCCAACGTCGAGATTTAAACTTGGGTCCCCAGCTCTAAAGTCAGTAGCTTTGGCCGTTACGCCACATCCTCTCTGCATTAATGTTATCAGGCTCTAGAGGGGAAAGAAGCAACACGTTTGGGGTTGGAGGGAGGGGGAAAGAAGCAATCGGGCTCGAGAGGAGCAAGAACCAACAGGGATGGGGTGGGGAAGAAGGGGGAAGAAGCAACAGGGACGGGGTGGTGGAGAAGGGGGAAGGGGAAGAAGCAACAGGGATTGGCAGGTGAGAGGGGGAAAGAACCAACATGAATGAAGGATGGGTGAGATGGGATAGTGCGAGTGAAAACACAACCACTCATCTGGAGTGCTTAAACACAAATAACAGTAGCTCCAAACACGGGAGCAGTGGATGGATCAAGTACTTGGTCCATGCACTAGGGGAGGGTCAAACACAAGAAGAGGCATGACGCTGTATGCCATGGACAAACGGAAACGAAGGATATGAGAGCAAAGTTGAAACGAACAAATGGTAAGCCTATGGGTGATCCTTCTTGAAGAGACAGCATATGCGCTGTCTAGCAGAGTCCTAAACAGACTATAAACAGTTTTTAAACATAGAGGGTCATTCTTTTATCTAAAAGAACTCAAATTAACAATGCCTTTCTCGAGGCAGGAGTAGCTTCATTAAGTAAGAAATGGGAGGAGGGAGACTTGAACTAATGAAGATTACTGGTTAATAATCAGGTCTTTCACTGTCGTCCGGGCTGAGCAGGTCACTGGGCCAATCACAGTCGAAGGCCACCTCCATGAACCTGGCACAATATACCAGCAGACATGTAGTTGAAGAATACCACATTCTGCAGGTTTTGCGCCACCGTTTCAATGGAGATTGATAAGTCTGGACCTGCCACCCCCTCCACCCCTCTGTCGGCACACCATCGAGAATCCAAATGGTCAGTCATTTTAGCCACTTAGGCAAAATGATCAATCCTGAAGACTCGTGGTTACCAAGCGTTACCACGCAGTGTGGCTGAAAGCTCAGCATGAAATTGGATTAAATAGGGCAGCCTCCTATAATAATTCAAACTATGAAATTAGGAATGCATTTTTCTCTAGGGTAAAATAATTAGTTTTAAATTAAGGGAGAGCACAGCCACATAGGCATAAAGTATCCAGTAGTCTCTTTCTCTTCATACTGATAACAGGCATTTGCAATGCAATAGGTCTTGCATTTGCAAGACTTTAATATATTGGCATTGTAATGGCAATGCATTTTATTCATGTGTTTAGAAAACTAACACATAAATAAAAGGCATTGTCATGTACAATGCCAATAGCTCTGGGCCGTGACCTTACGGGAGTGTTGGGGTGGGCAAGTGAGAGGGGTGAGATGGTGTTGGGCACGGCATGGGAGATCCGGGAGATTAGGGAGTAAGGAGTACTTGTTAATGGCGGCCGCACGCCTTTATGTGCAAAATGCGCACCTCCCCACTCCAGGTGTGGGGCCGCCATTGGCTGGTACTCTGATAAAAACAAAAGATGATGGCCGCTATTGTTAGAGCGGATTGCCGTGGCAAAACAAAACAAGCATTTGCAATGCAATAGGTATTGTAAACGAAAATTTTATGTTGCTGGTTTTAAAACATAAATAAAAGGTATTGTCATTTACAATACTAATAGCTTAAACTCTAGCAAATGTGAGACCTATTGCATTGCAATAAAGGGCCTTCTCAGCCGCTTGTTAGATTGTAAATATCAGAGGAAAAGACCAGCCTGCGATGTCTTCAAAGCAGTGATAAATAGTGCAGTGAAGAAGATGTGGAAGTGTTGTAAATTACACAGACACAAAGTGTGAAGTGAGAGTTACATATGATCCGAGCTATAAACACTAATAAAACACTCAAATACCTTTCGCTCTGTGATTAAACTGTAACGGCTGAGGAGAAAGAGCAGAGGGGGGACTATTTCCTGCCCTCTCGTGATTTGAGTGTGCAGTGTGGCATTGGGTAATGTCATTGCTATCTTTTGCCTAATAAAAAACACTCCAGCTGTAGTAGGGCCCTGGCTTCACCTCCTGGTGCAGGGCGGATTGTGCTTTTAGGGAGGTCTTGGCTGCAGTTCCGGCCTCGTACAGTGCCCCTGTTATTACTAATGAGCAAGGGGCGCTGAGGTGGTGGTACTGGTATTGGTGGTGGTGGTATTCGTATTGGTGGTGGTGGTGGTATTGGTATTGGTGATATTGTGGTGGTGGTCTTGGTATCGATGGTATTGGTGGTGGTGGTGGCATTGGTGGAGGTGGTATTGGTGGTGGCGGTATTGGAATTGGTGTTGGTGGTATTGGTGGTGGTGGTATAGGTATTAGTATTGGTGATGGTGGTACTGGTATTGGTGGTGGTGGTGTATTGGTGGTGGTGGTATTAGTTGTGATGGTATTTGTGGTGGTGGTATTGGTGGTGGTGGTGGTATTGGTGGTGATGGTATTGGTGGTGGTATTAGTGGTGGAATTGATACTGGTGGTGGTGGCATTGGTGGTATTGGTGGTGGTGGTGGTATTGGTGGTGATGGTATTGGTATTGGTGGTGGTGGTGGCATTGGTGGCATTGGTGGTGGTATTGGTGGTGGTATTGATGGTGGTGGTATTGGTGTTGGTGGTGGTATTGGTGGTGGTGGTATTGGTGGTGGTATTGGTGATGGTGGTATTGGTGCTGATGGTGGTATTGGTGGTGGTATTAGTGGTGGTGGTCTTGGTGGTGGTAGTATTGGCATTGGTGATACTGGTGGTGGTTGTATAGGTGAGTGTATTGATGGTGGTGGTGGTATTGGTGGTGATGGTGGTATTGGTGGTGGTATTGGTGGTGGTGGTATTGGTTGTGGTATTGGTGGTGGCGGTGGTATTGGTGGTGGGGTATTGGTGGTGGTGATATTGGTGGTGGTGGTAATGGTGGTGGTGGTGGTATTGGTGGTGGTAGTGTGGTGGTGGTGGGATTGGTGGTGGTGGTGGTAATGGGTGTGGTGGTATTGGTATTGGTGGTGGTATTGGTACTGGTGGTGGTATTGGTGGTGGTGGTGGTATTAGTGGTGGTGGTGGAATTGGTACTGGTAGTGGTGGCATTGGTGGTATTGGCGGTGGTGGTGGTATTGGTGGTGGTGGTATTGGTGGTGGTATTGGTGGTGGTGGTAGTGGTATTAGTGGTGGTGATATTGGTGGTGTTGGTATTGATGGTGGTAGTGGTGGTGGTCTTGGTGTTGGTGGTATTGGTGGTGGTAGTATTGGCAGTGGTGATATTGGTGGTGGTGGTATTAGTGGTGGTATTGATGGTGGTGGTGGTATTGGTGGTGATGGTAGTATTGGTGGTGATGGTAGTATTGGTGGTGGTGATATTGGTGGTGGTGGTATTGATGGTATTGGTGGTGGTGGTGGCATAGGTATTGGTGGTGGTATTGCTACTGGTGGTGGTATTGCTACTGGTGGTGGTGATATTGGTGAAATTGTTGGTGGCATTGGTGATCGTGTATTGGTAGTCTTGGTGGTGGTATTAGTGGTGGTATTGATGGTGGTATTGGTGGTGGTATTGGTGGTATTTGTGGCGGTGGTATTGGTGGTGATGGTATTGGTATTGGTATTGGTATTGGTGGTGGTGTTGGTGTTATTGGTGGTGGGGATGGTATTGGTGCTGGTATTGGTTCTGGTGGTATTTGTGCTGGTATTGGCATTGGTATTGGTGGTGGTATTGGTGGTGATGGTATTGGTGGTGATGGAGGTGGTGGTATTGGTGGTGGTGGTATTAGTGGTGGTATTCATGGTAGTGGTATTGGTGGTGGTATTGCTACTGGTGGTGGTGGTATTGGTGATATTGTTGGTGGCATTGGTGATCGTGTATTGGTAGTCTTGGTGGTGGTATCAGTGGTGGTATTGATGGTGGTGGTGGTATTGGTGGTGGTGTTGTATTGGTGGTGGTATTGGTAGTAGTGGTATTAGTGGTGGTATTGGTGGTGGTATTGGTGGTATTTGTGGCGGTGGTATTGGTGGTGATGGTATTGGTATTGGATTGGTGGTGGTGTTGGTGTTATTGGTGGTGGTGATGGTATTGGTGCTGGTATTGGTTCTGGTGGTATTTGTGCTGGTATTGGCATTGGTATTGGTGGTGGTGGTGGTATTGGTGGTGATGGTATTGGTGGTGATGGAGGTGGTGGTATTGGTGGTGGTGGTATTTGTGGTGGTATTGGTGGTGATGGTGGTATTGGTGGTGGTATTGGTGGTGGGGTATTGGTGGTGGTGGTAATGGTGGTGGTGATGGTATTGGTGGTGGTGGTATTGGTGGTGGTATTGGTAGTGGTAATGGTGGTGGTGGTATTGATATTGGTGGTGGTATTGGTACTGGTGGTGGTGGTATTGGTGGAGGGGTATTGATGGTCGGGTATTGGTGGTGGTATTAGTGGTGATGGTATTGGTGGTGGTGGGATTGGTGGTGGTGGTGGTATTGGTGGTGATGGTATTGGTATTGGTGGTGGAATTGGTACTGGTGGTGGTGGCATTGGTGCTGGTATTGGTGGTGGTGGTATTGGTGTTGGTGGTATTGGTGGTGGTGATATTGGTGGTGATGGTGTTGGTATTGGTGGTGAAATTGGTAGTGGTGGTGGTGGCATTGGTGGTATTGGTGGTGGTATTGGTGGTGGTATTGTTGCTGGTGGTGGTGGTATTGGTGGTGGTTTAAGTGGTGGTGGTATTGGTGGTGGTGGTAGTGGTCTTGGTGTTGGTGCTATTGGTGGTGGTAGTATTGGCAGTGGTGATATTGGTGGTGGTATTGGTGGTGGTACTTATGGTGGTGGTGGTACTGGTGGTATTGGTGGTGGTGGTAGTGGTGGTGGTGGTATTGGTATTTATGGTGGTATTGGTGGTGGTATTGGTATTGGTGGTGGTATTGGTACTGGTGTTGGTGGTATTGGTGATATTGGTGGTGGTATTGGTGGTCGTTTAGGTATTGGTGGTGGGGTATTGGAGGTGGTATTGCTGGAATTGGTGGTGGTGCTACTGGTGGTGGTGGAGGTGGTGGTATTGGGGGTGGTATTGTTATTGGTGGTGGTATTGGTATTTGTGGTGGTATTGGTACTGGTGGTGGTATTAGTGGTGGTGGTATTGGTGGTGGTGTTAGTGGTGGTGGTATTTGTGGTGGTGTTAGTGGTGGTGGTATTTGTGGTGGTAGTGGTGTTATTGTTGGTGGTGGTATTGGGGGTGGTCCTATTGGTGGTGGTATTGGTGGTGGTGGTGGTATTGTTGGTGATGGAGGTATTGGTGTTGGTACTGGTGGGGGTAGAATTGGTGGTGGTGGTTTTGGTGGTAGTGGTATTGGTGGTGGTGGTATTGATGGTGATGGTATTAGTGGTGGTGGTGATGGTATTGTGGTGGCATTGGTATTGGTATTGGTGGTGGTGGTATTGGATTGGTGGTGGTGATATTGGTGGTGCTATTGGTGGTGGTGGTATTGGTCATGTTGGTATTGGTGGTGGTGGTGGTATTGGTGGTGGTATTGGTAGTGGTAGTATTGGTGGTGGTGATATTGGTGGTGGTTGTATTGGTGGTGGTGGTATTGGTGATGGTGGTATTGGTGGTGGTGGAGGTGGTGGTATTGATGGTGGTGGTGATATTGGTGGTTGTGGTTGTATTGGTGGTGGTGGTGGTATTGGTAGTCTTGGTGGTGGCATTGATAGTAGTGGTTGTATTGGTGGTGGTGGTATTGGTGGTGGTATTGGTGGTGGTGTTGGTATTGGTGGTGGTATTGGTAGTAGTGGTATTAGTGGTGGAATTGGTGGTGGTGGTATTGGTAGTATTTGTGGTGGTGGGGGTGGTATTGCTGGTGGTGGTATTGGTATTGGTGGTGGTATTGGTGTTGGTGGTATTGGTGCTGGCACTGGTGGTATTAGTTGTGGTGGTATTGGTATTGGTGCTGGTATTGGCATTGGTATTGATGGTGGTGGTATTGGTGGTGGTATTGGTGGTGATGGAGGTGGTGGTATTGATGGTGGTGGTGGTATTGGTGGTTGTGGTATTGGTGGTGGTGATATTGGTGGTGGTGGTGGTATTGGTGGTGGTATTGGTGGTGGTGGTATTGGTGGTGGTGGTATATGTGGTGGTATTAGTGGTGGTGGTATTGGTGGTGGTCGTGGTGTTGGTGGTGGTAGTATTGGCAGTGGTGATATTGGTGGTGGTGGTATTGGTGATGGTACTGATGGTGGTGGTAGTATTGGTGGTGATGGTGGTATTGGTGGTATTAGTGGTGGTGGTGGTATTGGTGTTGGTGGTGGTATTGGTACTGTTGGTGGTATAGGTACTAGTGGTGGTGGTATTGGTGACATTGGTGGTGGTATTGGTGGCCGTGTAGGTTTTGGTGGTGGGGTATTGGTGGTATTGGTGGTGGTGGTGGTATTGGTATTGCTGGAGGTGGTACTGGTTATGATGGTGGTATTGGTGGTGGTATTGGTGGTGGTATTGGTATTGGTGTTGATATTGGTGGTAGTATTGGTACTGGTGGTGGTGGTATTAGTGGTGGTGGTATTTGTGGTGGTGTTAGTGGTGGTGGTATTTGTGGTGGTAGTGGTATTATTGGTGGTGGTATTGGTGGTGGTCATATTAGTGGTGGTATTGGTGGTGGTGGTGGTACTGTGTGGTGGTATTGGTGGTGGTGGTTTTGGAGGTAGTGGTATTGGTGGTTGTGGTTGTATTAGTGGTGGTGGTGGTATGGGTAGTCTTGGTGGTGGCATTGATAGTAGTGGTTGTATTGGTGGTGGTGGTGGTATTGGTGGTGGTGTTGGTATTGGTAATGGTATTGGTAGCAGTGGTATTAGTGGTGGAATTGGTGGTGGTGGTATTGGTAGTATTTGTGGTGGTGGGGGTGGTATTGCTGGTGGTGGTATTGGTATTGGTGGTGGTATTGGTGTTGGTGGTATTGGTGCTGGCACTGGTGGTATTAATTGTGGTGGTATTGGTATTGGTGCTGGTATTGGCATTGGTATTGATGGTGGTGGTATTGGTGGTGATGGAGGTGATGGTATTGATGGTGGTGGTGGTATTGGTGGTTGTGGTATTGGTGGTATTGGTGGTGGTGATATTGGTGGTGGTGGTGGTATTGGTGGTGGTTGTATTGGTGGTGGTATTGGTGGTGGTGGTAGTCGTATTGGTGGTGGTGGTATAGGTGGTGGTATTAGTGGTGGTGGTATTGGTGGTGGTCGTGGTGTTGGTGGTATTGGTGGTATTGGTGGTGGTAGTATTGGCAGTGGTGATATTGGTGGTGGTGGTATTGGTGATGGTACGGATGGTGGTGGTAGTATTGGTGGTGATGGTGGTATTGATGGTATTGGTGGTGGTGGTGGTATTGGTATTGGTGGTGGTATTGGTACTGTTGGTGGTATAGGTACTAGTGGTGGTGGTATTGGTGACATTGGTGGTGGTATTGGTGGTCGTGTAGGTTTTGGTGGTGGGGTATTGGTGGTGGTGGTGGTATTGGTATTGGTGGTGGTGGTACTGTTTATGATGGTGGTATTGGTGGTGGTATTGGTGGTGGTATTGGTATTGGTGTTGATATTGGTGGTAGTATTGGTACTGGTGGTGGTGGTATTAGTGGTGGTGGTATTTGTGGTGGTGTTAGTGGTGGTGGTATTTGTGGTGGTAGTGGTATTATTGGTGGTGGTATTGGTGGTGGTCATATTAGTGGTGGTATTGGTGGTGGTGGTGGTATTGGTGGTGATGGGGGTATTGGTGGTGGTACTGTGTGGTGGTATTGGTGGTGGTGGTTTTGGGGGTAGTGGTATTGGTGGTGGTGGTATTGGTGGTGGTGGTATTGGTGGTGGCATTGGCGGTGGTATTGGTGGTGGTGGTATTGGACTGGTGGTGGTGCTATTGGTTGTGTTGGTATTGGTGGTGGTGGTGGTATTGGTGGTGGTATTGGTAGTGGTGGTATTGGTGGTGGTGGAGGTGGTGGTATTTATGGTTGTGGTGATATTGGTGGTTGTGGTTGTATTGGTGGTAAGTGTGGTATTGGTAGTCTTGGTGTTGGTATTGATGGTGGTATTGGTGGTAGTTGTGGTATTGGTGGTGGTGGTGGTATTGGTGGTGGTGGTATTGGTGGTGATATTGGTGGTGGTGTTGGTATTGGTGGTGGTATTGGTAGTAGTGTTATTAGTGGTGGAATTGGTGGTGGTGACATTGGTAGTATTTGTGGTGGTGGTGGTGGTATTGGTGATGTTGGTATTGGCATTTGTGGTGGTATTGGTGTTAGTGGTGTTGGTGGTGCTATTGGTGTTGGTGGTATTAGTGCTGATATTGGTAGTAGTGGTATTAGTGGTGAAATTGGTGGTGGTGGTATTGGTAGTATTTGTGGTGGTGGTGGTATTGGTGGTGGTGGTATTGGTTGTGGTATTGGTGGTATTGGTGCTGGTATTGGTGGTATTAGTTCTGGTGGTATTGGTATTGATGGTATTGGTGGTGGTATTGGCATTGGTATTGGTGGTGGTGGTGATATTGGAGGTGGTGGTATTGGTGGTGGTATTGGTGGTAATGGAGGTGGTGGTATTGATGGTGGTGGTGGTATTGGTGGTGGTGGTATTGGTGGTAGTGGTGGTATTGGTGTTGGTGGCATTGATGGTATTGGTTGTGGTATTGGTGGTGGTGGTATTGGTATTGGCGGTGGTGGTGGTATTGGTGATATTGGTGGTGGTATTAATGGTGGTGGTGTTCGTGGTGGTGGTATTGGTGGTGGTAGTGGTGGTGGTCTTAGTGTTGGTGGTATTGGTGGTGGTGGTATTGGCAGTGATTATATTGGTGGTGGTGGTATTGGTGGTGGTACTGATGGTGGTGGTAGTATTGGTGGTGGTGGTAGTATTGGTGGTGGTGGTATTGTTGGTGGTGGTGGTGGTGGTATTGGTATTGGTGCTGGTATTGGTATTGGTGGTGGTATTGGTACTGGTGGTGGTGGTATTGGTGACATTGGTGGTGGTATTGGTGGTCGTGTAGGTACTGGTATTAGTGGTGGTGGATTTGGTGGTGGTGGTATTGGTGGTGGTAATGGTGGTGGTCTTGGTGTTGGTGGTATTGGTGATGGTAGCATTGGCAGTGGTGATATTGGTGGTGGTGGTATTGGTGGTGGTACTGATGGTGGTGGTGGTATTGGTGGTAATGGTGGTATTGGTGGTGGTGGCATTGGTGGTGGTGGTATTGGTATTGATGGTGGTATTGGTACTGGTGGTGGTGGTATTGGTGGTCGTGTAGGTATTGGTGGTGGGGTATTGGTGGTGGTGGTATTGGTGGTGGTGGTATTGGTGGTATTGGCATTGGTGGTGGTGGTACTGGTTATGGTGGTGGTATTGGTGGTGTTATTGGTGGTGGTATTGGTATTGGTGGTGATATTGGTGGTGGTACTGATGGTGGTGGTGGTCTTGGTGGTAATGGTGGTATTGGTGGTGGTGGCATTGGTGGTGGTGGTGGTACTGGTGGTGGTGGTATTGGTGACATTGGTGATCGTGTAGGTATTGGTGGTGGGGTATTGGTGGTGGTGGTATTGGTGGTGGTGGTATTGGTGGTATTGGCATTGGTGGTGGTGGTACTGGTTATGGTGGTGGTATTGGTGGTGTTATTGGTGGTGGTATTGGTATTGGTGGTGGTATTGGTATTGGTACTGGTGGTGGTGGTTTTGTGGTGGTGTTAGTGGTGGTGGTATTTGTGGTGGTGTTAGTGGTGGTGGTATTTGTGGTGGTAGTGGTGGTGATATTGTTGGTGGTGGTATTGGTGGTGGTCATATTGGTGGTGGTGGTGGTAGCATAGTGCCCAGCTTCTTCCCTGCCAACGTGGCCTCTGTGAATTTCACCTTACCCAGATGATACTGTAAAGACAGATACAACAGCTTGAGGGTATCTGGGTAAAGAGATTTGATCATGAACTTTGCTCACAAAATATTTGCGAAGTCTACATGGTAAACCAGCTTCAAGGCACTCAAACCTGGCTTCTTAACCATCAGTATCTCATGCCTGTAGGGAAAAATTCCACAATCCATTTACTCACAGTCTAGAAAATACCCATGTTAGCTCTCATATCATGTGTGCTGCTTGTCTCTTATTCACTTTCATTTCTATGCGTGACAAATGACTTTGACAGTATGAAGGAAAATCCCTTTTAAAGCATCTTTTAAGCCTACCTCCCTCAGCATCCACTGAGATAATACATCAGGAAGTAGGATTACAGTATCTAGCAGATTTGATCTCACCATGTCCGCTGCTGCTATGGAGTTCCATCTGGGCTAAAGATGAGACTAATTTTACAAAGTCAATTATTATGGATTGTTTATAACTGGATAAGACAATGTGTATCCCCTGGCTTAGATACATCAGCAACACATCCAGCAAGCTGTTTAATCTATCAATTCAGTTGAATCTTGTACAGGTGACTGCCCTAACCAAACTGGCAAGTAAGGATGTTTTTATGAATTATAAAATGGAATCTCATATGAGATTGGCAGGGGGGAAATCAACTTCTATATTTCATCAATTAATCGAGACTAAGAAGGGTTTTCAAAATGATTTAACGCAGGTTATAAAGCCAACACACCGTTTTGTATTAACGAGACTTAGACTTGGAATTGTACATCATTTAGTTGCTTTCCCTGTAATTAAATCCTGTCCCCCAGATTTGACTCCTTGGCCCTGTGATGGGCAGTCCAAGCAAAGCACTAGCATATGCGACGTTACAACGCATGTGATACATCACATGCCATTACAACACGGTTGTTACAACGACCGCGTTGTTACATTGCATACCATTACAACGCAAGTCGTTACAACGACTTGCTGTAGCGGGCGCTGGATGTTGGAATAGTAGAATTTACTATTCCAACTCCAGTCTTTGCAACAGTAGGGAAGGTGTTGGATTTTAAATCCAACACCTTCTGCCCCCTACAGCAAGTCGTTGCAACGACTTGCGTAGTAATCGTTTGCAATGTAACAACGTGGTCGTTGTAACGACCACGTTGTAGTGGACTGCGTTGTTGCGCATTCGTTGTAAACGTTGTCTCCCAAAGCACTATTCACTTTATGCTCTTTTGTCATTTTTATTCAAATTTTAGGTGTCACTATTTAAAAACGCTTTTTTTTAAACAAAATGTGAGAACGCATATAGCTGCAATGAAATTACTGGCTGAACTTAATGATCTTGGGGTCTGTTATAATGTCACCTTATTTAGTCTAAAAGCTATAAATAAACTGAAAACATTGCCCTTTAAAAGCTAATATGTAACTGACAAGGACTTGATTTTATGTAATTTACTTAAAACCCTTTTAAAATAATTGCTCTTTCATTGTAATGTACTTTTAAAATTGAAACTGCTTTTATTGTTGTTTGTACATACAGAATAAAACGTATTTTAAAGTGACAGTATTAGTGGATGCATAGGCTTGGATACATCCTTAAACCACTTCAGTACAGAGCACATAAATTTCCACATATCCAAAAGAGACATGTTTTGGCCTGATATTGACTTATCAAAATGGGCTACTCCAACATCTGTGTGATGGAACCTTCCATCTGCAATTGTCCTTTTCAGCATCACTTTTCACAACATAATAAATGTTGTTTGGGGTACATGTGACTCTGGAATATATCAGGGGTTGGATGTGCACAAGCCAAATAAGTGGAGGGTGTACAGATTCTCGTGTGCCACAGAGGTATCACTCTCTGAACCGGGGGAGTGTTCTTGTCAAAAGTCCATCCAGCGTTGTCTACCATTAGGCCACGTCCCTCTGGGCGCTACATGGATTTGTCGCGTTAGCGAGATTTGGGTTTTGTGCGAAATTCAATGGAGGTGAGATAAATCTTGATCCATAGTTTGTAAAGAAACTTTATTGAATTCATCCAGTTAAACGATGTGAAACATCATCCTGATGTAGTTGAATTTCTTTTCAATGAGATCCCAATGCATTTCGGGCTCACTGGGGGCCCTTCATCAAGGGAATCTAAACAATAAGATGAACTGGTGTGAAAAATGAGGGACCACGTGTAATGAAAAACATTGTATGATGTGACTGGTGGATTAATGCGGTGGTATCCAGAGTGAAAACGAGGTGTGAGGAAAAATACAAGAGAAAAATTGATCACTACACTTGATTCCATAGTGACATGCAGTTTTCAATGAGGTGAGTAGAGAAAGGTTATTCTCTGTGTACTGCAGTGTATTGAGTCACAATTATGACTGACTTTCAATGAAGCTCAAAAAAAGATGAGGAGAAATGTGAGGTGCCGTTAGAAAAACCAACAGGTATGTGTGGGCAAAATTCGTGAAGGAAATAAACCGTGGGAGTGCCAACCGTGCAAGGATGTGAAACGCGTGCAGTTAAAGCGCTCTCTAAAAAAGTGCCAGCGAAAATGAGTGAGCAACGGAATAACGTGTGTGAGAGCGTTTATGCCACGGGTGTAAGATTGTGCAGCGGGGGTGAGACGCTAGGCTATCACTGAAGTGCTCACGGTTAAAACGCCGAAAATCGGCAACAAGAAACGATTACTGTTCGAGAAGCCTCTCTTACCTTCCGTGTGGAATTGAAACCAGGTGATTCTACGTCTGCATCGGGTTTACGAGGAACGCAGGATTATCGGAAGTTAAGGAGCTCGTCAGTGACGACGGACTCACGTCATAATGCTAAAAGACTAGAGCGCATGCAACATGGGGTTATTTGGAAAGTTGAGAAAATCATCGTCGGTGACGAAGGGCTGAGCGTCATGTTGCTCAAAGACTAGAGCGCATGCAAGTGCGTTACGTGCCCTATTGTGAAGGGTGTTAGCAAACTAAAAAGAGTGTGGACGATGAAACTAGATGAAAAAAAAAAATGATACATAACAAACGACTAAACCATTTACAATGAAAAATGTAACAAGGGACATGAAGAGCAACCTCGTAATATTCAAACTACATATTATCAAGGAAAAAACCTGTCAGACATTTGTGACATGTATGAAAACTGCATAATGAATAATGAGTCTTATAAATAACACACAAATTCCATGCGGTCATTGAGGCCCTTAGGTTTCAAAGTTTCCAGCTTGTATATCCCAAAATGTTCTCTTTGTAACAGGAAGGTGTTATTGTGCCTGCCTTCAATTTTTTCAATGATCTCCAGTACTGTAAATTTGAGTTGTGCGATATTGTGGTGGTTGTCAAAGAAATGTCCAGCAACGGTTGATTTCGTGTTGATAGTGCGTATATTGCTTTTATGTTCATGTATGTGGGTTTTGATTTTCCTTTCTGTCTTACCCACATATACGAGTCCACATGGGCATTTCAATAGATAAATCACGTTGGTAGTGTCACAAGTGGCATTAACGTGTAGCTTCACGGGAGTGCCCTTCATGGGATGCATGATCTTATTGTTTTTGATAATGTTGTGGCAATTGCTACAGTTGTGACAGGGGGTGGTCCCCCGGTATTCTGTAACTTGTGGTGTGGTGGTCGGTCTGATCAATTCCTGGATGTTTTTACTCCTAGTGTACGCAAACATGGGCTGCTCACGGATTATGCCATTAAAATCGGTTTCAAGGGTCAGTAAAGGCCAGTGTTTGTTGATAGATTGTTTGAAACGGTGGCTCATGGTGGAAAACCGAGAGACCACTACCATACGTTGTTGTTCCCTGCGGGTGGATGGTTGTAATATTGCGCTCCGAGTTTTGTTGGTAACTTTGGTGATGGTATTTTGTAGAGTTTCATGCGGGTATCCTCGGTCTTGAAACCGTCGGATTATCTTCTCGGTTTGTACTGACAATTCAGAGTCATCTGACACAATTCTCTTGACCCTCAGAAGTTGTGAAAACGGTAAATGACTTTTCAAAGATGGTTGATGGAAGCTTTTGTAGTGCAAAAGTTTATTGCGGTCAGTTGGTTTTCTGAACATGGTGGTGGTAAGTTGATTGCCATGCTTGGTCAAAAGTACGTCCAGGTAAGTGATGGAGGTGTCATGGATGTTGAATGTGAATTGAATGCGGTCATTGATTTCATTCAAATTTTGCAGGGCCGATTTTAGAGTGGCAGATGTGCCACTCCATAACACAAAAATGTCATCAATGTAGCGTAAGAATAAGCATGCGTATTTTTTCCAAATGTCCAAACTTAAGATGTGTTTATTTTCTAAGACATGCATGAAGAGATTTGCATAGGCCGGTGCGGCACAATTGCCCATTGAAGTGCCGGTTAGTTGTAAGTAATATTCATTTTTCCACTTAAAGTAACTTTGGTATAGTGTGAAAGCAAGTAATTCCATGAAGAATACCTGGAAATTGGACATTTTGAAAAAACACGCATGTTTATTCTTACGCTACATTAATTACATTTTTGTGTTATGGCGTGGCATATCCGCCACTCTAAAATCAGCCCTGCAAAATTTGAATGAAATCAATGACCGCATTCAATTCACATTCAACATCCATGACACCTCCATCACTTACCTGGACGTACTTTTGACCAAGCATGGCAATCAACTTACCACCATCATGTTCAGAAAACCAACTGACCGCAATAACCTTTTGCACTACAAAAGCTTCCATCAACCATCTTCGAAAAATCATTTACCGTTTTCACAACTTCTGAGGGTCAAGAGAATTGTGTCAGATGACTCTGAATTGTCAGTACAAACCGAGAAGATGATCCGACGGTTTCAAGACCGAGGATACCCGTATGAAACTCTACAAAATGCCATCACCAAAGTTACCAACAAAACTCGGCTACTAGCTCATTTCAATGCACTGTGGCAGAATCTGGAGGCATGGCACAACCAACTTTCAGTGGTGTGCTACAATATGAGACACATCAAAAGCCTCTTCCAGTTTCCAAAAGAGCAGGATTTGACCATTGTGAAGTGAGATTTCTATGATTTGGCTGGCCTATCCCATGTGGTTGGAGCAATTGATGGCACACATATTGCCTTACTGCCACCACACACCAGGGAACAGGTCTACCGCAATCAGAAAAATGTCTATTCCATCAATGTGCAAGTTGTCTGCTTACCCGATTAATACATCTCAAGTGTGTATCCCCACTTTCCTGGGTCAACACATGATTCCTTTGTACTACGGAACAGCACCATACCCCTGCAAATGTCACAACTTGGACCTGCGAGGCCCTTGCTTCTTGGTAAGTATTACGACTTGAGGATCAGTTGCTTTAATCCTAGTTTACGAATGTACAATGGCCTGATATGATATTAATCAATCAATGTATTGCTACCATGTAGGAGAATCAGTGTATCTTAACAGACCATATTTGCTGGCACCGCTGAAGAATCCGACAAGGACAGGGGAAGTATGCTTCAATGAGGCCCATGGAAGAACACGGAGGCCATTAGAGTGGTCTTTTGGGCTACTGAAGGCCAGATTTAAGTGTCTGGACAAGACCAGTGGAGCCCTCCTCTACACACCCAATAAGTTGTGCAAAATCATGGTTGCCTGCTTCATGCTGCACAACATTTCCCTGTGATGGAACATTCCAATCATGGCAGAGGATGGAGATCGTGAAGAGCCACTGGGTGAGGATGTTGAAATGCCCAATGAAGGTGACAGTGGTGAGGAGCAAGGAACTGACTTATAGCAAGATTTCATTGATCACTTCTTCACCTGAGTGTAAGTGTACCCTTACATATTGTGACATCCAATGTCAGAACAACTTGTGATATATGGAACATAGTAGTATGCGATTGGAATTTGGTAAGAATATAGCAAACACAAGATGATTGACGGAGTGCTGAAACTTTTCAAACACTCCCCTCCACTCAAGAGATCTGGGTTTAATCCATCATTCTTTAGCTCACTTTGCCACCCATTTTGGACCCAGCCATATGCAAATCAGTCTTGACCCTGATCCTCATGGGAACAGTCCAGCCAGAGCTGCCAGGCCAGGTCCTCCCTGGCCAGAAACAAGCATCCTGGAACTGGTTTCGGGGTATCACCCCTCATCAGCCAGGTTAGCTTGCATCCTGTGGCACAGAGAGCAAGGGAGCCACATCTGGGCATACCGTTGGCAACTTAGGCCGAACATAGCAAACACAACAGGATGATCGACAGAGTGCTGAAACTTTTCAAACACTCACACCCACTCAAGAGATCTGGGTTTAATCTATCGTTCTTTAGCTCACTTTGCCACCCCAGTTTGGACCCAGCCATATGCAAATCAGTCTTGACCCTGCTCCTGATGGGAACAGTCCAGCCCAAACTGCCAGGCCAGGTTAAAGTACATAGAGGCACACTTCAGTAACAATAATAGAGAGATGTCCTGAAATTTAAATTGTTATTGAGGAACTGTACATTCCCTGTACCAGACATGCAACTCAACTCATTAGAGAAGAGATTTGCTAGCTGAGCCATTTCAAGGCCTAGCAGCCTCAAAAACAAACCATGGTACAATTTATTGGATTAAATTGCAACGGTCATCATATGTGCACTGCAAAGTAAATAGTGTGTCAATAATACTCATAATCCACATGTCACAGAAGATGATTGGAAACCTTTGAATATACAAACTATTATTTCTACAAGCAAGTAGATCCATTCAATGGAGTAACTAGAAGATGACAATTTAGCAGATGAAATGTTTATACATACATGAAATGGTGAATGACAACTATGTAAAGCTTTCTCTTTTGTGCAGATGTGAAAGGAAAGGAAGGTTGGCCAGCATCACATTGCACTATTGTTTTGCAGACACAAAAGCAGGGCATCATGGTAGTTGTAGTATTTGTGGACACAATTGCCAACACTTGTGAAAAAAGGAGTAACACATACCTATTTAAATTACTACAGTGAAAATTAAACATACATTTACGATATGTACACATATGTGTATAATGTGCATAGGTTACAATGCAACTTACAAGGTCTTTACCTTCATGAGGCATATGGATGGAGTTTGGAACCTGTTTTTTGAAAGAAGACAACCTACATTGAGAAACAGCAAAAGACTAGGCAAATGCAAGGGTAATCCATGGAGGACAACACACATATTGTGACAATACATATTAGCCATTGTTAAATAGATTGTAACAACCATGATGCTACTGATTTGGATAGCACAATTCATTTTAGAAACTGAAGTTTAAATATATATGTTTTGATAGTGTCTACAAACATTCTGAACAGCCAAGTTAAGGGCAAGGACTTCATTTGGGATTACTGAGACATACATAGGTGTAATTTACCAGTCTCCACTCCACCAGGAATTCCGGTCAAGCCTTCAGGATGTAGGATCTGCAAGATCTCCTCCCAGGGAAATAGTTGTAATGGGGGGCCTGGGAGAACCACCACCAGTCCTCTGGGCCTCCAGCAGGGCCGGACTGGGAACTGAAATCAGCCCTGGCAAAATTTGGCAGACCAGCCCCCCGTCAAATTTTGCAGACCAGCCCCTGTCCAGCGCGACTAGGCTACTAGGGGGGTTTGGGGGGGTTCTCCCCCCAAGAACATTTTGGAAAACAACCGACCAAAATGGTGAATTTTACAGCACATTTCTCATTACATATTCAATTGTATCAACTTTCAAACCACAGTAAATAGTAGATGATGACCTTCAAGAGCACCAGGTTACCCACCCAGTCATATGTACCCATAGACATTCTTTCAGAGAGCACCAAAATTAGACACGAGCACACAGGCCACTGAGGCCAGAAACTGTGGAAATGGCACACATAAGCACCTAGGCACTGAGGGCAGAAACTGTGAAAATGTCACAACATCTGATAACTAGCCCCTAGGGCACAGAGGCCAGAAACTATGGAAACGTCACACACAGGCCTTGTCACACCAGGCCAGAAAGCATGGAAACATCACACATAAGCACCCAGGCCAATAAGCATGGAAATGTCACACATGACATGAGCCTCCAGGTCACTGAGGCCAGAAAGCATGGAAACGTCACACAAGCACCCAGGCCAGAAAGCATGGAAACGTCACACATAAGCACCCAGGCCAGTAAGCATGGAAATGTCACACATGACATGAGCCTCCAGGTCACTGAGGCCAGAAACTATGGAAATAGCACACATAAGCACCCAGGCCAGAAAACATGGAAACGTCGCACAAAGGCACCCAGGCCAGTGGCACTGAAAGATTTTCAGAGTGTGGGTGCTGCCATCAATATTGCCTGTAAATCACTTAAGTCATGGGATTGTGAAAAGTTCAAGAATCACACAAAGAACAAGGGTAGCAATTCAGCCTGGCCTATTCCGGGACATATAAAACTTAAAAGTAGATGCCAAACCATTTAAATACACTGCACTCTGCATACTGCACCCTGCCTTATGGAAAGGGCTTGCGCTAGTGGGGACATCCTGGTGACATATGTAGTAAAAGGGAATATTTTTAGGCCTGGCAAGAGATTCCCTTTGCCAGGTCAAAATGGCAGTTTTATAACTGCACAGGCAGACTGCAATGACAGGCCCTGGCCTTGACACATGTTTAAATAGGCTACTTACGTGGGTGGCACAATAAGTGTTGCAGGCCCACTAGCAGCATTTAATTTACATTCTCTGGGTACATGTAGAACAACATTTCTATGGACTTACAAGTAAATTAAATTTCCCAATTCGGTATAAGCCAATTTTACCATGTTTAAAGGAAAGAGGGCAAGCACTTTAGTACTGGTTAGCGTTGGTAAAGTGCACTGAGCCCTAAGAGCCAACAAAAATTGCCTTTTTTGATGTAATAAAGCGGATCAAACCTGAATTTAATTTGGAGGAATCTGAGGCCAACAAAGACTTATCTAACCATGTCTCAGCAGTGAGTATGAACAATATGCTCCCGAAAGAGAGTGTGCAGAAGATGGGGGGCGGAGGGGGGACCAAAACCATGGTATTTTCACCGTGCAAATAGGTAATCATTTCAGTTGTAAATAAAAAGCAATTTCGGCATATCCATGAAACAGGCGTGTAACCTACAGATTATACAAGCCGTTTCTGCCCCCAACGCTTTCAACCCAGTGCATTCCAGTAGCAGGTATCTCTTTTTCCAGAACAGGCACTCAACCCACTGTGCTGTTACAGCACAGGGCTCCTTTCCCCTTTTCTTCAAGCCAGCAGGAGGCAATGTGTGTCAGCATTATAGTGGAAAATGTAAAGGCCAGCTACCACCCACCACCTTGCTCCGCCCTAAGCCTGGTAGGCCCCGGCCCGGTTCCGCGACCGCAGCACAGTGGATTTGTGAGCACTGGCAGACTACCATAAGTGCCGGTGTTGACAATTTAGCACCAGTGCAGCGCACCGGAAAGCACCGCCATAAATTAAGCACCCTGCTATGATGGTGTAACAGGGTATTTTAGCACACTGCTGACCCTGAGCAGACATCTGCTCATTTGCTGTCCATACCATGCAGCTATAATAGCAGACTCAGGCTGCCTGCTCTACAGTCACATCACAAACTCCATTCATTGGAACACATATCACTTTTGACATTGACCGCTAAGAACACCTCTTTGTCTTTGGTGCCTGCAAGATTCATGTTTGAATGGCATTAATGAGCAGATACGTAGGTATATAATTGCAAGAGCGACATTAATATCTCTTCCCTCAGCTTTTGAGCTGACCTTGGAAAAATTTGTACCCTGACACTATGGCAAATGTTCGCCACGGA
This sequence comes from Triturus cristatus, assembly GCF_964204655.1. Lineage (NCBI taxonomy): Eukaryota > Metazoa > Chordata > Amphibia > Caudata > Salamandridae > Triturus > Triturus cristatus. The sequence continues at coordinate 622,642,358 of NC_140583.1, read as the reverse complement.
TTTCATATAGATCGCTTTCAAATGGTCTCTTCTGCTGGTTTTGATTAAATCACTTACATTTAAACCTCAGCCTTCCTTGAGGCTCAGTGAGTTAAGCGTAGGGCCCGGCCATCACTGAGGGAGGGAGGGCCACATCCCGGGGCAGGCTACAATTTTCCGGCACTTACTGTCGCCGCCACCCACTGCTAAGGACCCCTCGTGACGTGTAACGCATTAAATGCTGCGCCCATAGAAAAACCGTGCTAGGAGTGAGTTAAGTCTCTCCTCTGGCATTAGCTGTGATGTTTGAGTACTGACAAGACCAGTTCAGCCTTCCATCCTCCCAGGGTCAGTAAATCAGGCCTCTGTAAGCCTTGTGCGCCATCTAAACCCATTCCTCTTGGCCTCCCCTTGCTATATTCAGCACCCTGTGCCCCTTGGGCCAGATCCTTTATTTAAAAACAAAATCTAAAATAGAGAATAAAATGTGAAATAAATGTCAACCTATCCCTTCAGTTTCCCGCGTGTGCGTGACTCACTCAAATCTATGTCAGTTTTCATACAGAGCCAAGAATTCTTGTATGATTGGAATATTTCCCAGGCATTGCCAGTGCACGTTACACAGGCATGTTGCAGGCAGAGGCGACCTCCTACAGGGCGCATATTACAGGCCTCCTACAGGACAAGAAGGCATAATTCAGGCAGTCGGTAGAGGCGGGCTCCTACAGGGCAGGCGGCGGCCTGTCAGCGCGATCCGCCTGATGGCCTGGCTCCAACTTTCACAGAAAGAGAAGTACATTGTTGGAAGAAGCTTCAGTGGTGCTTCCTCCTGCGCTGCAGTCGGCGCCGAGAAGCACGGTCCCTGTAACCACAGCTCTTAGTACAAACGATCTCGGGTCTGTGCTGTGGAGGGCCATCTCAGAACATTCAAAGTTTTCTACCCACCCACGGAGGGTTGGTGCTCAGCAGCAGAGGTCTGCAAACAGCAAGGAACCTCATCTCCCACCAGGCCTTTACAGTGGGTCTCACTTTTGGGGGTCCAGGGACCTGGACTGTGGAACTCACTGAAGCCAGACTTCAGGGCAGAATCAAACACACTGTCTAGGGAACAAAAGAGGACCCCTGAAAAGAAATTAGGGAGGTGGCACACTGATCGAGGGCAAACTCTGTGAGGTTGTCTAAAGCCCTGGGGAGGAAGAGCAGGCAAGTAGGTTGGTGCCTTCTCTTGATTTGTGGGAGCAGTGCAAGTACAGCAAACGGAATCCAATATGGACGATTGGGGGCATCACTTGAAGCAGTACTGGAATGTGCAGACAAAAAAAGCATGCATTAGGAGCAAAAATGCATTCTCGTGCTCCAGTGTAGCCTATTACTTCGTCATTTATAAATAAAACTAAGTAGGTCCACGGCTTCCAGTAACGATTCATTGGGGGCCAATGGAAATCAAAAGATTAAAAACCTCTGCTCCAGGGTTCCAATATTGAATGAGTGTTCTCTACGCTTATTCCTGATATTGGATACTATATGACTCCTAAGCACTGTTTAATGTGCTTCTCAGAGAACTCCCCTGGATTCCAGTGAGCCCACGTCTTCCTGAAATTACCACCAGTTGGTCTTTTCCAGCAGTTTCCACACCAACTTCTCTTTTTCTGCTCCTAAGTAGTAAGCTTCCAAGGTAGCATAAAGGGTGGAATGCTGCACTGTTCCTGTTGCATGTATGTGGTTTTCTTTAAGCCTATGCCCGGCAACTGGCAGTGTGAAAATATACATAAGCCTTGAGTATGACCTGTGTTCATTTGAGCAGGGATACTGCCTCTCTCATCTATTCTCAACATGTCCTCGCACCAGTGAAGTGAGATACTCCATCCTGTTCAAACTCTTCATTGCCATTCTGTCTATACCTCATCCATAACCATATTAGAACCCCTTCTACTAGCAAGATTCCACAGGGCATCTGCATAAGGACCGCTTATCCTTTCAATAACCTGCAATTCCAGTCTCTGATGAATCAAAACCAATCTGTACCCCACCATGTTGGCCTTCTACTGCAGCATCACAACCTTGGAGTGGGATCATGAAAGTCGATTTTTATCTATTTGGAGTTACAGGTACACGCCTACAAGGCCCTCCACAGCCAAGGACCAGCCTGCATCAACCACCGCCTGAACTACCACCATCCCTCTAGACATCTGCGCTCTCCCTCGCCTGCACTCACACACCCCTCATCCATCGAAGCCACAGCAGTGGATACTCCTTCTCCTACGTTGCCGCCAAATCCTTGAATGTCCTTCTCCTCCACCTATGAACAACACCCTCTCTCTCGGAATTCAGAAATGGACTCAAGACCTTGCACTGTGACTGATCGTAGAAGGATCCTAGGATACACTCGTGTAAATAGCCGCGCTCTACAAATCCTGATTGGTTTTTTTTTTTGCAGATTTATATTGCACGAACGCGACCTGAAGGTATTGGGGCGCTAACATGAGCGCCAGTTACGTTACACAAGGACACACTCATTTTTTGGTAGGCACGGGGAGATTAAGTGATTTGCCCAGAATCACGGGAAGCTGAGCTGACGCCGAGCTCAAACCTGGTTCCCCAGCTCCAAAGTCGGCAGCTCTGGCCGTAAGGGCAGGCCACAACCTCGGCTGTGCCCCTAGAGCAAGGTGAGAATCCTGCATGCACCAGGTATCTATATCCAGCAAATGGCAATTGCATCAAGTGAGTCTCTGGGAGACATGCCACACCAATGCTGGACTACCAACCCTCACTTAATTAGGTAGCATAGACCTCTGACATTCCATGAAAGAATGTTAGTGGACATCCCTCAGACAACATCCAAATACGGACAGCCCCACCCTCTTTCAAGTCAGAGTTAATATCATGTCCAAGCACCCCCTCCCACCGCCTTTTGTCAGGACCAAAACTCCAAAACTTTAAGCAGTGAAACGATCCATTAACTTCCATCCCACCGTTCTTGTGGCAGGAACAACAAACACCACACCGCCACACCACATGTAGTGCCTGTAGCACCAACATTAGAAACTTCGGAACAGGGAAGCGTGAAATCTCACACCATTTGATCCGCAGCAGTAGGACTGCACCCACCAAAGTTCTAGTCACACTTCAATTTACCCTCCCCACATCCGCTGCTTAACCTTGTGCTAAATCGGTTGGTTTAAAGTGTTTAATCATGCCGCGGAGCAGTGGAGAATTCAAGGACAACATTCAGACGTTAATGTGTACTTATCAATTCCTGCCTTAATTTCCTTCTGACAAGGACACAAAAGACACTATGCGCTCCTGTACTCATCTGTGCTACAGTTAAGAGGCCAGAAGTGTATATGCATCCCCCCCCCCTTTCCAACACAAACCTAACGAGAGATGTTTTGGCTTGCACAGGTTTCACAATTTCTCAACAAGTTGTGTTTGTCTGAAAAACGCCTTTAAGGGTGTGTCTGTGTTTTCTGATTTCAAATATACATTTTCCCTTTCTTTGCTGTTCATTGCCTGCCTCTCCTTTGTACTGCACACAGTTTATGATAGTAGGTACCAGCAAATCCAGGTGGAAAATTATGCCTTTTATGACTAATGGATCTTCCAACTCTCTATTAAAATAACATTAGGGTTTTTAAATACCAATTATAGAAACAGTTCTTAAAATTTCGTTTGGCCTTATATTCGAAAAGAGGTATTTCTATCATACCCGGTACTGAGCTCTATTACCAGACTGATAGTGAAATTGCTGAAGGAAAATATGGCAACCTATACGAATAATTAGTGCAATCACTAAGCCACAGGGTATGCTTTGCCTTTAAGCCATCATGATCTTCACTTAGGGGCCGCAGCGAGCAAACCATGGAGGGAGGCATATTGGAGACCTTTGCGCATTCACCCGATCTGACTGACTTTGAGTAAGGGAAGCGCTTGTCACGTTGAATAAATCTACGGGCCGGGCCGGGGCCTAACCAGGTTTTATTTGCTTTTAAATTCCGGCCCGGTCGGGACGCCCCCAAAGACAGTGCCTGGCCAATTAATTAATTGATTGAGCAGGGTGAACACTCACCTGAGAGCGCCGGGCGGCAGCCAGCAGACACGACCCGGGGCAGGCTGCGAATAATTAAATTATGGGTTCAGGGCCTATCCAGGCTCCGCTAAAGCCTCTCGTCGTCTCACTCTCTGGCCTCCTCTACCTCGCAGTCACGCGCACTTTTTATTGCGCGACCCCAATGCGCTTGCGCATGATCACCCTGCCCTGACGAGGTCCACTGACTCCCGACCCCCACCCTAAGGGTGTATGACGCGCCGCGCAGACGCAAAGGCGGAGACTGAAGACTCCGTGCATGGTGCCGTGCAGCCAGTGCCACCACCCAGTGGATTTTTTAATGCATATAAATTATAATGCTGAAGTGCTAGCAGTGCTGGACACGGACGAAGCGTGCAGCACCACCAGGCAGCAGCTGCATTTTATGCAGATAGTTGTGTGCTTGTTTGCTGTTCGGTCACGCCAGGGTCCAAATCGGCCCCAACAACAAAACCGGCCCCCTGCCACAAAACCGGCCCCCACCCCATCCAGCCTACCGGGGGATTGCCCGGTGCCCGGAAGTGCCAGTCCGGGCCTGGCCTCCAGGTGATGCTTTGAGGCCAGGGAAAGGACTGTCCCCCGCAGGTTGTCCCACCTCTTCCTATTTTCCTCCTGTGTGCGCAGATTGCTAACAACAGCATTCACTCTGTTGACTATTCTGATTTCACATTTGCCTTTTCTGAGATATGGTGGTATTTTGTACTTATTCCCCAAACAATTGTGGCTCTACTCTAATAATTTAATCCACAATGACGGACAATTCTCCCTCTGTAAAATGTGGTTTCTCCTCCCTGCCATTGTGATTTAAAAAAATTATATACTAGTGTCCCTAAAGTAATTTTTGTTTTAAATGAAAGAAAAAAATAGAAAAAAACATAGGAAGAAAAGGAATACCAAAAATAACTTGGATGTTTAGTGTCAAGATCATCCCTGGAATGGTGGTCAGCAGTGGAATGGCAAAGGATCATAGTCTGAAATGGAGTGTGTTTTACAGTTTGTTTTGCAGGTGTTCACAATTGTCCGATATACATCAGGCGTGGGCTGCTAACATCTATCCAAAAGCTGCAGTTATAGTCCAATGCTGAAGGGCTCCGTGACAGACTCCTGCCATCATGGAACAGCTGCTAGTACACTGGCAGCTTGACTGTGTAATCTAAATGCGGTCAGCGCAATGCCACTGTCCCGATGGTGACTGAGTGCTCATCACCAGCATTTGGAATACGCCGGCTGCAGGTTACAGTCCGCATGACGGAGTACATTTCGTAGACGTAGACAGCGGCTTTACAGCCCTAGATTTAAATATCATTACATATCAATGGGGTAGCCCAACAATAACCCGAAGGACCTGGGTAAAATGTAACAGTGGTGCAAGCAGAGAGACCAACAGGAAGGTCAAGATGGAACCAATTAACTTATCCTGAATTGAATATTGTCCTGACCAGCCTCCTCAACCTAGAGGTAGAAGGTAATGTATTACTTTCAACAATATAGAAGAGAAAATTAAATGATATCAATACTTATCACACACAAAGAAGTCAATGTATTAATTTTTCATATACATGTGCAACTTGACAGTATAATTCACATTATTTACATATGATCGCTCCAGATAGGGAGATAAGAGAAATAAAGTGCTCAAAGAGAGTGCTTGTGAGTGAAATTTCCATTAGAGAACGAAAAGAGGAAAAATACCTTGTACATATAACATAGCTATTCCAGGGAAGCCTGTCTGTAACATTTATTGTACATCATAAACAAGATCTCATTAAACAGGAATAATAGTCTTAATCATAATTGTCCCTTTTATGGATGGGTAATCCAATCCAAGCTTTGTGAAATGTCGATGTTTTGACCCTACAAAAAGGGAGAGCGGTCAGTTAAAGCCTCAACAAAGGGTTTTCATCAGGACTTAGTAAAGGGTGGGAAGGAGCGCAACCTGGATAATGTAGCCCTCCAGTGAGGAGATTTGCAAAACGTATTCACAAGACAAGGGCCAACTGGTTACTTGCCTCAGAGGGTTAATGAATAACTCTGCAGTTGAATTGGCCTTGGAGAGGGACTTAGTCATATAGTTAAACAAATATTCCGTAGCTTTACGTGAATTTGTGATATGGAGAAGCCTCTAAATCGGCTAAACACCTCAGGCTCTCTGTCTGGTTTAGGTCATCACTCAGATAATTGTGAACATAGCTCATGGCCAATCCACATGTAGGGTTATTCACTACCACCAGAGGTTGGTAGTGAAAGCCCCCCTCAGGGTTGAATAATGAATGAGAAAGGTCAACCTGAGCATGATGCATGTTTGACAGGCTATTCCAGTGGGTGGCACAATCAGTTCACTAGCCAGTGCAGTAACCGCCCTGGGTATGTAGTGTACCTTTTTAAAGGTCACTCACAGGTATGACCCCTCAACCAATCAAGTAAACACCTCCTCTTGGCATGTATAGTAAGGGCACACACACTTTCCCACTGCAATACAGGGGGAAAATGTCAGGAGCAGCGGTGGCTCCTCCGCTATGGCGGTGGAGCCTCGCCTCACCTGCCAGCAGCCCAAAAAATGGAAAATAAAACAATAATAAACCCTTGTTTATTATCATTTTATTTTTTGTCTCAGAGCCGAGACTTGGAGGTGGGGCAATGGGGATGACAGGCTGATGGAGGAGTGTTTTGCACTGCTATTCAGTGCTCATGACGGTCTGGCCAGCCATCTCAGGCCTGCCAAACCGTCATGTGCACTTAAGCTCTCTCCAAACCGAGCTGCGTTGTCGGGTGGGAGAGAGTAGGCACAGGCTCCCAGTCTGACTGGGACCCTCTGCCTCAGGGAGCTTGTGCCTGCAGAAGAGAGGGGTGCAAAGAGGCAAGGTAGGTAAGTATTTTTTAAATATATTTTATCTGTCCCTCTGTTCCCCCCGAACCTCCCCGTCCCGCCACTCAATCCGCACACCGGCGGCTACTGGCCCAGAGCCCTATGGTCATGAAAGCCGCTTAGAACTTTGTGTATTCTAAACCCAAGTGTACCCAACCCAAATACCGGAGCCTTTCCATTCCTTTTTTAGTTTTTATGTTGTTCGTGTTCCCACTGGAATATCGATTGTTTTACTCTAAGATAAATATATTAAATATTCCTTGCCCGGATGGGCAACCTCATATGGATCTCATTGTATTTCTATATTTATTCCTACAGAAGAGCATTGTGAGTCCTTCATCGGTTTCACGTACTGCTCTGATCTACACTCTGACCATCCTCCTCTCTCCAAGCGTTCTTCGGATGAATCCTGAAAGGAACGAGATGAACTTGTATTAGTATCCTGATACCTATCAGGCTTCTTAATACTGTCGCGGTTACGCAGATTATAGAGCTTTTACAGTGGCCTCCTGTTGAGGAGATCCGCCCCGTGATTTAGTCTTTTGTTTATGTTTATTGTCCCACTTCTTCTTAGAAGATTCGGGAGCTTGTTTTGAGTTATCCTTTTCAGAATTTCTCTTAACCCCTTGCATGCCCGCCCCTTTCCCCGCCCAGTGCCGCGCCTTGCATTAGCGGGCGGAGTTCATGACGAGCTGGACTCGTCATGGGCACAGCGCCACCGCAGCCCATGACGAGTCCAGCTCGTCATGGGCTGAAGGGGTTAATTTGTGGCTTACTTTGTCTGACTACCAAATTATATTGACCTATTGTTGCATAGGTTTCCTCAATAATTTTAGGTAACTTGTGCTTCTGTTCTCTTCGAGTCAAGTTAGTGAGTCGATGGTGTACTTTAATGTTACTCACCATAATGACAGATACTGCGACAAAATTGCCCATCAGATCAGTTTCATCCCCAAATCCGGGGCAGGTGCTGCCCCATACTCGTTTTGGATCTGTTTAAACACCTCTGGCTGCTAATGAGAGTGTACTGTGTGTTCTGGTGTATACACCAAAGGCTGCACCCCAAGTGATGCGGTCTTCCACTGGGGTAGCCAGTCCCCATTGATAAGCAAATTGTACGAATTCTGTGTTTTTCCTGTGTTCCCGTATGGGGAAACACTGCTTCAAGCTGGTTTGTTTTTTGTAAGCCTGGGCAGAGTTCGCAGAGTTTTAAACACTGCGAAGTGCCAGAAAAACTCAGCTCGATGAGTTTTAGCGCTAAGAGTTTGTATCGCACTGTAAAATCAGCATGAACGGCACTACGGGTTGCGCCAGATAGCGCTGCTGCTTTCTGCCGCTTCAGTAGACATTCTACTCTAGTGGCAGTTTCCTCAGTGCGAATGACAGATTTCTCAATGTGAGTGGTTGTGACCTGCCACGACCGCCCGCGATGAGAAACCTCTTCAAGAGGAGGTCTAGCGTGTTATTTTTTCTCGCAAGCGCTCGCCAACTTACAGTTGGCGAGCTGATTGAAAAGAAAAACCTCTGCTCCGCTTCACTTCGCGGAGTTTTTCAAAACTCCGCACGGAGTAGGCAAAACTCTGCGAAATCTGCCGGTGGAGCGGAATACTTTGTTCACCCCTAGTTTTTTTGTGAAATCCAGAATGGTATTTCCTACCGTCTGACAGGAATCTTACCCAGGACTTCATTGATGCTTTGTGGACTAATTCCAGGAGTAGCCAATTGTGGTTCTGCAGCTTGAGAGGCGCACATGATTGTGACCATAAATAAGAATTCCTCCTCCAAAGAATAATTCTTTAGCATGAGTGAGCTTTTAAGAAGTCTGAAGGTGGAAGTTGTCACACTGCAGAAACAAGAAATTTGCATGTATTGTTGGGAAGTGCATATTTTATTGGGATTAGGTTTTATGCTGTCCTTTTTGGATATTTTCCACACAATAATAAGACCTCATTTATACTATATATATGGTATCTTGGTTCACAGTAGGCCTTGAATGTACCACAGAGGTGAAAACAGTGAATGTTAGTGGTGCTACCTGTTCTCTAACTTTCTTCTTTAATATTATTTTCTTCTTTTTTTGTGGTGACCCAATCTTGTTTGGGATGGCACAGTGGCATTCTTCTACCATACTTGGTCTACAGCACTTGATTCATCTATGGAACACCCCAGATTAATTGAGATTATTTAAAAAGTTATTGTCCCATGTATGTTCTGACTGGTCGATCTTAATATTTTTTATAGCTTACCCCCCTCCGGCCACCGGTCGAAGTATTCTGAAATAGTGTAGTCCTGACGAAGGTCTTTGGATAAAAGCAATTTCCACACCAAAAGTGCCTTGACCATTTTTAAAGAGGCCTTAGCCCACAACATCTTAATGGTTGAAAGAAAAATGCATTCCCCATTGTTTTATTGATATGTGTATGTGTATTTGTGCTGAGGTGTGGTATGTAAGGAGTGTATGATAAGGATGTTTGTCGTATGTAGAATGAGTACAGGATGAGGGTTCTAAGTATCATTTTTTGTTTATTTTCTATAGTATGTGCCGAATATGTGTTACATGTTGATGTAATGATACAACAAATTCTGCAATATCAATGAATATATCAAAGTAATACATTCATAGATGATAGCAACTTGAACTAAAGAATGTCAATTTTTTTTAAAAAATAAAAACATTTTTACAATGTATGTTCATGGTATTGTGTTTCCCAGATTAGAACATAGAGTACTAATTAGACATAAGAGAAGCAATACAGGTCAAGTGGGTACCTTATCAGCATTGGTGATGGTTGTGCAGCTTGAGCAGCCCTCTCAGGATTTTTGTAATTGTCCGCATGACAACTGTGTTAAACATTTATATGTTTTACCCAGATCTATGTTTAATGTATGTAGTCTTGGAGCTCTCAGATTATCTATACCTGGATATGGAGTGTATCCGATTAAGACTAGCCATGTTGCTCCCTCATTACTAAGGGGACCTAGTTTAACATTGTTGTATGTATGTGGTAGGGTGCCTTCAAGCCAATTTTGATGTTCTTGGTAAGTTAATGGTATTTCTAGTGCTTCATAAGCTGTATAGTTATTAGGAACTGTGTCTGCAGTGTATGTGTGAAACAGACTTTAAGTTGTATTTGCTGCTGGGAATGTAACCCATGAATAGCATACCTCTGTCCTGTATGCTTCATGGGCATCAACCACGAAGGTAACATCTCCACCTGTCAGGGGCAAACCACGTGGTAACAGCATTTGAGTAACCGCATGTCTGCAGTTAGCTGGTATGTTAACTGGTGGGTCGTCTTCAAACATTTAAATATCTGAATTAAAATATGTGGAATCAGCGAGGGCACCTCTATGGGGAGTTCCTTTGAAAGGTTCAAGCTTGAACAACCTACAGCCAATACATAGTGGTTACCTACTCAGCTGAGGAGGATAGTTTCCTAACATCAAGGATGTCTCCTGTTATTAGATGAGATGGGGTCTTTTGGTACAGAAAAGAAAAACTACTCAGGCAATCCATTAAATAAGAACTCAACCAGGAACGCTGGTGGAACCATGTTGTACGGCTTATATTTTCTCATGCAAAACTGTGCGTTTGTTGGGCAACATAGATGTTGGACTGGTGTGAGACTGATTCTGAGCACACTCTAGGATATATTGGCCTATACACGTGCTAGCTCACAGTGCACCATATGTACCCCTAACCTTACAGGGTAACAAATGGATGTGCAACCTCAGAACATGACAACCCTTTACACCCCGAGGAAATCGTGGTAAGAGATCTAGAACACTTGCGCTCACACACTTATGTATACCTAAAGAAATACACAAGAAATACACAGTGAAGCATTTCAGTATTTATTGAAGCAATGTGATTATTGAATAAAATACTTGTGCTGCAATAATTTATAGAAGGAAACGGAATAATGTGATTAACATTAAGAGAATAGTGAAGAAGCTGAGCAATTTAATGAGACAATATTTTGCTGAGAATGTGGGCATGGCATCGAGCCCACTTGTAGAGTGGGACGCCTTCATGGTGGTGGTCAAGGGGCAGATGTATCTCTGAGTCTGTAGGTATCCATGGCACCCTCCTGTGGGAGACACTGATCATGGAACAGACACAGAGAGACATTGTGAAATGCAGGCCTGAGCACCAGAAGTTGCAAGTGGTATACTAGAAACCGAAGACAAAGTGACCGTACAAGTTGAAAGACTGAAGTGCTTTGATTATAGGAACTATATGATCCGAGCACGCATGGAGAGGAACCGCACTGGCGGACTTCTGGCATGGCTGACCAATCCTGCCAAATGGGCTATTATGCCGACCTATATGGGAGCAAGGTGGTCTGCACAGATGCGGACATTGATGCCTTTTTGGGGATGCTAGTATTGATGACTGTGACCGAGGAAGAGGCGGGTTCTCTGGGAAGACACATTGAACTCCCTGAGATTAGAGCTGCCATAAAATCTTTTACCAGGAATAAGATCCCTGGCACAGACGGGCTGCCTGTAAATTTCTACTCTGTGTATGTGGAGGAGATCGGCCCCTGGCTGATGGAACTTTATAACACAGCGAGGCAGGGTAGGTTCCCTGCGACCACTCTAGAAGCCCTAGTCGTGCCCCTTTTAAAACCCGGCAAACCTGCTTTTGATAAAACAGCATATAGACTGCTATCAATGCTCAATTTGGATTATAAAATCCTTCGTAAGATTTTGACCATGCGTCTTCTCCAGCATATGACCACCCTCATCAATCGAGGCCAGACGGGATTTATCCCCAGTCGCAACACGGCCCCTAGCATTCAAAGATTGCTGCGGTGCTGGAGGCCAGTATTTATGACAAGGAGGAAGCTGCAGTATTTGCGGTTGACATTCAGAAGGCATTCGATAGCCTGGAGTGGCCCTATCTTTACAAGGTAATGCACTGGTTTGGACTGGGTCCTGGGTTTGTGGCATGGACTGGCTTATTGTACACAGAGTTTCTTGAGTGAGGACAGAGGGTATGATCTCAGAGAGTTATCGAGTGGGCCGTGGCACTAGGCAGGGGTGCCTTCTGTTGCCCAAGCTGTTTGCTCTGGCCTGCCTTGCCTGTCAGAACTCCCCTACTGGGGCCTGGAGGTGCTGGGAGAACCGCACCACTTCCCGTTATACACTGACGATCTTTTGCTCTTCCTTCGCACTGCGAGAGAGGACCTTGTGGGAGCGAAGGAGCTCCTGACGCACCTCAGGAGGGTCTTGAGCTTGCAAGTTAACTGGCAAAAGTCATGCTTGTTTCCTACTAGGTCTAACAGGGACATTCCGGCGGTTGTGGCCGACGTGCTATGGGAACCCAGATGCCTACCGTATCTAGGGGTTAGAATTTATCACAAACCCACTGATCTCCTGAAGGGAAATATCGGCAAGTACAGAATTTTGGTCTACACTTACGGTTTCTGTGGCTGGTAGAGTCAACCTATTGAAAATGGTAGTGCTGCCACGGCTGTTATATTTTTTCGTAGTCCTCCCAGTATGGATCCCAACGGGCTCAGTCCGAGACCTCAGGACTTTAAGTACAGGAATTGTGTGGGGGTCCTGCCATCGCAGAGTGGCATTATCCCCGATTCAGAGACCGAACAATGCGGGCATCTTGGCTCTCCCAGACTTTGAATGCAACTACCTGGCAGCACAATTACAATGGCTCATGCAGTGGATGGCCAGAATGGTTGAGTGGACAGGGAACGTGGGCCCTGCTGTTCCAGATCTCTGTCAGCTGTCTCAAGTTGTGCTTCGGCTACCCACTCTGGGAGCGAGGGACAGTTCTGAATTTATGTTGCTCCTCCAGAAGACAAAAACTAGGTGGCCATATGGTCCAGATATACAGATGGAATTTCTACTAGAACACCTGCATGGAGTAGACTGGCGGGGGCTGAGAGAATGGGTGACAGATGGTGCATTGACGATGGGGGCTCTGTTTCAGGGTGGTTTTCTACTCTCATTTGAAGACTTTAGAGAGCTATACAATCTACCACAGGGGCACTTCCTTCTATATAGGGCACTCTTGGCAGCAATTTGAAACCACAGGAGTTTGGGATTGTCAGAACCACCACACTCGAGATGGTGCTAATATATAGCTGCTTCTTCAAGCACATACAAAGCAGTCACCTGCTTATACTGACAACTTTGGGGAGATGTGATATCACCCCTTGACAACCTGCGGTTACGCTGAGAGGAGGACCTGGGTGTCCCCATAGAGGAGAATGTTTGGGAAGATCTTGCAAGTCATATTCCAAACACGTCTAGGAATGCTAGATTTAAACTGATTCATTTCTATGTACTCCATAGGGCATATCTCACACCAGGGAGGATAAACCGTTACTTCACGATGATGGAGGCTAAATACCCCGATGCTAAGAATCAGGGGGCTGAGTTCCGTCACATGTTTTGGAGCTGCTCAGAGTTCAGGGATTTTTGGAATGTAGTGACGGACACCCTAACTGAAGTGATTGGAAGGGAGGTTTGCTGTACACCTGGTCATTGTCTCCACTGGTTCCTGCACACTGCCAAGACAAAGGTAACTAGCAAGTTTCAAAACCTGGCGCTTCTCCTGGCTAAGAGGGAGATCGCTAGAAATTGGAAGACACAGAGAGGCCCCAGTTGAGAGGGATGGCGAAGGAAAGTCCTACCATGGACGGATAATGAGGGAGCTGTCCGTTTAAGGGAAGCCAGACGGGCTTCCCTTGAAGCTGCCAGGGCTTAATAGGCACTAGTGGAAGACATGAAGCACCCAGATCTCTCTTCCTTTGAAGAGCCATCAGACACCCCCTGATTACATGGGCAACATATTAGGTTCCTGCGTTGAGTCCATGTTCTGAGGGCATATGGACTTCTCACCCGTCGGAGCCTGATGCTGGTTTCATGGCCTGGTTTGCAGCACCGCTATGGGGCTCTTTGTCACACTCTCTTTTCTCCATTACTGGAGAAGTGTAGGAATGCTTTCTCACTGTTCGTATTTGGCCATGTCATATCTCGCCTGGGAAGTGGGGGAGATTCTTTATGGGTAGGTTTGCAGTTCATAGCTTAAGTGGCGCTTGGATACAGGTAGATACACTGTGTACAGGATTAAAAAGTCTCTTCAGCCTTGGTGTGGCCATATTGATTACTGGTCTATTGTAATGTAACGCCATGGCCTACCCAACAGGAATGAGCTCATATACCCAGATTGCACGGGCCTATCAATATTTGATTGTATGTCTGTTTTTCTCTATACCAAGAACCTGGTTTCTCTCAAAAGCAATAAAAATGTATTTGAAAAAAAAAGATGAGCAATTCAACTATTTTGCTGATTGTAGAAAACTATATGCTTGCATACAAGTACTGTAATATAGTGTACACCTACCTAGCGCATTCTACCCTATCGTGTCTAAGGTGAGTAGATCTGCCATATCCCTGTCGTGTGGTCTAACCCCCCATTACCTGTGGGTAACTGCCAGCTTGCTGCTCATCTTGTAGAGTTGGACAGCATCCCTCGCCTGAGGTAAGAGCAATCAGCTGAGCTGGAATTCCATCATGGACCGACCTCTCAGTGCCAGCAAAATGCTCCTCTGGATAAAGAAAGGTTTGATGCCATACATATATTAACATCCTTCATATCACCATGCGGAAAACCCCAGTCAAGCAGCTATTGTTTTTTCTGTTGTGATATCTCTGTCCTTGAGCTGCCCAAAACAGATAACATCTTGCACGCTGAACTTAGCCCTTGTACAGAATGTTCAAGGTGTTCTGATAAAATGCCCATGGCGTGGTATTGTAAGCAAACTGAGTTCGAGGAATGCTCTCTTGTGTGTGCACGTAAATTAATGTGTGTCAAATGTCATCGTGTTGAGGGAGAGAATACAACTTAAGAACGTGGGCATGTAAAGATGGTGTTTCTAAACCGGACCTAATACCTCCATGTGACAGCAGTGCCATCCCAGCATCAGACTGCTTGGGCAAACATTCTGAATTATAATTACAATTTCCCAATACCAATTATCTTTCTTTTGAAAGTCTTCATGATTATATAACCTACCTAGCAGCTGCTAGTTTTGATTTGCATCGGATTGAAAGAATGTGATTTTTAATTACTTTACCAATCCCTCTATAATTAATATGCATATCAGGGCTCTTGAAACAAATGAAGAGATTAAGTTAGTATTCCGAAGAGAAATACAAACAGTGATGAGTAGCATGCTTCAGTGAGTCTCTGCCACTGGTAATTACTGCAATCTAGTGTTCCAGGTTATTTCCACCAGTGAGACTCTCTGCGTCCTCGTGTGTCCCGCAGCTCGCGGTGCCCTGGCACTGTAGCTGTGCCCCACTGATAAGGCCTGCAAAACTCAGACCGATCAAGGTTGCTTGTGTGCCAGTTCAGGGGAGACGTGGGTACATGGCCTACCCGTTTAGGCCGGACTCTTCCCTCTGGAGCAGGACTAACGCTGATTTGCATAGCCCAGCTTATGGTGTGACTCTGAAAATAAAAACAAAATCGATGGACTGGAATGTGACCAAGAGTACTTTAAACTGAGATTCATTCAAGAATCCTCCCATCCTTGTTTTGTTTTTTATTTTCTGGTCGATGATTAACTTACTTTCCAGAATAGGAAGGGAAATGATCACTCTTAGATTTAGTCGAAGTGTTGAGAAAGGTTTTATCCGCTCAGAAAAAAAAAGAGAAAAATGTATATTTGCACAGCGGGGTCCGTTTCACTGTGCGTACTTTTACGTTTTATAGAATTAAATAGGAGCCCGGCGGGAAGTCACGTGCCATTCCCAGAAGTATGTCTGGAAGCTACGCCTGGAGAAGCTTCTTAAGCGGAGTACTACTGGGAATGTATATGAATTGCAAATAGTAGTACATTTGCACAAGGACATAGGCGTTCTTATACAAGTGCAGAATTACTACTTTCCTTGTGAAGTGCCCGCTCAATATTTGTTCACCTGGAAACTGCAGTTCGTTGATGACGTACGAGTAACGATTGTGTAGGTAAATTAGTTATTTGTGGATTACTTAGTTTATAGAAGGGTGGGTGAGTGGATGAATGGACCGCACGACAAGAGAGCCTGTAATGGGCAAACGAAGGAAAGGGAGAATGGACAACAGAAGGTAAGCTCTGTCAGGCGGACAAGGCCAAAAGTCACCTCTCTCCCTCCAACCAATGCCTGATCAGGACCACACGCTTTGAAATAAAAATCTCATACTGGATCACCCAGTGTAGCAACCAACTAAGTGGACTGTGGTCGTGAACTATAATAAAGGGACACGCAGAGCTGCTCAAAGCTGCCAGCTCACTGAAAACCACGGCCTGCATGCCTTCCTCTCACACATCTTCATCCACCCCTCTGCTAAGCCCTGCGTCCCATACAAAGATACCCAGACCTCGGTGCACCTCATGCATTATGGAAGCACTCCCTCACAAGAACACCACAGAGACAACATCCTTTTAACCATACACGGTACCATGCGAGTCATATAGGGAAGGGCCTTAATGCCCCACGGGGCCATACAAATGTTAGAATACAGTACAATAAAACCAATGACCCACGTAACATGTCACACTCAAGCCCTTACTGGGTATGAATCATCTAATCTGTCACATGAACATATTCCCTGCAACATGCATCATGCGCACCCGGGCCTATCACAGCAGCATGTAAATAATGACGATGCAGTGCAATCGTCATCAATCATACATGCACTACAGCTGCACTGCAAAGAGGGACTTCCTCTCACCATTGTGCAGTGCCAGCGACACTGCAGGTGCATATTTTGCATATACTGGTTGCAGTCTGCAGATAGCAGACCTGTGCAACAGTGCCACCTACAGGCTCGGAGACACAAGACTCACGCCACAAACGCCCAGTTTGGCTGACTTCTGCCGTCCGCCGTCTGTATCCTTAGGTGACTTCTGATAGGTTTGTCAAGAGAAGATGCTTCTGAAGGTTTTTGGGTCAAAAAACTACAAGCTATGAGATGCTAATGGGACTTGGCACGAGTTGGTTCTTTAAAAGGTACCGGTGCTCGGGCATAAATAACTATTTGGAAGGGCCTGCTTAACGAAACTTGAGCCCTCCCCCCCCCCCCCCCCCCCCCGCAGGGTACGTGGAGGGGCCCCCTTCGAACTTAATCTGGAGCTCTCCAGCCGAAGTGCAGTGCTGAGGGGGCCCCCTGGAGGTTTGGGGGCCCCCCCCACTGCAGGGGATGCGGGGGCCTGTGTTACGCCCCAAGACGAGCCTAAAGTTCCACAGGGACAGCTGGGCATGGTTAATATAACAAACATAATGACAAAGTACAAGTACGTATTTGTGTGATGAAGGGTGAACTATGTCTGAACTATTGTCTAAACAAATTATTCTAATTGATTTTTTTTAAAGTACTCAAAATTAAGTAACGGCCATTGTATTGGGAAACAATCCTGTGCAGTTTAGAACATTATACAGCCTTTTTATTGTGCCAAATTAATTTTGCCCTAACTTTATGCATGGCAATTCAATTTGGAGAATGGAAATGAATGCCATATCTCTATAGCTTATTGCACTGTGGTGAAATGTTTGGGGGTGAAATGTGCATGGGTGTAACAACCAATGGTCGTTACACAATTACCTACCGTATTTGCATTTTTTTAATGCAATATAGGCAGGGCCGGACTGGACGTGGTGGGCAATCCCCCGGTGCGGTGCACGGGTGGGGGCCGGTTTTGGGCCCCTGGGGGCGGTTTTTGTTACAGCATAGCTGCAAAATCGGCCCTGTAACAAAATCGGCGAGAACCGGCCCTCGCAAAGAGCTCGGCGGCACCTCCAAGCCAGTGGGGGAGGTGGTGGGGGGCGGCAGAGCACTTTGCCAGGGCTGGTTTTCGTTCCCAGTCCGGCCCTGGATATAGGTTGTTTCATGTTCAAGGAAATTAGTACTCTCCAATTGCTATTGCTACTTGTTTCTTGTTTCAGTCAATTGGGCACTGAGGAAACGGTTTCGAGTCCCAGGGCAAGCAGGAGTTACTGGGCTCCAAATGTGTCTTTCACATCAGATGTCCTGCGGCCAGCCTACTTTGAACTCAACTCCTGCGCTGCAAGTACACCCCTACACAGAAGATCAAAGAAATAGTGACATGAACCTCTCAAGAAGAACTGGGTCCCAAGAAACACCAGCATAAAGAGTGGATCTCCCCCAAAATGCTTTGCAAAATCCAAGATTGAAAGGAAAAGAAGGCTGCAGTCAAACCAGGCAAGCAAGAGCAGGAAAAGCGAAGACTCAGAGCGAGTACACCGAAACCAACAAGAAAGCAAAGAGAAGCTTAAGAGGAGACAAGCAAAGATTCATTGATGGCCTTGCCATAGAAGCCCAGGAAGCAGCAAACTATGGAAATTTTAAAGAACTCTGATATAACAAGGAAACTCCCCGCCAGATACAGCAAGCCAGAGAGACATGCTAAAGACAAAGGTAGAAAGGCAATCATGGGTAATGAAGGCCAACAACGAAGATGGGTGGAGCACTTTGAAGAACTGCTGAACCAGCTTGTGCCACAGTCTGTACCAGACATTCAGCCAGCCGACAAGTTCTTGCCAATCAACTGCAGCAGACCAACCAAGGAAGAAATACCTCAAGCCATGAAACACCTGAGAAATGGAAAGGCAGCAGGACCTGTCAACATTGCTGCAGGGGCACTGAAGGCAGACATTGAAACATCCGTAGACATTCCCTACGCCAAGTTTGGAAGGATCTGGGAAGAGGAAAAGGTGCCATTAGACTGGAAGGCGGGATATCTCTTCAAGACCCCAAGAAAGCTGACCTGAGTAACTGCGCAAACTACATAGGGATAACTCTTCTATCAACTCCATGCAAAGTGTTCAACAGAGTCATCCTGAACAGAATGAAGGAAGAAATCGACACAGTTGTAAGACCAGCAATCCGGCTTCCCCAAAGATAGATTCTGAACAGACCGGATTGCAATACTGCGCATCACCTTCGAACAGCGGATGGAATGAAACTCCCCGCTCTATGTCAACTTCATCGACTGTGAGAAGGCATTTGACAGAGATTCACTCTGGAAACTGCTCTGCCACTACGGTATAGGTGCCATACAGACTGACTCAAAAAGCTTGTTTACTTATGTTACATATCTTTGACCACATGAGCTTTTGACATGATCTTTTATGGCAAGAACCCATCTTAGTTCCCACTGGGTTTACTACATTAAAAATATATCCTTGAGCACATGAGCTTTTTGACACGGTCTTTATGCCACCTATTTACATATTGTAGGTAAAACTGATTATCTGCTTCCTCATTAATTGCTCTAGCTTGGCTGAATACAGATATCTCCTGCTTTGGGACCTTCTCACAATATGGATATGGATTCACCCTAATATACCAGCATCTTGCATTTTTGGCTCAACATCGACTTTTGGCCATATCCTTAATCTCTGTAGTTTGCCTTTATATAATTGTAGTCCTTACTTTTTGGGACGGATATCTCTGATTATCGATTTGCTGCTGGACCTATCTGCAAGTACGCTAACTTACCTTGGGTCTACTTTCAGAGGAGCACTTACATTAAAGAACTGTCTGTACCTAGGTTTGGTCCATATTCCAAAGAATTGATAAATGAGTTGATATTCAAATGAATCTCAAAAAATAAACTATTGTGTTTTTTGCAAATATTATTCATCGTTTAATATTGATTAATCCTTTGATCTACTAATGCTGTGTTTTGTGAATTTTGATTTTTTTCAAATGTAAATAATTGCTTCCCTTTTGGAACCATTGTTCATATTTTGTTGATAAAGCCCAGGTTCCTTGGGTTATAGGGTTACCCCTGTTTGTTTAACTTTTGTACCTAGGTTTAGCCTTGGAAAAGTCACCTTGTGTCAAAACACGTGTTGGCTGATGTATATACTTAAGACTGGTTTTTCAAACTGTGTTTTCTTCAATAAATATTGGAAATTGCAACGCAGCTACAAATCTGTGATCTATAATCTTTTGAATGAATATGGACTCTTGCTGAGTTCTGTGGTGTTTTCTGAAGTTTAATGTACTCATTGGATCTTTGACCCATTGTTATTTGGGTGTCATGCAGCACGTTCGCACCAACCTCAAATATCTATTGGACATTATATTATACTGTACACACATTAATATCTAAGTTTTAGATGTGCTTTTATAAACCCACTACTAGCAATCTGTAACCTGCCAGGGCATTGTCATAGACAGGCAGGGTGGCACAGACACTGGCGTCAAGGCAAGAATTAGCAAAGCAGGCTAAAGGAGATCTGGAACTCCAAGGACCTAATGCGATAAACTAAGATATGGCTTTTGAACGCCAAAATAAATGTGATCCTTCTGAATGGAGTAGATACATGGAGGTCAACACCTGTCTGAGTAAAATCCTCCAAATCCACTGGCCATACACCATCAGCAACAACAATCTATGGCAGTAGACGTTCCAACTCCATGCCCATGAAGAAATCATGAAAAGTCACTGGATGGCCACACCCTCTGCAAGCCCATGTCAAACACCACCAGGCAAGCCCTGACCTGGAACCCTCAAGGGAAAAGGAAACGAGGCAGGCCAAGAAGCACCTGGCGCCAAGAACTCGAGGCTGACTGCAAGGAGATATGCTACACCAGGAGTCAGATTGAAAGAAAAGCCTAAAACAAAGATGTCTGGAGAGTGCTGGTTGATGGCCTATACCCCGATGAGTAGTAGGCCTAAGTAAGTAAGTAAACAGACTGAAATTCTTAATCCCCAGGCATTGGTTATTCAGGTTCAGGTCTGTCCACAGAGGAATTGCTTTCATTTGATACTCGCTACTGAGACATATGTCTTTGTTGTGCATATTTGGCAGGAAGTTTCTGGATCTGGGTGTTTCATGTCAATGGCATGTGAGAGACAATGTCACAAAAGTAGTAGAACGTTTCCAACCTAGATAGTCTACAAACCAGTCTACAGCACACCTATGGGGAAGAATGCAGCAGCAGTGTGCAGACACTGCTCATACTCTTGAAAAGAGGTATCTGTTTCCCTCCTTTCCTTTAGAGGAGCATTGATCCCTTTCAAAGGACCTGAGGAATGTTAGTGATTTTTACTACAATTTAAGTCCCTGTCTACCAGGCTCTCTGCATCTTCTATCTTCTGAACCACAGTCTCACAGGAGGACCAATTTGGGTTCTCGTATCCATGCAACCAAACACCATACACACACTTCTCATTCACTCTTCCTCATACTTTCAGAGCAAACATACATGTGCCATTCTTAGAGGGAAGGCCCATATTGAAAGTAACTGGTAGGTTAGGGAGGCTCTGGGTCACACTCGGACAAATGGTTGCGAAGAGGAACATAGCCAGGCTCTGGGGAAGCGCTGTTCCACCAAAGCTATCAGATTGGAACAACGATATGGATTGGTGCATGCTGCAGGAAAGAACTGTGTATGTGGCGAGAGGGTGCCCTCGTAAGTGGGTTGAGGTATGGGCCAAGTGGAACGATTTTAGGGGGGGCATTTGTGAGCCTCCTGCCATCGCGCAGGAAGAACCCGGAGATGGCTAGTATCCTTCTGCTGCGGCTTGGGGCGCTGGGGAGGGGGGCGGAGGCTGCAGCCCCGTGCCATGGACACGTAAGACGAGCGTAGTGTTGACCGGTAGTTAAGGGGTGGGAGGGAGGGGGAGTTTGATTGTTTGGCACCTTAAGCCTATTGGGGCACTATGCCCATACTTATGTGGATGTTCTGAGAGACACTAGACCTACTACATTCTGTTACACCGTGGTACACCTGCATCCTTCAACGCCGCCGTACCTCTGGGTTGACGGCACAGGGCTGTGTGATCAGAGACAACTGAGAGTATATCCTCCGCGGCCGGCCCATAAGGGTTGTAGGCTCTCTGCTGTGTACCTTGAATCTCTGAATAAAGGTCTTTAAAAAAAAAATAAAAAAAAAAAAAAAAGAAAGTAACTGGTAGGGTTTTTAAAACAGGAGATGCCAACAGGCACCCCTCTCTCTAAACGTAACTGATCAAATGTCCTGATACTATGACTATAATGATTTACTGCCAATTCTCATCAGGCTGATGAAAGGCCAGTAGTCATTCCTAGAAAAATACTGGTGCTCTTGGTGTGCTTCACAAGACTACAGAATGCTGCTTTGACTCTAAACCCTTTTCCTAAAGGCCCTCAGTGAGCATCATGGGGACTCATGGAAGAGGTGCACGCTCTACTAAGCCATGCGGGAGACATTCCTGGGTATTAACACATTGGAGTCATGTCTAAATAAGTTGGGTTGGTTCTAGAAACGAGAATACAATTTGGAAAATTTAGGGGAAAGTGTCCATGTTGCTCAAAGATTTTTAAGGGATGCTTGGAGTGAGGCAGTTTATCAATATATGACACTGAATCTCCTTAATGAATTAAGGGGTTTGTGACACTGAGGTACACTACATATGTCCAAAACCTATTAAATCATTGTGCAGACCACCAGACCATGGAAGTCCAGATAGAGACTTTTTAATCAATGAAGACCATATAAGACCGGAACCAGGGCCCAGCTACAGGCATCCTCTTCAATGATCACATATAAATTAGAAATTGGAAAAAGGCCTAAGTACATATCAAAGCTCTGGAACCAGCAAGCCACCTCAACCAGCACACCTGCCTTCCTGACTGACATGCACGCCACATCTGTGGCTCTAGGACACACACTGTCAGGGCACCATCTGAAGACTGGAGACAAGGCAACAACAAGCCTTCTAACTTTATGCACCCAGGAACCGTAATGGCATACCAGTATCTACGAGGACCGCCGCAACCCTGCTTCAGTTTAGGAAAGAGCTTAAGGTACACTGCTTTAAGAACACTACATTGGAATGAAGTAACATGCCTCCTCCACTCTCAGAACCCAGCTTCCTATTCAATCAATAATTAACCGCATCTTTGCATTTGACCATGTACAGTGCTCCGATGCTTTCTTGCTAAGTTTACGCTATACAAATACCACATGCATGTGTTACAGTGAATGTAGAAAAGGGAGAAGGCCTACTCATGTCAATGCAAGCATCAGCAGAAAGAAGTGTAGAAATGTACGTAGTAAAAGAAAAACACAGGCCCAAGCTATTTACAATAGTAGAATAGAGAGCAAGAATGGAGTGGGGCCTGGACGGTAGCTGACACAAGTTTTGGTAGAACAGAGAAATGTAATTAGTAAACACAGCAGACATTTGAGAGTTACAGTGTGCACCACTGGCATGCATTGCAAGGACACGTATCTGAGAAAATATGTAGATAGATGGAGACACAAAGGAACAAGATAAGCAAGTGGCAAGGCATTGCAGAATAATAGACCCGCAGGGAGGAAAGACAGTGCTAAGCTTCAAAGCACAGGACGGCCAAGGGCCCTGGTAGTGCAGGGAGCATGAAAATGTATCATTAATACATGGACTTGTGTCGCATTCCATAAACGTGTGGTTAGGTGTTTTTGCAGAAACTATTGCTTTTTTCTGAAATGATAAGAGAAAATGAGGTGCTTGAGTAAGCTCTTGATTTGAAATGCTAATGAAATATATGACATATTGTGGTTTTGACAGTATATAAGAAACTGCCCGTTACGTTGTAAGTTTGAGTTCAGTTTCCAGTTCCACGGCGGTGGCTGATCTCCAACACGTTGATAAACTCTGTACTACATTGCCAACAGAAGTCATATTGTCTCTTTCTTACTCCAGCAACACATGCATACATACATACATGAAGTGCCAATCAGACTAGATAAAAGGCCCAAGTTCATGCAAATCACTTCAATTCCTAAGCACCAACAAGCACACCAACTTGGCAATGGTAAGAGCACGAGTACATGAAAACATTTATTAAACACTACCTACTAATCAGACACTGGAAACAAGAGAGTTTATACACGACTTCTTCAAACAATGCACACCAGCCAAACACTGAAAACGAAACTTCAGTAGACACAAAATATCTTCAAACACTGAACGCTGCCCAGATATACAGGGTTCATTACAAATATCACCTCTTCAATCACTAAGCACCAACTGGGCACTAGAAACAGGGTACTAATGCTTACAAACCCTATTCAGACTCTAAAAACGAACTAGATATCCCTGTTCTTAGAGCGCAAAACTGTTCAAATCTGCTGAGAATAAACTGTTAAGAAAAGCAACTGTTGAGAGATGCAACGATGAAAATTAGAGGTTGATTTTTACATTTTCCCCTGCCTTATCTCCGATATTCGATTACATCTAAAATACCTGACTATGCAAGGAAGAGAATTAAAAGTAGACTATGGGGTCAACCTCTACTACGCCTTTAACTCTGCAGCCAACTCCGCTATGCTAACTGAACCTGTTGCAAACTTCACACATTCATCCATCTAAGGTCTGTTTGCAATGTAAGCCTTCTACTCTTTTGTAACAATATTCCGGTCCAAGCAGTGCTACATAAATAAACAAATTAAAAGAAATAATGTGTCAGTTCTTCACACACATGAATCGTCACCCTTGGGTGCCTACCCTTGAGGTCACAGTCTTTTGGACTTTTAAACTCTGAAATCATCTCCAAGGCAATAAAGGAAGTAACATTGTTTTTATTCCTGTTATTTATGTACGGTGAAGGGTCAGTACTTGCTCAGAATTCTCCCTATAAAAGGACTTGTCTCCGGCATGCTGGACGGTGAACATTAGGCCTGGGTGATGAACTCTGATCCGTTTGTGGAGTTGTCCTCACTCCGCGTTCCACGGATCACGCAGAGTTCCGAAGAGTTTTTTCCTCACCCTCTCTCGTCAATGTCAAGTTGGCGGGCGCGAGCAAGGAAAATTCCCCATCCGGTGAGATTTCTCAATGCGGGCAGTCACATTTCTCAACGCGTGTGGGTGGGGATGGTCACGACCGCTCGCATTGAGAAACCTTCCGTGCACGTTGAGAAATATGTTGCTCGGATAGAAAATCTACTCGAGAAGCAAGAAAAGAAGCAGCGCCCTCTTGCGCTGTGCATGGCTCCATTCGCACTGATTTTACAGTGCAGGACAAACTGCCGGCGTTGAAAATTAACGCGAACGGCATGACCAAACGCACTCTGCCACTTGTGGAACTCTGCTTTGCGCAGCAGAGTTTTTGGGTCACACAGAAATACGCAAACTCAGCCCAGGCCTAGTAGGCACAAGTGGCAGTCATGGAGCAACCAACATTGTGTGTTCCTTTGTGAGTCAACATCTCGCTGTCCTAGCTTCCTATGAGGTCATTTCCTGGAGATGAGAGAGAAAGGCTTTCTGGGCGCTGGCTGCCCTCCAAGGTAAATCAGTGATGAGGCTGTCCCCTTACCCACATATGTTTTGAAGCATGTACTTGACCCTGAGAACCAAAAACACCTGGAGACACAGCTTAAATACTCAAAATATTACTGAATATTTCATTTTTAAACAAAATAATGCAGTTTTTATTCAGACAAAGACTAAAGTGAGTTGCAAGAGTCAGCTATTCATTATAATCGCTTTAGCATCCCACAACGGGGTAGAAAGAGCTATATAAATGTCACCATGCAATGCATAAAACCAGTATTGGTAGAGATGTGAATTGATAATTGGGCTCCCTTTATTTTGCAGTGCCTTGCACATTATCACTGTCAACAGGCTAAACAAAGTAACATAAACACAAAACATGAACCAGAACTAATCATCACTCTTACGTTCTCCATTGATGTAAGGTAAAGTAACAATCAATCAATCAATTTAAGGGATATAATCCAGAAAAAGTCTACAGTCTGTAGCCCACATCAGTCCCACGGCCATCTTTGTTTAATGAGTAGGGTGCCGGCAGTGTCTAGTGTCAGTATCATAGACCCTTTAAGCCACAGGAGCAGTGTTGGACAGGCCACACGAAGGGCTTGCGCCCTCCCCGCATGACAGGGCCCAAGCCCCGGCCCCCCAGGCGCGGCCCACGAGAATCACCCGCACCCCGTCTCCCGACGGAACTCCTGCCCTCGGACCTCCCTGTAGCACGGGCCCAAACCACCACCGGCTCCCGCGGCCGGGTCAAGCCGCCATCTTGGGCCCTGCGCCACGAGGCCGCGTGGCCTCCCCCGACCCTAACCCTGGGCCTGGCCGGCCCCGACATCCCGGCACCACCATCCACCCAGGAGGTGAGCGGATCACTTGGCAGGTCAATGGGAGGACGAAGTGCCAAGGACTCTCCCCCGCCAGGTGACGATCGCCTCCAGCTCCCCCAGGCACCGGCTCCACCCCCCGCTGGGTGTCTGGACACCTTCATCCCGGACCCTCCGACCCCCAAGTGCGAGGGTCCGGACATCAAAGGGCACCTGCCCTATAACTGGAGCAGCTGCGGAGCAGGAAGGCAGTTGTATCCTGGAGTCGAGAGACACCGAGAGAACTCAGCCTTGACGGACTACTGGCGCTGCCGTAGCCCTATCTTGTGATCCATCGTCCTGCCTGCTGGCGCTGCCGCGGCCTTCTGCAACATCCATCCTCGTCGGGACCTGCTGGCGCTGCCGCGGCCCGTTGTAACGACCATCTTCACCGGGACCTGCTGGCGCTGCCGCGGACCGTACATCGACCATCTTCTCTGGGACCTGCTGGCGCTGCCGCAGCCCGTGTATCGACCATCTTCACTGGGACCTGCTGGCGCTGCCGCGGCCCGTACCAGCTAGACCACCTAAGCTCGAGGATTGTGAGCTACCCACCACACCACCTCAACTACCAGACTGGTAACCAGACTGTCCCGCTACCCCCTTTTCCCATCTTGAGAGACTTGAATCGAGGGGACCCCTGAGTGAGTCCAGACCTCCTTGTAACCTTTTCATCGTACCTTAAGAAGTGCTTATAAAGAACGCTAACTCATCTCCTTGTGTGGTATCTGTCTGTGGGGGGGAAGTTATTTGTCTGTACGATCGCTGGAGACGGCTCTCCCCGGAGACCTCTCCCCTTGTCCTCGGCCGACCCTCCCGGTCCGTCTAACAAGCAGCATGTCCATGGCGAAGAGACAATGATCAGAAAGCTACTGAGGTTGAGCTACAAGGAGTTAGATTTCTAAAGTAGGCAAACTAAGCACTGTTGGCACTGTACAAGTCGGGACTGGTGAACTTGGTGCTTTTCCAGAGCTTACACAGGTTGAGCTGCAGGAGCTTTGTTACGAGCTGGATTTGGAATTAGGCGCCTTGACGCCCATTGGGCTATGTTCGCGCATGACAAGATCCCTTTTATTATTATTATTATTATTGGTGTGGGTTGGGTTCAGGGTCAGACTGGCCAATAGGGAAATCAGGCAGTGGCTGATGGGCTGGTCTGACAGATCAGTGTGTGGGCTGTTTATTTTAGCTGTTTGTGAACCGGTTTTATAGCCAGGAGGGACGGTATTAAGTATTGATTTCCCTGATACTACCACAAGCACTGCCTGCAACAAACAAACAATTTTTCAGTCTCCCATATCTTGCAAAATACCCATATAGCATGTCTTTGCAACTTCAAAACTGCCCTGATTTGCAAATCTGGGTTACATTTTTATCTGTCTGTTTCGCCAATAAGGCCACTTGTATTTTGGTGCCTGGGCCTATTTTTTGTACCAGTCCGACCCTGGTTGGTGTACAATAATAATGATAAGAGAAACACGATCATCTACAAACTACCTTGCCTCTTCCTCTCCACACCAGCAAGGTTTAATGGAGGTATAGTATCCAAGAATCAATGAACAAACATAAGTTATAGGTAAATAAAGTTTAACTGGCAAACATGCACTTTTGTATCATCTGTGGTTCGAAGCAAATGCTTTCATTAATGTCGTTATCCAAAGGTGTTGTCAATTTAAGACTTTAGGGTGGCTAGCGCCAATGACATTATTCTGAGCATTTTCTTAAAATTAATACGGCTGAACTGTGGCAGCTAAACAGTGAAAATCTGAATTCCCATAGCATCTTTATATTCTCAAGACCGTGTGATAACCATTGCAAAATTAGCTTAACGCAACTCTTCACATCACAGTCTATCGCAGGAAAATAACTCTGTGTTAATGTGGTATTCTCAAGCCGGTGGCACCATGCGATAGTCCCACGACACCGCGTCAAATGACCGCGCTAAAATCAATGCGACTCCGCAAAAATGCGAAACACCAACGCGAAAATAGTAGCGATGAGGCCAATCGCGATACAAAAATCAGCGATAACCAGCGATAGGCCTGCAATTCCCATGCATCATGCGGAAAAATGCACCATAAAAGCAGAGTACAAAAATGGTGAGATGAAAATGTACAAGCACAACCCCACATCCGTGACGTAGAACAAATGACCATTGTCCCGCATCACATATGCATCTTCTCACAGTCACAATGTACATTAACATGCAGTCTGCATGTAAACTGCGCCAACGCAGACACATGCATGGAACACACTGTGAAACCGCATCTACCCCTCACATTGCAGAGGGACAAGCAACCCTTCCTGCACACAGATGTGTCATGCCCATGATCAATCAATCATGACAGCGTGGACGAATATAAGGGCAGTGACTCCCGCACTTGTACATGTTGCCCATGTTGTGGGACTTGAGTCACAGGGGGTATCCCTGCATCATGGTGGTACATAACTGACCCCAAAAGGAGCCCTGTTGTCACAAATGGCATCCAAAATGGAATGATCTTGGACACATGAAACGCCGAAGAGTGGGATACCCTACTAACTGTGACACACAGAACTGGCAGTTCGAATACGTGACATCTCAAACAGCCTCTCTGCACAGAGGTGACAGACCCACCATCCATGAACATATCATAAAACCGTTATCAACACATGTCGCACTCACACTTGTCTGAGTGATGTGCCTGTAGAGATGAGTGACATGCACTTAGGGAATGTCATTTTGGATTGCATTTATTTACACATGCTGTGCCTGTGGTTATTCTGTACTGTCCCATGATTGCCAAGGACTGTCACAATGTGACATGCACATCTGAAGACATTTGCAATAATGGAGTCCCTGCGGGCTATCCCTGCTGCGGCTGCAGTGGGGTGTGTTCCACCTGCCTCATCTTCATCATCATCGTCCGGTGCCTCTGGAACTGGTATCCATGGTGCCTTGCTGCGTACACATAATTTGTGCAACACACAACATGCAACGATCATCTTGCACACTATGTCTGGTCTATACAGGAGCCTTCCACCTGTGACGTCCATGCACCTGAAACGTGACTTCAACATGACAAATGTGCGTTCCACGATGCCCCTGGTGCGTTTGTGGGCTGCATTGTACTGCCTCTGGGCCTGTGTGTTCGGGGTTCGGAGGGGTGTCATCATCCAAGTGCAGAATGCATATCCTTGGTCACCTGTGACAGTGCAGAGAGACATGAGTTAATGGTTGGTTCTGCATGATGTGTTGGCAGGCTCACTGGTTCATTGGTGTGTGATAAGTGTGACTTTGTGATTCCTGTATGACATGTACTGCTTGTTGCAAGTGAGCGGCATCAATGTGTATTACGTAGTCTCACTACTGCTCCTCCCTCCCCCCGAGCCTATTCACTAGTGTGCGCAGCGCGGTTGCATCACTTGCACCCCTACGGCACACCATTGTCATGCCCGTCTGCGCATGTCCACAAGCCTGACAACGACACAGTGATGTTGTGTGCTGAAGGTGTGCGGCCACATGTGTGTAGGCCTATGGTAAGGACAGGGCGGACACAGATGTAGAGTTCATGCCTGGCTGAACTCGCCCTGCAGTTGAGGGTAGACCTTTGGCTTATGCTGCGAAAATAGCGACACAAACAACAGTTGGCATGTATGATCCCAGACCCCGGCCGGGCTTGCTCACCATCATGTAGCCCTCGGCCGAGGCCACACTCCGTGGGAATGCTACATAGCAACATTGCACATTGACGGGTGGCGCAGACACTACACCAGAGACACACACATCACATTTGTCAGGGCCTAAACTCAACCACGCCCAGAGCCATGTGTCGAATGACCACACCCCTACGCCATACTTCCGTACGCCGGTCCACTCACTTACGCTCACAGGGGGGTCCGACACAGCCACATGTCCCAGGTCTACCCCACTGCCTGAGGTGACAAGGTTGCGCACGCTGTACACAGCACAATGTAATGTGGTATGGCCCGGGGCCCTCATGCATACATAATGACCACACGGACACACTGAGATAATTTGTGGAACTGGCTATGGGTACGTGTGCCCGGCACCTATTATTGCCAGGGTCACACGTACAGTGACGCCTGTGCTGGATGGGTGTTGGGTAGTGTAAGCAATCCCTCAGGGGTTGGTTGGTGCTGGCAACAACTACAACAGTGATCAGACAATCAGAAGTTCAAAGTACAAACAGCAAGAGTCCATGATTTGAGCTGCACAGAGTTAGTGGCCCCGGATGCACTGCGACTGCCACAGGCACACGCGCAAGGGACGGTGACTTGTGGTGCACTGAGATAGGGGCATGAGAGCTGAGTGGGTCCTCGTTGATGTCCGAGGAGTATATCGCAGAGTGTTACGGGGGACAGTGGAAGGTGTCTATCCAGGGCATGATGCAGAGGGCAGAAGCAAGCAGAAACAGGCATTATGGAGGATTTGAATGCTACAGTCTCCTTTTTCCTACCATGTCAGTATCAGCTACATGATGAAGACAACCCCCAGGCCATAGACTCAGACGCCATCAAAGTTCAACGGGAGAGTGCCCATGACTCCCATGGCACAGAGTCAGTGGCACCAGAGCTGGAAGCGGATGCAGTCTGCAATGAGGCCTGTACAATGATATAAACTCTGCAATTAACAAATCAAGACTCCGTTCCAATTGTGTGTCCTACTTGACCGCAGTGTGTGCCGGAGGTAGCGGTCAGCATGGGGCAACCACTGTGCAGCCAGCTCCACCTAGATCACTAACACACAGCGTTGAAATGGCATGTGGAGAAGATTCCTGGTTGACGGAGGTGGAGGCACCAGAGCAGAGCGGGTGTGCACCTTGCGGCGATGCCGTGTCCTGCCTGGGGTGGACTGGATTGGATATGTATGAGGCCTGCTGGACCAGTGTGTAGGCTTAAGGCAGAAGTCCGCAAAGGCCCACAGACACGGTTGGTCGGAATGCTATGCACAGAGTTGGCACCACATCGAAGGGAGTATAGGGATTTAAACGATGCCATGAATATGTACTCTGTCATCGTGTAATCAAGACTCAGTTCCAAATGTGTAACCTACTTGTCCGCTGTGTATGCCGGTGGAGTGCGTCAATGGGAAAGGAGTACTGCGGGCATTGCTCGCAGAGGCTGCGATGGTCTGAGGAGGCTGCCAAGTTCACGGGCCTCTGGCTTGGAGCTAGCACAGGCACGTGGTAGGCACTCTTGGAGCCACGCCGGTGTCGGCAGGTGAGCAGTGAGGACTGGATGCACAGGGGCGGACAAGACTAGTTTGGGGAGCAGCAGCCTGGGCTGCGGCAGGCGCACAGGATCGCAGGCACCACCACACACGGCGTCGGCCTCATGGCAGGGTGAGAGGCGCTACCCTGGCAGACACCTTTGCCATTCTGGAAGAGAACCACACCCAGGGCTACGTGCTTTTTATTCACACCCCTACGCTAGCCTGGCATACGCCGGGTAAGCCCACTCTGCACACGCTTACAGGGGGGACCTAATAAGCTGCATTTCCGTGATCTACCCCACTGGCTGGGGTGACATTGTTGCGTCCACTGTCCACAACACTACCAACACCAGCATTATATGTCAACATGGATGTGTCTGTGTTCTGCATACTGCAGTCTGTCCAGCACATCCACGCCACACTTGGCAATGTGTGCATTCTCATTCATGGGTCACTTACCTCCTTCGTACATGCCTGGTTGCCACCTACCTCCACATTCCGCTGGTGTGTGGCTGATGTGCCATGACGTTGGTGGCTCATGTACATGGCTAGCCCAGGTTGCCACAGTAAGTTGTGTTGTTATGTCTGGTGGGTGGGCATGTTGTTTGACATGTTGTATGTGGGTTTGTAACGCATGCATTGCCAGAGTTGTGAGTTGCGTGATTGTGGATTGGAGGTGTGTGGTGTGTTCATTTGGTACTTACCAATGAGCACTGCATTTCTGTAGGTGCCATCCTGTGAGCGCCGGTTGATGATGGATTATCGGAAGATGTATGAATCATGCACACTGCCTGGGTAGTTGGCGACGACATTGGTGAAGAGTCCCTGGTGGTCCACTATTACCTGCACATTGATGGAAAGTGTGTGCTTTGTGTTACGGAAATTGTGTCGGCAGGGGGCACAAGTAGGACATGTGTGCAGTCAATTGCCCCCAACACGTGCGGGAATCCAGCTATGGCGTGGAAGCCTTGCTTGGTCTCCAGCTGTTCCTGCGCATTGTGGGGGAAGTATAGGTACTGGGGTACCAAGCTGAGGATGGCATCCAGGACAGGTTTGAGGAACTTGGATAGGGCTGGCTGTGAGACTTCTCCGACTCTGGCGGTTGTTGTTTGGAATGTCCCAGAGGCCAACAGGTGCAGCACAGCCAGCAGCTTTGTCTGCTGAGGGATATTGGTTGTCCGCTGTGTTGATACCATCAGCCTGTGGGCAATGATGTTCAGGATGCGGAGGATGGTTGTCCTTTTGAGCCTGTAGTAGGCAATTACATACTCTGGTGTTAAGTCTGTGAGGCTGGTGCGTTTCCTGAAGGTCCGCTGTCTTTGTCTGCGCTGCCTGCCTGCCATGCGAACTGCATGTTGAGTAGCTCCATGGCATCTGTTGTTCTTCAGGTGTGGCTCTGGACTGGGCTTCCCTTATGCTGCAGGTTGTCGTCCGGCTTTGCACCAGGTCAGAGAAGGTGTTCATTTCCTGCTGCTAACGCATATTATCGCCTGTTTTGGGATCTTATCGCTGATGTGGCTGGTCATTGAGAATGTTGTGGAGTGGTGTTGTCGCGGCTTCTTGCTCGGGAATGCCTACTCTGCATCTCATTAGCGATAGTTGCCGGAGTCATCTGTGGCGATGTTTTTTGCGGATGCTATCGTGGGAAAACTGGTGATGTTGGCTGTTTGCACCAGCTTGTGAATTGGGCGATAAATGTATCACCAATTTGGCTGGGATAAAGTGCCAATAACTCGGCGATAGATCCTTGAGAATATGCCCCTGAATCTCCTGTCAAATGCTGTAATAAGTGTCTCTTTGGGTCACTGACGCGTTGTGCCAAACTGCAGGATTTACCTTCCGTGAGATTGGGATGTTTTTCTACAACTTTGCAAACTGTGAGGTCCTCACAACGTTTGCAGATTTTATAAATGAAGGCAGTAGTTACCGACAGAATAAGTCATTCATGGAGTACAGTCTTTATAAAAACTTTTAGCTGGAGAATTCGCCTACAAAACATTTCCTGTGAAACTCTTTTGTAAATCAGTTTTTCTGCAAGTAAACATTGTCTAGTGGTGAGCAGGCAGTGGCGGTTCCTCTGTATGGGCGTTGAGGCATCCCCCCCACTGATTATTTTGCCCCATGGGGTCCATCCTCCGCAGCACTGATAATAAAATTAATTTGAGCCCACGGCGGCACACTGGCACGGCAGCAGTCAGTCAGCTGAGCTGTCTCTGACTCAGCCGCAGGAGGCATGCCACGTGACGTCACTGGGGGGGGTGTTAGTGCAACTGAACTAAGTAAAGTTACGGCATTCCCCGCCTGGGCCAGTGCAGCAAAATGTGCATGTCGGGTTGGCCAGCCCGACATGCGCAGTCTTGAGGGTCTCTGACTCTCGCCTGTGCAAATTGAAGAGGGGAGCATAGGTAGAAGCCGCAGCCCCACGCCTCCTAAGGAGCGGCGAGGCTGCTTTAGCAGTGCCTGGATTGGCTGCTTTAGTCTCTAGGCAGTAGCAGTCTTCAGAAGGGGGCAGAGCCTGTGTGACTCACTGGGCTGGGCATGTCCAGTAGCATGGGGGCATTTTGACCAATCGCTGCATGGCTTTATTGTAAAGCTGTGCAGCAATTTGCTGCCCAGCCCTGCCCTGCCGGCTCAAACTCAGCCCTGCCGCTCTCTGCTGTGGGTGTGCGTCCCCTCCTCTCCATGTGTGGTGCGTGCCATTTGCACATACAGGAGAAGGGAGTGGCCAAGTGAGAGAGAGAGAGAGTCAGGACTCAGGAGCACTCGAGCTCCACCTGGCCGCCTCGTTGCCCTGGGACTCGGAGGCCTAGTACTTTCAGCAGAGCAGCCCAGGCCACTAGGCCAGTGCAAACCATGCTGCATGTGAGCTCGCTGAGCTGCCAGTGCCATCGAAGTCGGTCTAACTCGTGGAAAAAGGATTGATCGATTTGACACGACACGCAATAAGTACTGCTAATGAGTGACCTGACCAGTAAGACCACTACTACTACACTAATAATAGCTGCGCCTAGCCTGCTGCCTGCGCAGTACGCGTACCACCAGTTCATTGATCTCCCAGTGTGCAAAAAATCAAAATGGTCAAACTGGTGCGCTGCATATTTACTTTAGTTTTAGTGCATGCAACTCAATCACTATTCTATATATCTGTGTGGCCAGCGCAGAGCACAGTCAGCAGCTGCTGCTGACTTTAGTTTGGAGACACAAGACTGCTGCGTCACGTCACTGCACTGGTTGAGGGCCAGGCCCTGGCCTGGCCCTGCATAATGGAGACGCGAAACTGCTGCGTCACGTCACTGGGTTGAGGGCCTGGGTCTGCATTCGTCGACGTCGCGGCTGAGACCTGAGTGAGTCAGTCGTCCAATTTAACTAAGTGAAAGTACCCAATTAGTCCGAGTCGGCACTCGGCAGTCTGTGTTCTGCACTTCTGTTCTGCTCTGTGATGCAGCACCACAGTCATGGCCGTAATAATGGCCAGAGGCCAGAGCAGATTTACAAAGTCGACAACAACCTGCCTGCGAGAGCCTCTGCCACTGCCAGAGGCTTTATCACCTATCCAACCTTCCTGCTTTCCACTGCGCTTCAATCTTATTGTCGGTGATTTTTAATAATGATTGCATCCTAGTTAATTAATTATTTGAGGGCCCTGCCTCCAGTGAGGAATAGTAGTTATATGTAGCATCGTCGGTCGAACGCAGGCGAGCACTGAGGATCAGAGCCCACTGGCAGTAAGCGCTACGTGCTATACTTTTAATGAATCAAAGGCACCCATTTGCTTTGTGCAACGGTCCTGGCTTCAATTGTTCTAATTGCCTCCTCTGACCGTCAGAGGCAATTGGAACAATTAAAGGACAGTCGCACAAAGCAAATGTGCGCCTTCGCTTCATCAAAAGCAGTTCTTCAAGTTCTGCATTGCCTTCTTGGGTCGCGATCCCACTCTATATTAACGCTAAGTCTAACACTCTTTGTAGTGCAGTCTAGAGTGACTCAATCTGTACTTCAAAGAGTGTTGGGGGCATATTATCAAGAACATGGGCTTCTATTTGAATTCTCAAGGGAATATTATCAAACCCATTATCGCCGCATTAGCGGCAGTTTCTGCCACTAAAGCGGCGATAATTTTAACGCCGTTCTTGATAATATGCCCCTTAGTGTTTATAGAGCGAGAACTGAGACTGGTGCTGGTGCAGTCTGGTTCTCAGCATTGTATCTTGAAGTCTGTTATGAAGCTCTGTGGTTATACTGAAGAAGCAACTACCATGTTGTTGTTATAAGACATCCCTTTATTAATGTAATAACTGCACTTTCACAATGACTTTATTAGTCTTCTTTCTTCTCAAATTTGCTTGAAAATGCACCATTTACCCGCTCCTTTTTTCAAAATTCTATTTGGGGGAAGCCCCCCAGATCCCCCCTTTAATTGGTCGGGCTCACTTGCTGCGCTCGCTCACCTCGGTGCACTCCCACAAAGTTTACGCATCACCACTTTCAAATGTCAACCAGCCACCACTGTGAGCAGGTTGTCATGGGTTTATCTGTATCTTTATTGCATAGCATTACAGTGATATACAGTGTCGTTTCATACTTGCCAATAGATAAGGTATGTGATAACAGATTTTATGTGGCATTCTATAAGGAAGTCATAAAGCCACTTAGTTAATAAATGGGTTGAGACATTGGACGTTGGCCTCCGTTTGGCAAATCACAATAAATGCACTTTCCTTTGGATACATCAGGTCATGTGCTTATCTTATATGGGGAGTTTCACCCCCAAGATCCATGTGGGAAGGTTCTGTGTGGGGATGGTGTAGACTAGACCTTGTAGATTTGCATTGGAAGTGTGTTACAGCTCACCACTCCATGTTGAGTGTTGTGTTCTTGAGTGTTGAATGTTCCACTGCTTGCGTGATGTCATGGTCAGGCATCAGGCAGTGGCTGCAACAACTTTTTACTTCTAACTTGACTGCAGAAACTGCATAGAAGTAAGAAGTGTGTAGTAGGTTTCCACCTGACAGAGGTGTAACTGATGCCAGTGCTCTCTAATGAATTTGTGCTTTGGAATGATCTTAAAATCAGTGGGGTGTCCAAATCATCATGTGATCCAGATCTGTGCATGGTTGGTTGGCTATCCTTGTACCTGCCATCGGTGCATCACAGTGTTGGAGTTGTTTTTAGTTTAAATAATATTTGCTTTGTAACATGTACTCTTTGTAATTGAAACAGCAATGCTGTGATGTACAAACTGTGTTTTATTGGCATAGGCCGTACTGGGAAAAATGCTAGTGCTAGCTCATTGGCGATACTTCTTGGCATAAGGGAAGAAAAACTTGGCATATGGGAGGGGGGAACCAAGATAAAATACTGGCCCTGATGTATTGGACATACTACAGGAAATTTGACATAAGGATAACCCAAGGTATATGAGTGTATTAACTGCAACATTCTGACGACACTGGCATATTGTAGGTCATTTTTCCCATAATGCGGCACGCATGGCCTCTGATTGCACCCATGACAAAATGCTGGCCCTCGCACAATGGAGGTGATTTTTGTCATATGGGGACATCCATAGCACATTCTGAAAACAATAGGGTCAACAACTCAAGAGTGTCAGGTTTCATTGGATTGGCTCACAATAAAAGGACATGAATATGAATGAGTGCCCTTGCATAGAATATGGCAGTTCAGCAAATGTATACTAAACTTATGCTGTAAAATACACTATTTGAGCCAATTGTTTTCAACATTTTCTTGGGGGGCAAACTCCCCCCACCTAGAAGAGATCTGGGCTCACTGCACTTCGGGGTAAGTATTACATCTCACAACTTTCAAAGATCATGTCAGTGCTCTAATTTAGGTGGTTTCTAAAATGGACATTTGTCTGTGTTGAGTTAATCTAACCATCCATTTATTACAAAACTTCAACAATGTCAATTATTGCGATGGCTTCAAGGTTAAGGTCATTTCATAACACCTCCTAGCAACATTCAGGACCAAAGGTCATATGGTGTCACTTCCTGTGATGTCATTAAGGTCAAAAGGGTGTGTGATGTCACTTCCGCTACCAATGGCAATTTGATGAATTGATGTCCATGACCCCTTCACAGACACCTTGTGGAAGATGATTCAGTGCTGGGATTAGGCACCTTCATTTTGTGCCCAGTATTTGTGCATTTTCATTTTGCTCAGCTTTGTAGATGGTGGTTATTTGCTGCTATATAACTGCAACACATTGCTTTAGTTTTCGAATTTTCTTTAACAAACTACTACGTTCTGGGAGTTCTGGCCATTGCTCATTTCTTTCTGAACCAATTACACCAAATACCAGATCACATGTCCACTGGGCTAGCAAGCGCCTGTGTGCATGAATGATTATCCCAAAAGTATGAGAATTGAAATATGTGTCTGTCTTGTTGGCTTGCTATTGATGGTAGAAGCTCCTAGGGTTGACACTGAGGATCAGTCCAGAGACCTTCGCCTTGGTCCATGCGGCCATTATTCTATGACCAACAACTTCAGTTACTATCCCATGATAGCCCCATGAGTGAAACTGAGAGAAGATGCCATATGCTCTAAGGCTACTGCCCAATTGGAAATATGTCAATATTGTACGTGAAGGTACAGCATTTGCTGCAAGAGAATCATGTGCTCTGAATTATCTGTTAGGCAAATTCACTCTTGGCCTTTTTTAGCTAAAGCAGAGGAGCGACAAAGTAAAAAAATTAATTTTTTAAAAATCGTCAGTCAGCCGCATCTTGCCCGCTCATCTCCTCACAGGCACAGGCTCCCAGACTCCACTACGGCCAATCCTAACGCTGCTCTCATGCCATGAGTATTTAGTCCAAACAATAGTTCAAGAACTCATACAAATTACACTCAATAAACAAATCACATATTAGTGACCATCACAGAAGTTAAATTAAGAAAAAAGAAGAGAGAAGAAAAAAGAAGAAACAGAAAACAAAGACCCTTATATATATAATTATCAAAATTACAAACTTATTATAATGAATATGTTTTTTAAAAAGAGACAAAGGAAAATACACTGATGCTCTATACAGTGTGTTGGCAAAATTAATAAATATTTACAGACCAAAGGCAGTGGCAGACAAAAATACGTCACAAAAACAAGGAACAACATAAAAACAAATACTGTGTCCTCAATTAATTCACAGACCACAAATGCGTCAACGGCGTTTCAACCGCTTTATCAATGTACGGTCATCATCAGGACAAAAACAATTTCGAAAGAGCATACAGATTCTGTGCAAAGAAGAATGTATAAATACATGTATATACAGATATATTTAGGTCTCTCACAGGGTCACAGAAAAACATTGAGCTTCCTTCACCATAACAAAAGAAAGATAAAAAAAAGAAAAGGAAAACAAACTAAGACACCTCTCAAATGAGGAAAATGTTTTATGAAAATTCGACCTCCAAGTGCCATAAATAACTTATTAATGCAAAACCATATGTGTCTAATTTTGATCAGAACCATCTCCAATAAAGAATAATAAAAAACACTAAATAATAATGATAATAATAATACCAATTCGTGCCCATATAACCATCAAAATCAGATTGTACCTAATTCCGAAAACCGTTCCAGCGTCGTATCCAAGATTATTTAATAGTCCTCATCCAAATTACATATGGGCCCCAACTACAATATAAATGAATCAACACTTATCAACTGCCCAATATATATAAGGAAGCGGAAAAACTATCCCTGCTTTCAAAATACACTTACTAGAAATAAATGGTATCTTGAAATGGTATAATTTATCCAAATGGGAAGAATTCCAAAACGTACTGCAAGTATCGTTTAATAGTTCAAAGATCACTTAATCCAGTCGGTCCCAAATTTACCGATCAGTCAGTGCTGTCCATTAACTAAAAGAAAACAAGCAATGCATCCAAGTAAACTTCACGTAGAGTACACAGCCATAGCAGATAGTTAATTGCTTTCATGGACAAAATCCCATTAATGACATAAAATGTTATAAAGCACTCTACACATCGTGCTCGTCCGCATTTAAAAAGTCTAGAATTGCATATGGCAAAACGAGACAGTGTAACAGATCACTGCGCGTTTTCAGTATACAATAGTTCGCAAATAACAGAGCCATGTCAACAGTCTCCCAAATTAGCTTAGTATCGCTGTATTGATGTATTTATCATGTGGCAGCGATACACTAAACATATTGCGCATACTGAGTATTTAAATAGAGTTGCCCCTCTACATATAAACGGACATCTAGCAACTTACGTGCAAGCAACAACCCCACGCTGGACCAAATCAGGAAGTTACCAGACGCGCGTATCTTGCGCGTTTATAAACCGAAAGTCTTTCCGGTTAGGATAGTAAAAATAGAAGAGGTTCGAAACCAGCACCATCTTAAATCGGGGAAAGGACCTCTAAATATCAGAAGCGTTAGTTCCACTAAACGCAAAATGTAAAGACAAAAACATCAACACCTCAAGGCAGTATACAGGGACCATTAAACTAAAGAATCTCTCATCAGGGCAAACTACAAAGAGACCATTTCAGCACCAAATCAAGCTTTTGCTTAATGAAGGAAGTCCAAGCATCAACAGTGAGCCTGTCTGACCACAGTCATTTTGAAACAATTAGGAATCTTGTCATGTCATGAGAGCAGCATCAGGATTGGCCTGGGTATCTGAATTTGTGCTCCCAGGGAGACTGGGAGCCTGTGCCTGCTGTCTCCAATCCATCAACACAGCTCGGGTTGGAGACAGCTTCAGTGTGCATGACGGTTTGGCCTCCAGGCGCACTGACAACTGAGCCACCACTCCTCCTGCAGCCCCGCCCCAAAGACTCGACAGGAAAGGAAAAATAAACCGATAATAAAACGTGTATATTATGGTTTTATTTTTCCTTCGCTGCCGTTTTGAGGCAGCTGGCTGAGGGGGTGACGCGCGGAGGAGCCGCCGCTGATAGTGGCTGATGGAGGCTGAACCAAAGCCCGAAGAGTATGTATAGGATGCAATATGGTACAAAAGGGGGTGGTGATGGACGGAGCATCAGAGCCAATCAAACACTCACACCCAGTCAACAGATCTGGGTTTGATCCATCACCGTTCTTTAGCCCACTCTGCCACCCCAGCCCGAACTGCCAAGCCATGCCTTCCCTGGACCGGAAACAAGCTTCCTAGGACCGGTTTCTGGCATTTAAGCCGTCTTCAGCCAGGCTTGCTGAATCCAGTGGCAAAGTGAGCAAGGGACTCACGTCTGAGCATACCCTGCCAACTTATGGCGAACAAAGCGGTACAAAAGGGGGTGGTGATGGACGGAGCATCAGAACCAATCAAACACTCACACCCAGTCAACAGATCTGGGTTTGATCCATCACCGTTCTTTAGCCCACTCTGCCACCCCAGTTCCCACGAGCCACAGGGTCAGACTGATTTGCATATGGCC
Source organism: Triturus cristatus (assembly GCF_964204655.1). Classification (NCBI taxonomy): domain Eukaryota; kingdom Metazoa; phylum Chordata; class Amphibia; order Caudata; family Salamandridae; genus Triturus; species Triturus cristatus. The sequence continues at coordinate 622,601,622 of NC_140583.1, read as the reverse complement.
ATCTCTGAACTGGGGTGGCAGAGTGGGCTAAAGAACGGTGATGGATTAAACCCAGATCAGTTGACTGGGGGTGAGTGCTTGCAATGTTCAACACTCCGTCCATCATTTCCTTTGGTTTTTGCTTAGGATGCAATATGTTCACAATGAATGATGCAAGCCCCATTACACATCAACCGAACTAAAGAAGGGGAAAGAGGAAACGAGACTAATATGGTAAAAGAAGCTATAGCAAGAAAGAAGACAGAAAAGGGGACACACGAGGAATGAAAGCAACAAGTGGTGGGAAGAAAATCTGAGAAACATAAAAAGAAAAATAGGGAAAGAAACCAAGTTGAAAGGGGTGTGGCTATGGAGCTTAGGAGGAAAGCAACACAAAGAGAAAGAACAGGGTAGAAGACACACAAATGCCAAGAGAAGATGGGACACAGAAATTGTGAAGCCTTCTGACAAAATGGAAAAAGCTTGAAAAACAGGTCGAGAAGCATAAAGAAAGGAAAAGAAAAATACGGCATTAAATATCAGATACACATACCATCTTTATGTTACAGGTTAAAATGTCAGTGAGGTGGTACATGGGGTTAACTTGCCTATTGCATAGTTTTATGCATAATTTGTAGTTCACAGGCTGAAAATATCCTGAGATAATGTAGTCGGTTGATATATCGACTGTAGAGAGATGTGTGCAGCCAGCATGTCACAGGTACGAATTCCACGAATAAAACACGATGGTAAATGCTCACACTGTAAATATCTGTACTTTCTGCAGGTTTAATTCTAATCCCAGGAGGGGGAAGCTCAGGAGGTCAATGTAGCTGCTGGAGTATAAAATATTGGCCACTGATTCCAATGCGAGTGACACAGATCGGGGGTGCAGTTGAAGGCGTGGATCAAGGACTTTCTGCAGAAAGCCATGTCCAAGTGGTACAGATTACAATCATGTTTGGGTGGCTGTGTCCCTGGAATGTGAGCTGTCCATCAGGAGATCACAGCTGCTGAACACAGGAAACCTAAAACACATTAGCACATTTTAGAAACACATGATTTAGTGTCGCGCCCGACACCACCACAAACTGCGGCCACCCTAAGCCCTCTGTCGATTTTGACGACGCGCCCCCATTGCCTTTCATCTTCCAAAAGCTGCCCCTGCTAAAAGAGTGGCAGAAATACTTATTCCCACTCTTGCAGGCGTTTCAGAGGTCTGCCAAGCCTGCCAAACAAGCCCCAATGTCTTTATCATTCTCTTCTTCAAGAATAATAATCTAGTTTTCATATTCTACTCTCCTGTCTATATATCACCAATTAGTATTGCTGAAAACTGATGTTACTGCTACCCAAATGCAGAGGTTCCTGTTTACATGGCTCAGAAGGAAGAAATACGAACCTGCAAGGAAGAGAAACCCCTGACCTGCAGGTCGCACACAGATTTAAGCAGCAGATTCCTTAGCCTACTGAGGTACCTTGCCTCTAGCAGAGTAATTCACCGAGGTCAATTATAAGGGCCATGACCCCGGTTTTTACAAAGCAATGTCCCAGCATCCATCACACAGTTCAGAAGTCTCACACTTCCTGAGGTCAGTGAAGATTACTTTAACAGGGGGAGGCTTTAAAAACGTACAAGGTGAAAATAGAGGGGGCCGCCTGACATGGACTTCAACACTAAATTACACACCTAGTTGATCTGCCCTTCTCCTTGCTGGAAATTCCAGAGGGCCATTAACTGTTTTTTGCATTATTCATTTTGGGACACTAAATATGATCACTTAGTCAAATAAGCACACCATTCAAAACAAATACACACTATTGGGCACCTATAAAGAACTATGCATGACACTGTACATTAGTTGCAGGTGTCATCTCAATTCAGTTAACATGTAATCTAGTTCATTTCCCCATTGATGTACGTAAAATGTTTCAAGTTCACCCGGTGAGTAGAGTAGATGTGCCACTTCTGTCTCGTTGCTCAGAGAAAGTTACCTCTGGAAAGAGGTTGCTGTAGGAAGCTGATCCCCGTGCAAGAATCCACTCCAGTAGAACACGAGAGAATTTGAAGGCAGTATCTCCCAGCATGGCCAATTAAGCTCCCTATCAAGATCCAACACGGATTGCTGCTCCCCCTTGGAGAGCCCTAAAAGATACCAGGGCAAAATAAGAAAACAGCTTGGGGGTAATGCCGTCCTGGCACTTGGTGGCCTCCCACCCTCTGGAATTATACGCAATCCCACAATCTTCCATGGGGGGAGGTGGTCAGAAAGCCCACTATCAAAGAGAAAATAAAGAAAACTGAATGGAATAGGAAGGCCTGGCTTGCCCCTAGGCATTCTCATAGCAATTTTTCGTTAGACACTAAACATTGAGCAACTTGATGGTTCCCAATTTTTTAAATCTTTTCTACTTCTGGTATTGTTCCTGACTTCTGGCCAGGCAGTATTTTAATGCTCACTTCAAAAAGGGCAGCCCTGATATTTCAAATAATTACCTTTTAATTGATGTCTTAGATAATAAGGGCAAGTTTCTTGTATAATTGTTGGCTCAAAAGAATCCCGGATTTCTGAGAATGCTTTGCTTGCTTGGACACATAATCGGTTTAGAAGTGGGCCATGTACCCTTCATAATGTCTTATCCTTGCACCTGATGATAGCGTTCGCCCTATCAAAAAAGGGAATGGGAGTAATGGGGGAATCAGATTTACTGCACCTGACTTCCCTAGTTATTCCCCATTCCTGCCCAGATTTTAAATCTAACAACGAATGAAAATGTACTAATCTTAACTCCACTTCTACGTACATTCACAATATGCAAATTTTTAAGGTACGTAGATGAGCAATTGAGGGCCCAATTCACAAAGGTAAGTTGCATGTGTAAATCTTATTATGTGTTGATATGCTCCTACAGCTAAATGCAAATCTCCACTTTTTTGCTATTCATCATTGCCAAGTTGAGATTTACTCCTAGATGTAGAATTAAGTGTCTCCACTCCCTCAAATGAGGGGGTGGAGACAGCTGCGACTGAATTTACAAGTGTAAAGTTACTATTAGTAATTGCAAACCAATTTGTAGAGATCTCTGCCACTAGGCAAGATCTCTGTCCGTTAAATATGGAGTAGGAAGGGGTGGAGACCTCTGACAGTAGGTTTATCAATTACATTTTTAGTATTGGAAGTAGTTTTGTTGAAGAACTGCTTTGCATACTGCAAAATGCCATTTGTGAATTAGGCCCAAGAATTCCACATCTTTGTCAGAATAATCGATGTGAAGGGCCTTATAAAGAAAGCAGATGTCTGACCATTGATGTTTCCTCAAACAGGTGTTCCCACTCTCAGGAATTAGTGTGGCCCGGGTGGCTTTGAAATACTATTCACTTCCACATCTGGTGAGATGCATCTGTAAAAGAGTTAAAAACATTATTTTGATGAAGTTGGAGGTCAATGGAGATGTTGACCCACCTTGCTAAATCAGTTCTGCAGACGGAAAAAGTTCAGCTGTCAGGCAACAAAGCTAACAAAGGCAACACTAACGACAATACCTTGATTTTGTATAGCGTATAAACGTTCATGTATTGAAGCACTATAGTAGAAGTTTTTTAAATTTTAGAGACCTTGACAGGAAAAAACCTGCTTGTCATCCTATGCTTCTAGCCTGTGAAGTATAGGCACGATAGTTATTGTTAATCATAAGCCACAAGAAAAAAAGGAAAAATAGGGAATATGCTGTCGCCGAAACATGGCCAACTTTGGCTTACAACAAAATATTAAAATATAAAAACCGATCACCGAAACTGCTGTTTTAGTGGTGATGTTTTTTGAAACCATAAGACTTTCAGCTGTGCCACTTATTTCATTATCATTTGTGAAGGAAACAATAATACATTTCACCTAACTAAGCACTCAAATGCAGGCAGCAACAATCTTACTATGTTACAGAAACACTTGACATAATAAACTTTAAAAGAAGTGCAAGCAAAATAAATAGCTGGTATTTAAATTCAAGATAAAAAAACTAGTAAATAAATTAAGCACTCCCTGAAACAGATTTTCAACTGAAGATAAAGGAACTATTTTAAGGCCAACGTAAACTACGTGCACAGTCTTTGTGCAGTCACTCAAAGTGAAGGAAGCCAATAGGTAAAGTGGGTTGAAGCACTGCCCCATGTTGTATGCTGGAGTGGGCAGAAGCAAAATGTGAATGACAATATAACAGACCAAAGGATGAAGTCTACCGACCAAAAGCCTTTCCATGTATGTTATGTATGATATTTTGGGGGCAAAAAAACAATAGTCTGGTGAGACAACTAAAGCTGTCTCAAAGGACAGACCTAAAAAGTTAACACCTGTTGGCCGGTCGAGTTCTTAAAAACGTTTCTCGCTTAGAGGAGAATCTGGAGAAGATGGCAATGAGTTCCAAGACTTGGTGCCATGGGCAGAATTTTTTTTTCGTGAGGAGAATGCCTTTCGGAGGCAGGGCATCTTCAGGAGTAGGTGGGTCATGGAACATATCACAGAAATACAGTAGTGCTGGAAGCGGCTAGGTGATAGACGTCAATTTGGGGTAACCATGTGTAACAGCTGCTACCACTGATCTGCTCTTTGGCATCCCAGATACTGCCCTTGCTACCTATGACCTTGGGGGTCATGGATGAAGTGTCAGGGGCAGAAGAACCCTGCTTACTCCCTGTAGTTTGCACTCTCTGCCTCTCTCCCAGCTCCCTAGTAGCAATTAAGAGGCTATTAGGGGTCACTGTGGGACAAGGAACCAATCCTGTGTTGTCCAGGGGGTGAAGACATAATATTTTATATACCAATCTGTATTAACATGTGGAAATTAGTTTTTATATCTGCTTTAAGCCCACTAAAACCTTTAGCATTTGCACTAAATGTGTTTTTAAAATGCTGTTATTTTGCTATCCTGTGTTGTACATTTCAATTTTAACCCCACGACTAGTTCGAGTCCGCACTTGACACGGTTGCACCTACCAAACCCCACTACAACAGGAGGGATAGAAAGACTTCATGGTATTCCCCTGAGTTGAGAAGACTTAAGCAGACATGCAAGAGACTTGAGAGGGAATGGAGGAAAGATTATAGGGAGCTAGGAAAACTAAAATATAGAGAAGCCATAATAATCTAGCAAAAAAAAAATTAAAAAGTGCAGGCCGCCTACTATGAAGGCATTATCACCTCGGCCACTAATACTTCGAGAGAAAATTTTCGGATAGCTCAGGATCTCCTAGAGCTCCCGAAGAATGATTTGGTCATAAAAATTTCCTCAAAACAGTGCAACGCTCTCGCAGATTTTTTTCAGGGGAAAATTAAAAAACTTTACACCACGTTCCCACACCTACCCTGCCTGAGTGATCTGGCAGATTCCAAACTGGCCGTGAGCATTACAGAGGTCTAGTTTAATGAATTCCCTATTATGAAGCTTGAAAAACTGACAGAAATGTTTACCCAAATAAAATCAGGCTCCCCTTTAGGTTCACCTCCGCCATACGTTCTACATAAGGCAGAAAATGCAATCTTTCCCAGTATCCTGGAGATGGTAAATATATCCTTGTCCTTAGGATCCATCCCAGGTCCATGGAAACACGCTATGGTCAGGGCTCCATTGAAGAAAACAAGCCTGGACCCAACAAATGTGGCCAATTATCACCCAATCTCGCTGCTGCCAGCAATTGTAAAAACTTTAGAAAAAATATGAGCACTCCATCCTCTCCAATTTTGTGGAAAGTCATGACCTTCTGCATGCAACGCAGACGGGCTTCCATCCTAATCACGGAACTGAGACCGCCCTTCAGTCTGTGGTTGAGGTCTCTAAACAGATCCTGGATCAAGGAGGAGCAGTTGCCCTCATCCTCCTAGATCTAAGCTCTGCCTTCGATACTGTTAACTTGTACATTCAGGCAGAGAGACTTAAAAGGCTGGGGCTTCAAGATTAGGCGCTTTTGTGGATACAATGTTATCTTGACAAGAGAACTTTTCAATTCTTTTCTAAGGATGTCTCCTCTGAGAAACTAGAACTCAATTGCGGAGTCCCACAGGGCTCCTCACTTAGCCCCACACTTTTTAATGTTTATATGCGGTCATTAGTTAACATTGTTCTACCTTATAACATTAAGATTGTAACCTACGCGGATGATACACAATTGGTCATCACTCTTAATGGGCCACGCAATTTCTCCTCAGACTTTGAGATCTGCTTAGAGAAATTTGCCTCTTGGATGGAGCATTCCTGCCTTCGTCTTAATGGAGGTAAAACCGAACTCATGCTGCTAGGGAACCATTCCAACATGGACCTTGGTCAGATTTGGCCAAAGTGCCTCGGTCCTCCTCCAACTCCCCAAACCAAGATAAAGAGCTTGGGTGTTTGGTTGGATAATGCTCTCAAATTTGACCACCAAGCAGTGAAGGTGACAGGGGTCTGTTTTGGGATACTTAGATCCCTTAGGAAAATTCTCCCCCTGTTGCCATTTACTGCCAAGCGCACCTTAGTCCAAGCATTAGTTCTATTGCGCCTGGATTATGGTAACGCCCTTTATCTGTGAGCTCCGAAGCAGACTTTGAGGAAACTCCAGATTGCTCAGAATTGTGCTGTCAGGATGCTTCTGGGCATCCCTAGGTCACAATCAGCCAAGCCAGCTCTAAAAGCTTTACACTGGCTACCTATCTTGGAAAGAACAAAATTTAAGGCCTTGTGTCTTGCCCATAAGACTGTATGGGGAATGGGCCCGGAAATCAACAAATCGCTTATCATTCCTTATCGGCCCACGAGGGCGCTTCGTTCTCTTAACCTTAATTTGCTAGCTCTCCCCAAAATCAGAAGGACAAGAGCGGGAGGCAGATCGTTTACGTATAATGTGGCAAAATCGTGGAACTCCTTGCCTTTACACATTCGCTCTGAAGCCAGTATCCTGCCTTTTCGTAAACTCTTGAAAACCTGGCTCTTCCCTCAAACAGCCCCATAAATTCCTACTGGTCGTCTGCCTGATTGCTAGTGCTGGGATGCCTGTGCGCTATATATAAATGCGTAATAAAAATAATAATAATAATAATTTCACATTTTAGCTCAATTGTCCCTGTAAGCATTGCCTCGTTCTGAAAATGGCATGTTGAAGTGAAAACTGCAGAAATTAGCTAAGTCAGCCAGTTCACTTGAGAAAGCTGTATCTAACTCAAGTTCTCACATTCTTCCCAAGAGAAGAGCATGGTGTCTGCTCATTAGCGCTTATTGTCGTATCCACGGCCTGATGGACACTGAGTTGCTTCTGTGCTAGCGTGTGCTGCACTAAATTAATATACACCTACTAATGGCATATGTCTTGGCAGTGGCCATGTGCAACCACTTACTCATTTATTTAAATCCTCGGGCCGCGCCCGGCCCTCGAAGAGTATGCTGCAACAAAGTATAGTAGGGGCCTGATGGCACTCTAACCCCTTTTAACTTTTACTGAAGTGCACTTGGTCATCCGACGATCTACAACAGACACACGTAATCTCTTAACTTCTGGCTATGTGTGGGGTTAGGGCGAAGATCATACCTCTGGCTCTGGGACCCTTCTTCACTCCCGCTCTCCAGATGGGTAGCGTCCCTGATCCCGCCAGCCAGGGTGCTGGTCGGTCTGCCGCCGTTTGGAGATGCTGAGCGGTGGCGATCCAGGCGTGTGGTATTGTCTGGCCCCTCACTGGAGAGTCCTTCTTGGGGGAGTCCGGCATGGACAGTCCTTCTCAACTGGAGTCAAAGTTTTCACCAGACCTCCAATCAGAGTGTCGTTTGGGGCCATGTACTTTCTTGAACCAGTGAAAATGTGGTGGACAGCGCACTCTGTTTGAAAACTTTTCCAGGATACAATGGTATGCGGGCACGGTTGCAATTATGCCTACGGAGCATATGTATAATGTACAAAGAAAGTGGCCTGGACCCCTGAAGGTGACTAGGACTGCAACCAGCACTGCTTGTGATAATTCAAACATACAATTCAATTTATTACGAATTTAGAACATAATGTTATACATCATACACAAATTCAAACATGTATAACTTGTAAATGAAATTCTCAATTCAAAGACTTGATTATACCATGTTGCTAAATTATTCACATTGCAAAAATTCTTAAATTGCCGTAAATTTGTTACGCCACTTGTACCCAATGCCTTTCGGGACTTGAAGTCCCTTCGTCAGGGGTTTTCTGTAAGAAAAAAGAAGAAGGAGACTATATTCAAAAGAATGCACTTAAGATATCTGTTGCTGCTGGGACAAGACTAATGTGATATATGCGTGCTTCATGCACCCTTCACCATTGTGATTCTATTCAACAAGGAAAATAGTTTATTCAGCGCACTTACAGAAGACAACTCCACAGCGTGATGTCCTCTGTGTAGAAAACAAAGGAAAACCAAATTCTAATCTATGAAAGGTATAAGAATGAAAACTTTATACCACAACGGGCCACAATGTTAAGGTCAAAATGAAGTACCTGCTAGATGTGCGTGATTCACAATCAAACAATCCAAAAGAAACCTGCTAGATTGCACACCTGTAGAAATATGAAAACAGAAATTGTAGCTGTATATAAACGAAAGACTAAACGACATAATGAAACTACAAGTACTATGCTCACCGCCTAGAGTAGATGTGAGTCGGTAGTTGGTCTGAAAAAATTTTTTAGAAAGCGCGTTGTGCAAAGTTTCTATAAAGATTAAAAAAAAGAAAAAAGCGATAGTGAGACTGTTGCACAGTGTTAATGTACGAGAAAATGAGGTCAATAGCATCCGTCTGTGCTTACCCGAGACGAATGAAGATCTTGACAGATGGGTTCACTCCCGAAGATAATGCGTTTTCAGTTGGGGCGAACGCTACTTCGTATATAAGGCGGACGTAAACAGGAAAATGGATAAAGAAACTGAAACAGGACTAAATGCGGATATCGGAATTGAGCATGCGTGTACCGGGGATCCCGGATGCTAACATAGGAAACATAGAAGCGGGACTAATGTTAGATAGGCGTTGCCTAGTAACTGAATGCTAAACCTAAGCAATAGCCAAGACTTGGTAATAACGTGTTAATGGTTGAAAACACAATTCGTTTCAACCTTCACAAAGAATTATAGTTAGAGTAAAAAACTGCCGTCGTGAAAAATGCAAAAATGAAAATTTAGAATTAAACAAGACGAGGGTAACTCAATAATAGGAGGACTGACTCAAAAGTGCATGTGATGGTTTGTGTCAAACATTTCTACATTAGTTAAAGAGATGTGCGTTCATGAAAGTTTAGGTGAAATTAGTGATGTGATAAAAACATGAAGATACTGAACCTAAACACAGTATAGCTGATACATGAGGTATCTACAAGGTTATCAAGATATACTATTTTTTTCTCAAGTATATTGCAGAACAAAAACGAAGAATACAGTGAATTCACTACTGTAAGATATTTGATCTGATATATGATGTCAGAGAAACCCATGTGAGTACCGCTGGGGATATACATGTTGAATGTCATGTGTTAATCAGCGTGTATGGCCCAGTGTGTATCTTTAGATTAGCGTCATGCACAGGTAGGTTTAAAGGAAACAAGCCATCTCGAATTTGTCGTTAAGTCCCAATGGTGTCATGGTCTGTAATTTCTTCATCCAATAGGTTTCTCTCTGTAAAAGGTATTTCGAGTTGTCTCTATCACAGGTCTTAGGTACCTCTTCAATGATTTGAAATTTCAACTGAGAAATTTGGTGACGTTGTTCTTCCCAATGAACTGCTAAACTGGATGTGGTACTTTTCGTTCGGATTTTGCTTTTATGTTCCGTTAGTCGTGTTTTTATCTTCCGTTCGGTTTTCCCAACATATAACAAACCACAAGGACATTTAATCATGTAGACTATGTTCTCTGAATTGCATGTTGTCCTGCTGCGAATTGGGATTTTAGCACCAGTGCGTGGATGAAACAAAGTGTCACCGGGAATCACATTATTACAGTGAATACAGTTCCAACACTTGTGTGTGCCATTCTTAGTGGTTGTAGATTCTGTGGTCTTTGAAAATTCTTTCTGTTTAGATAATATTTCACGCAAATTATGTGCTCAGGTATATGCGAACAATGGTTTCTCTGCATATAACTGATTAAAATCCTTTTCAGATTCAAGTATATCCCAACGTTTGTATATGATTTTTTTGATGACAGATGATGCAGTGGAATATTTGGACACAAATACCATGCGTGTATTCAATTGTTTAGGAGTTTTTGAAAGTAGTTTGTCTCGAGAAAAAATCTTAACTTTATTGAGTTGTTCATTTAGAAGATCAATTGGGTACCCTCTTTCAGCATAATTGTTTATTTGTTGTTGCCAAGTTTCATTACATGCTTCTTCCGTGGATGAGATACGACGTGTTCTCATGAATTGAGAAACAGGTAAGTTCTTGATGAGAGACGGTGGATGAAAACTCTGAAATAACAAGGCGTTGTTTTTATCTGTGGGTTTTTTGAAAACACTGGTGTTGATAGCTTTCGGTTCAATGTTGATCAAGACATCCAGAAAATAAAGTGCATTATTGCTTATGGTATGTGTAAATTGTATTCTAGGATCAATGAGATTAAGAGTCTGAATATTATTGATGAGTGCTGTTTCTGATTTGTTCTAAATGAGGAAGATGTTGTCAATATATCGCCTGAAAAATACCAGGCCTTCTTGCCATGTGAAGTCCGAAAAAATGAAGTCATTTTCAAATTTGGCCATGAATATATTTGCGTAGACTGGTGCTCCAGGAAACCCCATAGAAGTTCCATTTAGCTGCATATAAAAGTTTCCTTTCTAATGAAAGTAACTGTTCTGTAAGCAAAATTCTAGGAGTTCCAAAATGAAGTTTTTTTGGGGCATGTTGGTCATCATGATTGAGTAGGGCCCATTCAACTGCCTCAAGTCCATTGTCATGTGGTATTGAAGTATAGAGTACCACCACGTCAATGGTGCATAGGATCCAATTTTCATTAGGTTCTTCTTCAATGGTTTTCAAACTCCGTAAAAAATCTGTGGTGTCTTCTATATATGTTTTCCAATTTTTAACAAATGGTTGAAGGTAGGTATCAATGAATCTCCCTGGTTTTTCAAAAATTGATTTGCATCCGGAGACAATTGGTCGAAATGGAGGGTCGACTAGACTCTTGTGAATTTTTGGGAGTAGATATATTTTTGGTCTCCGTGGAAAAGGATTACAGAGGTATTTTCTGGTAGATGAATCGATCCAGTGTAGTTCCTCTGCTTTTTCTAGAATTTTATTCAACGTTTTAGAGATTATAGTAGTTGGATCCTCCGATAAATGTCCGTAAATAGACTCGTCGTTCACGTGTTCTAAAGTTTTTTTCTCATAGTAATCTGTGTCCATCATTACGACACCACCACCTTTGTCCGCTTTTTGGAACGTGATATTAGGGTTTCTGGCCAATGTTGCCAGTGCGCTATGTTCTGCTCTGGTTAACTCTTTGGATTTTTTGGAGTATTGTATGGTTTTCAAATCTTTTTTGACAAGTAGTTCAAAGGTATCTAAGGTTTTGTGGGATACCGGTGCCATGTATGTGCTCTTAGGTTTGAAAGTAGGTAATGATGTATCTTCCTTGGATGCTTTAGGGCAAATGTTGGTAAAGAAGTTGCGTAGTCTAAGCGTTCTCATGAATTTATAAAATGCAATTTCTGTTTCAAGTTCATTTGTGTTATATGTACTCACGAACGATGTTCCTTTATTCAATGTGTGTTCTTCAAATTTTGTCAAATGAGTAGAAGAAATGTTGATTATGAGATTTTGGTCTGGCTGCGTAGGCCTTTCTTGGTTTTTTCATTGTCCTCTCCTGGTTTTATAGAGCTGCTTATGGTTTTCTGTGGGTGTTTCTCTGGTGGTCGGTCTTGCTCCTTGTCTCGTTCTAAAAAAGAAGAGGACGAGGGTACACTGGAGGTGGTAGCACTGGTACGTTCTTCAGCTGTTCTAGCGTCGTCTTTATGGACGAGCGGTGTTCTAGCTGTGTTTATTTCAGTATCAGAAACAACGCTTTCTTCAGAAGAAACTTGAGTGTGCTTTTTTGTAAATCGTCGTTGAGCGTAAACATCTGCCCATGTATAGGCTTCATTTAACTTATAGTCTATAGTGTCTCTTTTGAATTTTCGCAGTTTTGTTTCTTGTAATTCTTTACCATATTTGTCGAGTTTAGAATTAAGGTCTTCCAGAAATTTATCCCACGGTTCTTCTTCCAGTCTGGAAGATAAATCTTGAACCAGGACACATTCCTCACATATCTATATGTACCCCAGCTGTACCGTAACCATCGTGCCATTAGCATTTACCACTTGCCAAGGGGCAGAATTTCCACTCCAGGTGGTGGTCTCGCATGATGACGCTGTCCCCCACCTGGATGTTCAGGGTCACTGCTTTCCTCTCTAGGCTCGCCTGGTTGTTGGTGCTCCACCTCTTCTCTAGCACAACCTGGAATCCAGAATGCCAGGCTGTCACTCTGGGCTATTCAGGATACTGTCTCTTGTAGGGTCTTTGGAACAGGAGATCCACGGGTGCAGAGTTGGTAGTTCTGTGAGGGGACCTATCAGTTCAACTATCAGGAATTAGGTGTGTGATTCTACAAGGACCACCGTGAGACACCCGTCCAGGAAACTCCCAAAGGCCATGCTCACTTTCGACCGCGGCCTGGATTTCCTGGATGGTAAGAGCTTTAGGGGACTGTTGGAAATGGCCTCTTTTAGTACGCTTTCCCTCGACTTTTTAGCTTTTGTCACTCCTGGTTTTCTGCTGATCTACGTGCTAGCCTTAGGATTTTGAGTGCTTTGACACTTCCATTCAGTGGCAAAGCCCTGTGCTAGTCTTATATATATTGTGATTGGTGCATTCATTATTGGCTGATTTGAGTTAGCTGTAAGTTTCTTGGTAAGACATATACCTAGGGCATGTAACTCAAATGCTACTAAGGGGGCCTGCAGCACTGGTTGAGCCACCCACGAAGGTATCTCTTCAAACGTCCCACACGTTTGCTGTCGTCGGGGCCTGTGTGTGCAGGTTACTGTTGCTCGGCTTGGCATTTAAAAGTAATATGCCAAAGTTCTGCATGTCTCTCGCTACATATGAGTACTCCCTGGGGGCAGGGGGCAGCGAAGGGAAGAGGTAGGGCATGTTCATATAAGCGCTATATAAATGCAATTACAATACAATACATGCCCTAGTAGTGAATATCATCAGTTGGTGTGTTAAGTACTGTGAGGCCTGCTTCTCGCATTGATTAACATGGGGGATCTGTGAAAAGGCTATTGAGCTGTATTTCCTAATTGCAGAAGAGTAGCAGTATGGTGTTTAGTATCGATGGATTAGTAATGGCAAATCCTCTCCGGTAGTGAGAGTGGATTTGGCGTTACTAATGTGAAAATGCCACTTTGTGAAAGTGGGCATTTCTATGCTTGTGGCTTTCTGTGTGTCTGACAGCCTGCCTCCAACCCACATCTGGGTGTTGGGGGAACAGTCACATCTGTGCATTCCTGATAGACAGCCATAAACTAAGGGCACTCAAGGGAAACTTCAGACCTCTGACTCTGGGGGCCTTCCTGGGAGGGTTAGCGGAGGGTGGAATTGGCTAATGATAAAGAAAGGTACACCGTTCCAAAGTATCAACCCCTCACTACAAATTTGGGGGAGGAGAAGGGGTCACCCAAAGCCAATGCTTGTTAGGAGGAAGTGCCCTCACCCACCATTAAGTGACATGCCTCATCATCGGATGTATGCCTCGTCGGGCCGGTGCTGCAGTACCCGATGGACCCCGCACGAGGGCTCTTTGCCGAAGATCTTTTATTCAGAGGTGCCTGAAGGGTACCAGGGGTGCTCGGTGTTCCCTGGTCTGTGAATGGCGAGGGACTGGTGCTAAAATTGACTATAGACCCAGTGCTGTAATTTTACGTTGTGAAGTGGGATCTATGTCAAGGTTAAAAACAAAGGAGGGAAATGTCAGAGATAATGGTCTGGTATTCCCTATGTGTGAGTCTGAATGCCTATATTGAAGGGATGCAGTTAGTTGGATCTGTGTGTGGAACTATCTACACTACAGAAATACGGGCAACATGTTTCATGCCCTAAATAGTCACAAGGGATCTATTGGTGTTTCATCAGAACCTAACCTTAAAACCTAGCCCTCACTAAGAGAATATTAGAAGACCACTTCCGGGTTTGTGGATGAAAAGTAGGTCAATTGACCACAGCTGCAGTATGCACATTTTATAGGAGCTGTAGCATTCACGATATCCCAGTGGGCCCATACTTGAATCTAGGAGGGTCACCCCTATAGGCAACTTCCGTACCGTAACATAGGTTGCAAGTTCACATTACAATGAAAGCACTTTTACTCTCTTAGTGAAGACTATGTTTTTAGTTTAGGTCCTGATGAAATGCCAAACGGGCAGACCCAGTGAGCAGTGGAACCAAAGGTTTGTGGTCAGGGACCACCTGGAATTGCTGACCACACAGGTATAGATGGAAGTGGTTTCCACTCGATTTGAGCATACCATATCTTTGTGCTGGAGAGCACTCCTTCTGTAGGACACCCGCCCCTAGCCCCACCGGGTTAACATTGACCACCAGCTCTGTTTTTTGCTGTGGACTTAAGTACGCCATGGTGGTGTCGTTGAGGAGGGCCCCTTTTACTTGCCAGAATGCCTTATCAGCCTTCGGTCCCCACTCCCATGGGGCATCTTTTTTGTTAATGCCCTTAGCGCCTCTGACAGGGTGGCTAGGTTCAGTATTAACCTCTCACAGTGCACCATACGCAGAAAGTTTCTTACTTCCATCGAATTCTGGGGAATGGACGTGATCCTAGTGGCATCAGCCTTCTTTGGGTGCAGTGTCAAACTGCACTTTCCCAAACGCTTCAATGTGTCTCTCAGCCGCACGTGGTGCTCTTCCAGGCTATCTGAGAATATCAGGATATCGTTGCTTACATTTAGTACCTCAATCAGCCCAGAGAGGGTTTCCTTGATGGTGTTCTAGAATACCTCTGCAGGTGATGAGAAGCAGAAATTGAGCCTCCGATATCATCTGAGGCCTATATGTGTGGAGTAGGTTGTGATGTACCAGCATTTAGGTCTAATTTCGAAAACCATTGGGCGTCATTCAGGTCCACCACAATGTCGTCCATGCTTCGCCAAATGTGTTGCTCCTTTTGGATGACTTTGTTAAGAAGCCTCATGTCAACATATAGCCGAATGGCTCAGGGCTGTTTTAGTTTCGGTGCAAAGACTAGCTGGGACACCCGTGTTGTATGGCCTTCTCTATGACCCTCATTTGTTCAAAGTCCCACAGTTCCTTTTCCACTTGTGGCCGCATATGGAAGGGGACCCTTCGGTGGTGCAGTGCCATGGGCATTATTGCCCTGTCGATGTGGAGGCAGATTCATTTCCCTTTTAGTTAGCTCAGCCCCGTGAACAGTTAGAGAAGTTCTTCCATCATCGCTGCGGCATGCAACTCATGCACTTGCTTTGTGAAACACCAGCCCCAGGTCCAGGTCTTCTGCTGTGTGGCAGCCCAGCAGTGTGCCCATACATCATTTGGTGACATGGAATCTTGCCCTGATTGAGCAGCCTTCAGACACTACATTGGCTTCTATAGTTCCCTTGAGGGGCAGTGGCTCAGTGCCTTCGCCACCCAGGGGGGAAATTCTGGAACCCCTTTTTCCTCTTCTCTTATTTTCCTATTCTTTAGCACTGCAGAGCCTCCTTCACTAAGGGTCAGCACTCATTACTTATTATTCTTAATGATTTCCAGCATCACCTTGCTAAAAGAGGCTTCCCACTCTCCTCAGTATCCCCTGGGCCTCCCAAGCCTTACCGGCAGTCAACACACACAGGTGCCACTTCGGACACACACCACACCGCGCCGAGGCATTCTGCTTGCTGGCAAGGTCTAGGACATGGCTTAGAAGTATGCAACGTCTGCCAGAAGCAAATGTGGCTGCAGGGCCGGCTCTAGGGCAGTGCGATCGGTGCCACCGCACCGGGTGTTGACTTGGGGTGGGGGGGTGCCCTGTTTGCAAGTATATTTTCGTTTTAAAAGCACCTGCTGCCGCATTCCTTGTTTCAAGCAATTTTCAGCCATCAATAAAAACATCAAGATTACTCCAATGCTTAATGTTCCTGCTGGAGAGATATCAGAGGTTTGTCTAGTGGAAGTTTTAACTCATCGTAAGGTAGTGCAGTGGGTTAATATGCCTGTTGCAAAGAATGTTTACCATGCAGTTCACAACGTGCATATGATGTAAATAGGTCAGTGGGTTACTGCTTGTGTCCCAGGGATCCTTTAGTTTCTTGCAGTTTATAAGTTAAAATCCTAATATAGCATAGTGAGCTATTAACTGCCATCAAAGAGCTGCATGCAAACGTCAAAAGATATATATTAGATCTATATGTATTTTTGCCCTGTCTTTCATTATCCTAAACTTGCAAAAAGGGTTTATTTGGGTAGAAAGCAATTCTTATTATTAAAGAGAACCCCTAACAATGATGTTATGTTTTTAAATTCTGATTTTGTGCTTTTCCAGACCAAAGACTCTTAAACTGTACTACCTACCAAAATAGTTGACATGTGACTCCTACACCTCGTAGTCCTCTGTCTTAAGTAACTTTTCTGTACACTGATTTACACACGTATGATTACCTCTGTGCCAATGTGTGTTTGATTTAAAGTGCTCTGACAGCCTACACCGGTATGAGTGGCGCTATAAAACTAAATCAGTCCAAGATAGAGTGGTTATAGAGACTTGAGGAGCATTGTTAAAAGGTGTTAGTGTGGGAATCCGTGGTAGATTTGGTCATTGGGGGGCACCCACCAACAAACATTGCGTACAGGGCGCCACCAGTGCTAAAGCCGGCCCTGTGTGGCTGCCTTGGGCAGGATGGAGGCAGGATCTCTCACCAGCAGGTTTGTTTGTGTGATGCCGGCCGACCGCCGGAGAATGCCCTGACTCTCCCTCTCACTCACTGTCAGGCAGTTCACAACCCAGTACGCACCGCGCGGAGCGGTAGCAGGTCACACCCGGGCAGTGGGGCTCTCCGCATGCGGGAAAGAGTCACCGTCCTCATCGCCAGTGTCGTGTCAATGGCCTGTTCTGTACTGCGTTGCTGCTGCGCTAGCACGCGCTAAATGAATACTCACACACTAATGGCATATGTCTCAGCAGTGGCCACGAGCTACCATTTGCTCATTTATTTATATCCCCGTAGAGCCCGGGTGGCACTCTACACTTATGTGAAGTTTCTGCGCATCACGTTCTTTCTACCACTCATTTGCAATTGCATTGAGAAAAAGTGTTTAAATGTAGCCAAAAATATATAGATTTTAGCATCGCATGCATCAAATGATTAGGGGGCGAAGCTCGGGTCCATTAATTTAGTGTATTGCACTTTGCTTCATTGGTGATAGCTGACTATTTTAGCATTAAACATGATAAGCTTCTATGAGCTTTCTTGGGTGTTTGTTTTGTTTTACAGGGCTAAAGGTACAAAATGTCACTTTTGCTACTTGAGCAATTTTGTTCAATTGATGCCCCTGTGCAGGGCCTGATATTGGTAGGTTCAATGTAGTACACACATGACTTTTATTGTGGCCAGTTGGACACAAGTTGACAATGCGAAGTTCCAGACCTGATAAGATGCGCGCTCATTCAGTTAGGTTCAGGCGTGGGTAGCTAACCGCAAATAAGTTCCACCGCATGGAATTGGCATTGGACTCCTCATTTGGAGACATAGGATCAGAGCGACTCTTTTCGGGTGCAAAATCGATCGAGTCTTTCAGGAGAATAAAGGGCAGATGATGTCATTTTGAGAACCCTGCTTTTTCTTGACGTGACCAGAATACGCTACTGAATCGGGGCTTCCGGTAAAAGATATGTAGACCGGTCAACCGACTGATCTGTGTTTACAGAATGATCTTACGTTTTAGCAAATTTTAGAGCACGCAGAACTACATAACCTGCACACAGTTGTGATGTAAATTCTAATTTCATTGTACCTGATCGTGGTCTAGCAACTCCTGAGCAACAATAGAAAATTAAATATAAGGATTAAATCAGGGCACGAATTACACACATGAATGCTGTCAGCAAGATCAAAGACGCAATAGCAACAAACTACCTCTAGCTAAACCAAGCGCTCGTGGTTTTTTAAACCAGACTAAAACATATATCAATTTTCTCTGAACCTTCTCAAATCAAGGGCAAGGTTTTCAGCCCTTGTGCGTAGCATGTGTGTTATATCTAACTCCACCAGAGTTGTGCTCTCCAAATCCAGTCAGTTTTAATATATAATCTTATCAACTGTGTTTGCTACATCCTTCACATCTTATAGGCGTAGCTTCGTCCATTAGTAGGAGAAGCACTGTAGAGGCAGCCTACCTCAAGTCTAGCGAGATGCGCCTCGGACAACTCTACCCAAAATCACCATGAGCTGAGCTGCAGGCCCTCTGAGGAGCTATCTCTTGCTTACAAGGTGACTGGAATGGAGGAGTTTCAGAAAAGGAAAAGTCCTGTACAACTGAGCTTCATAACCACGGTTTTACATTTGATGATGCTAAGGGGGGGATGCAAACACCTACAGCGTACCGGGCCTACCAGCAGGTGGCCGGTCCTAAGACCTTTAAAGCAGCTGGCCGATCCAGCATCAGCCAGACTGAGTTAATGGCCAGTCCACCCCTGGAGCACTGATAAACTCAAACTGTAGGTGACCTATATAACAAAGGTTAAGGTGGTTTGACTCTCTCATACACCCATACAGTGCTTTGTTACCAGTAGCCTATAGATAAGTAGACCTCATGACGTGGGTAGAGTGTAGCCCTCTGATGGTACAGTGTACCAAGCTCAAATGAACAGGCAGACACATGTCTATAGTCAGCTACTATTCTGTAGAATACATTCCCTGATACTGTGCGAGCGGGATCCTCTCACAACTAGAAATAACTATATTGTGTTCAATGTCTCTTTTGACTTAAGGTAGGACCAAGTTACACAGCGTCGAGAAGTGGTTTGCTCCACTGTGTGTGCATACAAAACCGTTATACTTACTCAACTCTGCAGGGATCGCAGCATTCCCCTTACTTATCTGCTGCCTCGTGATTCTTCAAAACAGTATTACATTTCTAGCATTTTCTTCAGCTATACGCTGCCTGTACACATCAATATGTTTAAGGTTATATTGACTACTTTCACCATATCTATCCATGTGACTAGCAAACTTATTTTTTCTGTCCTAGTCTTATACAAATAATTTTTACCACTTCGATAGGTAAAGGGATTACATTAATCTAAACCAGGACTGCAAGCGCCAAATAGTAAAAGGAAACCTAGGCTGAGACAGGAGATGTCCTGTAACAGGTTGCCATATGGTTATCCTAGTTCAGGCAGAAAATAAAATGGCCATGAAAAACTGTAGACAAACTGAGAACCGGGCCCTTATCGCGCCCTCTTCAGGAAACGGACATATTTACACAAGTGGGCGTCAGCCAAGCCCTCGAGCTGTGCTATCAGCATGCACAGGAACTGCTTAACACTATCGGCAGGCATGCGTGTAATGTGCACAGCATGACATCACCCTCACATGCCTGAAGGTATGACAGACAGCACCACAACATACCCTAAAGCATTCCCTCCCATGCCCCAGGGGTACCACGAGGCCGTGTGGTAATCCTTCCCGGAGCTGGTGATAAGATAACGGTACGGCTGGCACGGGCTCGTGCTCTGGGCAGTCGCTTCCGGGACATTCTGCAGGGATAATGTCTGTGGAGGCATGGCGGCGCAGCTCTGACGGGGCAGAATGACCACTTCAAAAACTGAGATTCTGTTCAGAGGTTTGAGGAAGCCTTCTACAGTTTCTACTGGAATGTTCCCGAAAACTGAAATAGGAGAAACAGGAAGACAGCTTTGTGCAAGTGGGTTTGGAGATGGGAAACCTCTCCCTCCTGCGAGAAGGACCCGAGCTGGTTAGGCCCAACTCTCTCGCCTTTCTTATTACAGGGGCAAGATGCCCGACACCGGGCTTCAGCCGCATCATCACAAGGCGCTGCTCCAAATGGACTACCGGACGTTGGCAAGAGCTCCATTGGAAAGGTACTTGTACTTATTTGAATAATTTAGGTTGTGTAGAGAAAGGCACAACAACTGTGAGGCCTGGCTCTAAACTGAACACATTGGAAGGGAAACAACAAACCACCCTTTATAGCTCCTGCTGTTCTCCCTGTGTGCAGAATTTAGAACGCAGACGTTCAGCACTGGTGCTGGGGGTCAACAAGGAAGAAGGAACCAGGGTTTCCACAGCACACGAAGAGGATAACATTAGTTGGAGAAGAGTCCGAGAACATTCGGGTACCTAAGTGCATATTTGGAGTCCGTAGAAAAAAACCACTTTAGCACAAATAGCATTTGTAAGGTTCTATAGGTTGCTGCAAAAAGTATGGAATAATGCGTGCAATTGAGGTTGACTTTTTAACCGATTTCGAAGTGCTTTTAATCTCTGACAAGATGCCCTATTGCTCATTTTCTGCATAGCTTTGTAGCTTCTGATGCATGTATTAATGCATGTATACGGTTTACAGACAGTTCCCATGCTTCCTATAACCCTTAGGTACTTAAAAGTTTGGTACTTTTAAATCAGTACTAATGGGAAACGTTTTTCTTGTTGGTAATTCTGCTGTATATTTGAATTGGAAAGTTCACAATGAAAACGAAAACTACAAAAATAAACTTTTGCATTGACTCACAATACAATGGTACTTAAGTACTTAGAAAATGTGGAATTTGGATTTAATGCCATATAACATGGCAATAAATGCCACAGCTGAAAGCTGAAAGCGCCAGGCAGATAAACACCAACAAACTCATACCACTGTGCAGGCATCTGAAGCATAATACCTGGAAGTAGTCCACATGCAGAACTTACTGAACAGGCATCCTAGCCGGAGTGTGGCAGGGCAGACTCCATAGGTCACGTAGTGGTCTGTGTTACTTCATCAACAGCAGGACACAGAATATTAATAAAGTACCATTGGATGTGGCAAACATCAACAACATCCCCTGATATCATTAAGATGCATACAGACATTGACACATGAAGTAAAACTCCAAGTAGCTATAACGGCGCTGCTGCTACTCCCATGATAGACTCCAAAAATATCGGCCCTCTAGATCTATTGCCAGCAACTCACAACCATAAAGCACCTAACCTTCACTGAACGGATCCGAAACAGCATCAAAATCACCAATGCAATCTTCCCCATTGTGAAGGAATTTACATCTTCATTTGGCTACTCCACAACTGTAACCCCATCCCAGGAACTTTGCACTCAAATCCCCAATACTTCATGAGCAAAATCAACTTCATCTATGATAAACTTGCTCCCCAAACAGACCTTCTCACCCTCGACGTCTTCTAATCAGTCGTCAACAACAGACCAGAAACCACGCTGACACGCTGGCCAGCCATTATCACAGCAGAAACCACCATCACCATGCACTCCATTCACTCAGAAGCAGCATCAGATCCTTGCCAGCACCAGATCCTTGCCAAAGTGCTGGACTCCATCTACTCAGGCTTCACACCCATTCTCAACTTATCACTCACCACTGTTGCCTTCCCGGACTCCTGGAAACACAACACCATCCTGCTGCTCCTTATGAAAACTTCAGTAGACCACCTCACCGTGGCCAACTACAGGCCCATCTTCCTCCTCCCATTACCTAGAAAAAGTCCTGGAGAAGCTCCTCACCGCCCGGCTGCCCAACTCCCTCAATAACAGCTTCCCCTGGACCCCTCACAATCAGGTTTCAGACTCTATCACAGCACTGAGACTGCCTTCATCAGTGCTACTTCAGACATTCATCATCATATCAGCTTTATTTCGGCCACTAGGGCCATAAAAGAGTAAAACAAATAAACATACAAAAAAGTACATACAACTCAGAAGACAAAATAAGGTAAATCAAGTAACAAATGAGCCATAGCTGTCAAGGAAAATGTTCAGTCACAATATTTGATTTTATACAACGTTTACGACTGAACCACATTGCTGTTAAAAATTTCGCAACTGCGAATACTGTGGGAACTGATAGATCTGTTTTTAAAATTCTATAGGCTGGGAGGTGCTGCCTAAAGCCCAAGTTTTTTAGTAATGGAACCAGCCAATATTTCCTGGGTCTTTGGTAGGCTCGACAGAAAAATATAATATGCAGGTCGGACTCAGAAGGATGGCCACATGCTGGGCATTGTACTACGGGTGGCGAGTGCGTCCAGCTGGCCGTGTGTGCCCTGAGGGGAAGAGTGCCATAGCGCCATTGCAAATAAAGTTTCCTTGTTAATGTTGGGCCTATGTCGTCAAGAACGAGCTCTCGATGGTATGTGTCTTTAAACCTCAGGAAATGGTCAGATAAGGACCCAACCCGAACATTCATGAGTATGGCACGTAAATTATGCTCGTAGTAAGCCAAAGAAATAGTTTTGCGTGAAGTCGTATGACATGCATTGGCTGGATCTGATCACAGATCAGGTCTTCCTAGTGACTCACAGGTTTGTTTCACATACATTAACCATGGCACTTGGGCAACTTTCACAAGGCGCAGGATCTCTTGGAGCTCCGTTCTATAATTCAGGAGCTCTGGTGTACACCAAATTTTGCGCCAAAATAGTATGGGTTTAAGGCCAAGCTCCTCTGTAATGGGTCTTAGACCCAGGTCTAATCTTAATGGTAGTAATGGTGTGCTGGACGGTAAGGCTGTCAGATGCCTTAGGAGGTTGTTCTCAATAACCTGCAATTTCTGGTTAGCTGTATGGCCCCAGATTTCACCCCCGTATAGCCCTGCCGCCCTCACCTGGGTTTTGTAAATGTGAAGGCGTGGGCCTAAAGGCTTGTAAGTCAAACCTTTCATCATCCTGCAAATACCGCCCGTCATCTGGGTTAGCTTCAGTTTTACCTTTGTTTGGTGTGAGTCCCACAACATAAACTGGTTGAATATAACCCCCAAATATTCAAAGGTATATACCCTCTCCAATCTAGAGGCCCCTAACTGAGGACTCGGTCGTGTTGAAGCGGGCGAGTTGAAGATCATGTATTTAGTTTTTGTGGCGTTGATCTCCAAACCATGTGTCTTGCAGAAATCCACAAATCCATCGAGGACCTTTTGAATGCCCATAGGGGATTTGGAGAGCAGCAGGGTGTCGTCTGCAAACATAATTGCTGACACCCTGCTGCCAACCAACTTAGGGGCATCAATGTTACTTAGCTCTCCTAGGTGGCTAAAAACTCCGTTTACGAAGAGGCAGAAAAGGGTCGGTGCAAGCACACAGCCCTGCCTAACCCCCCTGTCAACGGGAAAGCCATCCGAAAGGTTTCCTCCTCTACCACACCTTACCCTTGCAAAGTTGGCCTGATATAATTTCTTCAGAATTATCAGGAGATCAGCGGGGACCCCTAGATCCGTCAAGACGGCCCATAGTTTGTCCCTAGGGACTAAATCAAAGGCCGCTCGCAGATCAACGAACACCGTATATAGGCTGCCCCCCTCGAATAGTACAGACTTCCAGTAGAGGAGGTTCAGGCGGAAAATCTGGTCCACCGTTGAGACACCTCTCCTAAACCCTGCTTGGAAAGGGCTCAAAATTTCACAATCATCAATCCAAACCTGGAGGCGATTCAGTATCAGTCTACCGAAGATTTTTTGTGAGACATCGATGAGACTGATAGGTCTATAGTTGTCTGGGAGCAGAGGCGAACCCTTTTTATGGATGGGGACGATCTCTGCGCCCAGCCAAGTATCAGCGACCTCCATACCCCCCAGGATTGAGTTGAATAACAGAGCTAAGTAGGGTGCCCAGACATCCGGCTCCTGTTTAAAGAGATCACCCGGGAGGCCATCCAGGCCAGGGGCCTTGCCTGAAGCCAGCCCGGCAATGACTGCTTTGACCTCCTTAATTGTAAAGCACGCCACTTCCACAGTGTTATCAACCATCAGTGAGGGAGGAACTACCAGTTCCCCGTCAAATGAATGATATAGCGATTGGAAGTGGTCTAACCATACACTGGCTGAAATTTTCGGTTCCACTGCTGGGGCCAAGTCCGCAGAGCCAGTGTTCACGGTGCGCCAGAATTTGCGTGAGTCACCCCTAGCAAGTGAGATGGTGAGAGTTTCCCATTTATGGTATTCCCATTCGCTTTTTGCATTACTGATTAGGGTTTTGTAGGCAGATCTCTTGGCCCTAATTACCTCACTTCCCCTACCCGCCTTAATGGAAGTCAATAAGCTTTTTTTTGCATTGCGACAAGTCTTGTTATACCAGTCAGGACCAGCAGCACTTCCATTGGCCCTTTTTGGTGGACAGGTAAGGATTACGGATACTGATTTAGAGAGATCTTTGTGGAACTGCCCTAATTGTTTTTGTACACTCTGGGTGTTACCATGGGCCATGAGTGCCTGTATCTTTTCAAATATCGGGATTACCTTCGCATAAAGCGTGGGTAACTTCTCTGGGTTAGAGGGTAATCTCTCCCATTTCACTCTGCGTCTATTGTGTGTGAGGGCAAGCCCCGTCTCAGATGTCACCCTCAGTTTCTCCCTAGGGTCAAGACCAGGATGGTCATATTCCAGTTCCAGCGCGTTGTGGTCGCTGTCTTCCCTGGATGTCACCCGGAAGTCAGTAATGCGCGGCCACAAGGCTAGTGGAACAAGGATATAATCTAGTCTTGACTCCCTACCCACTCTATTATAAGTATATCTCGCTGGTTTGTCCGAGTTTATCCTACCATTGCAGGCCCGGAGGCCATATTTCAAAATTAGGGAGGTGATTTGTATAGCTAGGGGTGTCCAGGCTCTTGGTGCCGGTGCTTGGAGGGGGGGTATGGACCACACCAGGTCCTCCTCCTGAGCCAAGTCCACCAATAGACCCGGGAGGGGCTCAAAGTGGCAGTTGAAATCTCCCCCAATTAGAAGGGGGATGCCCTGGGGAATTTCATCTAAAACAAGTGCCAACTCCTCTATTGTACGCGATACCTGCGAGGTATTGGTTGGCCTTGAATATACATTGATCAGCAGGAGACTATTAGTATTTGGCCACAAGAGCCGAACGACAAGGATGTCCTCCGATTTTTGTGGGTAAACAGCGGCCCTGCATCCCAGGTCATTAGCCACCCATGTAGCCAAACCTCCCGAGGGGCGTCCTATACCGCCCCATTTTGCTTGCACAGTAAATGTTGCAAAACCAAGGGGAGGAAGGTGTTCTCTCGCCCAGGTTTCTTGAAACAGGCAGATGTCTTGGGCCTGGATATAAGCGCACCAGTCCGGGCAATTCACTTTATTTCCCAGACCTACCACGTTCCAAGATAAAATCTTGAGGGAGGGACATTTAATTCTCTCTATTGCTGAGTTTAAAGACACAGCCTCTCCCAGATCATGCCCTGTAGGTGAAATTACGACTAGGCTTGCTACTTGGGGTACAATTTCCTCATTTGAGCTAGGCCTAGATAGGAAGGTCCCGACACCTTTCTCCATGTCTAAGTGTGCCCGATTGGCTTTGGCTTTCTCTGGGGGAACTGTTTTCTGAGCTTGAGTTTTATTGATCCTTTTAGGCACTATGGCCTCCTCCCCCGCCATCTTTGTTGGTCAATCCACCATGTCAAGGCTACTAAATCTATTGTAGGTGGGAAGGTGGTCAAATCGTGGTGGTCTGGGGTGAGGATTTACACTTGTGACCCTTGGAGCTCGGTTTCCTCCCCTTCTGGGGACTAATTCCCATCGCTCCTCTGCCTGTTCACAATTAACGAATGGGTAAAAGAAAGATAGGGGCAGTGGGTGTATTGGGGTCCCTTGTGCCTGATGTGTCCAACTGCATATGTGGGAGACCGTGAGGGGATCTCTAAAATTAATCAGGACACAGTCACCTTGGATTGACTTTCTGGTGTTTCCTATCCATGAGACTCGCCTCACCATCAGCACCTCACTGTGTATTCCTTCCGGAAGGGGCCTATTGGCAGAGAGCCAGTATATTACCTTATTCTTCAGAGCCCCCAGTGAATCTCGGGTAGAGGGATTTAATTCTGGAATACCAGTTAAGATTACTGTATATGGTATGGCCTCCGGTGGCAAATCAATAGACCTATAATTTGCATCTTTGCCATGAGTGCCCATTAAGGGTTCAACAGTCTTTGCTTGCTGACTTGAGCCTTGTGCATTCATTAGGAGGTTGGTATTTACGGGCTCTGGGATGACGGGCATTGGTTGTTGCAAATGTGTGGCCCTAGATATCGAACAGCCTTCCTTAGTTAAAGTCACAGATGGAGGGATCTTATCTATACCGGGCAATCTGTCACTTGAGCTCTGGTTGATTATGTTTGATCCCTCAACTAATTGGGTAATGCCCTTCTGAAGGGACGCAAGGCATGTATCTATCTTTATTAAGCAGTTTTCAAGAGGATTAAGTAAGTCCCTCAGGAGAGCTCCAATGTTCGACAGGGTAAGGGCCTCCTCCCTCGGAGCTACATTAGGGCTGGGGATTTTTTGGGGCAAAGTATTAGAAGTTAATAGCCCTTGTTCCTGTGAATTACTCTGGCCCTTTTTGGCCATACCATCTAGGTTGTTCACACAGGTAGGATTGTGTTTGGGATTCTTATGCTTACGCCCTCCTGTTATTTGAGCCCTTCTTTTACTTTTCGGGATAGCTCCTTCCCAGACATGTTGGAGTGTTTGATCAACCTGGGGAGCCCTAATAGTAGTTTGCTCTTTATTTGATATACTAAGTTCGACATTAGTGACAGGTTTAGATAAGTTGGGTTGCGCGAGGGGTGCTAAGCTAAGGTCAATGTGAGCAGAAATGTCGAAGTCAGTAATTGGGACACTAGAATTGCTAAGTACAGACTAATCAGTTATTACATTGGGTATTACATTAGGTCCCCCCCCTGCTACCAATGTATAACTGGGCGAAGGGTCTGGAGATGTAGCATGTCGAAGAGGACCCAGGGAGGACCTTCTGACCCATTCTATCTCTTGAGAAATACGTCTTTCAAGAGTGGTAATTTCGTCTATAAGGAGGGACCCCGCCTTGGCAAAGTACGTGTCCAAAGTACCTTTAGGGGCCCCCGAGGTTTAGAATTCGTGGCAAGCTCCAAAGTCATGTATACTAGCCCTAGCCCTTCCTCGCCCGTACTCGAACGGCCTCAAACGGCCCGCTCTTTGCCCGGTCTTCGCCCCGGGCTACGACCCGCGCGCGTTCCGCTAGCGCGTATGGGCAGGGCCTTACTAATAATTGAGAGTACGAGGGGACATTCACATCACCATGAACAAAGGGCACACAGTGACACTAATTCTGCTTGACATCTCGGCTGCTTTTGATACCATCTCCCACCCCATGCAAAATCCAAACATCAGCATTACACACTTTTTCTCCCAAAATGGCTGACATCTAATATGTCAATAGAAAAAGGACTTTGAATGAACACAATCCACAAGGGTAGCAGTGGCCATCTTTGAGTGGTGATCTGTGGCTAGCCCCTTGCAACAAAACTAAGAGATGACTCACCTATCTCATCCAAATCAAGATAATGTTTCTAACTAGTGACAATCAAGATAATGTATCCAACTCAGGCAACCACACTGCAATAGGCAAATACGGAAATCCACTCTGCTTGCCTCAACTACAATTACAATAGCCTTTTGAGGGGCAGTCAAACCACCTACCCGATCACGAATTCAGCCCCCTAAATATTTATTTGTCCTAAAAGATCTTACCCCAGTGCAGCCATCCATAGATAAAAGTACTTGCTGCTGTTTGTCGCTACATCCTTGCTTGGCTTTCATTTGTTTGTTGATTTGCTGACTACAAAAAGCAAACAGGACACTTATTTTCTGTCTACTTACACTGGAAGGAGGTCCACCAGTAGCAGCTGCTACCATATGGGGGTGGTAGGGCAAGGGGACGGGGGAATTAAAAAAAAAATCACTTACCTCAATACTGCCGGCAGCCGCCTCTCCTCCGTCCTATCTGCAGCAGGAACCAGGAAGTGTAGCACACAGCCTCTCAGAATACCCTGACCAATCACAACGCTGCCTTACAGCAGTGTTGTGATTGGTCTCAGCACCATGGTTCGGCACGCAGACAGGGGCTGGCAGGCTATGCATGTTCTCTACCGAAGCTGTAATGCACCCTGGGTGGAGAACATGCAAAGTGCGCATGACCGTTTGGCTGGCCCAAGACGGCCAGCCAAACCATCATGCGCACTTATGGTGCTGCCACCACTCCTCCCCCTGTGACGCAGGGAGCCCAGCCCTGCAGTTGAAGCAGTGGGGCGACACTCCTCCATCTTAGTGGAGGAGCCGCCACTGAGGTCTACCTTAACCCCCCCAATAATGATGGCACCCATGAACCAAAAAGAGACATAGGAAACTGTAATTCCCAAAACCAGAATCAGAAATAGGACTCACCTCTGCCTGAGAACCTTCATCTGGAAACTACTAAGGAGGAGGCCATCTTAGAAGGGAGCCATGGTTTGTTGCCGCTTACCTGAAACATGAACCATCTCAGTATTCATCCCCTAACTGACCCTTACTCTCCTGCAGTCAACGCTTCTTCACTAATTGGGCTGGACTGTTCCCATGAGGAACAGTGTCAAGACTGATTTCCATATGGCTGGGTTTGAACTGTGGTGGCGAAGTAAGCTAAAGAACGATGATGGATTCTACCCAAATCAAATAGTGACTGGGGGTGAGTGTCTGAAAAGCTTCAGCGTTCCGTTCATCATCTCTTTGTGTTTGCTTTGTTTGCCCTAAGTTGGCAAGGTATACCCAGACGTGGGTCCATTGCTCACTTTGCCTCTGGATTCAAGCTAGCCTGGTTGATGAGGTGTGTTACCCCGAAACCGGTCCCAGGATGCTTGTTTCCAGTGCAGGTAGGACCGGGCTTGGTAGTTCGGGCTGGACTGTTCCCATGAGGTACATGGTCAAGATTGATTTGGATATGGCTGGGTCGGAACTGGGGTGGCAAAGTAAGGTAAAGAACGATGATGGATTCAAGCCAGTTCTAATAGGCGCAGGGGGTGAGTGTCTGAAAAGTTTCAGCGCTCCATCCATTATCTCCTTGTGTTTGCTTTGTTTGCCCTAAGTTGGCAGGGTATGCCCAGATGTGGGTCCCTTGCTCACTTTGCCACTGGATTCAAGCTAGCCTGGCTGATGAGGGGTGTTACCCGGAAACCAGTCACAGGAGGCTTGTTTCTGGTCCAGGGATGACCTGGCTTGGCAGTTCTGGCTGGACTGTTCCAATGAGGAATATGGTCAAGACTGATTTGCATATGGCTGGGTCTTAACTGGGGTGGCGTAGTGAGCTAAATAACGATGAAGGATTCAATCCAGATCTAATAGTAACTGGGGGTGAGTGTCTGAAAAGCTTCAGTGCTCTGTCCTTCATCTCCTTGTGTTTGCTTTCTGCACTAATTGCCAGCACTGACTTACTGGGCTCTTACTTCAGTGGTTGTTCCTCCCAACCTAATAGGCTAGTCAGACAGCTATCAAGCAACAATATACTCTCCCCTCCTTGACACCTATAACCATGCTCCTGCCATTCACACTCTTCACGCTACGCAAACCGAGACTATTATTACCTACCTTATCAAGATATCCTATCACAGCACTAGGTTTATTAATAAAACTAACCTTGTGCAAGTTCCCATCTCACATACGTCCTCGACCACCTCCAGAACAACCCCGAAATGCGCGTTGCTGAACTGCCGCTCAGTTGTGAAACACACGGACGGCATAGCTGATCTTATGCTTAAATTGGACCTAGACATCCTCATGTTCACTGAAACCTGGATAAATGAATCCTTTACTCCTATTCTAGTCACTCTAGTCCCCCCCCCCCCCAGTCATCACATCATTAGACCACTCAGGACTCTCAGGAGGTGGCCTAGCCTGTATATACAGATCTTCACTTTCTATTAAACAATCACATACTACATCTCTTCCCTACTGTGGATATCTCAGGATAGACATCACCATCACGAACAACTCAAGGTGCTCCCTCCACATCCCTCCACACTTTTCATGGAGATTATCACCGCTAACAATGAAGAGCACAAACACCAAATTTTCCTTGGCAATTTCAATATAAACTGGAGCAATTCCAATGACCATCTCATTAACAGTTTTAAATCTTACATCCATAACCTCAACCTTGTCCAAGCCGGAAATAGCCCGACCGATAACAAAGGAGCTACCCTAGACTTAATCATTGCAAAAGACAACACCATACAAATTGAATCTATTCGCCCCTGTGATTGGGCTGACCACCACTGCATCACCTTCTTCCTCAACAGAAGGTATTCACTTCTAAGGTCCAACCAATGAAAGCCAAACACTCGGTCAAATATGCAGCATCAACAACAGGCATATTAGCTACTCCAAAGCAGCTTTCTCCCAAAATCAACTGGACTCTGCAACTAATCGACTTTAAAAACTCTTCAAAATTATCAAAAACGAATCGACCGGCAAAAGCGATCCCACTTCTGCAGATAACAAAGCATTTTCCAACAGTGAAACCTTTGCCTCCTTTTGTGGGGAGAAAACCATGCAAATTTCTAATGATTTTGAGTACGCGATTAAACTACTTCCACACGAAACACCCCACACCTCTCCTGTTCTGATCATGATACATGCCAGAGATATCTCCCCATCTCACCCAAAAATAACGCTTCCTGGTCCAGCTTCAAAATCCTTGATGAAAATAGCACCCTAAATTTATTGTCCTCCCTGAAATATTCCAACCACTTCAACGATCCCCTCCCCTCTAAACTCCTAAATGAGTCCATTCACCTCCTACTCCCACTATGAACTATGATAACCAATGCTTCATTCACCCAAGGCTCCTTACTTGACTGCCTCAAAAGTGGCCAGGTTACCAAAATCCTTAAAAACCCAACTTTGACCAATCCAACCACAACAACTACTGCCCTATCTCTAAAATCCCTACTTTGACCAAACTCTTAGAAAAATGAGTGCACCTACAGCTTCCCAATCACATCTAGCAATTCCAACTCCTCGACATTGGTCAATCCGGCTTCGGATCGGGCCATAGCACTGAAACGGCAATGGTTCACATCGTCGGTGATGCCCTACGCTCACTTGGCCAGAATAAATCTTGCCTCCTAATCTTATTGGACCTATCATCAACTTTTGACACTATCAATCAAGTTACCCTTCAAAACCTTATTGAACACAGGATGGCCTCTCTGGGACCGTGCTGAAATGGTTCTCCTCTGCACTACATGACATGTCTCAACGCATCCTAATCAATTCATACTCTTTCTGACCAGTCTCCAGTATCGCTAGGCATACCCCAAGGCTCAATTCTCTCCCCAACATTGTTTAACCTATATGTGTAGCCCCTCACTGAAATCCTCAAACTCTCCATCTTCTCATATCACATGTATGCTGGTGAAACCCAAGTCTACATGAAAATCACCTCCCCCAAAGACATCGATATCCTCAACAACACTCTGACTTAAACACAACATTGGCTGACCCATAACCACCTCAAACTCAATACCCTCAAAACTGAATGACTATTGATAAAACCTTAGACAAAGACCTCTCCATTCAATAGCACATTAGCACCATCACTAGAGGAGCTTACCATCAGTTGCATATTGTTAGGAAACTAAAACCTTTACTCCTTGCGGCATACCTCACAACGGCAGTTCAAGCTCTTGTGCTCTCGAAATTAGACTACAGTAGTACTACCTGGGTTGGCCTCCCAAAATCCTCACTTGCACCGCTAAAGGCTGCACTGAATGCAGCAGCTAGACGCAACACTGGATCTAAAATAAGCGATCATATCACCCCAACCTTCAATCACTGAAATGGCTACCCTTTGTGGCCAGGATTTATTTCAGAATCCCTGGCATGACCCATAAAGTGCTGCATCACTATACCCCATCCTACCTGACCCAGAAACTGACCTTAATGGGTGGAAACAGATCTTCTAGAAGCTCTAGCACCTTACTTCTTAAGCCACAAAAATTCAAGACAAAGAATACATACAGCTGATCTTTCTCCAGGATTGCACCAAAAATATGGAACTCTCTCCCTACCAAGAACGGACACAACCCATCCACATCCATCTTCAAGAAGGAAGTAAACATTTTACTATCCAACAAATTCCTCTCACATTGAGAACTCTCCTCCATATCCCCTTGATATCTACTCCTTGCCCCTTATCACACCGGAATATGCTTGGACCTGGACTTATGCTAGTCTATGTACTCCTATCTCTCTGTTTACTTTATGTGCGAGTATATTACTGTCTATTCTTACACATCTATTTTTGCATATAGTGTAATTGTATTTATTGTATCTAAATGTCTTCCTGTTCTATCCCATATTGTTTTACACTTCTGTAAAGCACTCTATCACCCAAAAGGGTCTTGTTCGCGCTATATAAAACTTCAAATAAATACGTAAAAAATAAATATTGAGCGCCTCTACAAGAATGGTATTCTGGGCCTGGCACTTTGATGGTTCAGCTCCTTCCTAGCTCGACACACCCAAATGGTCAGCCTAGCCCCCTACGTGTCCGAAGTTGCCAACCCGATATGCATTGCCCCACAAGGATCATCTATACGCCCCCCACTGTTCAACATCTACAGGATCCCCATCACTTGCATCACCCGCTCCCACGGATTCAACATCAACTTCTACACAGACAACACTCAGCTCATCCTCTCCCTATCCGAAGAGACCCCCGACTATTCAAGCAAACGTCTTCAGTTGCATGTCCTGTGTAACAGACTGAGTGAAAAAGAGCTACCTCAAGCTCAACAATGACAAAGCAGAAGGTGTCCTTTTCATCACCCTCTGTTCTGCTGGCTGGTGTCCCATTGAGTTGAACCAACACCCTGCCCATTCAACATTGCCAGCTACCTGATATTGTGATCGACAACCAAATCTCCAAGACCAATCAAGTCTGCACAGTCACCTTCACCTGCTTCCATGCCCTTAAAACTCTCAGGAAAGTATTCAAAGAGCTCTCTCTGGATAGCCACAAAGCCATCACAAGCCATCATCATCAGCAGGCTCGACAATGGCAACACCTTCTATGTCAGCATCATTGCCCTGCTTACCAAAAGTCTCCAAGTCATACAGAATACAGACACAAGACTCACACTAAACCAAACTCACTGAATTCAATAATCAACGCACTAGAAAAACCTCCACTGGCTCCCTATCCACAAGCATGCCCTTTTCAAACTCCTTACACACCCCTACAAAGCACTGCGCAACCAAGGCCCATCATACCTCAACAGCTGCATCCAATTTCAAACGCCAGCCTGACATCTCAGCTCAACCATCCTACTCCTTACCCATGAACTCCCCGTCTGTTGGGCCAGGGGCTAGCATTCTCCTAAATCACCCCCAAAGCCTAGAACAAACTCTCCTGTCACATCAGAGCCATCAGATCAACCCTGGAATTCCAGGAGAAACTGAAAACTTGGCTCCCTGACAGGTCAACTACCCCGTTCACAAGCTCCAGGATTCCCTCCCGAGTGACATGTGCACCCTACAAATAGTAATAACACTTCATAGCGTCTGTGTGTTATCGGTGTTTAACAATTATGTGTGGTTTATTATTTATAGATAAGCATACCCAATATTATAGTCTTTGTTACACACAACCTCCAGGAATAGAACACTTAGTAATAACACCTGGCCCCTCTGCATAGCAACAACAAAACAAAATCCAGAGTCAAAAATACAACTGCAGGGTCTGTCCTGAAATTTTCTGCCATGTTGTTGAAACTTGTAGTCTAAAACACAGCTCCTTTCCAGGGATGAAAGCCCCCACTAGGTTACAAGGTGAACAGCTCAAGTGGTTGCCCCGTAACTGAGTTGAACTAGCTAACACATACCCGACTCCTATGTCAGCATCCATGGGCTATTACAAATGGTAAATTAATATAACATTGATGAAGAATTAGCCAACATAAATATTCTGACCCCATATAAGAAAGCTGTTGGAATCAAGACTCCACAGCATCTCTTTGGTTTGCATTGACAACCAGACCAATCTTTTCAACTAGCAGCTTTGAAACCACATGATAACTTTCCAGTGTTTGGAACTTTTAGAGTATGAGCTTCACCGCAGTAGTCACCATATAATTACTGATAAAATCCAAGAAACATCACCTGCTATTCAAACCATGTGATGGTATTGGATTTTTACTTGAAACCTCTTAAACACCTCTCATATATGGCCAGTGCATTTCATATTTCCTGGGAAAAAACCTTGCCCTTCTCAATAGTCTGCGTTAATGTGACAAACTGTATTACCATCGCACTTTAAAACTCCTCCACTCACACATAACCCACATATGCAGAACCAGCAAATTGCCGCCTCCTCAGATCTTGAATTCTTCAAGAAACTGAAGACCTGGCTTTTCACCTAGCCCAGACACTGGCTCATGCCATAGAGCTCCTGCTTCAGTGCCAGGGCACCTTCCCTGGTAAGTTGTGCTCTATACAAATACTCATAACTTAACACTCTGCTCCTGGAGCAGTATAATTTTGGCTTTACACATATATACACCTTCATAATGGTGACATGCAGTCAGCACTCTAAACACACAGTGTGGTCTAAGAGAATATTAATAAAGCATGGAGTTTCAAAGTATTTCTGAAATGTTCCATAGTAGTATAGTATAAAAACTTAAAGTGTGCACACTAATGTTTTAGATATATTTTCAAAATGTAGTTCTCTTTCATAGCTATATGAATGTTCTAAGATGTAACACACAGTTATATGTAACCATGATTTACTCCACGTACTATTCAGTATATGTACTAATTATGAATGTGCAATATTCAAATGTCAAGTGCACTTTAACTGCTGTGCTAATTTAGCATAACTAGAGGCCTTAGGTTTTTGAGTTTCAATGTTTAACATTCAAGTGAGAATCATTTTGCTTGCAAGTTCTCACCTCTGCAGGTGCAGATACAAGGCTACATTAGTTTGTGAAAAGGCATCGTTTAATTTTAGCAATAGTGATGTACGGCAGGAAACTTCTGCAAAGAAGGAGACGCGATAACGAAGCAGGAGATGAGTTTCTATGGCAGAGAAAGAATGCTCAAAGTCTATCGAATGTTCCCAAGGGAAAGTGTGGGAGAAGAGCTGAATGTTGCCAAGTTCTACCAAGGAAGATGGAAATGTACTGTGGATGATGACGCTGGTTACCTTGAAAACATTGTGTGTTAATAGGTGTTGTATTGTTAGTTACAGACAGAGACTCTTAGGATTTCATGAGGTGCAGACCTCTTTGAATATTCCTCTCATTGTGTAGCTTCATGCTATATAATGTAAAGTCTTGGAGTACTTTATGCAAGACTCCATGATGCTGACACCTGTTCCTTGCTTACTTTAGAGGTAGTAAAAATAATTTCCTGTGTTAGTATAGAGTAGGGTAAGTTAGATTTCTTTAGTTCTACTAATGTCTTGGCAGGAGGATCGAATCTTACAGTTCAATCTTAAGATTCTCTTTCTCATCTTTTGTATTGTAGCTGCCAAGTTTTTGGTGTGCTTCCTATTGTTTAGGCTGCATTTCTTTAGGAGATTTGGGTTTATTCTTGTGATTCTACACAAATGAAAAGACCGTTTTAGAAGTTAGCCAACAGAGGTAGGGGTTGGCGGAATTTGCGAAATTGACTTTTGCAAAT
Organism: Triturus cristatus; assembly: GCF_964204655.1. Classification (NCBI taxonomy): domain Eukaryota; kingdom Metazoa; phylum Chordata; class Amphibia; order Caudata; family Salamandridae; genus Triturus; species Triturus cristatus. The sequence continues at coordinate 622,565,882 of NC_140583.1, read as the reverse complement.
TATCACGAAATTGCGCAAAATCTCCGCGAGCATGCGGAACTTTCGCAAAGATGTGGAGATTGTTTTTCCTGAATGTTCGCGATGTGTTTTTGCGTGTTCGCGGGGAAATATATCTCCAACTTGCCCATGCGGTCGCTAATGGGCGCGGCCATCTTGCTCGCGATGCTTATTTCCTGCTCGTGATCGCAATGACGTGTTCGCGATCGCAAACTCTCGTGGGATAGCGCTACCGGCTACCAACAATCCAACATCTTGTGGCGCGCACGAATGGATAGAAAAACTCATCGGCGAATGCAGGGACCTGGTAAGTCGCGACTGCGCGCCCGAGAACGCATTTTTAAAGCGCGAACAAGAAAAGTACTTCCGTTTCGCGTCAGATTGCGAAAGTTTTGACATTTTCGTGCTCTCCACGGAACGGGAAAATGTCAAAATATTGCAAATTCCATGAGCAGAACGAAATTTAACGCTCAGGCCTAAACAGAGGTCTGCATCCTCCAAGGGTTCAAACGGAGGCTGCTCTAAATCCCTTAATACTAAAGCCAAATCCCATGTAGCAGTCGGGCTTGTGTGTCAGGCTTTTTTAACCCAAATTCCTTTTTTGAGGTCTTACTACTAGAGGAGAGATAGTAATAAAATCCCGATTTACACTAAGAGCCTTTATAGCCTCCCACTGTCTGCACAGGGTCACAGGAGATAGACCTTTTATAAAGCCATCTTGAAGAAAGTCAAGGATCAGGAACTGGTCTATGTCTCTAGGATCTGACGATTTTGCTGTGCAGCACTTTTGGAAGGATTCCCACTATTTTTTTTTATGACTTTAATGTGGAGAATTTCCTTGAAGATTGTACTGCCGTAACTAATTAGTCTGAACAGCCCAAATCTCTTAAACCTATCTTCTCAAGTTCCAGGCCGTCAATCTGAGATGTTGAAGTTGGGTTGGCGGCAAGAGGGGATACAGGAGAGGGGAAAGCTGTGTTGAGACAGTGGTGTAACTAAAACCCCCGCAGTGTGGAGGGGCGCCCAGCTCCAGGGGGCCCCCTCCAGGACTATGCACAGGCAGCGGGCTCCTGGCCTGAGAGCTACTGACTGGGACGAGAGCATGGGGGGCCCCCCCTCCGTGTTCTTTGCAGTGGGCCCCCTCAAGTTTCGTTACACCACTGCACTGACAGGTGCAAAAACTGGCCTCTGGATAGGAAGGGTGACCATGGGTGACAAGACCAGAATGGAGCTATGGCAATCACTGACGTCCTCTCCTCCCGAATCTTGTGAAGCACCTTCAGGAAGGAGGGGAATCAGCGGAAAATCAAAGAGAATCCCTTTGGGCAGGGGATTGACAGTGCATCTATCACCCAGACTTGTGGACCCCACATCTATGTACAAAAGGCTGGGAGCTCTGCATTGTTTGTTGAAGTATACAGATCTAGCCACTGTGTCCCAAAATGTGTGCAACTCCTGTTGAATTCCCAAGCAGATAGGTGGTACGATACAGAAGAAGGAAGACTCCTACTGAGACTGCCTGCTCTGAAATTCAGCTGCCCCTGAATTTATACTGCTGCGATCGCGAGCAGATGTCTCTTTGCCCAGAAGAAAATTTGTATGGCTATCTGATTGAGAGAATGGTTCCTTGTCCTGCCTTCAAGAGTCAAGTAAGTTCTTGCTACCTAATTGTCTGTTCTGACAATAAAGCTACAACCACTTAGCTGAGGTGCAAACGACTGCAGTGCCTTACACATTGCTCTTCACTCCAGTTGGAGGATTCTATAGTCTTGTTTTTTATCCATTGACCCTTTCATTCTTGATCTTCAAGAAACACTTTCCACTCCAAGTGGCTCGCATGGGTAGTCAGCTGCAGAGGGGGCGGAGGACACAGGGAGTTTATTGGAGGGATTGTTCTCTACCAACCACCATTGCAACTCCTGATTGACATGAGGGGTAATTGGAATGAGGTGACTGGGCTCCTGGGAACCTGGATACCAGTGTTGCAGTAGATGGTTCACTGGGGCCTTTAAATGGAAATGTGCCCATGGAAATGTTTCAGTGATTCAATGGTTGCCACCATCAGCCCATGGACTTGTAGCCACCCTCTGGCAGATAGTGACTGATGAGTTTGGAGGTGAGACGCACTGGATTGAAGTGAGAGAATTCTGCTTTGTGGGACAAAGACATGTCCAATCCTGGTATCAAATGTGACCCCAATGAAAGTCTTGTTCTGGTAAGGAAGAAGCTGTGACTTCCACAGGTTGATGATGAATCCCAATATCTGCAGTGTGTTGGTCATCATATTCACATTGTCTTGTGCCTTAAAGAGAGACGAGGAACATAACAACCAGTCATCCAGGTATGGACAAATTAACAGACCTTTCATCTGAAGGTGCGCAACAACTGGTGCAAGTCCCTTTGTGATGTAACCAGGCATTTGAACCTGTAGATCTTGATCTGCCACTGCAAAATAAAGAAATCCTTGACTCTCCTAATGAATAGGGATGTGAAAATACATGTCTTGCAGGTCTATGGTTGCAAGAAACTCACCTTCTGCAATCAATGGAATTATTAGCTGGAGGGATATCATCCAGAATGTTTGTACCAGAACATGCCTGTTTGAGGCTTGTAGGTCCAACACAGGATACAAACTGCCATCTGGCGTCAGCACTAAAAACAAGAGCATAATAGAATCTTTTTTCCCTTTTGTTGTTCAGGAACAGGCACAACTACTCCTTTGCCCAACAATGTTTATATTCCCAAAAGCGTTGATTGCCTTCTTATATCATCTTTTGGTAAGGAAGTAGGAATAGACCACTGATTTGGAAGTTTGTCAGAAAGGGAATGGAAGAATGATGTTCAGTACCCAGATGTCTGGTATGTGATTCTCCAATTGTTGGAAATAGAGCTTTAGTCATATTCATTTTTGGGTTTCTCTTAATCTTGGGTGGTGGTTGGTCTGATTTGTGCAGAGAACACATCTCCCGACCTTAGGCTCAGTCCCCTAATAACAAGGGTGAGACAGTATGTGGAGTGGAAAAATGAAGAGACACAGATCATTCATAATTGCCTTTTATGTAAAGCAATCTCAACCATCATGAATGAAACCTCAAGGTGCAATATTACTGAGTTCCTGGCGAATTTGCAGTCTTGATTTCAAGGATCCACAAAAGTTTGCATGAGTCACCAAGTTCTGATGGATGAGTAAATCTTGCTATACTTCTGGAACTGTGTTTTGTGAAATGGTGCACTGTCCCTCTCAGTGCTGGTAGCAGAGCTACTGGGTGCACCCTGTGTAGACAGGGACAGGGCATCATATTGCACTCAAAATGCACTATCTCCAGCGCTCGAAACCTAGCTCCTGGGATGAATGAATGAATTACATGACTTATAGAGCACACAGCTACTCAGGGAGTGCCCAGACACTAGGGCATGTAGCTAGGAGGGACAGAATAGAGATTAGTTAGTGGTTGAATAAATGAGTTTTTAGTAATTTGCAAAAAGCAGTCTCATTTGACAGGTTTCTAAGATGAATGGAGAGGAGGTTCAAGATTTTGGCTACATGAACTGAGAAGGATGTACTTTTGTGCCTCGCTTTTTTAAAGTAAGGACCTATCAGAGGAGCCTTTCTAGAGCTCAAATCAGCGCCTAGCTGGTAATGCTGGATTCTTGTGTTCAGGTAATGAGGTCCTGTTTCATGAAGGGCACGGTGAGCAAGCATTAAGGATTTCAAAATGATCCTCTTGTTGACTGGTAGTCCGTGAAGAAATTTAAGATAGGAAGATGTAGGGGGACTCTTAGGGAGTTTAAAAAGAAGGCAGGCTACCATATTCTGGACTAACTGAAGGTGCTTTATCAGAAAGAAAGGGAGACCCAAGTATAAGACTTTAGAATAGTCCAGTCTGGATAAAATGGAAGCTTGAACTACAGGTTTTCGAGCTTCCCAATGGAAGGAAGGTTAGAACTGTTCAAGTCCCTTCTTAATCCAGAAGCAATTTTTCACCACAGAAATAATTTGAGACTTAATTGAAAGTTGGCCATCAAAGATTACTAGCTGCTTGAGTTGGCGGGGGATGCAGGACCGTCTTTGGGTCAGTATCCAGTCCAACCCGGACTCGGGTTAGGACCGAAGAGGAGAAATTTGGTGTTGTTAGTTACATTGCAAGTGGTTGCCTGTGAGTCAGCCATGGTCGGCCTCATACAAGCAGGAAAGGATACCTTTGCAGTGTCCATGACACCCCCGTATGAGAACATTAGCTGTGTGTCATCCGTATAGGAAATAATGTTGATACCGAATGATTCCACTAGAGCGGTGAGCGGGAACATATAGATGTTAAACTGTGCGGAACGTAATGCTGATCCCTGGAGTACTCTGCATTTAAGAGGTTTTGTATTGAAAAAATGTAGCTTCATCCACACCAACTGTTTGTTGGCTGTTAGGAAGGAATTTAGCAATTTCAGGGCCATTTCACCCTATCCAGTACTTGCCAAATCTTGAAGCAGAATGTCATGAGAGGCAGTATCAAATGCCGCCTTGGGGATCCCCTATGTAGCTCCACCATTGAGGGGCAGCAGGGCGCATTGGTTGTGGCAATTCTATCAGTGGCATGCAGTCAGTGCACATCCTAGTGACCTGTTTACCCCTGCCCCCATATCTGTAATACAGCGTGGACACAGGGGAAAAGTCATTCCATTATTTGCATGGGGTTGTGCCTCTATGCAAATGAGGGACGGTTTCCTTGTGATCGGTTGGGCGCAAAACATGTGCCTGAACAATACGTTTACCGAAGTGGGAGTAAAAAGGGGGTAACAACTGTTAGGGAACTACTTTGCACCCTCCCAGGAGCAAAGAAATGAAACTCACCAGAAACAGCAGTTTGCTCATAAACAGAGTTAAATGTATTTGTTGGTACCCATGCATCATTGCTGATCAGCAAGGAAGAAGTCAGGTTTCCTGCCTTAGAAGCTCTCAGCCTGCTTCTTCCCAGAGTGACTTGTTTCTGGGTGTTATATACATTTTGGTAATGCCATGTCAGTGGAACTCGAATAAGGCCCAAGCCAAATATGGCTAACAGGGATGTGCACGATCTGCACCATGCCAATTATAAACAGCTAGATATGGGCAGACCATGAAAGGCTGGCTCTGCACTGTGTAAGCAAATTGCACAGCTAGATAAGGCAACTATAATGAAGTCAGACCAAGCAAAATTACCTCTAAGGTGGTTCAGAATAGCTGTTGAAGCTTGTCCAGGCAAGGTCAGATAGGAAGCCCTTTGGAGCTCCACGCCTCTTGTTAGTGTGCTATATCTAAGAATGATATCTTTGTGGTGCATAAATATGAATGGATATGGATATATTTATAGATATAAAAATATTACCTACTGGCGGTCGCCAGTAGGTAGTTATAGTTAGGACCCCTTTTCCATAGGAAATCCGCAACATTCTATTTTGAATAACTTTGGCGCCGGTCGATGAATCCTCGCGAATTTCTCAAAATAGGTGGGGCGCTACGCTCCGCTCCTACCCTGAAAGTCTCGGGGGGATTCGTCAAGCGGGGGCTGAGAAAAAAGGGGGGTCCCAAAACGCGTTTTTCCCATGCATTTTTCCATAGGACCTTTAGAACGAGCTACAGCCCGAACGGCTGAACAGAATTACTAGAAATTTGGCAGAGAGGTAGTCCGTAGGTCAAGGAAGTGCCTTTTGTAGGTTTGGTGTAAATCTGTTCAGTAGATTCTGAGAAAATAGCCTTTAAATCAATATATATATCTGAGCCCGCTTACGGTACGCTTACGGTACGCTTACCGTACGCGTACGGTGGCGTGCGCGAGCGCGATTCTGATTGGCCCTTAGATCTTAGTAAACATTCGAATCGGTCGAAACCAGGAAGCGGCGGCCGCCATTTTGTGTGTTTCACTCAGAAAAAAAAAGAGTGAAAACAAGAAAAGGGGGCAAGGAGGAGAGTTACAGACCCCCTTACATTTGTGAGGGGGTCAAAGAAGGACTGTAAAGTACAAAGAAAACATTTATTGATTTTTAAAAAAGTCACGGGGTACGCGTACGGTAAGCTTACGGTAAGCGTACGGAAGAAAAAATAAATTAAAAAAGAAATGAAATGCAGATTTAAGAGTTTAGATATTAGGGAGCTCTAAAAAGAGCTGTTGTGTTTATGAAGTCATTTTGTTAGTGGTACCTACAAGTAAGTACCGATGCAGAGTCTAAGGTTCAAGAGGAAGACTCTGTTCCCTTCATCATTGAAGTGCACACCATCTCCTCTATAAATGTCTTGCATGTCATAACACAAGTTGTTGTGGTAAATGGCACCCATACCATAGTCACGGAGGAAAGCAGAAACAGATTTGTTGACGTGCTTTCTTGCTTTGTCAATCTGCGGACAGAAATGATTGGACCAGTTCCATTTTTGCCTTTGGCATATGTTGGAAAACACAAAGGCAGTTTTAGGGAAAAGTGAAAACAGTTGTGCAAAGGTGTCCTTCATAAGCATTTCCAGACCTACCCCAGTCAAAGTGCCTAGGTCATTGCCACCACAGTGCACTATTATGAGGTCAGGGTGTTGGATTTGCATGAAGGATTTCACCAATGGCATCAATTGGTGCCACTTTAACCCTCTCTGACCAATCCATTTAATGTCTACATTTGGCAAAGCAAGGTCTCTCGCCATATCTGTTTTCTCTGCAAACTTTTCACTCCAGAAGACATAGCTGTGCCCTACAATCCACACTGTGAACATCTTCAAAGGAGAACTGGATGCACTCAGGAAGTGTCTTTCAGTAGAATGGCAATATGAAAAGAAAGACAGTTTGGAAATGGAGGCATACATATTTTTTTCAAAACAAAAAGAACTGATTGGCTGTTTCATACCATTCTAGAATAAAAACTAGGCTGTATGTGTAAATTAATAGAAGCATGTTTTGTATTGGTACAAAAAAATGTGTTACCAAAGAACAGTACTATGGATTTGCTGTTAGGTTTGAAAAGTCAAGCACTCTTGCTCTGTGGAATTGAAACATTGTGTGGCGAACTTCTGACCTAACTCCACACAGCAGTGTTCCATGAGCTGTTGCTATGGTAGCAGGCAGAAGTCAAGTTGGGGGAAGGGTACTAGGCAGAAGTCAAGTTGGGGGCAGGGTACTTTTGGAAAAGGGTTGGTTTTCAACCAATAGAAATGTGTGATTACATTTGAAAAAAAGGGGGAAGCACTGAGATTTGAAACTTACATGTATATGTGTGGAAAAATAGAGGGAAAGTTTGCCATTATCTGGTTCTGCTGAGAGGAGAGAGGTGAACAGAACAGAGATCCTGGCTCTGATAATCTGCTGTTTGAGTGCCACATTTCTTTCACAACTAACTAATTTTAAAGGTGAGGTTAGAGTTTGAGAGGAGATGTATATGGTAAATTAAGAAATGAATAATAGAAATGGAAATTCTTTTTGTTGAAGTTGCGTTTATCATTTTCTGTTTTGGGAGAAATTTAAATGTGAGGAACATGTAAAATAATATGGACTATGTTTTCACGATAAATTAAGGTGTACTGGAAAAAAAAGAATAGTTTAAGGGTTTGAGGTTGGACTCAGTAATGCAAATACATTCAGCATCACTAAGGCTGGTTGCCCTTGCTGGAATGTAGGCAGCCACCCAGGTTACACATGGTGGTGGTCTGAAAAAGCAGTTTGGACATGTGCATTTAAAAAAATCAAAAAAGTGGTTTCATAATGTGTCAGTCTGTAAAAGTGATTTTCACTTGCCAAAAAAAAAGAGCAGTAAGTGTGCATTCAAATTGGCAAAGAAATTTCGTTTTGGGACTAATGTGAAAACATGACTCTGTGTGGAAATAGGAATTACAGGCAGAGATTTATTGCGTTTTTTTCTGGTGATTTCACAGTTGCATTAGTAGGAAAAAGGGGGAGCGATTTTTTGGGGGAAGAAGCAGACTCTTAGCACACACCCATCTGTTTGCCATGTATAATCATGCACAGTATTTACAAGCGAGTGGGGTTTTCAGGTTTTAGTCTGTAATGCAAATACATTCAGCATCACTAAGGCTGGTTGCCCTTGCTGGAATGTAGGCAGCCACCCAGGTTACACATGGTGGTGGTCTGAAAAAGCAGTTTGGACATGTGCATTTAAAAAAATCAAAAAAGTGGTTTCATAATGTGTCAGTCTGTAAAAGTGATTTTCACTTGCCAAAAAAAAAGAGCAGTAAGTGTGCATTCAAATTGGCAAAGAAATTTCGTTTTGGGACTAATGTGAAAACATGACTCTGTGTGGAAATAGGAATTACAGGCAGAGATTTATTGCGTTTTTTTCTGGTGATTTCACAGTTGCATTAGTAGGAAAAAGGGGGAGCGATTTTTTGGGGGAAGAAGCAGACTCTTAGCACACACCCATCTGCTTGTCATGTATAATCATGCACAGTATTTACAAGCGAGTGGGGTTTTCAGGTTTTAGTCTGTAATGCAAATACATTCAGCATCACTAAGGCTGGTTGCCCTTGCTGGAATGTAGGCAGCCACCCAGGTTACACATGGTGGTGGTCTGAAAAAGCAGTTTGGACATGTGCATTTAAAAAAATCAAAAAAGTGGTTTCATAATGTGTCAGTCTGTAAAAGTGATTTTCACTTGCCAAAAAAAAAGAGCAGTAAGTGTGCTTTCAAATTGGCAAAGAAATTTCGTTTTGGAACTAATGTGAAAACATGACTCTGTGTGGAAATAGGAATTACAGGCAGAGATTTATTGCGTTTTTTTCTGGTGATTTCACAGTTGCATTAGTAGGAAAAAGGGGGAGCGATTTTTTGGGGGAAGAAGCAGACTCTTAGCACACACCCAGCTCCTTTCCATGTATAATCATGCACAGTATTTACAAGCGAGTGGGGTTTTCAGGTTTCAGTCTGTAATGCAAATACATTCAGCATCACTAAGGCTGGTTGCCCTTGCTGGAATGTAGGCAGCCACCCAAGTTACACATGGTGGTGGTCTGAAAAAGCAGTTTGGACATGTGCATTTAAAAAAATCAAAAAAGTGGTTTCATAATGTGTCAGTCTGTAAAAGTGATTTTCACTTGCCAAAAAAAAAGAGCAGTAAGTGTGCTTTCAAATTGGCAAAGAAATTTCGTTTTGGGACTAATGTGAAAACATGACTCTGTGTGGAAATAGGAATTACAGGCAGAGATTTATTGCGTTTTTTTCTGGTGATTTCACAGTTGCATTAGTAGGAAAAAGGGGGAGCGATTTTTTGGGGGAAGAAGCAGACTCTTAGCACACACCCAGCTCCTTTCCATGTATAATCATGCACAGTATTTACAAGCGAGTGGGGTTTTCAGGTTTTAGTCTGTAATGCAAATACATTCAGCATCACTAAGGCTGGTTGCCCTTGCTGGAATGTAGGCAGCCACCCAGGTTACACATGGTGGTGGTCTGAAAAAGCAGTTTGGACATGTGCATTTAAAAAAATCAAAAAAGTGGTTTCATAATGTGTCAGTCTGTAAAAGTGATTTTCACTTGCCAAAAAAAAAGAGCAGTAAGTGTGCTTTCAAATTGGCAAAGAAATTTCGTTTTGTGACTAATGTGAAAACATGACTCTGTGTGCAAATAGGAATTACAGGCAGAGAACCATTTTTAAAGCAATTTTTAAAAAAAACAAATGAATAAATATTTTTTTGAGTGGGTATGGTAAGTCAATAATAATAATTGTACTCTCAAAGACCTTGTAATGTGATAATTGATTTTTAGTGTTTTTTTTTTTTTTAAAAAAAAGGTACGCGCACCGTACGCGTACGGTAAAAAAAAACAAAAAAAAAGTTTTTAAAAACATATGTAAAAAAAAGATGAAAGATAAGGTTGGCTCTTAAAAGAACCGTTGTGTTCATGCAGGGACAGAGGAAAGAAAGAATGGGAAAATTATTCAAAGCGACAAGTGTGCTGATCTATTTTGTTGTTCACTAGGGAAACACTGGTCTCCCTATGGCAAATTAGATCTTGACAAAAGGCGCATCGAATATCAACCCTCCGAAATCGAGGGTTCATTTCCAGAGGGCCAGCAAAAGGAGATGCTCCCCCCACAGATGAAGGGCTCACCTGACCTGCAGAAGAAGGAGTCAGCTCTGCAGATGATGGTCCAGGCTGAGCTGCTGTGGATGTACTTGCTTGTCTTTCTGAAGAGTTACCTCCAAAAAGATGACCATGTGTCCTTCTGTGTACATCCTTGAGGTGTCTCTTCATGGTATGATTCCCAAAGGAATACTTCCTGTCAGGATTACCTCTTGAAAGTACACGCTGACACAGCTTGCAAGTTACTAAGGGTGCATTCACCTTTTGCTGGCCTTCAGGAAAAGTAAAATAATCCCATACATAAGAGGGCTTTTGTTTCCTCGCTCTCTGCCTCAAAACAGTGCTGCTAGTGCTAGCCTCACTCTCAGAAGAGCTCTGCTGTTCTGCCATCGTATCACAAAGACAACCCAGCTCCTTCTCCTAAGGGATCACAAGCAGAAATGAGGGGAATGGGTGTGGTGTAGGAGAGTTCTAGAACTGAAAGTAGTTTCAACCAATCAAAAGTTGTGTTTCATGATCACATGACCTACCGTACGCTTACGGTACGCTTACGGTACGCTTACGGCAAAAGTGCGCATGCGCGTAAAAAAGACACGCGCTTGCGCGCATGCGCATAACAGTCACTACCCGACACTTCCGCGTAACGTGCGCGTGTAGCGTACACGCGTACGCGTCCCACGCGGAGTACGCGCGGCTACGCAAATTGCGTAACTAGACGCAAACAGCGTAGATAAATTACGGGCGTTGCGTAAACCGTACGCTTACCGTAAGCTTACGGTACGCGTACTAAAAAAATAATAAAAAAAAAAAAAAAAATGTACTGCAAATAAATTTTACATGTTTATTTTAAAAAATATATTAAAAATAAATATATTAAAGAATTTTAAAAATTTAACCATAGTCTTTATAAAAGGTAAGAAAATTAAAATAAAAATATGTTTAAAAAAATAGAAGAAAAAAAAAACAATTAGCATTTAAAAAACCTTGCAAATTCACTGAAAAAACCATGGGTTTCACACACGTTATAGTTAGGAATTAGCATTTAAAAAACCTTAGAAATTCAGTGGAAAAACCATAGGTTTCACACACGTTATAGTTAGGAATTAGCATTTAAAAAACCTTAGAAATTCAGTGAAAAAACCATAGGTTTCACACATGTTATAGTTAGCTGGACATTTTACTCGTAAAAAACCAATGAAATTCCCCCGTTATAGTTAGTTCAGCTAACTATAACTCGCGCGCCCGCAATGCACTGCTGATGACGTCACATATTACATCACTCATGACATGGTCAGTGACATCACTCATGACATCACTGATGACATCTCAAATGACATCACTGATGACATCATCCTTGTGATAGAGTGGCAGACCTCCTCTTCCCCTAATAAAACCTTTGATACACACATTCAAAAATAGAGACTAAAATTTACATAAGAATGGACATACCAATAACAGTTACAACAACCTCTTCAGTAATTCTAAGATCCACATACACATCCACTCATTCACCAACAGTCCAATACAGTCACTCATACATGTACTCACTTATCATATGTACTCATACACCTATACATCCTGTTACACAATGCCACTCATCCATAGAGCTACTCACACACATAGTCACTCATGCTAATAAAGAATCAAACATACATTTACTTGCATATACAGTTATACACACACCACCACACTTACTTCTACGGAAACTTACACATACTTAGTCTTTTAAACAATCACTTATAGAAATACATACTTATTCATACAGCAACTCTTTCAATCTCTCACTCTCACATATACTCACATATATAAACCAATAGTCACATATACTAGTTTTAAACATATGTACTTACTCATAAAGACACTATTGAGACAGTCATTCACTCACTAACACACCCATACACACACACATCCACCCATGCAGTCCTGCACACATGCTCTGTTCAACACATACAAACAGTGAGTCACTCATTCATGCACCTATGCACTACGTAATACCCCCCACCAAACCATGCAGACACTCATACTGATACTCAAAAAACCAACTAATAACCTATATAGACACCCATGTAGCTACTCACCAACCCATGCAGCCACTTATACACAAAGTGAAAAAATGATACAGATATTTATATATTTAAACATTACTCACTAAGCCATGTATTCACTATGATACACTTAATCAGTCAGTTACACAATCAATTTTTCAAAAAGAAATCATCCATTTAGACAGTAATATACCCATTTATTCTTCCATCGACCTTGAGATATACATATATAAAACATATTTAATTTTCAGAAAAACACACATTCACTGGATGATGTCATCAGTGAGGTCATCAGTGATGTCATTTGAGATGTCATCAGTGATGTCATGAGTGATGTCACTGACCATGTCATGAGTGATGTAATATGTGACGTCATCAGCAGTGCATTGCGGGCGCGCGAGTTATAGTTAGCTGAACTAACTATAACGGGGGAATTTCATTGGTTTTTTACGAGTAAAATGTCCAGCTAACTATAACATGTGTGAAACCTATGGTTTTTTCACTGAATTTCTAAGGTTTTTTAAATGCTAATTCCTAACTATAACGTGTGTGAAACCTATGGTTTTTTCACTGAATTTCTAAGGTTTTTTAAATGCTAATTCCTAACTATAACGTGTGTGAAATCCATGGTTTTTTCAGTGAATAGATAGATAGATAGATAGATAGATAGATAGATAGATAGATAGATAGATAGATAGATAGATAGATAGATAGATAGATAGATAGATAGATAGATAGATAGATAGATAGATATCTTGCATGCAGATTTTTGCATACTCCACGTCCCGCAGAGAATGCAAAGTTCATGCAAAACTTCCAACTCCGCAGCGGAGTGGAGTTCAGCCCCAGATGCTCCCACCTCCACCCCCCTCAAATAAATATTTATAAAATTTAAATTAAAGTAAAGTAAATAAAACTAACTTATCTTTATCACGGCGTCTCAGGGCTGCCCTCCTCCTCGCCGTGGTCCTGCAGAATCCCCTACGTCAGACGAACGTCATGGTAGGACTGCACATGCGCACCTAGTTTTAGGTTTCTTAAACACATACAGGATATGTTCCATTTTAGTTATAGTCTCCATTTTAGTTAGCCTGTCCAGCTTGTTACCCTTGGCCTCTAATCCAGCCTAGGTAAGGAGGATTCCATCTTTGAAAATGGAGGCAGCCATTTTTCCTCAAATTATGCAGAATCGTCAACATGTCTGCCTTTGACGCAGATGTCCTCTATGCCTATATTTCCAATACCTGTGAAATTTTCATGTCATTCAGATATAGACATCAAGAAAACACCCAGTGCGACATCAGTCTGAAACTGGTACCTTTTTCAAGCTCAGATAACTTCCATAGCCAAAATAGCAGTCTGAATTGACGTCTTCTTATCTTATATGTTCATAAGGAAACGTCTGGGATGCACATCTTGACGCACATAATCTGTGTAAGACATTTTACAACTTATGTCAGAAATTCCACTCCCTGCTAAGGTTTTTATATAAGGACTGTAGAGAAACTTAACCCAGGTCGCAGATTGCATATTCAGATGCGCACAGCACCAGATTTCATCTTGACCGAAGAACCATTCCCAAGGCTCTGCAAAGTGTTCCATTCTGCATTCACGAGCTGAAGCCAGTATTGTATTCTCTCATAGGCACAAACTCCTTGCTCTTGGCCTTGTGCTTGAAATAGCTGACAAGCTATTCCTAACAGACAACAAACCCTGTTGTGCAGGTATGCGCACCGCCTCAGGCTTATTATTTACTCATCTGCAAAAACTGGCATAGCGCTGAGAGATAACACAGTGAGGGTGTAAGGGCTATAAATTGTGATGTTACGATTATTCCATGTTTTCACTGTTATTAAAAAGTTTAGCTTCTTTTTATTATCTTCTGTGATGTTCCCCATATTATATGCTTTAGATTCCAGCATTTTAAAATGATTATTTTAAAACAAATATATTGAAATACATATTCTGTTTCTAGTGATCTTGAGTGTGTAAATCCTTAATGAACGATTGTTTGGATTACCACTGCTCCCTCTTAGTAACCCAAAAGTGTTAACACCACCTCAATTTATATACTGGGTGGGAGTTTCTGCGGAGCTACATTTACTTGTCTTTCACACTCACTGCTGGTGCATTGGGCAAAGCTCACTCGAGTCACCCAAGGGCGTGAAAACAAACCTTGTAGAGCGGAGTCAAAGACTCAGTTTACACAACAGTGCAGAGAGCCCGGCATATGAACATAGCAGCTTATAGGATAGAAATAGGGTGGGCAGGATACTGCAGAGAGGCAGGCCTGGCGAAAGATGCTTAGGGTGCATGCCAAAGTCAGTCCATACAGATGGGATGGGTAGAACAGTGAAGAGAGCAGGTACTTGACGACAGTGTGAGGCACTCACCTGTATGCTTCACCAACTTTCGTCACCACTAAAGCTCATCTATCATGGGCACCATATGCAAATCAGATTTTGTGATTTATCCTTTTTGTATATCCTCTCATGCTTGTGCCGTGAAGACGCAACCTGTTATAACATGGAAAATGTAATTAATAAGCAAACAATGTTGTTACTGACTCCATCACTTCCTCCCGCCAAACCCCTGTCTTCTTAGCTCCCTTCAATGCCGCAGATCCCTCCTCTGTAGACACCTGGTACCCCGGCAGTGCGCTGGCACCCATAGCTTAACATGTCACCGTACCACGTTAATATCCATAAGTGAACCCCATAAGATAGATGGCTATTCCGGTGTGAGTTGCTGCCATAGTCATTTGACCCTATTGTGTTCTCTATTGTTTGTTGCTGCATTGTGTACAAGGATGGAGTGTGCTCCCCTTTGTGCAGCCGGTGAAAGTGAAGCTGTGTTCTTTGTTCATAAAGTGAGCACAAAGACCCCCACTGGTCCAAGAGCAGCAGGCGTGGAGCAAAGTAATCAAATCATTAAAATGACTGGAATAGGCTAATGGGGGAGCCCTTCATATCATGCAAAACTACTGGCCGATGTGTGTGATGTTGAAAATTCCCAATGTTTCTGTCTAATGAAAAGTGAATCCTTTTGGGTCGCATTGGCTCCTGCCACCTTCCCGTGTTTGGTGGGCGCATTATTGAACGAATAGGGGGTAATTGCAGTCAAACTGCTCGGTGATATTCTGAACGTTTTTAATTCTAAGCTGCAGACTTGTCAACTGAAGCAAGCGGAGGGCTCCATCCCTTGATTCGAGCCTGCTGTTTCAAAGCGAGCCACCTCGAGGTGATGCATTGAGCGCTATGACAGACCTGCACAGAGAATGGGCTTATTGGATTGCAAAGGCAGCAGGCCTCTTGTGGCCACTGTCATGCTGATGTGCCCACTGCAGTGTATAGACAGTGATGTTTCTGTAAGTGCCATTAACAGGAAAAGAGAGCTGGCAAAAAACCAGGAGGACAAAAAGCAAAATGTTTTAGGGAAATCCCCCTAATAAAGGCCATGACCAACAACTGGGCTAATGTGTTCCAGTTTTTTTGGCCTGCTTTTGTAGAGCTGAACATACAGCTTTGTCAATTATTTGCTGCAGATGATCAGGAGGCATGGTTATTAGCGCTTCTCCTGTTGTGTCCGTGTGTGCTCTTTTCCCTGCTTCCGACCCCCCATTGTGGAAGGAGTGCACTGATGAAAGCCTGCTGAGCAAGCCTTCAAATACTACTGCAAAATCACTCCCATTTTTCTGACTTGTTCAATCAATTAAAGAATGAAAGCCCCTGCTGGGTGCAAAAGCTTTTAAATTCAGGGATTGAAGGTTGCTGCCTGCCTTAATAAAAGCATATCTGGGCTCCGCACTAGTGGCCGGTGGAATTGGAGGCTCTGCCCTCCCTAGTGAGTAAAGTCAGGAATCTGAGAGTGGTAATGGACAGTAAGGTCACCTTTGGGCTGCAGGTCAATGCAGTCACCTCTTCCGCCTTCTTCACTCTCAGGATGCTTAGTAAGATCTTCCCTTTCAATCCTGCCAACGCCCAAAAGACTGTGATCCTTGCATTAGTTATGACAAAAATAGATTACTGTAATGTCATGTACCTTAATATGCAGCATCAACACCTAAATAAACTTCAGGTCTTACAAAATGTGGCTACCAGATTATTGACAGGGATTCTCAAATACAAATCAGTTTCACAGGCTATTAAACATCTTCACTGGGTGTCAATTAGGCAGCAAAGTAAGTTTAACTCTCTCTGCCTCGCACATAAGGCTCTTCAGGGAGCGGGCCCAGATTTCCTGAAACAATCTTTCAGATTGTATTGTCCAGGGAAAAATCCGAGGTCACCAGGTGCCTGGAAATTGGAGGTTCGAAGGTTCAAACGCACCAATTGGGGAGGAAGAGGGTTTGTTAATATTATGGCTAATGAACAGAACCTACTTCCCCCCAACATCAGGAATATTTCAAACCTGCTCATGTTTAGGAAGGTATTAAAAACCTGGCTGTTTCTTAAGTGGAAGTATTGGTGTTACAAGGTGGTTCTGACACTCTGGGCCGCCCGGATGTTTCGCTTTTTGGGCACTTATTTGTTGAGCTTTTACTGGGGGAGAGCCTCATAAGTTGGGACTCACCCACAGTGAACTCAAGATGAAAGAGAATGCATGTGGATTTTACTAGGGGCCCCCTAGCTTCACTAGGCCACTGCGCAGCAGCTGGAGTAAGGGGCACCGGGCTGGTTACATGCAGACACATGGGTACATGCGTGTGCACACGTGTAGGGGAGATTCCTGGCGTGCACAGCCAAGGAGCAGGTGCAGATAGACTGGTGTGGCAGGACTTATGCAGAATTGGGTGGTGAGATGGAATAGGCTTTATACACTGGGAAGAAACATGCCAGGGAAAGTCAGTGTGTTTTACTGTTTTCACTTCATTATTCTCCTATGGGGATGTGGAGTCCATGGGTTAGTGACACTTTCCCAAGGCCTACAAATTTCAGACACGCATTAAAGTCAACTGTAAGTTGTGTGAGAAGAAGTATTCTGCAGAGTCCAAAGTCATATTTGTACTGCTTTTGGGTAAACCAGAAATGTTATATTTCTCTGACTCAGCTCATAACCAGGGCCTGGCTGGGGGCTAACTCTGCCAGGCTGATTTAATGACCTTCCTCTCCAAGCCGTGGCCTCAGAAGCCCAGCCCAGCACAACAAGCATTCCAATGGCGAGGGCCTCCACTCCAAGAAGAGAAGATGGGTGGAGCTACAGGTCCGTCCATCAGTAGCTGACACCTGGTGCCAGGCACCAGGCCGCTCTGGAGGGAAGGCAGCAAGGGGGGAAGGGGCTCTAAGAGACCATGTGGCAGGAGACCCTGGACGACACCATTTTGAACAAACCCAGAGGCCTGGGCAGGAAGGAGGGAGCAGGGGCAGAGCAGTGATGTGTCGCCGTGTGATAGGGCAAAGAGAGACTTCCTGCCAGCCTCCTCCCCAAACTTTAAAAAGTGTTTCCACAGGAAGAGAAGCTCTCTCTGGGGTGTGGTCTGCTGAGGAAGACTGGTGCTGGCGCAATGGGCAGTTGGAAGGAGGAAGCCCCTGACTGTCCCAGGATCCTGAACAGCGCCAGAAGAAGAGACCAGGACCAGTGCGCAGAAGCAGGGAGACGAGAGGCCTAGGAGGAGAGCTAGGCGAAAGGCTGGCGCAGGGAGCCAGTGAAGGCAGCTCCCTGCTGAATCCACCCACTTGGAGAAAGAATGGTGAAGGAAAGTGCTCCCAGTGGCTAGGGAGCGCCACCAGGGGCAAGAAGAGGCAAAAAGGGTGCAGATCGGTACCCTGGGGGCCGAGATACGCCCCCCCAGAAGGTAGGCGACTTTGACCCCTGCCCGGACCAACGACGAAGCACGTGGGGCTCCGCTGCCGATACAAGATGAGCCCCCGGGGTGGGTCAGGTCCCGGGGGCTGCCCCCAAAGAAGTGAAGCCGGGGTGCGCCGTTGCGCATCCCATGAAGTTGCCCCGGCAGGGTGCCAGAAGCCCACCCTGGCCCCCGCCGAAAATGAAGCCGGGGTGCGCCGGTGCGCTCCCTGTTAAGGATTGCAGGGGAGGGGCCCGGGATCCCATCTCCGGGCCCCGTGTGAGGAAGGAGGAGGCGCGGAGCGCCGTCGCACCCCCCCCCCAATGAAGATGAAAGTCGGGGAGGGTCGTCGTGCTCCTGCGTGAAAATGTGCCCAAGGGGCCCGGGACCCCATCCCCAGACCCCTAAGAAGAGGAAGTGGTGTTCGCAGGGTGCCAGGAGCCCACCCTGGCCCCCGCAGAAGAGGCACCAGCGCTCCCCGTGAAGCTAGTTCGGGGCCCAGGACCCCATCTCCAGGCCCCAAAGCAAAGTCGGGGGGCCATCGAAATCTGGATCTCCTAAAGATCCCTGCCCACCAGCGGTCCTGCACCTGGCCTCTGGAATGATCAGCTCGTACCTAACCCCTCTTCTAAATCAGATTGTTGAGTCGGGGACTTACCCCCTTCAGGAAAGCATTAAAATCATGGCTATTTCCATCTTAGAAAAATTTGTCCTGACACCTTGTTTCCTCCCTTCTCTCACCCACTAGCGCCAAGACGCCTCGGCATTCGAGCGCTCTATAAAACTGTATCCTATCCTATCCTATCCTATCCCCGTGAAGATTGCCCCGAAGAGAAGGAGGAGACGGGCATGAGGCTTCGAGTCTGCCCTCCGGAGCGGGCAGACCAGAACTGCAGGGCCGGCTCCCCGCAGAAGGAAGATGAAGGTGCGAGGGGCCCGGGTGCGAACGGGCCCCCGAAAATAAGCAAGAGTGGTCAGGGGTGAGCTCCCTGAACCTCCTACACTCACCTGGGGGTTCGGGTGGGATCAGGCCACCCACCGAGGAAGGAACGAGGCACGAAGCACCAGCAAGAAGGGCAGCTCGGCTCTCCCTGGAGCAGGGGGGGAGCCGCTGCTCTAATATGCAAGAGTTCCCATAATGCCTTGCAGGCCTGGAACGGCCTGCAAGGGTAAACAGTGTTTCCTCTGTTTGTGGTGGCCCCAGGAGAACGGGGTCACCACCACATGTGTGCAAAGGTGCAGGGGGAGCTGCAGGAGCAACGCAGTCTCCCCCAGCACGAAAATGGATGTCCCCCACTAAGTCTCATGGGGACTTGAAAAGAATAACCCCTCAAGGGCTCATTTTGCTTTTTAACACCTCCAGGGTTAGAACTTTGTTTCTACAGCTGGGGTATTTTGAGAGGTGTGCCAAGTGATGAGGGGCTGAGTTGGAGATGTCTGGAGAAGGGGATTCCCTGGAGGTGAAGAGGTGTAATTGCATCAGAACTTAATTTACTAAGGTTATTTCTTTTAGAGGGACTGAAAGTCACATGTGTAATGTGGAGTACCTGTGTAAGGTGATGTCATAAGCCAAATGGGGTAATGTAGCTCGACATTCCTGCTAGGGTGTCAGGGCTGCATATGCTTAATCCTGTGAGTTCATCTGTGATGCCTTTAGGGGCTGTAAATGCAATGCATTCTAATGACCAACAAATGTGATGAGTACTGTCCTTCTAAAGTAATGCTTAAACATGTATTCTTGCTGCTGCGCTTAGGTGAAGAACAAACCAGACGGTTAGCCCCTAAGATGTAGAGGTGTATCCTGTATGGTCAGTGGGAGATGCTCAGTCAGGATTATGTGTCACCAGGGCAGGGGTGCCTATTGTAAATGCTTGTTGAGGTAATGGGGTGGGTCGTAACTTGGATGGTGCCAGTGCGCAGGACCCTCGCTCCAGGTTATGTTCAACTAACTGCATTAGGGGGCAAGATGATGTGCATACATGGGAGAGGTGGTACTAGACCCCACCCCCCTGCCGGGAGGGATATAGATGTTATGCAATGTCACAAAGTAATTCCAACAGCTTATGTATATTTGTAAATTGGTGCATAGTATTGAGTAGTGTGTGTGTTTAATAAATGTACTCTTACTTTTATAAAGCAAGGTACAGACTGGACAATCAATTATTGAGTGGTATTTCTGCACACCTTTAATGGCGATTACTAGCCCACACCACCTCCCTTGAGTAAGCCTCAGACTGCTCTGCAACGCTACCCTCTGAGAGTCAGGCACTACAATTCGGTGTTTGTTTCCCAGTGAAGGACAAATGTAGTCATGTTATTTGTGCAGGCCTCACAGATACTGCCTCGTTTTCCAACAATTGAGTATTTACCTCTTCTCACAAAGTAATACCTCTGACAAGTAGAAGATTTAGGGCTCTCATCTTTTTCTCATACAGTGCTAGAGCCTTGACACCTCTCCAACATGTCGACTGTTTGCTACCAGTAGCTTGCGGAATGTCTTGTATTAGCTGGCTGCCTGGAAGTACTGTTTGGAAATATGCCGCTGTTAAGTTTTAAATTAACAATACATAAATGCCTCACATCATAGCATTCTGTTTTAAACCTTTATCATAAAAAAATATTTCACCCATGATGAGTCAAAATCAGAAGCTTAATTTCTTAAGGTCAATGTCAGTTTTTTTGGAGGAGTTACATTATATACAAATCTTTCTTTTTTTCTTTTTTTCATAATTTCTTCCTCTCTTTTTCTATCTTTATTTCTTTGGTTTTCTCTTTTTCTCTCTGTTTCTTTTTTATTTTGTTTTCAATCTGTATATTTCTCTTTTCTTGTAATCTTTTTCTTTTTCTCCATTATTCATATTCTCTTTTTTTGTTCCTCTGGTAGTTTATTTCTGTCTTTCTCTCTTAATTTTTCTCATCCTTTTTCCTCTTTCCTTCTCTATTTCTTATTCTCTTTCTTTTTCTATTTCTTTCTCTGCCTCTCCTTTTCCTGCCTCTGTCTTTCTTCTTCTTTCTCTCTTTCCTTCTCCATTCTCTTTCTCTTTCTTACTTCCTTTGTCTCATTCTTTCTCTCACCTGCTTTTATGCTTGGTCTTTTTTGCTTCTTTCCCTTTCTTCTCTCTTTCTCATATACTCCCTCGAACATATGTCCATTCCTTCTTGTTACTTTTGCTTTATCACTTTTTTGGCCAATCTTTATTTTTACTCTTCTCTGCTTTGTTCCTTCCTTTCTTATCGCCTTTGTTCTTTTTTCTATGCCTTCTCTCTTAATTTTTTTATTTCCTCTTTTCCTTCCTTCCATTTCTTTTTGTCCTTCTCTTTCCTTTCTTTATCATTCCTTCATCTCCTTCTTCCCTCTTCTTTCTTTCACCTTTCATATTTTCTGTCTCTCATTCCCTTCCTCCTCTCTCCTGTCTTTCCCTCTTCGTTCCCTTTTTCTTTCTTTCCTTCCTTTCCCTCCATCTCTCCTTCCTCACATTCCAGTTCTTCTTTCTTTTATTTCTCCTTTTTCTTTTTTCTTTCTTTTTCTTTCTTCCTCTCATTTCCCCTTTCCTCGCCTTTCTTTCTTACCCTTCGTTCTTTAAGAACACAACTTTCTAAAGCAATCTCTTCATTCATTCATTTGTGTTTCAGGGTCGGCCTTAGTGATATATTTACTGGCAGAGTTTTTTAAAGTCTGCATATAACTACTCTTGATCTTATATCATTAAGGCAGGGCCAGGTTTTGGACATCAACCAATGGACTTGAAGGAATTAGCCAGACAATGGATGCCCTTTACACCCTAGCTCTGATAATGAGTAGTGACATCCTGTGTATGTCGTGACTAAGAAGCCACAACACTCAGCAAGACATTAACCTCTCACAGGTAATTAACAAAGAGAGGAAAGAGGCAACATTGGAGCTTGTGGACCATAAATAAACATTTACCTGACATCCTTTCTCCCATTAATGATGTGTGCTGACTGCAGCAGGCCAGGAAGCTGTAGGGTCTGTGTTTAAGGGGATTGCTATTATTGTTTCACAGATCAGAACTAAGTCTCACTATTGAAAGGGTTGGAGAGCTCTGCTTTGGCACTGCATGCTTGATAACATCTTGTCTGATGTCAGGGTCATCACCTAATGTGCACTCTATTTGTCAGTGCCTTACAGCTATGATTAGTTTTATCTTTTTATGTATCACACAGTGTAACCCCTGTACCAGTACAGTCGGCTTTGTGCATATTATAATGTGAATGTGTGCCTTTTTCCAAAGGAGAAAGGGAACAAGAAGGAACCTTGTGGCTGACGTAGCAAGTTACAATAATAAAACAATAATAATCCACACTTATCACCCCTTAAGGCTTCGTGGTGCTGGGGGCCATCAGGGAGATTGAGTGAGCTACTGCCAAGAGTCACATGATGCTGAGCTGGCGCCGAGAATCAAACCATGACCCCCGTACTCCGGAGTCAGCCACTCTGGGTGCTGCGCTACATCTCTCCCCTGGCTAGAAAGTGGATGAATTTGTGGAAGTGTTACATTTGCAGCATAGCAGTCAAGGGTCCCTGGGTCTTCAGCAGGTTCAACAAAGACCGCAAGTGGAATGCCAATTCATGAATCCTTATGACAATTGCACATATACAACATGCGGCACATTGCCTTTTGTGCCACGGGTGTACTTCATACCCACTCCCACTGACCCCCACCTTCAGACTGTCCCATGTCCTTTTGATTTCAAATTCCCCATCTTGCGCAAGACAGCTATTGCTTAAGGCAGATGCTGTCATAGGTTTTCCCATTGTGAGTGACCAACATGATTCCCTTCAGAGCAATTACAACTAGGAGCCATAGTATGCAGAAGTAATCAATAATCATTTTATCAGAAAAAAATATTTATTTGTATATTTACTGCATCTGAATCAGGCTAAAAAAATCTAGCTTTGGGGCCACTTCAGGGTGCATGTATCGAATGTCCGTAGAGTGTTCTGTTTAGGATTCTTGAAGGCACATCTGGAATGCACCATCCCTACTCTTCCTTGTCGGTGTAGCTATTGCAAGTACTTAGTTTGTAAAAAATCATAAAGAAGCTAAAGAACTAAGAGATGGGTTAAAGTGGCATCTGTCAAATTTTGCCACATGCCTGTTATCAACCAAAATGAGACACTTAAAGCCTTATAGAGTTTGGTGGAGTGGGAACACTACCTTAATTCAAATGGTGGCAGTTCGCCTGACTTTAGCGTTTGGTTTACACCAAGGAAGCCTCTCCTGGCCCTTCCAGTGTAAACATATGATCTGATGGCCCGTCTGCCAAGTGATATCCAGGTCCTAGTGGCAGTTGCCCCATCCTATTGATAGCGCGGCAACTCTCACTCATTTTCCATGCCCATTTCTGCAATGCACAGAATGGCCCCCATGTACTTGTGTATTGTGGACATTTGGGGGCATATTTACAAGCCCCTATCGCCATCACAATTTCACTTTTTCTGACGTTGTGGTGGTGAACGTGGCTTAACGCTGCCTTGTAAATAAGGCACCCTTTCAGGATATACTTAGCGTGAAAGGGGTGGGCAATGGGTGTTGTGGTGGTCGTTCCACCGCAACACCCATTGACATTGATGCTGGCCCATATTTACAAGGGTTGCGTAAATATGGGGCAGTGCCAAAATTAAGACCAGGGAAAACCTGGTCCTTACCCTGGCAAAACACGGAGAAATGCTTTATTTCTCTTCGTTTTTGCTGTTTCCATGTATGCTGCATTGTGCAGCACCCATAAAAACAGCAAAACGCCATTGATTGTTTATGTGCAGGAAGGTGTCCCTTCCTGCACATAAACAATCAATAGGAAAATGGTGTTTTGCAACTTCTAAGCATCACACATAGAAGTTACAAAACGCCATTTTAGATTATTTAGGTGCACATAACAATCTTCCCTGCAATGTTGGCGCTAGGCGGCTAAATTTAGCGCCACCGCAGGGGGAAATGCAGGGCCACACCGTATCCTTGTAAATACGGTACAGCCATGCATTTCAGAAGTAACACGACACAGCGCGGCGCAGCGTAAAGCCAATGAGGCTAACGTCCCGCTCTGCCACTTCCTCGTAAATATGCCCCTCGGTGTTTGTTCAGGTGTAAGTTTACGACTTTGGGAATTCACAAAGGGTATTTACAACTACTATCTTTGTAGCTGCACTCATGGGAAGATCTGCCAGAGTGCATCCATAAAGATAGTACTCGTAAATGCCCTTTGTGAATTCCCAAACTTTGGTCTAAGTTCAGACCAAATGTCTAAGTTTACCTTTGTGTATCGGGTCCAGAGTGTGCAGATTGTGTTGCAGTAGTCTAAACTAGGGAGTGTTGGTCCCCTGATCAGATGAATGCAACGGTGAGCATCTATATTTCGCCACAGCTTTAACTTGGAGGGGGTGGTCTTAATCAAAAAGGGTTCCCTGGTTCTTTGCTATTTGCCTTCATCAGATGGGTTTCTAAGTACCCCAAGTCAAGCCATAATATCAAGTCACTGGCTTCTCCCTTAAAAGCATCAGATTTTTTGTTTGTTCTTTGTACGGAATCTTTCAAGGATATGTGTTGTTCTATAGAATAGATTTCAACTTCATTCGTATCCTTTGGTTTTCATGAGTCCCTCTGCGAGGGTCTGGGCCTCTGCCTCAGTGTGGATAACCCTCACAGTTACTATCATTAATGTGGCAAGAGGCTCCAGCCAAGATGTCTCCTATGTGGTGTCCCAGTCGTTGCACAAATATACAGAAATGATCAAACACCACCCAGTGGTAAATCAAACACACAACGGAGGTTGTGCAGACACACTGCAGAGGATCTTCTGATACTTACGTGATGTACCACAGGCATCCCCATTGGTTCCGAAGGCGCACTAGAGAGGTAGCAAAGACACACCGCAGTGATGCAGCATTTACTCCTCAGAGTTATCACTGATGTGCAACAGCTGCACACGTGACATATGAGAGCAAGGTCTCACACACAACACAATGATTCTGCTAACAAATCATGGGCCTTAAACATGAGGCCTTGAGACACTTTTAAGCTGCCGTTGTGTCTCTTTTTGTGAAGCACTGGTGGCGTAAAAAATGCGCGACGTTACGCCTTATTTACAAAGTGGCGCATCTAAGCAGATGTGTTACTTCGTAACCTCCTGCACTACATTATACGTGCGTCAGGTATAATGTATTCAGGGTGGACATTCCTCCGCTAGAAAGGGTCGTAGGAGTGGCGCAGTGAAATCTATCAGATTTCACTCACTTCTAGGACGTTACTGAGTCAATATCTTACGCCTGCCTCACAGCAGGAGTAAGACTGACGAAGGTCCTTTCATATAGGGCTTGCCCTATGTGAAAGGACACATTGCTGGAGTTGAGTCTGTTTTCAGACACACCCCAGCAATGCGTCACTTTTGTGCCGACAGATACGTCAGTAATACTGACGTATCTGTCATTCCTAGCGACATGAAGCGTCACACAGTAAATATGACGCATCCATCATGTCGCAAGGATGGTGCAGTGAAAACTGTCGCTTCACTGTTTTCACGCAGCGATGCGAACGTTTTCATAAACGAGGCCCCATGCTGTTCGTGAAAACACACTTCAGAGGTGGCACAGATACACCACGGCTGTACCACAGACAGGTCTGCAGTACACTGAATCTACACTAGAGGGCTGTACCACAGACAGAGGTCTGCAGTACACTGAATCCACACTAGAGGTAGCACAAACATGACACCGAAGTGTAGCAGACAAAGCATAGCACAGGCAATCACACTATAGCGGTCGTACATACATACTGCAGGTGGAATGCTGAGTCGTCATAGCGGTACAGCAGACCTACATACTTCTCTGGTACAAAAGACACCACAAAGGTGGAGAATCCATGCCACAGATGCATTGTTATTATTTGGCATTTGTAGAGGGCACAATTTGCAATGAGTATGGCATCACAACGATTTACAGTTTCATAGAATGTGAAAGACACACTTCCTTAGTGCCAAACCATACCAAACTGGTGCGGCGGCCACGAGACTGTGACACAACAGATCCATTGTCTGTGGTCTGGCAAAGGCAGAACCAAGCACCCGTAGAACTGCTCCTCACGTCTTACAGCTACCACAGCATTTATCCATTGCTTTCTGGATGAAGTCAAGCTCTACCTTTGGATTCCTTGCTGAGACTAGCCAGTTACAATAAACGTCCCCCACAGGCCACAGTGCCACCCCCCTCCTCCTGCGCGTCAAGCGTAGAGGTCGTCCCTTTCGGCCTCCGCAGTGTTCTCTTTATAAAGGTTTCGCCCTTAATGGACTAAATGGGCCATGCACTAGAGCATAAAGAAACACCACTCAGGGTTCAGGTGGGAGGGCGAAAGCTCCCATGGATTTAGATGCTGAGCTGTCCTCCTGTTGAGAAGCTGACATTATCATAAGCCTTTCTCCAGGTGACAGACGAGAAGCCCGGCGCTTTGTTCCCTAAACCATAAATGTGCTTTTAATCTGACATTAGTAGTGCTAAGTGCGTACCCGGATGGAGTGACGGCACTTGTTCCCATCACTGCAAAACACACTCTAAAACGTTCTCCTTACTGAGTCTCCTCGATATTTCTGAGTAACAAGATGCATTCGCTTATGAATTAAATTTTTGATTGGAATAGACATTTTTTCATGTAAAAAAACCTCATGTGAGTTGATCACTGTAGCAAACGTCTGTGTGACCCTCACTGTTAACATACTGGAATCATGGCAAGATCAAATCCTTCTGAATATGTTAAAATGGGCTGTATGACATTACAACGCATACCTTTACCACACATGCCTTTTTCTCGCAGCCATTACCATGCAGATGCCTTTACCACACAAGGGGGTTGTCAAGAGTGATGCAATATGTGGGTTAATGCCAGCGCATGACTAGGGCTTCAGGGCCTTCGTCCAACCCATTTGTGCAGCCCCCCTGCCCAAGCCACTTCAGGCTCTGGGGGCCCCATTCCCAAGGTCTTTTTTTTAAGGGGCGGGCTTGCACGTCCCGCCTCCATAAGCCACTTCAAGCCCCAGGGAACACATCTCCCAGGGCCTTTGATTTTTCTGTTAAGGGGAGGGGTGCACAACTCCTTCCTGAGCGAGTAAGGGCCCTGGGGACCCCATCCCCTGAGGCCTGTTTTTAATTAAGAGGAGGGGTGAATTCCCCCCCTCCATGAACCACAAGGAGTCCCGGGGGCCCTACCTCCTGGGGCCTTTAAGGAGAGGTGGCATGCAGTCACCCTCTCGAGCCAATACTGGCCCCGGGGGCCCCATCCTCTGGGGCCTTATGTTGGTGTGGGTGAGTGCCCCGGTGCCCACCCAAGGTGCCCACCAAACAGTGAGGCTGTGGGAGGAGCCAGAGGGCTTCCGTGGCCCCACTCGTACCTAGCATGCACCCATCCTGGGTGCTGCATGAGCTTACATGGCATCTGCATGGCAGGAGCAGCTGTTTTTGTTTGCTGCCCCAATGTGGGAGCAATGTGAGTTTCCCTGCGTGCAAGACTGTGAGCAGAGAAAAAAAGTCTGCCCCCACTCTGCAGGAGAATTTTTAAAGCTTCCGCTGTGTAGGAGCAGACATGCTTTACCTGTCTCCATCCCTGTGGGCAGGGAAGGCAAATTTGCTCCCACCCGGCAGGAACTTTTAAAATGCTCCCGCCGATGATGGAGCCACATATGAACGTTATATTTAGGTAATAATTTCAGTGCCAACATAACGTTTTAAACTAAAAAAACACTGAAATTCACCATTTATCGTTAGCTTTAGTAACGATAACTTTTACCCTAAAGTAACTATAACTCACGCCTCCGCCTTGCACAGTCTTGTCATCAATGATGTAATTTCAGATGTAGGAGTCATGTTATCATTGATGTCTTAGATCATGTCACAAGTGATGGAATATGTGGGGTAATTATCAGTGCATGGTGAGGGCGTGAGTTATAGTTACTTTAAGGCAAGAGTTATAGTTACTAGAGATAACTATAACTGGTGAATTTCAATGTTTTTTTAGTTCAAAACATTCCATTTTCACTGAAATTTTCACCTAACTATAACGTTACTTTAACATTTGGGTTTTTCTGTGAATTTCTACGTTTTTTTAATCCAAAGTCAGGTATAATTTCAATTCCTAACTACAACATAACTTTAACCTTTGTGTTTTTCAGTGAATTTCTAATTTTTTTGAACCCCTTCTATGCATCGGACGGCTGGGAGCCGTCTGACGCAAAAGTGCTCATGTGAGTAGGACGGCTGCCGGCCATCCATGCACATTGCACAGGAGATTCCTATGGTGTGGGCAACATGCAGGGAGCCAGGGGCACTCCCCAAGGGTTAAGCGGATCGGTACCCTTGACGCATTTGTGACTATAGGGATGGTACATCCCTATAGTCACACATTCATCTAATCTAGCCCCTAAACCTATGCCATTAAATAACTTTTTGGTTTCTGAGGTTATTTTAAACTCACCAAGATCCCCTGCCTTCACTCACGGTTATCAGAGAACCCTGCTTACAAATGCTTCAAGTCCACTCACAAACTTGATGTGTGTGAGTGAGGGTCCAATGATGAAGCAAGCCACAGGTGGTACCTGTGGGTGAGGACCCTAATAAATATATATATATACGCCAAGGTATATATTCATAAAAACTCTTTAATCTCACACAAGTCCAAGACAAATGTAAAGTGAGCACCGATTTACCTGGGTGCCGTTACTTACCGGTCACGGATAGACCATTTACATGCACTTTATGATATTCAAGATATTTCCTCCTTTAGTTTGTTGAAGCATTTTGTTTGGGAAGATGAGGATATATCTTCTGTAAAGACTTCAATCCTTCTTAAGTTTTGGTGTGGGCACCAGAAGGACTTTCTTTCCCCCCAAGTAGCCTCGGGTGCTGGGAAGTGCTACCCCAGCTCCCGAGGCTGCTCAGTTATTTTCACTGAAATGACGAAAGTGAAAGTGAAATGAGCCCATCAGCTCGTTTCAGTTTCACTGCCTCATTGCACAGGGTGCTATCTCAGCTCGCTGAGCACCGAGGCAGACGGGAGAGGTATCATTGGAAAGGGGAGAATCTTCCCCTCCCTAGTGGATCCCTGCTTGGGGAGCGCCTCAGGAAGGTGATCCCCAAACAGGGATCCACCACTAGACACCAGGGAGGGGGGAGTGGCCCCTTGAGTAAGGGCCTTTTCTCCCCCCAAAAGAATTTTTTCTGCCTCTAGGGGGCAGAAAGGACACTAGATACCAGGGATTTTTTTTATTGTATTTAGGGTAAGGGGCTGCCCTAAATGGGCATGCCAATGTTCCCACGCCTCCTAACAACCTCCACAGACTTTCTGTCCCACCTAGGGGCAAAAGAGGGATATTACCCCCGATCTGCCCCCGGATAGGGCAGAAAGCCCACTAGACACCAGGAATTTTTAATTGTTTTTTATAAAAGTGGGTTGGGGGCTACCCACAAAGGGCAAGACCATGCCCCCACCCAAATATATTTGGGAACAGTTTTTCTGTCCTCCATGGGGGCAGTAGCCCCAATCTGCTTCCCCGGGGGTGGGAGAAAGCACACTAGGATTTTTTAAATAGTATTTAGTGGTGGGGGCTGGCCTAAATGGGCATGCCAATGCCCCCAACCCCCAAACAACCTCAACAGACTTTCTGCCCCCCAGGGGGCAAATGAGGATTATTACCCCCCGCAGAAAGACCATTTCGCACCAGGATTAATTTTTTTATAAAAGAGGGGTGGGGACTGCCCATAAAGAGCAAGACCATGCCCCTACCCAAATATATTTGGAAACAGTCTTTCTGCCTCCCAAAGGAAGCAGAAAGCACACTAGTGCCCTGGGATTTCTTTTATGTCTATAGGGGTGGGGGCTGCTCAAAATGGTCCTGCCAGCGCCCCCACCCCCCATATACCACAGTCTTTCTGCCCCACCTGGGAGGCAGATGGGGCAATGGCTCTGACCTTCCCCCTGAGGGGCAGAAAGCACACTAGGCACCAGGTTTTAAAAAAATGTATTTAGCGGTGGGGGCTGTCCAAAATGAGCATGTCAATGCTCTCCAACCCCCCAAAAAATTCCACAATCTTTCTACTCCCTCCCCAGGAGGCAGATGGGGGCAATAGCCCCTGTGCTGCCCCCAGGGGGCATAAAGCCCACTAGGCACCAAGGATTGTTTTTTTTATATATGTGGGGTGGGGGCTGCCCAAAATAAGCATGCTAATGCATCCACCCCCCCCCCCAACACAAATCCACAGTCTTTCTGCCCTCCCAGGAAGTCAGATGGGGGCAACAGCCCCCAATCTGCACGGGGGGCAGAAAGCACACTAGGCACCAGGGATTTTTTTAATGTATATAAAGATGGGGGCTGCTCAGAATGGACATGCCAATGCTCCCACCACCTCAAAAAAATTCCATAGTCTTTCTGCTCCCTCCCAGGAGGCAGATGGGGCAATATTCCCTGATCTGCCCATTCCAGGGGTGGGGGGGGGGGCAAAAAGCCCACTAGGCACCAGGGATTATGTTGTTATTTTTACACGTAGGGGTGGAGGCTGCCCAGAATGGACATGCTAATGCTCCCACCCCCATCCCCCCAGAAGGCAGATAAGGGCAAGAACCCACTAGGCACCAGGGATAAGTTTATTGGCATGGCACGGAGAAGCCCCATGGGCAAGGGTTGCTCTCCCTTTTTTAGGCACTCATTTTGGCTGTTTTAGTGATATTTTTAGTCTCATCTCCCCCAAGCGGGGGCAGAAAAGCACTAGAAACCAGTGAGAGTTTGTGTGTGTGTGTGAACTGGAGTTTGGCTGACGGTCTGTTTGTACTGACCTTTGACTGCCATTTTGCTGGCGGTATGTGTGATCTTGCACTCGGCTAATAGTGTGTGTGGACTAATCATGCTTGATGACAGTGTGTGTAGATTGCCGCTAGCCTGGTGGTGTGGCACTTGGCTGACCGTGTACATGGACTGGCGTTTGGCTGACGGTGTGCATGCATGACGCTCTGTTGGCAATGTGCTTGGATATCACTTGGCTGGCAGTGTGCGTGGATGGTGCTTGGCTGGCAGTGTTTGTGGATAGTGCTTGGCTGCCTGTGAATGGATGGCGCTTGGCTGGTGGTGTACGTGGATGGCACTTGGCTGGCGATGTGCCTGGATGGCTCTCTGCTGGCAGTGTACGTGGATCTCGTTTGGCTGGCAGTGTGCGTGGATGGCGCTTGGCTGGTGGTGTGCATGGATGGTGGTGTGCGTGTATTGATTCTTGGCTCGCCGTGTGGCTTGCATCGATCCCCCAGCGTTTTCTTACCCAGAATCCCCTGCAAATCTCCAAGTTTACTTACAAAGTCACATTTTCCTCACATTTCTGTGTGGGTAAGTTGTAGGATCACCACACACCCACAAATTTCCTACCACCCAGCGTTCCCCTTGGTCTCCCAAGAAAAATGATACTTCACTTGTGTGGGTGCCCAAAGTAGTGTCAGCCTAAAAATGTATAAACAAACTGCCCTTTTGGACAAGCTTTGAGCCTCCCTCAATCTCTGCATGTTTTTGCCCCTTCCATGTCATAGGCACTTGGCGCATCCATGCATGTAAGGTATCATTTTTATCGGGAGACTGAGGAGGACGCTGAGTTGTAGGAAATTTGTGCTGTGCAGTGATCCCACAACTTTCCCAAACAGATATTAGAGGAAATGTGACTTTTTAGCTAAATTTGAAGTTTACAGCGGAATCTGGGAAGGAAAATGTTGAAGGATCAACGCAAACCCCACCTACCTGGACTCCCACGGGTGTCTAGTTTTCCGAAATGTCTGCTTTTTTTTTTTTAGGTTACCCTAGATGTCCGCAACCTCAGGATCAAAAATACAGGTGCCCACCTATCTATCACAAAACAACCTCATTTTTTACGGGGTCACCTGCGTTTTTGGTCCTGGGCTCAGTGGCCATCAAGGGAAACCTACCAAAGCCTGACATTTCTGAAAACTAGACACCTAGGGGAGTCCAGGGAGGTGTGGCTTGCATGGATCTCCCATCATTTTCCAACTCAGAATCCAGTGAAAACCCCAAATTTAGTTAAGAAAACCACATTGTCCTTACTTTTCTGTGTGGGAAAGTTTTTGGATCACTGGGGGCCACAAATTTCCTACCGCCTAGCACACCCCCATGTCTCCCGATAAAAGTGGTTCCTCACTTGTATGGGTAGGCCTAGTGCCCGCAACAGGAACTGGCCCAAAATGTACTGTGGAAACCTCAAAATTATTGATCGCACAACTACCTGGTTTTGCAAGGGAGTCACCTGCATTTTTGGTCACGGGTCTGGGTTTGGTAGGTTTCCCTAGATGGCCACCGAGCCCAGGACCAAAAACGCAGGTGACTCCCTCGCAAAACCAAGTAGTTTTAGTCGATAATTTTGAAGCCTCCCCAGTAAGTTTTGGGGTGTTTCCTGTCGTGAGCACTAGGCCTACCCCCTCAAGTGAGGTACCATTTTTATCAGGAGACTGGGGGGAACGCTGGGTGGTAGGAAATTTGTGGAAGCCTGGTGATCCTACAACTTTCCCACACAGAAAAGTGATGAAAACGTGATTTCTTTAGCTAAATTTGTGGTTTGCAGAGGATTCTGGGTAGGAAAATGTTGGGAGATCCATGCAAGCCACACCTCCCTGGACTCCCTTCGGTGTCTAGTTTTCAGATATATTTGGGTTTGGTAGGTTTCCCTAGATGGCTGCTGAGCCTGGTACCAAAACGCAGGTGACTCCCTCGCAAAACCAGTTAGTTTTACAATCGAGAATTTTGAAGTCTCCACTTTTTGGGGTGTTTCTTGTTGCGGGCACTAAGCCTATCCACACAAGTGAAGTACCATTTTTATCGGGAGACTTGCACGAATGCTTGGTGGGTGGAAGTTTGTGGCTCCCCACAGATTCCAGAACTTTCCATCACAGAAAAGTGAGGAAAATGTGTGTTTTATTTTTTACAAATTTTGAGATTTTCAAGGGATTCCGGGTAAAAGAACCTGATGAGAGCCATACAAGTCACCCCATCCTGGATTCCCCTGGGTTTCCAGTTACAAAATGTACAGGTTTGCTAGGTTTCCCTAGGTGCCGGCTGAGCGAGGTCCAAAATCCACAGCGTAGGCACATTGTGAAAAAAGGGTCAGTTTTCACTGGAAAAATGTCATGTGCTTACGTTGCGGTTTGGGCCATTTCCTGTCATAG
Organism: Triturus cristatus; assembly: GCF_964204655.1. NCBI lineage: Eukaryota > Metazoa > Chordata > Amphibia > Caudata > Salamandridae > Triturus > Triturus cristatus. Next base: position 622,532,800 of record NC_140583.1, on the reverse strand, counting down.
GCACTAGGTCCACCCACACAAGGGAGCCACCATTTTCCCTCGCAAAACCAGTTAGTTTTACAATCGATAATTTTGAAGTCTCCACAGCACTTTTTGGGGTGTTTCTTGTTGCGGGCACTAGGCCTATCCACACAAGTGAGGTACCATTTTTATCGGGAGACTTGCACAAATGCTTGGTGCGTGGAAGTTTGTGGCTCCCCACAGATTCCAGAACTTTCCATCACAGAAAATGAGGATAATGTGTTTTGTTTTACAGAGTTTGAGGTTTGCAGGGGATTCTGGGTTTCAGAACCTGGTGAGAGCCATACAAGTCACTCCATCCTAGTTTTCCCTTAGTGTCTAGTTTTCAAAAATATACAGGCTTGCTAGGTTTCCCTAGCAGCCGGCTGAGCGAAGGTACAAAATCTATAGCTAAGCACATTGCAAAAAATGGTCAGTTTTCACTGGAAAAATGTGATGTGCCCATGTTGCGTTTTTGGCCGTTTGCTGTCACTGGCACTAGGCCTTACCGCACAAGTGAGGTACCATTTTTATTAGGAGACTTGGGGGAATGCTCTGTTTGTGGACGTTTGGGGCTCTCCATAGATTCCGGAACTTTACATTACAGAAATCTGAGGAAAATGTGTTTATTTTTTACAAAGTTTGAGATTTGTTAGTGATTGTGGGTATCAGAACCTGGTGAGAGCCACACAAGTCACCCCATTCTGGATTCCCCTTGGCTTCTAGTTTTAAAAAATGGACTGGTTTGCTAGGTTTCTCTTGGTGCCGGCTGAGCTAAGGTTCAAAATACACAGTTAGGCACATTGCGAAAAAAGGGTCAGTTTCCACTGTAAAAATGTGGGGGGATATTTTCAAGAACGTGTGATAACCATCGCAAATTTAGCTTAACACAGCTCTTCACATCGCAGTCTATTGCGCGAAAATAACCCTGTATTAACATGGTATTCTCAACACGGTGGTACCATGCGATAGGCACACGATAACGCGTCAAATGTCCACGATAAAGTCAACGCAAAGCCGCAAAAATGCGAAACACGAACGCAAAAAAAGCTTCGATGAGGCCAACCACGATACACAAATCAGCAAAAACCAGCGACAGGCCTGCAATTCCCACGCGTCATGCGGGAAAATGCACTATAAAAGCAATAAACAAAAAAAGGGGGAAAACAGAAACTGCGTAGCACCATGGATGCACCGGGACTGAGTGCAGAGGCCAACGCAAACCCCACAAGCCCCACAGACCACCAGCAAGGAACCTCGTGTTCGGGGAAGGCCAAGGAGAAGAGGAAGAGGCAGATGGGGTGCAGTTTGCAGGAAAACCATATCAGCATCACGGAGGTGACAGAACACTACCATCCACTGAACGTCAATATGATAAACGTGAATGCAGTCGGAGTGTCGAGGAGGTCTATGGAGGAGGACAAGAGGCGCTGGCATGATGTGAAAAGCCAAACCAAGCACAAACCCGCTGCCAACAGGAAGGCAGCAACGGCGACTGGAGGTGGGAGTCCTGCACCACAGGAGAAGCTGGAGGAAACGGAGGCCACAGTCATCAGGGTGGAGACGGCGCAAGGAGTTGGGAGTCCGGACACAGTTTTATAGGACCTGACACAACATCAACAGGGTGAGTAACGACCAGGGACTGCGGGGTCGGGGGAAGATGGGCACAATGGCACACATGCACAACGATGTGTAGCACACCGCACACCCACAATGACCCTGGATTATGTCCCTGATCCCCGTGGCACACTGCAGCACACACACATAGCAATAACAGCACATCCAACAACAATGTGGCACAAAGTGCAACACCGACACTGCAGGACTGAGGACACAACTGGGTCCGCTCATGTGCAGAAACAGTCTAATCACATCTAACATAGCAGGAAACTGTGAGATGGAGATGTACGTGTACAACCACACATCCGTCATGTAGTCCAAATGACCACTGTCCCGCATAAAATATTCAGCACCTCCCAAACAGTCACAATGTACATTGTCATACAGTCTGCATGTAAACTAGAACAATGCACCAAAGTACATGTTAACACAATGTCAACATGCATCTCCCCTTCACATTGCAGAGAGACAAACAACACCTCCAGCAGAGCAGACCAGACTACTCATCAGTGAGTAGGACCACCACCCCTTCAACACCGACGCCCTACAACAGCCCATGGACATCTTAGGCAACCCACCCCCAGTAGCAGGGCAGCCAAGCTTCATAGAGGATACCCCATCCCCTGCACAGACCACACAGCAGGAAGCACCCGTCACCACGGCTGTCTCTCAACACTTCACCTCGGCACACGTTGCATTCCAATGCCAGGTGTCAGAATGCCAAAAGGAGGTGGGCGAACAGGTGCGGGTGGGGTCAGAGCTCATGGAAGCTGAACTAGATCACATACGTGGGTGTTCAAGTCCCACCAAGGACTACTTACACCCCACAAAGGAGACCCACACCTCGACAGAGACACATGCATATACACATTTCCTACAATGAACCACACTCAGAGCCCCGGAATCATCATTCACACCCCCACGCTGGATCTCCGTACGACAGCCCAGTCCACTCCTCTCACATATTGAGTGGGTGATGACAAGGCTACATGTCCAAGGTCTTACCCGCTGCCAGCGGTGACATGGTTGTGTCTGCTGTACACAGCACAATGTAATGTTGTAGGCCCAGGGGCTCTCATGCATACATCACAGCACAGACACATGCAGATAGTTTGTGGAACTGGCTACGGGCACGTGCGCCTGGGCCCTTTATTGGCAGAGTCTCATGTACAGTGACGCCTGTGCTGGATGTGTGTGGGGTGAGTGTAAGCCAGTCTGCACAGCTGCACAGAGTGGTTGGTGCTGGCAACAACATGAACAGTGAACATTATTAAAACGGAAACACAAAACACCAGCATTACGGAGACAACTGCGGAGCATCATGGTGGCAGCCGGAGCAAATACAGAGGTCACCCAATCTGCAAACAGAAGTGTCCGTAAGTTGCAGTGCACTGAGGTTGGGGCACTAGAGCTGAGCGTGCTCATGTGAAGAAAAGGTCTAGGATTGTGTCCCTTCGTGAAATTCCTGATGCAGCTGCAGTGGGGTGTGTTACACCTGCGCCATCTTCCTCATCATCGTCCCAGGTCTCCCACACTGCCTGAGGTGACATTGTTGCGTGAGCTCTCCACAGCACACAACTCATTCAGAAATGGTCCATGAGTCGTGGTGCGCTGAGTTAGTGGCACCTGGAGTGCTGAGCAGGGTATCAGGCAGATGATGGCATCCACGACAGGTGTGAGCAACTCTGATAGTCTGGCAGTAAGACACTTTCGACTCTGGCAGTTGGCGTCTGAAGGTGGTCCTGGCAGTGGTGGCGTGTGCCTCCTGCGGTGAGGCGACATCCAGGCCGGTCAGGACTCGATTTGATGTGTGAACCCTGGTGGACCGCAGTTGAGGCTGCAGGCAGAGGACAGCACAGGGCCACATACACATGGCGTTGATGACCCAAGGCCATCGTCTCAGAGGCCATCCAATATCTCAGCAGGCAGGGTCCCTGAGTTGAGCTGCACAGAGTCAGTGGCCCCGGATGCACTGCGGCTGGCACAGGTACACCGCCACGGGACAGTGACTTGCGGTGCAGTGAGATAGGGCCACGCGAGCTGAGCAGGTCCTCATCGATGTACGAGATGAATGTGGTGGTGGGTTGCGGGGGACAGTGAAAGGTGTCCTCCAGGGCATGATGCAGAGGGTAGAAGCCACCCGGAAGCGGCAAATGGAGGAGTGGAATGCTACTGCCTCGTTTTTGCCACTGAGTCAGTATCACCAACATGATGATGACGACAACCCCCAGTCCATAGACTCAGTCGCCTCCAAAGTTCAACCAGGCAGTGTCCCTGGATTTCGTGGAACAGACCTAGTGGAACCGGAGCTGAAAGGGGATGCAGTCTGCGATGAGCCCTGTACAGTGATATCAAATCTGCCATTAATGAATCAAGACTGAGTTCTAAAAGTGTGACCTACTCGACCGCAGTGTATGCCCGAGGCAGTGGTGAGCGCGGGCCAACCGCTGTTTAGCGAGCTCCTCCTGGAACTCTAACACACGACGTTGAAATGGCATGTGGGGTGACTTGTGGTTGACGGAGGTAGAAGCACCAGAGCTGAGCAGGTGTTCAGTCAGCGATGATGCCGTTTCCTGCCTGATACGGACTGGATTGGATTGGTGTGAGGCCTGCTGGACCGCAGTGTATTTTTATAAGGTAACAGTGGTTCTGTCGGGTGAAAGTATTGCTTTTCGCATTAGGCCTAGTCACACATTGTTCGAACACTATAAAACAATTATCATTAAACTGAAAACAACACACAGGACAGATCAAAATCAAAGTAAATTCTTTATATATGAATTACGTCATTCATATATGTATACATTAATATTACCCGAAAGGCCGTCAGGCAATAATGTGGTGACACGAGTGACAAAGTGAATAATAAGTGCTCGGTGACAGTGTGTGTGATATGTACAGTAGTTTAAAATCGAAATTATTCGAAAGTGGCCAGGGAAGTGCAAAAGTTCAAGCTGCGCAATGGAAGAGTTCTTTCTTTGGCGCAGATTCTATGCGAAGGTCCACGGAATAGTCGACGTTTCGACCCTAGTACTGCACTCTTGAAAGGTCAGTGCGGGTCTTCATCAGGACTTGAAAATAAGCGAGACGGCCTCGAAAAGAGAAATTGATTCTCAGAATGGTCTAAGTCTATGGAGTGGGTGAGTATCCGGCATATGTCTCAGGATAAGGTTCAATCCAACGGTATATCGTGTGGATGGGACGACTTAGGGCTCCATCAATGTGTCTTGTGGCGGTATCTATTGGCTTGCGAAGCGTTGTCTAAGTTCAAGCCCTTCTGTCTCCTTAATGTGGGTTAAATGGCTTCTTCAGACGAAGTTTATTTCTTATTCGGAAGAACGAACCGCTGGCCTCTGGGTCCTGGCTCGTATGATTGAATCGGTATCTGTTGGCTTGCGAAGCGCTGTCTAAATTCTGTCTCCTTAATGTGGGTAAAATGGTTTCTTCAGACGAAATTATTCTTATTCGGAAGAACGAACCGCCGGCCTCTGGGTCCTGGCTCGTATGATTTAATCAGCTAGGCTGAAGGCGTAGTCATCAAGGGCCCACAGACACGTGTGGTTGGGATGCTATGCACAGACTTGTTGTCATTACATCGGAGGGAGTTTAGTGATTTAAACTCTGCATCAATGTGTGTACTCGGACATTGTATGATCAACGCTCAGTCCCAAATGTGTGACCTACTCGACCGCAGTGTAGGTTGGAGCCAGCGGTCAGCAGGGGCCCACAAGCACATGTCGTCGGCTTGCAATGCACAGTTAGTGACACCAGGGCAGTTGTTGGTAGTGCTCGGTCACCTCCGTTGAGATGATCCTTTTTCCCTCCAGACTGAAACGTGTCTTCCTCTTACACCTCTCCTGGCATGCAGTGATATGAACTCTGCCATGATGAAATCAAGACCCAGTTCCAAATGTGTGACCTACTCGAGCGCAGTGTGGGCCGAGAGCAGTAGTCCGCGAGGGCCCACAGACACTTGTGGTTAGAATGCCATACACAAACTTGGTGGCACCACATCGAAGGGAGTATAGTGACATCAAATCAGCCATAAATATGTACTCTGCCACTGTGTAATCAAGACTCAGTTCCAAATGTGTGAGCTACTTGTCCACTGTGTATGCCGGTGGAGTACGTCAGCGAGAAAGGAGGACTGCGGGCCTTGTTCGAGGAGACTGTGATGGTCTGAGCAGGCTACCAAGGTCGCGGACCTCGGGTTTGGAGGTTGCATCGGCACGTGGTGGGCCCTCCTTGACACATGCCGGTGTCTGCAGGTGAGCAGTGAGGCCTGGCTGCGCAGTCAGGGGCGTAGGAGACACTAAAATTCGGGGGGGGCAGGGGCAACCTTGTGGACTTTCCAGTGACCCTATACAAATCTCCGCCCATTAAACAAATACAATCGCATACTTTCGAAGTGAAATATTGAGAAAATCAGGCATGTAGTCACAGTTTGCATGTATTCTTTATTGTTATTTACATTCATATAGTAATCAGACCAAATGTTAAAAAAACATGTATATGAATCTTGCAACTTCATGCATCAAGCAAACAAAGGTCGCTGACTTAGGGTGGGGGCGTCGTGTTTGCGAGTGCATTATGGTTTGAAAAGTACCTGCTGCTGCATTCCTGGTCTCCAGCAATTTTCAGGCAACAATAAAAATGTGAAGATAACTTCGGTGATTAATGGCCTTTATTGAGAGAGATCGGAGGTTTGTCTAGTGAAAGTTTTGACTCATGGTAAGGTAGCCACAGTGGGGTAATATGCCTGCTGCAAAGAACGTGTACCACACAGATCACAAAATGTATCTCAGGTAAATAGGTCAGTGAGTTACTGCTTTTGTCTGAGAGATTCTTTTGGTATTTGCAGTTTATAAGTTAAAATCCTAACATTGAACGGTGAGCTATTAACCGTCATCAAAGAGCTGCATGAAAACTTCAAGGTATAGATTCGAACGTTATGATTTTTCCACAGTCTTTCCTTATCCTAATGTTGGAAAATTGGTCCATTTGGATAGAAATCAATTCTGATTATTAAGGATAACCCCCCAACCATGGTGTTATGTTTTAAATTCTGAGTTTGTGCTTTTCTAGTGTAGCAAAGCCACCCTGTGCCCTGGGCACTCCCCAACTTTTTGCTGACTGATACTGGTGGCACCTGACTCTGACTGACCCTGGCCTCTGCCTAAACAAGCCCAGCGCCAGTGCTATTCTGAAAGAGACACTTAAAAATACAGTGAAAACACCTACCTACACTAGGGTGCACTATGGGTTAGCGTACTCCTATGATTGACATGACCTCTCCTATAAGGCCCTAGGACATAATAGGGCAGGGGGATTAGAACTACTTTTAAGTCCCTAGAATAAAATAGGGCATGGCAGTTTAGAGGCCAGCAGCCCTTTCTGCGCTTGCATGTGTGCACTGCTGAAGCCTGAGGTCAGTTTAAAAGTAGCCCTGTGTTGTAGGACTGCTGTTAAAATGCAAATTGTGCTCAAACTCGACTTTTGGGTTTGGGGAACTTACAAATTGATCAACTACAATGTTGGCTCAAAATTAAAAATGTTTTCCACTTAACTATTGCTGTATCATATTTGCCGCATAATACATCATCTGCTGCATAATCTAACGATTTCACCCAAATCATTTTGTAGCTTAAACAAATCAAAAATTACTAAAAGGAATGTGACTTATGTTGCTGTGAAGTGTAGGGCCCTTTGCAAAGGTTGACTGGTCACCTTTCCCACTGCTGCATTTGTATGTTACACAGGTACTAATGAGGCAAAAGCTTTGCAGAGGCTGTTAGTATGTATAAATATGTCAAAATAATAAAGTATCATAAAATGTACCGCATTACGCTGCAGCCTTTTTATTGTTGCATAATTTAGTCAACACTGCGACATAATTTTGGCCTCCATTGCTGCATAACCCAAAAGCGAATGTATGTCGTTACAACAAATTCCGTTGCAACGCATGCCTTTACCATGCATGTGTTACAACGGAATGATATTTCCACGCATAACCTTTACAACCAATATTCCTTTACCATGCAAACTTGCATGGTAATGGAATACTCTTTATTACGGTTATACCTGAGGAAAATAAAAATCTATGAGGCCTATGTGTCCCCATGTGCCCCCCCGAACGCTTATGTGCACATACATGTAACCTATGTATTTCCCCTCCATGGCCTTTCTATCATGATGCTTATGCTATAACGTGGCCTGCCATCATCCAGTCTCCCATGAGAGAAACGACAAATCTGTATTGAGGCCTACACGTTTTTCATCATGTTTTCCTGCATTTTCATGAAGCCCAAAAGAGGTTTCATGCCTCAGAACGCTCTGAAAGCTACAGCTACGTATCCTTGGCCTTGCACACTTGGGCCTCAGCCAAAGGGGCCCCGACCGAAGTGCTGAGACAGTATTGAGCACGGTTATCTGCTTACTCTTACTGAAACCACATTCTTGCCTGGTGAAGGAGGAATGAACGCGACCCATCTGCAAGGAGGGAGCCCAGCCCTACTGTCTCTCTTTGTGAGATTGCAAAGCTCACGTCAGTAAAAAGCCCATAGCCCCCATGTAAGGCTTCTGCAGTAAATTAAGTAAATGAAGAAATAGATGCCACATCGGCTCTTGGTGATGAGCAACCTATGTCACAAATCAGTCCCTGCTCCAGACATCGGATATCAGATAATACAAGATGTGCTGGTCGTCTTGACACTGAAGGCCTCACTAACTGAAGGCCTCACTTCCAGACTTGTTCGGTTGCATAGCAACCCTCTCCACGTCAGTTACACGTCATGCTCGAGTTGAGCACAAGTAAGGCAAAGTTCCAGTACAATTCCAGCAGATCACGCAACCCCCCTCCAGGTATCCACCCACACATGACAAATTACCCATTATCATCAAGTGGACGCCCACATGGACGCCCACCTTCACGCCTACTTACACGCCCACATGCTCTTATCTCATTCTCTCTTGCTCTTTTGCTTACGTACAATTGAGAAATGTATATATACTGTACTCTGTGAATAATGTTTTGAGAATATTGAGAATACTTTTGAGTCCCTTTCCAGATCCTTTTTTGGTGATGGTAATATTCTCCCTTTGACTCGAGTTATTGGAATAAAGCCCTTTTAGAACCTGATACCACAGACTCAGCCTCTTGCTTTATGCATGATCCTATTGATATTCTGAAATACATAGAGCGTAATATTTTATTTACCACATAATGGCGCCCGAACAGTTTAATCTCTTTCCCCACATGCCGGAGATGAAGGTCCAGTTTTGCCCCCTTCCATAGCCGTGACGGACTTCAAGCGCGCACGTCGCGGGTCTTCCCGCCAACTCCCTCAGGCCAACGAAGGGGACAGACTGCGACCAGGCATCCATACGAGGCGGTGAGGAACGCAGATTGTCCTACCCAGAGCCCACCTGCGAGAGAGCTGTGTCCGAGGTATACAGAGGCCCACCAGATTCCGAAGTTCCGAAGTATCCAAGTCACGAGTCGAGTCCAGTCCAGTCCAGTTTGGTCTAGTCCAGTTCAGTTCCGAGGCCTTCCGTTCCGAGCTACCCGGTGAGTACCATTGCCGGGGAGGCGTTCTGACGTGCACATAGGTTGTGCCGGTCAAGACGGGTTTGGGTACACAAATCCGGTCTGCACTGTTTCAGCAGTGTATCTGTACTGTTTAGCAGTATATCTAGTATGTCTAGTATATAATTCAGAATCACCTAGTTAGTGTCGAGTATTATGCTAAGTGATTAGTTCCCTAGTGGCCATTGTTGTTCGTTAAATGTTAAATGTTAAATGTTTTAAATACGTTCTACATATTGTGGTGTGAATGACTGTTCATTATTGTGTTTATTGTATTAAGTGTGTTCAAGTAATAAGGTCTAAAAATGCCGCTCTTTTCAAAATTAAGACAGATCAAAACAAGAAAAGGGGTACTCAAAGAAGCTGTTCCCATTCCACCTAGGGACACCCCAGGGTACTTTATGTACCATAAGCATGGCCTAGATGCCGTATTATTTCTTGATTTATGGGTGGACTACACCAAGGATCTAGCCGAAAGTCAGAGGTGGCCCGCAGTTGGGACATGGGATGCAGATTGCATCATGAGAGTAGAAGAAGAGTTATGGAAAAAGACAGCCAGACAGTCACAGAAAAATGCCATTGAATTATGGCGTAAAGAATTGCATAGACGCACAGAGAAAGCGCTCAGAAAAGAAGAGAAAAGTAGGGAGGATTCAGACAAAGCCCGAGAAAACGTATTAGTTGAGGAAGGTATCCGAGTAAAAGCAGAACAAGTAGACAGACAACGAAACACTCTTATGAAAGAGAAAATGTAGACCAGCTCGGAAGGATGCCATTGAGTTTTGGCGCAAGGAGTCACATAGGAGGACAGAGTAAGTGTTTCACGAAGCAGAGAGAAGTAGACTGGAGTCTGGAAAAGCCAAGGAAAAGATGTTACAGGAGGAAGTGGAGCAGGTAAAATGAGCGCAGGCTGACAGAGAAAGAAATACTGACGTTGCTGGTATTTATCCCGTCCTTTCAGAGGACCTAGCAAGAGTGGCCCCAGTAGAAGGTCCAGTTAGAGTGCCACCGCAAGTACCACGATACATATAATAATGATATAGTAGCCCAAAGGTTCTTGAGCCTCCCACCAAACGAACAGCGCATAGCTGGTGTTTTCATGGTCCAACATTTGATTACGTTGTTAAAAGGGACTTGAGAGGGGTGTAGCTAGGGTAATAGCAACACCTGTGATTTGATGACACCCCTAATGTACAAAGTGTTAATGAAAAATAATTAGTGAAAAGTTTAGCTTGAGAAAAATTGTGGGTATTTCGAATTTGCAAAATTGTTCCAGAATCCAGGTTTGTGTTCTTGGTGGTCCAGTGAGCCAATGTGCTGGGTCAAGACGGTAAGATTATGACCCCCTGAGAGCAAATTGTATATAAAAATAATTTTTCAATTGGGCGAATTATTGCAGTTTTTATGGAATTGAGTAGTCTTTTTGTCTTTGACAGCTTCAGAGTGAGGAGAAGGTGGGGGCTGTGTAGAGCAGTATGTGATACAGAAATCGGAGACAGATTCTGACCTTGTAGCCAGTGTAGGTGGGGGCCGGTGAGAGGAGCAGAACAGAGGCACTACTTAGAAAGCTTCTCTGACATCGCATCTGTGTAATGCCTGCAGCCGGAACAACAAAAAAGTTGGCTGGCAGCCCAGGCTCAGGCCGCGCTGAGGGGCTATTTTTAGCTTCTCTGATAAGACAGGGCAGCTGAGAAATGTAAGTCGAGAAAGATTCCCTTGGTCTATTCTGTGCTAAACCAGTGCCCCGAGGAAATGTCTATGGAGAAGATTTGTTTTATTTTTTAGCAATTGTTATATTGCTTCTGGCCAGAAAGTAAAATGTTGCTCTTGCTTGGAATTTTAAGGGCTATGTGCCTATATAAAAACGATTTTCAAATTCAGACATTTTTGAATTGTGGCCACAAGCTGCCACCAGTTGCATTGGATAAATGATCCAGTGGTTAAAAGTCTGTGGGGAGAGATGAGAGGTGCGTCTTCGTCTGGGACATTAGGGTACATTGTGTTGACGAAGATGCATAGCTCATTTTTATGAAAAAAAAAAAAACAAACAGGTTCGTGTGTTCTTCGTTTTTGATTATTCTTGCTGATTCTGTATGTCAGACTTGACACGGTGATTTCAGATGGGGGTGTATAGGGCAGGTAAATAAGTTATTGATTATAAGCCTGACAAATTAAGCAGGCCAGAGTGTTCGCCTCTGAGCTGTAGGTACTATAATTGCGCATCGCTGCTCATTTATATATGTTAGTGTAATTGTCTATGCTTTCTGTGCTTGGTATACTGATGGCTTGGCATATGTATTTTATATATGTTTTGTTTTTGTGTTGTATTGACCAGTCTGTTTAGCGTTTAATACAAAGTTCTCCTGTGCAGTACCGAGATAGTCGTGACGACGGCGATCTTTGCACAGCGCTTGGCTGGAACTTGTTCACAATTACTAAATTTCACAGACATGATATTACCTTTATCATGCTGTCAAAATAGCAGACAACACGTTATCAGTGTATGTCTAATTGGTGTTGGAGATGAATGAAATAAAAGAAAACGTTATGCAAGACTAAAATATTTTTCACATGACTGCCTTTCTCTTATAGACAGGCAGCCTCGGTCATATGTTTCCAGATTGGACATTGAGGAACCATTATGATCTGTGCACTCGCATCTTACCTCTTGAAAGGCCTGTTTTAAATAAGGACTGCCACCCCAGAGTGACAAATGAGGCTCGGTATTTAGGGTAATGAGTAAATATCTGACAGGATTTCCTTTTTAAAGTTTGCTTTAGTAAGCTCATTCTTGTAAGTGGTGGCCCCAAAAGTTGACTTGTTTTTAAATTAGGCTGTTTATTGTATAGGTGGAAATTATTGCAAAATGACTGATTTCTTTAGCAGATGAATTATTAATTATCAACATTAACAACTGTTCTTAAACTTGGTTTTCCGAATATTTAGGTAATTTAGCATTCCTATTAGGGCCTCCTAGCATTAATATTGACTTCAGGTTGGTGTAGGTTCATGTAATAGGGACATTTGCGTATGAGATGTCATTTGGCCAGCTTATGAGCTAACACAATGAGGTTTGTACATTAATTTGAAGGATTTCTCGCCGTTTCAAATACGCTGTGTATCTCCTATAATTTTGCTTACGCCCAGTAGCTACACACAGGGATTAATAGTGTTGACAAGACACAGGGTTTGATAGTGTTTGACAGCAGTGAAATCTGTTTCAGATTTCCTCCTGTCAAAAAGGGGGGGAAGGAGGAGAATATTGGCTTTCTGCTGGCCCCTGAGGATGTTCGCTTCCCGCTAGCCCCTTAAGAAATTAAGCCCCTTAGAAATTAGCCCCCTTAGAAATTAAGCCGAGGAAATAGGTATGGTGCTTTCCCCTTTTTCTCATGTTTTATTGTGATCTTTCAGGGGAATTAGTCCAAGCCCCTAATACAGCTTCTACTAAAGTCCTCCCTTGGACACAAGAACACACTGTGGCATTTGAAGAATTAAAGAGAGCTTTATGTCAAGCACCAGTTTTAGCAAACCCTGATTACAACAAATCGTTTATGCTTTTTGTGACAGAGCGGGATGGAACAGCACTATCTGTCCTAACACAAGATCATGCAGGAAAACACGAGCCCTGTGCTTATTTTTCTAGTACATTAGACCCAGTAGCACAGGCTTTGCCTGCGTGCCTAAAATCAGTTGCAGCAACGGCCTTAGCCATAAGACAAAGTGACTCGATAGTGCTGGGCCACCCTCTGACAGTACAAGTACCACACGCAGTAGAGGTTCTCTTGAACCGGACACAAACACAACACCTGACTGTAGCTAGACTGACAGGCTATGAGCCAACGTTATTTCAACCACACATAGAGATCAGACGATGCAACATACTGAATCCTGCTACCCTTTTGCCCTCCAGTACAGAAAGCGTTTCACCACACGACTGTGTTGAAGTAATACATACCGTGACTAAGCCAAGACAAGACTTGACAGACGTTGCACTCCCAGACCCCGACCTAACACTATAAGTTGACGGCTCATGCATGAGGACAGGGGCGGGAGAATTAGTGGCAGCATATGCAGTGACTACTGATACTGTAATAATAGAGACTAAAAGAATAGACATATTGTCAGCACAAGCAGCAGAGCTCATCGCCCTGACACAAGCGTGCATAAGAGCTAAGCACCTGAGAGTAAACATTTACACCGATTCTGTGGCGAGAAAGAGGTTTCTTGACCTCTCATGGGGCCAAGATACAGCATGGCCCCCTTATTCAAGCCCTACTGGAAGCAATACATTTACCAACAGCCATAGCTATCCTAAAATGTAAAAGCACATACTAGAGCCACAGATACCATTTCCCAAGGCAATGATCTAGCAGACCGAACAGCTAAACAGACAACTCAGACCCCACTAGACATGACAAAATCACAGATACTATCACTGTCCAAAGCCATGACAGTTAGGGATCCTTCCAAGGATGTACAAGACATACAGACACATGCTACTATGGACGAATTAAAGAAATGGTCGGAACAAGGAGGGGTACTGACTGATCAGGGTTGGATGAATAAGGGCAAATCCACATGGTTTCTTCCTGATTCGATGGTACAAGTGATCATAAATACCGCACATAGTCCTGCACACTTAGGAGAGAAAGCAATGCTAGACAGCTTACAGAATATATGGTTCTCTTTTACATGAGAATGGTAGCTCATTCTAGAACAGGCTTATCTCCCTATGAAGTGGTCTTTGGTAGACCACCAAATATGTGGGGCACTCCAATGCCTAAAAGATTACTGATGCTGACAGATTACCTGGCTTCCTTGATGTCTGCACTACTCTCTTGTTGTTCGCAGGTTGCTGCCGCCTTCCCTGACAACACCCAGGTCAAACAATACTCCATCGCTCCTGGATGGAAGGCGCCAAAGTCAGTGCTCTGGACCACGGGGACGGCCGTTAAAGTCAAAGGGCGGAAAGGATGGTTGCACCTTCACCACTCTTTTACAAAGGAAAAAGACTTTGAACTTGGACTTTGGACTTTGAACACCATTTTCTAGAGGAGACTCCCCAGAAGTTTCCACAAAGCTAAACTTTGATCTAAAAAGTCAGAACCCGTTTGATCAATTAAGTCCACTAGGTGGTGAAGCGGTTGAACATGTATTCTGGCTTGCATAAGATCTTGGACAATAACATTGATAAAAAGAGCAAGATGTGCATCACGATAATATGTATCAGCTTAATACTACATGCTATTTTTCCTCCTATTGCCTCACTCTTATACTCCTCCACTAATGATACCATAAAGCACACATTTAGTGATCTGCCATCCCATGAGCTATCATATCGACTTGCCTTACGCAACAATACCTTTATTCAGATACTGCACCATTCACATCAGACTAGCAATGCTACAGACTGCTGGGTCTGTGGCCGATTTCCCCCGTATCAGAAGGTAAAGGGAGTGTTGCCTCTTTTTCCTTTTCCGTTCTCCCATAATGGTTCTTGCGGAGCATGGTTTGCCTTAATGACATCCATCAACGGTGATGCCAAAGAATACAAAGCAATAACAAGGCTCCACAAGATTGCCCAAAACATACATCAAGACCCAGGCACGTGGACATGGTCCGGTTGGCTCTGGGGATTAATATCGGCTTGGGGATGGAAAGTGTTGACCGTCTGTGGGTTGATACTATTAATGATATTCAGTTGTTGCCTATGTCTGCAGTGTGGCCCGGCCATTTGTGGCCTGTGTGCTACTGCATGTGTTCCACATCCCTATTTACAAAGCATTGAAAATGGAAAAATAATGCTGCAAGAACAGATCGACTGTCTCATGAAAATAGACGTTACATAGGGGGTTCACTAAGGTACAAGGAGGTAATGAGGAAAATAAAAATCTATGAGGCCTATGTGTCCCCATGTGCCCCCCCGAACGCTTATGTGCACATACATGTAACCTATGTATTTCCCCTCCATGGCCTTTCTATCATGATGCTTATGCTATAACGTGGCCTGCCATCATCCAGTCTCCCATGAGAGAAACGACAAATCTGTATTGAGGCCTACACGTTTTTCATCATGTTTTCCTGCATTTTCATGAAGCCCAAAAGAGGTTTCATGCCTCAGAACGCTCTGAAAGCTACAGCTACGTATCCTTGGCCTTGCACACTTGGGCCTCAGCCAAAGGGGCCCCGACCGAGGTGCTGAGACAGTATTGAGCACGGTTATCTGCTTACTCTTACTGAAACCACATTCTTGCCTGGTGAAGGAGGAATGAACGCGACCCATCTGCAAGGAGGGAGCCCAGCCCTACTGTCTCTCTTTGTGAGATTGCAAAGCTCACGTCAGTAAAAAGCCCATAGCCCCCATGTAAGGCTTCTGCAGTAAATGAAGTAAATGAAGAAATAGATGCCACATCGGCTCTTGGTGATGAGCAACCTATGTCACAAATCAGTCCCTGCTCCAGACATCGGATATCAGATAATACAAGATGTGCTGGTCGTCTTGACACTGAAGGCCTCACTAACTGAAGGCCTCACTTCCAGACTTGTTCGGTTGCATAGCAACCCTCTCCACGTCAGTTACACGTCATGCTCGAGTTGAGCACAAGTAAGGCAAAGTTCCAGTACAATTCCAGCAGATCACGCAACCCCCCTCCAGGTATCCACCCACACATGACAAATTACCCATTATCATCAAGTGGACGCCCACATGGACGCCCACCTTCACGCCTACTTACACGCCCACATGCTCTTATCTCATTCTCTCTTGCTCTTTTGCTTACGTACAATTGAGAAATGTATATATACTGTACTCTGTGAATAATGTTTTGAGAATATTGAGAATACTTTTGAGTCCCTTTCCAGATCCTTTTTTGGTGATGGTAATATTCTCCCTTTGACTCGAGTTATTGGAATAAAGCCCTTTTAGAACCTGATACCACAGACTCAGCCTCTTGCTTTATGCATGATCCTATTGATATTCTGAAATACATAGAGCGTAATATTTTATTTACCACATACCCCTCCCCTGTACCCTTACATGATTCCCCTTCCCCAATACTTTTTATAATTACCCCTGCCTGTTACCCTCAATCCATATATATATATTTTAAATTTATATTCCCCTTACCTCTTCACGTCGTCTCTTCGTTCTTCCTTGTTGACGTTGTACGTCTTAAAGTAGAAGCGTTATTCCCTTTCACCTAAAACGACGTTGATTTCCTCCACTTCCCCACGTTATTTCAGGTTTTTTGGGGGGCTGGGCCCCCCCCCCAGCCCCCTTTCTTTTCTCACGTTTTATTTTTATTGTTGGGGGGAGACCCCCCAAGCCCCCTTTTTTTCTAATTTTTGCCTTTAACTCACGTCTTCGCCGACACTAAAAAAGGACTTAATGTGACGAGGAAGAAGACGTTCCAGTCCAGCTTGCGTGCTATAGACGTTCGTGGAAGGAATACGCATTGTATAGAGGTTTACGTGGTAAGTGTACCGTTGTAAACGTAACGCGTGGAAATGCCTTCGTGGTAAAGGATGTTTCCCCCAGAAAGCAGGCTGCACATTTTAAAAGTGTTTGTGCATGAAGCAGAAACCAAGAAGTTTGCAAACTGAGGAGTTGATTACGATGGCAGGCGGACTTCAGTCCGTACGCCATCGAATTGGGGAATGGGACCACTGGCCTTCAAGGTGGCAGCCCCACGATAGGCATTACGATGAGACCGCCACTACGGCGTTTGCAGTGCCTATCTTTTACATTGCAGCAGGTGCTGCTGGCTGCATCATCTGCTGCAATGTAAACAAGCATTTACAATGCAATAGGTCTCGCATTTATGCGAGTTTGAGCTATTGGCATTGTAAATAAAAATGCATTTTATTTATGTTTTGGTTTTTAAAATATAAATAAAAGTCATTGTCAATTATAATGTCAATAGCCTAAACTCGCATAAATGCGAGACCTATTGCATTGCAAATGCTTGTTTGTATTGGCCTTATGAGAAGATGCATTGATGCATGTACTTCTTTTTATGTAAATATAGGTTATTAATGATTCTTCCGTGCAGCATACCAAAACCATAGCACTTCGGTTTCAAGTTACAATCTGCCTGTACAAAGTTTCTGATCAGGGAGGCATACAGTGGAACAGGACAAACGACATTGAAGTATGATAAAACGTCTATTATATCGTGGGGGAGGGGGAATTGTAACACCTCTGACTTATACGTCACATTGGGAGACTACATTTAACTACGCTTCGGTTGCTAAGTATTTCAACTGCAGACCTGCACTGTTTTTACATTTACCTATTCAAGCAAAAATAATATGGCATGCTACGATACTTAGTATGTATAACACATGTGTGCCATTGGTACGGCTTCATAGTGCTATGGCTTTCTGAAGGATACCTTTTTGCTCAGAAGTAGATTATTTTCTTCCTACACGGGATTGAATGGGTTACTTTGTGTCCCAGTATCCACGTGTGCTCATTTTTCCAACTTCGTCCGTGGGCCATTCGTGTCATCCTGTTTGTTGACAATTGACCAATTTAACAATACACACAAGCCTCTACTTCTTACTGTGGCACTCTCACCTGCAGGCCAATCTCACTCTTCCTAAAGGCATACAGCACCTATGGAGAGTTTATGTGGCGTTACCGCTAGAGCCCACTTTGGAAGTGGGGAACTAGGTTTGTGTCCCAGCGCCGGCTTAACATCCTGTGATTCTGTGCAAACCAAGAATGAGCGAGTGTAATGTAACTGGTGCTCATGTAAAACGCTTTGATGCCATTGGGCCGAGTTCGCAGTATATAAAACTGCAAAAAAAAGAGAAAAATACACACAGAATTTTAATGTGGTATACACAAGCAGGCATACGGGTGCCATAATAAATAAATAAATAAAGGATATCCCAATCGCCGCTTGATGCTGTTTGGGAGTTGGGAGGGGTGTTCCTTTAAGCAAAAGAAAATGTATCGGCTGGTGTTTGAAAAAATGTGATTTGCTAAATAATAATACTGACCCCAATGGAAGAAAATTTGACAAAAGAAACAACAGTATTCTACCCATTTGCTGCTGCCTCAGGTGATCTCAGTGACAGTGCTGGAGGTTGTCGTAATGCCAACGGGTTCACCCATGTCGAGGACCGACACAAGTGGCACAGCAGCTCTTGCTGGCGCCTTCAGTACAAGTTACACAGAGCAACAAGTCGCGCATGCCCAATCTTTCACTTCCTATCAGCAGGCATGTGCAGTACAGCGCTTTCTGGCTCAAACATGCACGGATAAATGAACACAACGTGAAGAGACGCAGGCGAGTGGGCGGGGCCTAAGGGAGACAGGGCGGACATCAACCTCACTTCCAAAGACACCAGACAGAAAACCAACGTCAATAGATCTCGCCAAGGTGAGCAGCGTATGCGCTGCAACGCAGGCAAGACCTAAAAAGGGACATGTTATATATATCACTGCACTACATGGCAGGCACAATGTGGTGCCTGCAGACATGGTGCAGTGATATGTAGGGGGGTATCATAGATGCCCCCCAGGTCCCATGTCTGGGGGCTGGGGGAAAAGGGGCCTGCTACAGGCCCCATTGTCCCTTTCCTCCAGCTTTTCCATCGCGGGTGAACTGCCATGGATAGGTTGGTGGGTAAGGGACATCGTAATCCCTACTACGGTGCCTGGTAGGCACCACCAGCATTGTAGGAACCACGAGCCCCTCCGCCGCACTGGTGGGCTCAAGGAGCCCGTCGGGTGCGTGGCGGTTGGTCTTTCCGACCACCAGGAAACCACCTGCCTGAAAAAAAATGAATAACACCCTGGAAAAAGCAAACACTCATAGGGTATGCAAGAATAAGCAAAGCATGTGAACTGTAATCAGTAACAACATGGCTACCTTAACGGTTTTAAACTCATTATTCAGAAATCAGTAAGTGATTTTGCCTGAAAAGTTCAGGACATGTCTACAGGACCAGGAAGGGACGCGTTTCAATGTCCATTGCTTATATCCTTTCAAAATATAAGCAGTTTGGTTTAAAAAAGACCACATCTCCGAACACAGAGCCGCATTTTATAAGCTAAAATAATTAAAACAGTTAAAAACCATCATACTAAACGTTTCCACTCCACCCATCAACCAGGTGTTGCAGTCCCTTTAGGAATGGGCACTTCTCCACCCTGGGAATACAATGTTGTTCAAAGAAAGAAGATAAAAAGAAAGTAGCGCTTTCACTGGCAAACTCTGTAAAGTGGCACTAACGTGTGTGGGTGTAAATAACAATCTGGCCTGTCTGCTGACCACTCTTTATTGCTTTATTTAGGTAGTTATTTATTTTTTCTCTACGTCCAGAGGTTTTTCTTTTGAATAGAAAACGGTCAGAAAATGAGGACATTTCCAGACAAAGTGTTCCGCCTTTTTTGGATCCATTTCACAGGGGAACAAATAAAGAAAAGGAGAGGCAAGAGAGAGTGCGTAAGAGCTGTCTCTTGAAATCAGCACGTAAGGAGGAGTGAGACAGAGACAGAAAGAGATGGAGGAATAAAGAGAGAGAGAGGGGAGGAGGGCAGCTGCCAGAGGCAGATCAGGAGAAGTGAACACTGTCCTTGCCTTCTCTGGGCATGAAGGAAAGGAGACAGAGTTTTTTTCCTTCTCTGCCCTTCCCAGAATGCTGAGCCATACTGCAGCATAACAAAAGGTAGAGGGTGGGTGGCCTCTTTGACTCCAGGCAGGTCAAGTGCAGGGCCATTAGGTAGCGCTTTCGCGCGCTATTGGCCCTACAAATAACAGAAGGGAGAGGGGAAATTCTTTTGTCCCCTCGTCCCCCCCACCCTTGACCCCTGTGTCCCCCACTCCAAAATCTGGAGGGGATATATCCCCCGCATCCCCCACACTTCCTATGCCCATGTGCGCAGGGGCGGGCAAGACGGGTTCGGGGACTAGCGGCCCGGGGTACAGCAGACGCACAGAATCGCAGGCAGCTCCAATCACGACGACGGCGTCGGCCTCGTGGCGGGGTGAGAGGCGGCACCCTGGCAGAGACGTTGGGCATTCCGGAAGAGAACCAAGCCCAGGGCTACGTGCTTTTTATTCACACCCCTACGCTGGCCTGGCATATGCCGGGCCAGCCCACTCCTCTCACGCTTACAGGAGGGACATAGCAGGCTACATTTCCGAGATCTTCCCCACAGGCTGGGTTGACATGGTTGCGTCCACTGTCCACTATACTCCATACACCAGCGGTGTATGTCGACATGGATATGGGTGTGGTCTGCATACTGCAGTCTGTCCAGCACATCTCCACCACACTTGGCATTGTGTACATTCTCATTCATGGGTCACTTGCCTCCTTCGCACATGCCTGGTTCCCACCACTCCCCACAATCTGCTATTGTGTGGCTGTTGTGCCATGCCGTTGAAAGCTCATGTACATGGCTAGCCCAGGTTGCCACAGTAAGTTGTGCTATCGTGTCTGGTGGGTGGGCATGTTGTTGGGCATGTTGTATGTGAGTTTGTAATGTGTGTATTCCCAGTGGTGTGAGTTGCATGGTTGTGGAGTCGAGGTGTGTGGCGTGTTCATTTGGTGCTTACCAACGAGCAGTGCATTTCCATGGGTGCCATCCTGGTAGCGCTGGTTGATGATGGACTGTCGTTAGAAGTGGTATCATACACACTGCCTGGGTAATTGGCGACGACGTTGGTGGCGATTCCCCGGTGGTCAACTGTTGCCTGCACATTGATGGACTGCATGTGCTTCCTGTTACGGTAATTCTGTGCAGTGTCACCAGGGGGCACAAGTAGGACATGTGTGCAGTCAATTGCCCCCTAACACGTGTGGGAAGCCAGCTATGGCGTAGACGCCTTGCTTGGTCTCCAGCTGTTCCTGCGCAGTGTGTGGGGAATATAGGTACTGGGGTACCAGGCTGATGGTGGCATCTAGGACAGGTGTGAGGGACTTGGATGAGGCTAGCTGTGAGACTCCTCCGACTCTGGCGGTTGTTGGTTGGAAGGTACCAGAGGCCAACAGGTGCAGCTCAGCCAGTAGCTTTGTCTGAGATGGGATGTTGGTTGTCCACTGTGTTGGTGCTGTCAGCCTGCTGGGCGATGATGGTCAGGATGCGTAGGATGGTTGCCCTTTTGAGCCTGTAGTGGACAATGACATTGTCTGGTGTTAGGTCTGTGGAGTTGGTGCATTTCCTGAGGGTCCGCTGTCTTTGTCCGCGATGCCTCTGTGGTGGTCCGGGGGAGGGGGTCCAGGGGGTGGCGGTCCTGGGGGTGTTGGTGGTGGGTGTTGTGGCCCTGTTGGGGCTCTGAACTGCATGATCAGTGGCTCCATGGCATCTGTTGGTCTTCAGGTGTGGTTGTGGTCTGGGCTCCCTTTTCTAGTGCCGTTTGTCATCCAACTTTGCACCAGGTCAGAGCAGGTGTTAATATCCTGCTGCTAACACGCCTTATCGCATGTTTTGTGATCTTATCGCCGATCTGGCTGGTCGTTGAGAATGTTGAGGTGTGGTGTTGTTGCGGCTCGCGGGAACGCCTACTCTGCATCTTATTAGCAATAGTTGCCGGGGTCATCTGTGGCGATGTTTTTTGAGGATGCTATCGCCGGAAAACTGGTGTTATCGGCTGTTTGCACCAGCTTGTGAATGGGGCGATAAATTTATCGCGACTTTGGCTGCGATAACCTGCCGATAACTCGGTGATAGGTCCTTGAGAATATGCCCCATGATGTACCCACGTTGGGTTTTGGGCAGTTTCCTGTCACAGGCACTAGGCCTTCCCACACAAGTGAGGTACCGTTTTTATTGGAAGACTTGGTAAAATACTGGGTGGGTGGAAGTTTGTGGCTCTCTGCAGATTCCAGAACTTTCAATCACAGAAATGTGAGGAAAATGTGTTTTTCAAAAATAAAAAAAACTGAGGTTTGCAAGGGATTCTGGGTAACAGAACAGAACCTGGCGAGAGCCACACAAGTCACCCCATCCTGGATTACCCAGAATGTCTCTTTCTAAAAAATGGACAGGTTTGCTATGTTTCCCCATGTGCCGACCGAGCTACGGTCCAAAATCCACAACTAGGCACATTGCAAAAAAAGGGTCCGTTTTTACTAGAAAAATGTATATATCCATGTTGCGTTTAGGGCAGTTTCCTGTTGCAGGCACTAGGCCTACCCACACAAGTGAGGTACCATTTTTATTGGGAGGCTTGTGGTAACATAGAATTATAGAACCATTGTTATTACCTATTGACTTTTTGTATGCAATTGCATTTCTGCCTTCCAAATGTAAGACAATGTGTAATAGAAATCACTTTGAAAAATGTCCTCTAATACACATGCTAGTATGGGTACCCACAATTTCAGAGATGTGCAAATAACTACTGCTTCTAAACTCTATATTTTGTTCCCATTTCGTAAATACATCGGTGTCCTTGATACCTATTTTTCACTCTTTATATTTTACCAAATTAATTGGTATATACCCGGTACACAATGAAAATCCACTGCAAGGCACCTCGGATTCCGGGTGAACCTACAAGTCCTATATAACACCACAACCAGAAGGGTCCTGCGGACGTAACAGTATATTGTTTTAAAAAATCTGCCATAGTTAGAATAAGTTACAGGTAAAAACATTGGCACAAACGGCTGTTTTTTTAATTCGAATTTCAATATTTTTTTATTTCAACTGTTAGTTTCTATAGGAAAACCTTGTAGGATCTACACAAATGACCCCCTGATAAATTCAGAATTTTGTTTACTTTTCTGAAATATATAGCTTTCCGGGATCCATTACTGATTTCACACCCATTTCTAACACTTAACTGGAAGGAGGCTGAATGCACAAATAATTGTAAAAATAGGCTATGTCCCAGGAAGATGCCTAAACTGTGTAGAAAATGTTGGTTTTCTGACAAAAGTCTGTTGGTTTCTTAAAGTAGGGAAGATGGTGATTTCAACCCCATAAACCCTTTATTGATTCCATTTGCAGGTAAAAAAACAGACACTTTCAATGGCAGCACTTTTCCCCCATTTTTCCAAAAACAACCAAAATGTTGCTGTATTTTGGCTAATTTCTGGGTCCCCTCCAGAGGAATTCACAAACCCTGGATACCTTTAAAATCCTCAGGAGGTTGAAAGAGAAGGACAACATTTGGATTGAATACCTTATGTGCACAAATCGTCACAGGGGCCTAAGCGCAAACTACCGCAAATAGCCAAAAAAAAGCTTAGCACAGGGGGGAGGCATAGCAGCGAAAGGGTTAAACAAAATGTTATATTTTATCATGGTACATAACAACAACCCAATGCTGCACATGGCCAAGGCCCTGTGTCCAACCCCTCTCAGGCAAGCAACTCACTGCATACGGCTGCCTTGCATGCACAGTGTGCGGTTCGACTCGCAGGTCCTGACGGCATTCAGCCAGACTTACTGACTTTGTCATAGAGTCACAACATCAAAATATAAAAAATTTGTTTATTGGCTTTATCAAGGGATGAGCATATCCATATATATAGACCAGATCTATCATCTTTCTTCAAAAATCACACATATTTTCAATCAAATGTATATTTCAGTAATTCACACAATGCAATGTTTATTAATAGAGATTGTTATAAAATGTTTAATAAAGTTCTAATTAGAAAAGTAAAATCAACATATCTGTGAGTCTTTGTGTAAACAAAGTTTTTATTATTATTTTATTTTGTGAGCTGAAAAATGTTAAAATAAAGAGATATAGGCATGTTTTGATTAATACAACCAACATAGGGGTCTATTAGGATGGCGGTCGGAAATTCTCCCCGACCACCATGGTAGCAGGAAAAGACCAACTGCAAGGACAGCGGCATAACCACCAGTCCAATTAGGATGCTCCGCAGTCGAAATCCAACCGCAGCGGTCAGATTCTGGCGATTAACATGGTGGCGGTTGCTGCTGCCAGGAGCACCGCCGCGGTGTGAAAAGGAGCATGTCATGCTTGTCACTGCACTGCGTGGCAGGCACTGCACAGTGCCTGCTACCTGGTACAGAGACATGGACCATGGGTACCCCCCCCCCAGTGCACCCATACCCCCTAACACATTGGGGGCCCGCATTGGGCCCCCGGAGACATTCTCCGCATGCCTTTCCATGGCGGTTCCACCGCCGCGGAAAGGCTGGCTACCGCTGGCATCATAATCATGCCCAATTTCTCTTGGGGTAATGGATTTAATGATTCAGGAGACATACTATTTTTTTAATGTCGCTTGGGGCTGCTGCACTACCTGTAGCCCACTCCCCCCCGCCACATCATTAAAAACATTTTTCGGGGTGCTCCTGCCCCTTCCAAGTACATCACCAGGCTCAAAAATAAATTCTAAAGAACCCTCACAGGGCATTATGGGGGGCTCCCTCCAGAAGCAGTCACAAATAACTGGATCCTGATGCTCATTGATTATTCACTTTTTTTCATTTTTACTTTGGGTGTCCCTGTGCACACCCATGACACTCTTTTTTTATAATTATTGGAGAGGGGCCCATAAACCCCCATCACCCTGGCTGTACTGATTTATTAAGTGGACAGGGGCACAAGGCTCCCTCACTGAGTCTTTACATGCCCTGGGGACTTGTCCCTGGGGGAATGTTCTTTTTTATGGGGTAGAGGTGCACTGCCCTCCTCCCCAAACCTCTAAGGATCCTGGGGTCCCCCTTACCCGGGGCGTGTTGTTTTTTATGGGGAGGGTGGCATGCTTGCCACCTCCCCGAGCTTCTACAGGCCCTAAGGATCCATCCTTGGGGCCTATTGTGGGTACTTTGGTGCCTATCGTTGGCACCTACAATAAACAGTGTTAGAAGCTGTGGGGGGGGGAATCTCAGGGCCCCAGCGGCCCCGCAGGCTCCCTACATGCTCCCTGGATGGGTGCTGTGGGAGCAGGCACTGATGACGCCCGATTGTAGCAGTTGTTTTTGTTTTCTCCTGTTGGGTGGGAACAATCTAAGTTTCACTGCCAGCAAGAGTGCAGATAGGGAAACAAATGTCTGCGCCCACCGACCAAGAGCATTTTTGCTGCTCCCACTGGGTGGACATCAGACAAGTTTTCCTTGCCTGCGCTCTTGTGGGCAGGGAAACAGTGTCCAGGGAGTGGGTACCCCAGTACATCACAGATAAGCTGGCCTCAGGAGATGGGGTCCCTGGGCCTGTGAGATACCCCCTTCAAAAAAGGGCCCAAGAGGATGGGTTCCCAGGGGTCCTTCTAGGTTTAGTGAGGGGGGGTCAGCCACTCCCCTCTCCTTTCTTTTACACAGAGGACCTCTGACCTTTGGCCAGGATACTGCTCTTCCAGGCACACAGCTCCACCTGGAGTGCCCCTGTCTCCTGCATCCCACTGACCCATGTTCGAGGCCTGCGCCCGCTCTGCCTCACATCTCAGCCTGCTTCTCCGCCTCTTGTCCTCTGTATTTTTTTGGCTTGTTGTTCACTGTTTTTTGCCCTACTCTTTTGTGCCTGTGCTCTTGTTCTTGCACCCAAGCGAGCAAGACCCCTGCCCTTTGGCCAGGATACTGCTTTCCCAGGCACTCCAGCTCCACCTGGCGTGCCTCTGTCTCCTGCACCCTGCTGACCCCGGTTTGAGGCCTGCGCCCGCTCTGCCTGGCATCTCAGCCTGCTTCTCCTCCTCTTGTCCTCTGTATTTTTTGGCCTTGTTGTTCACTGTTTTTTGCCCTACTCTTTTGTACTTGTGCCCCTGTTCTGTGCCCCCTGCCAGTTTTCGCTACACGTTCTTCACGCCTTTTTTCCCTGACGCTGCTGCCCCGTGGACCTTCCCCCGCCGGTTCCCACTCCCGCTCCCACCTCCCAGCTGCGTCTTCCTTCCTCCTCCCCTATTTAATGGCGGCGCACCAAAAGCAAGCCCGTCTGCGACCCGACCAGCCCCAGGGACCCTGGATCTCCAACCATCCACCACTACGACTCAGCGGCCCTCCTCGCACTCAACCCCGGAAGGAGCAACAACTGCCAGCTGTCCATGCCAAACACCACCCATGGCCAGTTCTCCTGCCGCCAGTGCCTCCAGACCTTCACCACCCTCTGCACCCCCATGGGCACTGCCCCCACATCGGACGGCAGCACCACCGAAGCCATGAAATGCATCCTCCTCAAAGTGTGTTCCCTGCACAGACACACCATAGAGATCTGGGACCTCCTCGACACCCTCTCGCCAGACCACACCTTCTTCACAGAAACCTGGACCAATGCCTCCTCCACCCCCAACATCACCACTGCCATCCCTGATGAATACAAGATCCAGAGGAGGGACCTGCCATCACATACAAGAGCTCACTCCGACTCTCCACCTCCACCACAAATGGCTCCTTCTCCACCACTGAACACCACCACTTCCAGATCCAGACCAGCCCTAGAACCACACTTCTTGGCAGTCTCGCCTACAGACCCCTCAGACAGCGCGCTTCATTCGTCACCACTATCGCTGACAGCCTCGCACCCCCCGTTATCTCCTCCATGGACTACGTACTCATCGGACACCTGAACTTCCACCTCGACAACCCCAGCGACTCCAACTCCACCACCCTCCTGGACAACCTCACCAACATCGGACTGAAACACCTCTTCACCACACCTACCCACAAGGCAGGACACATCCTTGACCCCATCTTCGCAGGTGGGAACAACATCCGCTTCAGCCACACCACGCAACCCCCATTGACAGACCACCACTCCGTACACTTCCTTGTCAACAAACCCACGCCACCCAAACATGCACCCCGCCCTCCATGAAGAAACTGGAGCAAAGTCACCAATGAGCAGCTCAACTCCACCCTCAACCTCAATGCCCCCACCACCTCGACCAACACCAACCTCGCAGCCAAAGAACTCCACAGATGGATCTTCTACTGCGCAAATGAGCTCGCACCCATACGTAACCCCGACATACAGCGCCACAGGAAGGCCACCTGGTTCACCGCCGGCCTCCAAGAATCCAGACGCACCTGCAGATGTCTCGACAAAAACTGGAGAAACAGCAAAATCACACCACCTAGAAAAACACCATGATGCAATACCACCAACGCATTAGGTCCACCAAAAGGACCTTAATCCAGAACAAT
This sequence comes from Triturus cristatus, assembly GCF_964204655.1. NCBI lineage: Eukaryota > Metazoa > Chordata > Amphibia > Caudata > Salamandridae > Triturus > Triturus cristatus. Next base: position 622,505,513 of record NC_140583.1, on the reverse strand, counting down.
ATCCTTGCCACTCCAGCAACTCCAAGGAACTCTTCATCATCATCCAGGAATTCACCATGCCCCCAGCGAAACCATGGACATCACCCCTTCCCAGGACCTCTGCAACAAACTCAGCTCCAACTTCCACCTGAAAATCAAGGGCCTATACGACAACTTTAAATACCAGACACCTGACTCCGAAACCACTTTCTACTCCAGTAATGCCAGCCAGTCCACCATCTCCTCCTGGACCCCAGTCACAACAGAAGACACCACATCGACCATGGAAGGGATCCATTCAGAAGCCCCCATGGATCCCTGCCCCTGCACTTCTTCCACAGAGCCACCGCCGCCATCGCCCCGAAACTACGACACACCCTTAATGCCACCTTCGAAACCGGCATCTTTCCCGACGACTGGAAATCGGCAGAAGTTAGACCCCTGCTCAAGACCCCTGCTCAAGACCCCTGCTCAAGAAGCCCTCAGCAGATCCCACGGACCTCAAGAACTATCGACCCATTTCCCTCCTCCCCTTCACGGCCAAAGTCACAGAGAAGACGGTCAATGCCTAAGTAACTAAATTAATTGAAGGAAACTCCATCCTCGACCCCTCTCAATCCAGATTCCGAAGCAACCACAGCACCGAGAACGCTCTAATCGCAGCTAAAGACAACATCCGCACCCTCCTATCCAAGGACACACCGTGGCCCTGACACATCACCCAGCAACTGTGGAACCTCCACTGGCTCCCCATTGAGAAGAGAGTACCATTCAAGATTCTCACCCACGCCTACAAATGCCTCCACAACACCGGACCCCAATATCTCAACAATAGAATCTCCTTAAAGGTACCCAAAAGGAACCTCCGATCGCAGACCTCGCCGAACACCCGTGCATCCGCAGAGCACGAACGGGTGGAAAAACCTTCTCCTACATCGTGCCCAAGACCTGGAACAAGCTCCTGATCGACATCAGATGAGCCCCCACCCGGCACATCTTCAGGTAGACTCTCAAGACCTGGCTCTTCCACTGACTGGAGTTACGCCAGCCCCCCACCCCCCAGCGCCTTGAGACCCTCACAGGTGAGTAGCGCACTTAAAACATCCTAAATAATTGATTGATTGATTGATTGATTGATGGGGTTCCTGGGGCCAAAATCAGCTTGGGAAGGGAGCCCCGTGCACGTCTCCCTCTAACAATTGATATACATTGATCCCTGGGACCTGATCCACCCCGAATGGTCATTTAAAAGTTAGAAAATAAGGCGGCTGCCCCACAAGGGTAACGAAGGCTGGCTATCCTTATCCTGGTCCCTTACATCTTTACTTTTTTTCATTTTCAGGACACTGGACCAAGTCTTATAATGGCTGCCGTAACATTTTCTTTCATGTTGCGGCCAGCCAATTAGATCACTCACTCCCATGGGATCTTCACTCCTGTGGGAGCGAGATGGCCCCCTTGGCCAATCAGAATGCTCTATTTTTTTAAGTTGCCAGAGTCCCTTGAACCCAACCGTCCAAATATACAAATATTTTTTACACTTAATTTCACAAAAACTATCAAACGGATTTACACCAAATTACAAAAAGCATGCTTTCTGGACCAAGAGCTAACTTCTTTCCAAACTTGGTGTAATTATGTTGAGCTGTTTTGGCCACAACCCTTTTAAAAAATCCTTATGGAAATTACATGGGGAGTTTGCGTTTTGGGACCCCCCTTTTTCTTGGCCCCCACTTGAAAGATCACCCCAAACTTTCCATGAAGAAACTAAGTAAAAAAGAGCACTTGCTCGGAAAGCTTCGTGAAGATGCAGCAACCAAAAAAGGCATTTCGGATGGAAACGCCGACATAAATTCAGCTGCGTAGTGACTGCCACAAAGTTTTATACATAAATAAGCTCAAACTACACAAACTTTAAAAATTCTTCGGTTATAACTGTCAATTACAATTTATCGACCACCTTCAAATTATTATAAGTAGCGCTCCTTGTTACACAATCTTTTCAGCTTGCTAACTATACAACAGTAACTATAACTCGCCACCCCATCATGCACAGTTGCGACAAAGGATGTCATTTGAGAAGTTATAAGTGTTATGGATGCTATGATTACACATGCTATAAGTGATATAGTATACAAGGGCATAACCAGTGCACAGAAAAGGCATGATGTGTTTTCAGAGGTGCGCGACCCCATCTGGGCTTGCGTTTTCCCTCCCTTACTATGATGGATTGCCAACTCCACTTCCTGCAACATTAATAAAAGTTGGAGGCAGTTCTGCAATCTGTTGCCCAGAACAGCTGACATAATTGGTGCGTCCTCAATGTAGTAGATAGAATCAAAGTGGATAACCCAGTTCGCACCCAAAATGTTGTTTTGCAGGAGAGGGTTGACAGGGGAGTTCCTAGATCTAATTTGTTTTACTAAGGTCCAAAAGGTTTTGCTATCCTTTCCTCTGGAAGCATGTTCCAAAAGCTCCCAGTCTTGTTTGTATATTTCCCTCTTCCTGTTTCTGAGTGAGGTTTTATACTCAATACGTGCCAGGGAGATTTCACTCATTTTCCTGGGGCATGCATTCAGTACTTTCCTCGGCTTTTGGTTTGCGTGGGAGCAGAGATAGTAGAGCCATCTCGGGTCCTCGTTCGATGTACGGATTGGCTTGAGCATTCACTCCTTGATTGTACGTATTAGGCTATTATAATGTGAAGCCATCGAGTCTTGTTCACTCTCCGCTAGAACAAATAGGAATATATCTAAATGTGACTTAAGTAAGGCTGCTAATGAGTCTTTGGGCTTTTCCAAGTGCGAAATTAATCTTAAACCATCCGAGGAATGTTGCATAATGGAGACTAGATTATTGTTACGGGCTAATCCTTTAATCAGTGGCAGCATAGAAGTGCACACGGCATTGTGCTCACCCCACTCTGTGAGCAAGATCCCCCCTAAAGAAAACCATGGTAAAAAATCAGGGCTTACAAACATATAGTCTATAAGAGAGGCTCCCCCCAACTTCTAAAGGATATTAATGTGGTGCCTGGTTCCCCTAAGGTTTCGAGTAGGTCAACCAAGGCGTGAGCAGTGAGATACTTAAGAAGCTCTGCCCCCCTTGCACCCTGAGTGTTGCAGTGCCCTTCCGTATGATTGTCTTGTGTCCTGGGACCCCCGCTAATCTTTGCATTAAAATCACCACAAAGGAAAAAATGAACTTGAAAAGCACGGTTATCAGCATTAGTTTTTAAATGAGATATAAAATTAAACAGGCTGATATAATGTATACAACTAGCATTGATAAAATTATTATATTAAAAATGTATCAAATAAAAAACCAAATTAGTCTTTGGGACATGATTTGCTAACGCTAAAGAAGACCCTGATTTGTCCTGTGATACCTCTACATGGAGACTTAGGCTGAGCTAAATGCCTAGTCCGCCAGCCACGCAGCCACGAGTAGAAGGAATAGCAGGACTTGAATAACAAGCGTAACCCTCAAAATGTGGTGCAACAGTAAGCCACGTCTCCTGCAATAAGATCATATCAAACTTGGAGACAAATGCCCTCCAATCCTCATTATTAATCTTCCCTTTAAGGCCAGCCACGCTCCAAATAAGAATAGATAGAGTTCTGTAGTGCTTGGGCAAAGTATGGAATGTGTCTGCCGCTGTCCTTTGATAGTGGGTAGCAGAGAATGTTACTAGTGGTTTATCAGACATAAGTCTATTGGAAACAGTAACAGATGTTAAGACTGCTTTTGGACCGGTAAGTAAATCCAAATCAGAAAGTGTGTCAAACCCGTTAAATGTAGGTACAAAGCACGGAACAGAAGATGCATGCACTGGAACCTGAACTAGAACCGGTACATTAGAAGATGGTATACTGACTGCGTCTGGCTGTTTTAGATTGCCTGAGTACGTGTTGTTTGCCCCATGGGAGGTGGATGGACTTGTGTCAAGTGCGCTATCATTTGAAGATGAGTTACGTAGACACTGCCTAGAGTGGGAAGGAGGTCTATAGGAAGCCTAGCGGGAGCAGGGTGATGGAGGTACTTGACAGGATACTGGGTCAAACATTAAATAGCAGATGATGTGCCAAGTTTGGAGAACTAAAATTAACCACAATACAATTTTCCAGGAATTCCAGGGGATTTGGCCCTATCCATGCACATCTCCTTACATGCAAGATGTCTTTAGCATGAAGAAACTGCATGCCTCTATGTCGTGCTAGCCAATCTAAGGTTTTATTAAAGAGTTGCTCACAAGTTTCACACTGGTCAAAACTCAATTAGGGTACCCATGTCATGACAGCCATGTACAGGCATGCAGCTGGAGGAAGATTAATAACTGGTAGCTGTGTCTGTGTCTGTGCTGGAATAGCTTTACCCATTGTGTCCCTCATGGACTACTTTCTGCCTGGTTAAGAATTGTTACATAAGTGGTCTGTGTGGGCTGATGGATAGCTGAAAGCAAGCGGCACCGGTGTTGCTGAAATATGCTCTACCAAAGGTTCTTCGGGTATATTATTCACAAAACGCTGTCTATTAGGAGTGCTGATTATAGTTCCTTTGCAGGTTCCTAAATGGCCGGTGCCAAATGCAGCCATTTTGGGCTCGATAATATCCAGGCGTGAGACCAGAGGAGAAAGTACGGGATTAATCATTGAAAGAGCCTTGAGGTGGCTAGTCAGAAGGTCATTGATAAAATTAATAATACAGGACTTGTCTTCCTGTGGGAATAGGGGTAAAACTGGGTCACCTGAGCTTGATGATTAAACAGTTACAGGCTCAGTCCCAGACACTTGTAAAGTCTCAGGCAATGGAAGAGGGCTAGCCATCTGCTTGCGTGCCTTGCTGTGTTTAGATCTTGAAGGCCTCAGAGAGTGGGCCCAGCTCAGCCTCAAACGGCCGCAAACAGGAGTCAGTTGGTGCCTTTGAGCATCTTGTTGGCTAGGAGGCTCCTCTCTACGATCAGCGATGGTGTTGGCAGGGGGATCGAGTCCCACCTAAGCCCGGCAGAGAACAGCAGAGTCGTTCCTCAATCCACCCCCACAGGTGAGCAGTGCGAGGTGCTCTTCAGGCCTCTTCGGGGCTAATCAGGGTCATGCCGCTTCTGTAGATAGGCCTCAATCTGGCCCACAAGGCCTGATGGCCTTCATAATTCAAGCAGGGCATCTGTTTTGCAGGCCTGCTCCTGTCCTCGCTAGTGTCCCAAGAAGGTCCCCCGGGGTCTCCCCATTGTACTCACTGGCTTCAGGACCCAGGACTCTTACACTCTCTGTGCCCCCATTGCGCCACTCGCCATCAGTTCAGACGCAGCTCTGTGCTGTGAACTCAGCATCTTCCGCTGTCCTGGCGGCCCCCATCTTGCCGTATAGCTCCACTTCCCCACAGGTGGATTCAGGGGCCTCTACAGCGTCTCCACATGACCTCTGGTCCTGCTGCCAGGTTACCAGACTGCAGCCCCCAGGCACCGCTGTCAAACACTACTCAGGCTACTGCCACTGTCGCCGACAACGCGCCGGCCGCCATCTTACAGGGTGAACAAGAACACAGGCAAACAATCATGCAGTTACCCGGGTCCTGCCAGAATCTCAGAATAGCAGGACCCGCGTATGTCACTGTCTCTCCTCTGCTGCAGCCGGTATTTACTGTTGGCAGGATCACTTCACTGTCTGCCCCTCAATGTTGGTGAGTGCTCGCAAGGGCATGTATCTTCTCTCTGCCCCAGCAAGTACTCCAGTGCCACCTCCGTTCACTTCTCTATAAATCAACAAGATGCTCAATACATCTATATAGCTATTCTCCAAGTCATACCTGAGGAGACTGTGCCACATACAGATCTTTTTGGTGTAAGCTACTGTTAGGAACATGAGTGTTTTCATTGGTTGAATGCTTTCTCAACAGTAACGGAATTTGAAAGATTTGCTTACCTTCCTATTCTTGGGCCCGATTCACAGAACTAACTTAAGACAAAATCCTAAACTTAATACCATTTTGGTATTCACAGAAGGTACTTACTCATTTTGGTATTCACAGAAGACACTTACTCACTTCGGTATTCACAGAAGTTAGGAGTCCTAACTTTAGGACTCCTAAATGCCTTCTGTGAATACCGAAAGTCTTAAAATTAGGGTTTTTCTTACTTAACTTTACTACTATTAAACTGAGAAAAATCCTAATTTTAAGGCTTTCGGTATTCACAGAAGGCATTTAGGAGTCCTAAAGTTAGGAGTCCTAACTATACTACTACTAAACTGAGAAAAATCCTAATTTTAAGACTTTCGGTATTCACAGAAGGCATTTAGGAGTCCTAAAGTTAGGACTCCTAACTTCTGTGAATACCGAAATGAGTAAGTGCCTTCTGTGAATACCAAAATGGTAGTAAGTTTAGGATTTTGTCTTAAGTTAGTTCTGTGAATCGGGCCCCTTGATTGTAAATCCATATCATTTCATTTAAAAATGTCATATATAAAGCTGTGCACTGTATCTTTTGTTCAAACTGTACATTAAAGGTTGTCTCCACACCTTGGTTAACTATGGTAAATAAGTATTTAGTTTGATTATACAAAGAAGTGCTCCAAATGATATTAATTTTCATACATTAATTACTGATTTCACAGCCACACCGATTTCCTTTTCTAGACGCACTATCACTTATACTGCCATTATTTTACATCATAGAGAAACAACTGTTTCAGGACACTATACAATATATTTGAGGAACAATACAGGAGGGCCCGAGTGTGATGACACTAAGTTAACCTCTAAACACAGATTGCCTAAAAAATTGCAAAACTGTTACCTACTCATTCAAACTCCACATTTTAAGCTAAGGTACAAACAATAAGAAATCAGCAATATGGACTAGACAAGGTAGATCATAGCAATCTGTAGATATGTCATTATGTGGCCTGGTATGGTTGATACCTTTCGAAGAAATCTACTGGCTTAGGTAAGAAACTTGGTTAATTTCTATCTATTTTTTTCCTAATGTTTCCAAAACTAACAGTTGAACAAGCACAGCTTTAATACAGGTTTTTTCAGAATACATTTCATTTCTGTTTTTACCCAGTTTTTCATGATGACGCAAGATAATTCTTATCTTCACCTCATTTGGTGCTGAGTAATTGCATATATCTGTAACTTTATTGCTACTAATGTCTGAGAAACACTAAATAAAATTACTACAGTTCATAAATTATGTATTAAAGTAAATGGAAAGACTACATTCTAGAAATGTTGTTTTCATAGTTTGATAATATTATGGTTACAAAATAGCAACTTGGAATATTGCAGGCTTCTACGAGTAAACAAGACACATTAGGATGGCTAGATTTTATTATTGGGTCAGATGTGATTTACCTGCAAGAAATTGGGTTCCTCGACCCAATATATATAGATGGATTCTCGTCATATTGATTAGAGGCTCTACGATCAAGCGCTGGAAGAGCGAAGGGGGGCTATTGACCATCATTTCGAACAACCTACCAGTAATTGTTAAAACAGTTGCTAAAATTGGGGCACACTCACAGATTATATGGCTGCACTGTAAAGAAGGGAAGTATGCGATTGTGATTTATTACTATGATAATGTGTTTGACATTAACAGAAGTAATTTTGTAATTGAGCTGCAGAAAGGGCCAGATACCTTTATAAACACCATAAGTAATAATGTGGTACTTATATGGGTTGGAGATTTAAATATCCAAACATGCACCGTGGCAGCTACTCACGTTTGTGGCATCAAGAATGATGAAGGGGATGATTGTACACATTTTAAACACAATGTATATGGGGAAATGTTAAACACAGTGATTGCTAAACACGATCTTGAAATATTACAGTGTGCTTGATATATTACCGGGACGTGATACCAACATTTATTTGGAGGAATGCTAATTCGATTATTGATCATGTTTTAATCTCATCTAATGCCACCTATATGTGCGATACCCCACGGGTTGCTCAATTATCACTAAGTGATCGTAATTGTATTGTTATGTCATTCCAAATGTGGGTCCCAAAAAGGCCAATGCATCAAGGTTCAGTAGTAAACATTGACCCTCATAGACCCAATGGGACCTGTATTAGATGGGATGGCGTGGAACCCCAAAACATTATAAATGAAATTGTTTTAAAATATAACGAAGGGATTAGAACCTATGGAGCTGATTGTTCATTTTACAAAGATTAATACTATTATTGATAAGATTTTAACAGCTCCCAATAGGGAGGGAAGGAAAGAAAGGAAGGGGTGGTTTGATCATACATGCACTGAGGCATTAAAACAACTGAAACAAGCCCTACAATGAAAGAAGAGAGACAAAGCATTAATTAAAAACCTGAGATATAATTATAAACTGGCCCTTGACGCTAAGGCAAGGGAGCTACAAGAGATAGCATGGGACATACTCTCAATAGCCGCAAATACAGCAAATAAGAAGCTATTTTGGGATACTGTAAATATGCCGTTTCTGAAAGATGATTTACTCCCGGAATTATTATCCCATGTTACAAGCAAAGCGTGGGTAACATATTTTAGGGGTATTTTTAATCCAACGGGTGTTGATACATCCATGGCGCCTAACTCAAAACAGAGTGAGTGGCATGTCATTCCATTAAATATTACAGTGGAAGATGTCCAGGAAGGACTGAGGGGCAGTAGGGGAGGGAAAGCCCCGGGCCCTGACAGAGTACCTGTTGACGTATATAAAGCGGAGGCCGATTTGTGGGTGCCACTTCTCACAAGGGTTTTTAACCTAGCAGCGACAGAGTGTATACCCCCATTATGGGGCCAGTCGGTTATTGTACTACCATTTACGAAAAAGGAGAAAGGTCAGAAGCTAAAAACTACCATTGCATATCACTTTTAGATTAATCCGTCAAAGTGATGAGTAAAGTTTTATTTTTGCGACTGTAGGAATGGGTAAATGATAATGATGTTTTACTTTCTCCAGCGCAATACAATTTTAGACGAGGTTTAGGGACTATAGAACAATGTATTATTCTAGAGTTGTTAATAGGCAAATAAACATGTGCTAAAGAAGGGAGAATATACTTATGCTTTGCCGATATAAGTAGTGCCTTTGATTTAGTTGATCATACCATTTTGTGGCCTACTTTACTTAACCTGGGGGCACCTAAAGGCATTTGTTATTTCCTTGCAAGGCTTTACGAAATGTTATCTTGTAAAGTGAGATACGGACAACAGGGCGAGTGCACTCCAATTTTTAAAGTAAAACGTGGCATTTGCCAAGGTTGTGTCCTTGCTCCCTTACTTTTCTCACTTTTATTAATGAGATTCATAAAGTGTTGCAGCTGGAGAAGGCAGATGCTCCGTTATATTCTGGCAATCCCATACCGATTATTTTTTTTTTAACCATTCTTTTTATTAAACAACAACTGAAGATTGGTACATTACAGAGGAGCCAAGCAGTATACACTTTACATCATGTATGAATGGAAGGATATACAGACAGCATATATGGGTGGATCATCACGGCTGAGTAGGGTCATCATGGTCTACATTTCGAGGTGGTGTGCATATCTCTCCTCTAAAAGCATTCCACGGGTTCCAAATAAGCGACCACTTCCTAGGGCACCCTCGTGCCAGATACACTGTCTTTTCTCTAAACATAGACCAATCGAGATTTTTCTCCCATTCTTCCACCTTGGGCATACCGATTTTATTATATGCAAACGACGCAGTACTACTGCCTAGGACCCCAGTTGGCCTACAACGACTCATGGACAAATTTAGCATGTTCATGGGGGAAAGAAAACTGCTAATTAATAAAACAAAAACATTTACCATGATATGTAGCACTAAAACAACAAAATGTAAAACCTTTTATATTGATAGCACCCCAGTTCAAGGGTGGGGCCCTCCTTTGATTTAAAAATGAGGGTGTGGCAGGACTGCCCCTACCCCCTTTTATTCCTGATTGCAATTGAAACTCTGACACACAGCTGAGGCCGGTCCATTGGGGCTGAGGGGACACGCTCCCTCACCTTTTGCCCCTAAGAACAGTGTCTATCAGGCTGAGCAAAGGTCAGGCTGACGGACACTGTTCATTTTCAGTTCAGGCAGCCAGGAGCTAAACATGCCCTAAATGAGCAGTCTTCTGGCTGCCTGAACTTAACTTTGCTGGGCTGAGGAAGTCACAGCTCATGTTGGCGTGATCTCCTCAGCTCACCAAAGGACCTCGAGGCCATCCCTCTCGTGACGAGGGAAGCATCATTCATTGCCTCGCACCTGGGCTCTTCAGTTTTAAACCCTGAAGTGCCCAGGGTCAAGTGTCAGTCAGTGACAGTGGGATGGGGTCAGCAGTCTCACCGCCCCATCCCACTCTGTGATGATGCTGAGACTGATGACGTCCCTCATTGGCTGACCTCAGGTCAGCCAATGAGGGAAGGCAGCAGTCCCAAGCCTCCTGGGACCTCCTAGGCAGGTAAGTGTGATTATTATTTTTTTAATTTCCTGTTTGGTGCTTGCGTGCAAGTATATATGAATATTTGGTAATGAGTGTGGAAGTGTGCGTGCACATGTGTGAATGCATGGCTGTGAGTGTGTATGTGTGAAAGTGTGTCCTGTCCGCCCCCTCCCTCCTAAAATTTCCTCCCGCCACTCTTGACATGCAGGATCAGGCAAAAAGGGTTTTGCTGGTCATAGACCTTAACAGACAAAATATTGCTGTATGAGAATGACTTGCTCATGTACCTCATTAATCCTAAATTATCGGGTCTGGCTGAAATGGAGATCCTTGAAGTGTTTATTGGTGACTCCGGAATACAGGTCAACTGATATAAATTGAAGTGAAATGTCTGAGCGTACATCTGTGTGTGTGTGTCAATAATATGGGATTCAGGTTGTCACAAGCAGCATCAAATATTTAGGGATACAGCTTGCACGGGACTCCAAAAGCTCTAGGATAGATAACATCAATCCACTGATAGATGGCGTTCACAGGGAAGGCCCTCCTGCTTTCTATAATGGGGCGATTAGCTGTACTCAAGATGGTTTCCCTCCCTAGACTGCTGTATATTCTTCAGAACTTTCCTTCCCCCATACGCCCACACGAGCATGAATACCCATAAGTTATTACTACCATCTTTTCTTTGTAATAGGGGCCACTCAAGAGTCCCCTATGCTAACTTTGGTAAATCCAGTTTCAAGGGAGGTCTGGCGATAATTGACCCAGCGTACTATCAAGCCACACAGTTGATCGTGGTGAATGAATAGATTTACTCTCACCGAGTAGGTGTAGAGCGGGACCCAGCTAATGCCTCTGAACTCTGGGCACTAGGTTAGAGCTCTCGTCTACATTATTTGAATGGTGCCAGATTGCCATCGAGGGTTACCGTAGCTATGCAAATTATGTTGGCAACATGGAAGGCAGCTAACAGACGGATTGACTGGAATCATAAGCTTACTGGTCAAATCCCATTATGGTGGGACACAACACTGTCAAAGGTATCAACCGTGGAGCGTTTCAGTGGGTGGGATTCACTTGGCATATTAACAATACAGTATGTGGAAATGTGGACAATATTTAAGGCATTCGGTGAGATCGGGAAGAATTTGGGGTGTTACATACACAAATTTACTGATATCTTCAATTACGACATGTTCACAGGCCATAGTTGCTCAGTCACAAAGCCATACCTGAATATAGCCCCCTAGAAGCTAAATTAGCAATGCCCACCACCCCTTGACCGGGAAAATATCTTACCTTAATATCAACTCCGCTGACATAATTTACACATTGCAGGAGAAATGGGAGGCGGGCATAGGGTCACTGGAGGATGAGAAATGGATGTTTGCCCTCATGGCTCGGAGGGAGGCTGCAATCATGAACTGGCTAAGCCCTACATATTTTTAATATTTACACAGAATCAACTTGACTCCTGGAACATCTATGGCACTTCCAGAAAGACCCTGTGCCTAAGATGTGGAATGGAGTTTCATCCACTCTTTATGTATATGTATATGTCTGAGACTGAGACACTTTCAGAAAGGAGTATTTCAAATATTCAATGCTATATACCGGAGACCATTATAATTCAAACCTTAAGGTCGCACTCCTGAATATACTTGAAGGCGAGAGCTACTCAAGCGCTTTTGCAGCACAGAAAGCGGCATCAAGATAGAGCCATGTAGAGAGATCTCATTACCAAAAGTCAAGTAACTTCCACATTGCTACTTTTCTAAAGGCCTGAGTTACTCGCTATTGATGTATCTGTCAATCTTAGTGGTTTCAGATGTCAGTTTGTTGAAGAAATCAATGTTGGTATATGCCTTAGTGTAACAATCTTTTTCTTTTTCCTCCAAATATTAATTCATGAGTCCACCTATCCGTTAATCTGTTTGCCCGCTATCTATCTATCTATCTATCTATCTATCTATCTATCTATCTATCTATCTATCTATCTATCTATCTATCTATCTATCTATCTATCTATCTATCTATCTATCTATCTATCTATCTATCTATCTATCTATCTATCTATCTATCTATCTATCTATCTATCTATCTATCTATCTATCTATCTATCCATTCATCCATCCATCCATCCATCCATCGAGATAACTAGCTTCTTTATTTCTATCTCTTTGCTTTCTTTGCCTATTTCTGTCCATCACTCAAATTATCCATGTGTCTGTCTGTCTGTCTAAGTTTCTAATAATCTGTTTGTGATACGACTTTTTTACGCCATGGCTGAATTCCATTGAGCATTGGTATCTTTTTAAGATATATAAAGTGAGGAAGTCCCATACCATAATAAAAGGGTATCAACATTTCACCCAAAGGGCGCTGACGGCAAAATTGACATGTAACTTAGTTGTCACAAAGCCCCTCTGTTCTCAGTTGAGGAGTGTCACTTCAGAAATACTTCTCAACAAAACCTACAATATTTTGATCATTTACTGGCCAATGGTTCATCAACTCTCTATTTGGCCCCACTGCTGAATTAATTTTCTCAAAAGAGAAGCCACCTTGCTCCTTTGCCCCCAAATCATTCTTTCAAAGTTTTCACTTACTCACGTGAACCTACTCCCCACTTTTAAAGATTGGACACTCTATGTAATCCCTGCACCAGAGGCCTCAGGTCAGCAGTAGAATCATGTCTCCAGCTGCTTCCTGGAAGCCCACCTGTAGATAAGTGACTTCAGTGAGCACATGGCAAGATACTCTCGCTGAAGTCTGACTGGGTGGCCTGAAAGAGTCATCTCACTACAAAGTGCAAGAAGCCACTACTGCGCCATACCACAGGTGCCTAGCAACACAAGGCAAGGGGAAAATTCCCCCTTTCAAGGTGACTTCTCTCAAGGGAACTCTTAATTTGCATTTGAGCTTTTGATTGGCATCTTTGGGGACACCTTAAAACATGCCACAGTACTCCCCTCCTAAAGAAACCTTCAGCAGACCCAATGACACTAGCCAACTACCGGCCTATCTCCCTGCTACCCTATCCGGCAAAGTCATGTAAAAGATGTTAAACAAATGTTGAGACACCCACCTCACTGACAAGCACCTACTCGACACCACTCAATCCAGATTCAGGCCCAACCACAGTACAGACGCCACCCTCATCACTGTCATGGTTGACATCCAAATGAACATGGACAGAGTTGACACAGCAGCTCTCACCCTACTGCATCTTTCTACAGCCTTCAATACCATCTCCAACACCATCCTCATACAGCAACTGCAAGAAGCCGGCATCCAAGGTCCCACACTTTGCTGGAGTTGCTCCTTCCTGACAGGCTGCATCCAGTCGGTCAGCCTGGCCTCCTTCACCTCACAGAGCTTCAACCTAACCTGCAGAGTTCCACAATGATACTCTGTCCCACTCTGTTCAAGGCCTATATGAACCCATCTCCAGCATCATCTGCTCCCACGGAATAAACATATCCTATGCTGATGACACCTTGCTTATATTCTGCCCATGGCAAGACGCCAAACACCCAATTTCTCCACCTGCATGATGGATGGATAAAAACCAACTGCCTCAACCTCAAGACATTCGAGACAGAAGTAGTAATCTCCGGCAAAGATACGTCACTCTTTGACTCAACCTAGTGGCCTGCCCAACTCAGACCCACTCCCCTCACAGCAACCCATGCAAGTAACCTCTGTTGAGTAAATACAGTGTCCTTCTCTTGCTTCCACACAATCATGATGCTCGAGAAGATCTTCAAATGACTGCCCACCAAGACTCACAGAACCGTCACCCAAGCACTCATTACCAGCAAACTGGACTACAGCAACGCAGTCTATCCTGGAATCACACTACGCAGGTTCACCCTCAACCTCCCACCCTGCATTCACATCATCCCTCACTTCAAACAGCCCTAATGGCTGCCAATCCACAAATAAGAACTCTTCAATATCCTCACAGACACATACCTCAACATTCACATAAACGTCCACAAACCTAACCGACATCGCCACTCTGCTGGATTCCTACTTGCACTCGTGCCTTCTTGTACCTTTTCGTACCTTGCTCCTAAAGCCTGGAACAACCTACCCCCGCACATCAGAGCCTTCTCCTCAGTTTTTAAATAACACAAGCAACTGAAGACCTAGCTCTTCACCTAGCCCCATCCCTAGCTCGACCCATACAGCTCCTATTTCAGTACCTGGATACTCTCCTGGCTGAGTTGTGCGCTATACAAATGCACATAATATTGCTGCAGAACTGAAATTACCAAGGAAGGGGTTCAAAAAGGCATGAACAATGGGCAATCGAGGGTGGACTCAAGCAGAAGGCTTTACTGTTCCCTCTCTCTGCCCACTCCTTTGAAAATTTCTACTCCTCGAGAAACTTTATTCCATGATTCTACTCCCCAAGGGAATTGAAACACTGACTGAGAGGTATCTGGCCATTAGATGGCTTTAGCCAGGCGAATGACGCAGTGGCATGCACTAGATTATTGTACCACAATATATTCCTGCTGTTGCCAGGCAAATTAGCTGCACCTGGTAAGAGATAGCTCTCATCAAGCAAATGATGCTGCAACTTGCATAATGCTGTGTTGGGAAGGGCTACCCTTGCCTTGGGTGCCTGACTTCATGTGAAACTGGTACCCTGTCTTTTCTTTTGGCTCTAGCGTCAAGCTGATGTAGCATGGAGAAGTGGCCTAGGCCAGTCCTGACAATGTGAGATCCAGGCCCCATCCTGTGAGCTTAAGGGGCACACCTACTGTGCCCTTATATAAGAAACCCAACTAGTGCCTTTGTCACAGGTGCATCGCATAAAAGCAATGTTGGCAGCATTCCATGTTTGATTATTGTAGTGTAGCCAGCCCTTTTTCTCTGTGTCAGTGAGAAAAAAGTCTACTGACCCCTAAAGTATAAAGCTCATGTTAAGTGTATGTGTGTGTCTCGTGAAAGTATGAAACTATTTTAGAGCAGGGCTGTGTGGGTATGTGTGTGTGTGCGTGTTTGTGTGTGTGTGGTTATGTCAAGGGCTGTGTGTGTGGTGAGGTCAATGTACTAGTCCTCTGTTGCGGCATGGAATGTAATGACATCTGGTACTTGGTGAGGTATGAGCATTCTATACCTTTCACTGGCAGTTCCCTTCTGTGCCACCTATTTATAGGACATGTCCCTGTGTCGCTGTAATAAATACATATTTATAACCTACAGAAGATTGTGAGAAGCATCTTTACAACAGACTCGTTTTTCAAAGATTAATGACAGAAATGTTCCAGAACAACATGCATCTTGAAAAAAAGCGAAGTAACATTAAGGAAGGACAAATGTATTTTTAAGGCTCGAGAAATAGAATGTTTAAGACACATTGTTCTTGAACAAGGTATTAAACCCAGACCTGGGTTGGTCAGAAGCATTATAGAAGTCCCATCTCCAAAAAACAGAGAGCAATTTATGTGATTCCTAGGCATGTGTGAATTATATGCCAAGTTTATGAGAGATTTTGCAAAAACCATTGAGTGTTTTAGGTCACTTCTAAAGAAAGGAGCAACCTTTAACAGTGGTCTAAAGATTGTGAAGAGGCATTTCAAACAATAAAAGAAAAAATAACTCAAGCTCCAGCTTTACAGCCGTTTTTAGAAAAAAAAACTGTTGTAACGGTGGACACTTGTGAGTATGGTTTACGGGCTGCATTACCACAGACTGGAGGAAAAAATGAGAAAACTATAGGATTTGCTTCAAGAACTGCCCACTTTAGAGCGTAAATACGCTGTTATTAAAAAAGAACTTCTGTTGTGCGTGTGGAGTGTGCAAAAATGTAAGCAATACTTGTGGGGAAGGCCATTTGTGTTAAAAACTGATCACCAACCTTTGGTTTACATTGTATCAAGAAAGAAAGTGAGACACACTGCTGCCCGCATAGCAAGACTGTCTTCCAAACTGTGCGAGTACACTTTCACAATAGAATATATCCCAGGGGGGTGAACTGTAGGGCAGACTGTTTTTCTGGATTACCCATTGTAGATGATGAAGAACAAGATTGAGAAATGGAAATTTTGTAGCTTGTATCACGGATAGAAACATGACAGTGGATGAAAAGTAATGGGTAACGGTTGCATTCTTAAAGACGTAATGTCTTTGATTAGGAAGGGGTGGCCTAGAGAAAAAAAAAATCATCATCAGAACTACAAATGTTCTGGAAGGTCTCAGATGAGCTTTCCATTGAAGGTGGAAAAGTTGTAAAAGGAAACAAGTTAGTTCCACCTGAATGTCTCAGACAGAAAATAGTAACCACAGCTCATTCTAGTCACTTGGGTTCTACCATCACCAAGAGGAAAATAAGAAATTATTTTGGGTGGCCAGGAATGGATACGGATATTGATGATTATGTAAAAAGATGTGTAAGATGCAATTTCAGTGATAAAACGCTCGTTATTGAAGGAGTCATTGAATCATGTGTTCCCTCACCAAGCAGAGCATGGCAGAAATTGGGGATTGATGTTCTAGGGCCTTTTCACATATTGCCATGAAATATTTTCTGGTTATAGTGGATCATTTGTCTAGGTGAGTTGAGGTAGAACCTATTGCTTTTCCCACAACCAAAAGTGTGATTAATTGTCTGAACAAACTATTTATCAGAGTAGGTTTACCGGAGGAAATTCTGACTGATAATGGTGTCCAATATATCTCAGAAGAAATTAATCAATTTTTGCGTACATGTGGAATGAAACAGATTTGAACCACTTTGTATCACCCACAAAGCAAGGGGAATGTAGTAAGTTTTAACAAAGTATTACTGGAGTGTCTTCAAACAGCTCATAGAAGTAATACATGTGTGCTTCAAGCTTAGGTATGTGTGTACTGATATCCTATTTAAAAGGGAGAGGGGTGGTGATGTCAATGTACTAGGCCACTGACGAGACATGGA
Source organism: Triturus cristatus (assembly GCF_964204655.1). Taxonomy (NCBI): domain Eukaryota; kingdom Metazoa; phylum Chordata; class Amphibia; order Caudata; family Salamandridae; genus Triturus; species Triturus cristatus. The sequence continues at coordinate 622,488,176 of NC_140583.1, read as the reverse complement.
ATTTAATGACATCTGGAACTATGTGAGGTATGAGTGTTCTATACCTTTCACTGGCAGTTGCCTTCTGTGCCACCTATTTACAAGACGCGTCGCTGTGCCTCCATAATAAATACATATTTATAACCTGCAGAAGATTGTGATGAGCATCTTTACAGTGGGTGAGTCTGAATACTAAAGCCAGTGGGGACAATTTTCGATGCCCTTGGTTTAGCATGACACAAGATGGAGGATGAGGGATATTTTGAGGGTACCTTACCTAAACAGGGAAATATTCTTTCCTGCATTCCTGTGCCTGGATGGTGAAGATCTAGGCTCTGAAGTGAAGAGGATGGAGACATGGTTGCTATTAGAAATTCCATGAAGAATGTTGGCAAGAGGGCTTCGTTCTTCCTGAGCACTGTCATAAGTAAATGGTAGTGGTGGGGGGTAGGACTGTAGTTTTTGTTCTTCAAGCTGAGGACATTTCTAGACCAGGCCTGCCTTTTTTGTTTATGCCTGAATAATGCGTCAGGAAAGTTGAAGATAGCAAGGTGCAGAGATCTCATACATCATTGAGCTCATGTTCTGTGTACTCCTGCTTAGAGCCAGCCAGTTCCAGTGCTATCTGCTGTGACAAGCATCACTTTACGCAAAGACTGTGGGCCTCATTTTTGAGGCACTACCATCACTTTTGCGCCCGGGGAACATCACTTTTTTTACATTCCGGTGGTGCAAGGTGCCACCGTATATTTATAAGGCCACGTAAAGCCACTTTACGTGGCTTTTCATGGCCTTATAAATATGTGACCCTTTCACGCAGAAAACTGTGTGAAAGGTGCTTTCCATGTGTGTTGCTGTGGGTGTTCCCACGCAACACCCATGGAACCTGACACATTCCCAGATTTATGAGGCATCTTAAACCTGGTAATGCATCAGAACCTAACGCCACCCGAAGGGTGGAGTTAGGGAGGCGCAGCGAAGAGAAATTAAAACATTTCTCCTCCTGCTTTCATTTTTCTATGTGTGCTGCATTCTGCAGCACACATAGAAGAAGAAAAAGCACCTGAATGTATTGATTTTGTGCAGGGAGGCTCCACTCCTGCACAAAATCAATCATCCCCGCAACGCAGTCACCCTTGCTCCATGGTGCAAATGTGCCTGCATTGGCGCACGGTAGCCCATTGTGCGCCGGCGTAGGGGAAAGTGACAGGAATACGCCGTATCATATAGATACAGCACATTTCTGCCCTTTCCTTTTGCCATAGGGCTGCAAAGCAGGGAGGCCTGTGGTGCTACCCTACAGGAAAAGCCCATAAATAAGGCCCTGTGTCTGGAAAACAGCCTGAAAAGGACAATTGAAAGAGTCCCACCAAAAACTGATTTTAAAGCATGAGAAACTAATTCCACATCCCCTGTTTGGAAAATGTGTATAAAAGTGTGATCCAAACCACCCCAATTTGTTCCAATTCCAAGTCTGTGAGTGCTCTGTAGAGTACTGAAAGAGCTACTGTATAACCAGGGCTAGTTTCCACCTCACAGCCAGTCTCAGAGGTGAAGGGACATCACCTGAAGTCTGTTCTTTCTTCTAGGGGAGCTAAGGGTATGCCTAGTGCCCAGAAGCCCACTTGCTTGCTGAGAGTAGGAAGTGTGCCTGGTCCTGCAGAAGGAGAGATTGCGCAGGGGGAGAAACCAAGCATGCTCCTGGTACAAGCAATGCCCAGAAAAAGCCATCAGCATTTGACAGCAAAGCCAGGAGCGACCGGTAACATGAGTGCTCTTCTCATCTCTCTGAGTGGTTCCTGCTGAGAACTACCCCAAGCAAAGTGTAGCCCTCTCTGCTGACAGCCACTGCTGATCATGAGTTGGTGCAGCCACTGCCAATGCCAGAAGGAAAGAAGGCAGATCAGTGCTACTGGTTGGCCTGAAAGGCTGCAACTGCTGATTAAGTCTTGGCATGATCACTGAACCAGCCTTACTGTAAGAGTCCATTGAGGTTGAAGCCAAAGAGAGACTGCCATGAAAACACAAAGGCATGAGCTGTGCCTTTCACATCACCTAAACTGTGAGAGCATCACTGTTTTCACCTGCACATGTGGGAAAGGATTCAGACGCGCTTCAAGGAAATTGCCTAACGACTTAAGACTTTATTTCCAATCTAAACCTGAGGTAAAAACTATTGAACTGAGTTGCACAGCTAAACATGTGGAGGCCACAGCGACATAATGAGCACTTTAATTCATGTCTCTGCCACAGAATACTGGGCACTGCAGCTAACAGGGTCACCTGAGAGAGGCGAGAATATTGTAACTGGGAACTGTATGCTGACTGAGATCACAACCAAGGATATAGCACTGTATTTGTTAATCGAATTGAATTGTGTAGTATTTAGTTCTGCTTTGTGATTAAAGTACTTGCTTTAACAGAAAAGTAAGCACTGGGCACGACATTAGTTACTGGGTCTGTTGGTGGACTGTTGAGTTCTGAACTCTTGCCCATGCCGGGGTCATTAGAGCGCTTTATAAGAGAACCGGCTTATGATAAGATGGACCGGTGCCCACAACGTGATCCCATGCCAATTGCACAAGGGGCTGAAAGCGCCTTCGGGCCTGAAAATGAGCATGCCCAAATTCGGACATCTCAAAGAGGCTCGTGCTAGCCTGGCACTTAAGGCTCTTCACAACATACAAGAGAGACGATGGCTGTGACTAACATCTCTTAGTTTAAAGAGCTTTATTGAAACAATTAAATAACAAGGAACAGAATTATAAAAATATTCATAAGGGCAATACAGAAGGTATCAAGCAATACATAAATTAAACAAAGGATAAAAACTTTTAAATTCATACATTATCAAAAGCACAACCGATGATAGAACAAAATTAAAGAAGTATGTACCATAATAGAATAGCATTTTTAAAGAATTTTTAGGGAAAGAAAGTAAAGAGAAAGAGGAAGAGAAAGAAAAAGAAAAAGAAAGAAACAAGAGAGGGAGAGAGGAAAGAGAGGAAAAAAGAAGAAAAAAGGAAAAAGAAAGAAAGAAAGAATCAACATCCATATCAAATAATCTGAGACTTTCTGTTAATAAACAATTAAAATCTGAAAGAACAATATAAATTCAATAGAATATGAACAATCTGGAAACTATTGGACATGGTACTCAAGGCGGCTGGAATGCAAAGCTGCTATCCTTGGTACGTAACTCATAGGAGGATAGGTGGTTACTAAGTGGAGACCAAAAAGCTTCTTTACGAAGGAGTTGCTGAGATGTTGCTACAGAGGCACTATCTAACCTATGATGATAGCACAGGAGATTCCACCAAGCGGAATAAGAAACTTTGGAAGCGTCCTTCCAATTAGATGTAATTACCTGAAAAGCAGTGGCAATTAAGTCTGTAAATGAGCCCAATCTACGAGCACTCAGCCCGTAGTGAGTGGAATTACTACCCAAAAAGATGGAGTATATATCAAAAGGGAAGTTGGTGGAGCAAATGAAGGCAATTGATTTACATACTTTTGTCCAAAAAATGGAAATGGGAGGGCAAAGGAAAAAGGAATGTAGGTATGTGCCAGGAGTATTCTTACATGACCAACAATTGGGGGATGCCCCGGAGCTAAATTTGGAAACAGAACCTGGAGTTAAAAACAATCTCTGATAAAAAATAATAAAGAGTTTGAGTGGTGCTAGCATTACAAGAGGTATGATGTAGGCAAGTCCAAAGGGAATCCCATATGCATGTAGAAAGAGTACGTTGTAGATCTGCTTCCCATAAACATTCAACTTTGCTTTTGGGTTGGGTGGGATGAGAGAAATGGAGATACTTATATAAGCAGGAAGCCCGAACAGAAATGGAAGTAGGTAATGGCTCTAACAAAGGGTTTGATGGGGAGAAGGGAGCTTCGGAGATAAGGGATAACTGTTGAGTTAAAATCAGTTTTAAAGCTTCAAACTTGAGGAGAGAATTAACTGGTAATCCAAATTTAGATTGATATTTCTGAAAGGAGTGGTATTGACGAAAGTTGGGAAAGAGAACCCCCTCCTCTGTCCTTAGGAGCAGACAAAGCAGACAAAGATATATTGGCTTTCCGATTATTCCATAGAAATTTACTCAAAATACCGTTAAGAGTTTTAAAAAACAATTGAGGAAGTCGAACTGGTCGCATGGACAGATAAAAGTTAATGACTGGAAGCATCATCATTTTAGAAGTATCCAGCCTGCGCCACCAAGACAAGAATAAAGGAGACCATTTCTCTGCCATGCCAGATACCTTCAATAATACTTCATCCAGATTAAGTTGGACCGTTCTAGCAATTGAGGTGGAATATTTTATTCCCAGGCATGTAATGGAATTGGTGCTCCATTTGAAATCTGTCCCGTCGAACATAGTTTTTAGACAAAATTTGTTTAATGGAAGATCTTCGGATTTTGAAAATTTTCATTTATAGCCGGACAAAGCAACATAAGAGGATAAAAGATCTGTGAAATCGGGTAAAGAGGTACAAGGGTCAGAAAGGTACAACAGAATATCGTCTGCATATGCAGTGAACTTAATTTCAACTGACTTATGTGTAAAGCCCCGAACATCAGAAGATTGTCTAAGTGAGTGAAGAAAGGGTTCAAGAGATAAAATGAAAAGCAAAGGAGATAGAGGGCAGCCTTGGCGGGTGCCTCGCTGAAGAGAAAAATATGGAGATTGTAACCCATTAACAAAAACCGAGGTAGTAGGGGAAGAATATAACAAATTAATAAGGGATAAAATAACAAGGCCAAAACCATGCCACTTGAGTGCACGCATCATGAAAAGCCAATGAATGCGATTGAAAGCTTTCTCCGCGTCTAGGGTAATGGCCGCGACAGGGGACGAACTTTTAGAAGCAAGATGTATGACATTTAAGAAGATTCTAGAATTATCTGCAAGTGTTCTACCTTTGACAAACCCTGTCTGCTCATAACCAATCAAGTCAGGAATAACTTTATTGATGCGAAGAGCAAGAACTTTCGCAAAAATCTTGCAGTCGAAGTTGATTAAAGAAATAGGTCAATAATTAGCACAAGAAGACAGATCTTTATCCATCTTTGGAATTAGACTTATCATGGCTTCAAGAAAAGAGCCACGGGCCTCCTTATGAGAAATAAAATGTTGGAATAGAGATAAGAGATGAGGAAGAAGAATCTGGGAGAAACAAGAATAAAACTCAGCAGTAAATCCGTCGGGGCCAGGGGATTTCTCCTTAGGTAATTGAGCTACGGCTAACTTAAGTTCGGAGAGGGATATGTCCTCTTTTAACAGAGAGCAATCAGTAGAGGCAGAAGAACGGGGAGGAAGCGCTTCAAAAAAGGATTCCAATGCCGCGTCAGAAGGAGATGATTTAGGAATATATAATGTCATATAGAAATCCGTAAAGCATTTTAGAATTTCCTCATCCTGGAAATGATTAACACCTCCGTCGTCTATGATGTTAAGTATTCTAGATCTTTGGGATTTTACCTTCAAGTAGTTTGCAAGCAATTAACAGCTCTGTTGCGAGCACCATAACATTTTAAATTAACTTTGAGTAGGACCCCAGAAGTTTAGTCTGTGGATTTTTTATTAAAGCTTAATTTAGCCTGGACTAGTTTCTTAAGTGCATCTTCATTATTAAAGGAAAAGTAGGCATGTTCAAGAAGTTTAATGGAAGCTAATAAGGAATCTGAGTCCTTGATGCTTTGTTTCTTTTTAACCGCGACATAATCAATGATGAATCCTCTGGCTGTTGCCTTAAAAGCATCCCAGATAGTGTGGAAGGAGATATCAGGATTGACATTCCTGAGGAAGAAATCTGACAGAAACTCTTTGAAGCGTTCCAGAAAATTATGATCTTTAAGTACGTAATTATTGAAACGCCATCTGCGGGGCTTTGAAGGCTCGGAAGGGAGATCTAGGTTAATCAGAACGGGGGCGTGATCAGAGAGAGATAAGGATGGATCCAATTTCAGCATTAGTTAGATTAGAGAGGAGATGAGGACTCAAAAAAATATAATCTATCCTAGAAGAGGAGTTGTGAGTAGGGGAGTACAAAGTGAATTCTAAGGTACCCGGGTGGAATATCCTCGAAGCATCCACCAAACCCCTCGAGCGAATTGTATTTGTAAAACTTTTTTGCATTTTATTGGGAATGTATCTAGCAGTGGATTTTCTGTCTGTGAAGGGATCTATAACCTGATTACAGTCCCCACCCACCAATAGATTGGCATCAGGGCATGAATGAAGAGTATGCGACATGGACTGCCAAATTTGTGAATCAACACCAGTGGGGCCATATATGTTGAGTAGAGAAATAGAAGAACCATTAATAGTGAAATGTAAAAGAAGCCATCTGCCATTTACATCTTTCTCCTCCTTCTCTAAAACAAAAGAGAGGGACTTATTAATTAAGGTGACCACTCCATTCTTCCTATCCTTAGCTGGGGAACAATAAACATGACCAACCCATTGTTTTTTGAGAGAATTGGTGTCATTATCATTGAGATGTGTCTCTTGAAGCATCGCTATTTTGCAGTGCTGCCTAGATAAATGAGTAAGTACCCTTTGTTTCTTAACAGGGTTTCTCTGGCCTTTTACATTTCAGGAAACAATGCGAACATTATCGTTCATGATGGAAGTAAGAAAACATTAAGTAACAGCATATGAATTTTGAAACCATTTCAATTGAATTTCAAACATGTGGAAACATGCAAAACTATACACAAGAGAATGAGTAGTGAAAACCAATAGGAAGAAGAGGTATTAAAATAACAATGAACCAGAAACAATAAGAAAAAAAAAAACACACAAAAAATGGAAGAAGTCAATGACGGAATGTTGCAGAAAAATAAGGAATATATAAAGCAGCACAGAGAAGAAAAGTATGAAAAAAAAGAGTGGAAAAGAAAATGAAAAAGGGGGTGAGAATTAATGATATACGAAGAGAGGTTGACGTGAAGACTTCAGTCAAGAGTGAAAGAAAACCGACCCAAAGAAGAAAGAGTAGCATACAGAGGTGAGGAGCTGCGAAAAGAGGACAGATGACCGATCCAACGAAAACACCAGGAAACGACAAGAACCAATAAACAAGAAAATACAAAGAGCAGGGACCATAATATGAGATAAAACAAGAGGAGGGAATAGCAACCAAAAACATAGAATAGTAGAGATAAAACAATCTGACAACTGTAGTTAGAATATCGAAAAGAAGGATTGACACTTACCAAACAATGACCGGACTGTACACAGTATGGATAACATGGGAGGGTAGGGGGGAGGAAAACATCAGAGGAATGAATCTGTACAAGAAGGAGAGCATCCGTGGAGAAAAAACAAATCTAGTGATGAGAAATATCTTTCAGTGAAGTTTACAATAAAGAAAAAACAATGTGCCTAACTGACAACAACTGACGAAAGTGATAACTACAGTACAATAGAATGAATAAGAAAAACTAGAAAAATGTAAGACGAAACAAAAAGAGACAGTTCTCAAGACCCTCCGGAGTCCATTGTGTCCCCTTTGTGTCAGGAAATAAATTGTTGTAGATCCTCAGGAAGATCAAAGGAGTAAGAGCATTCTTTGTATGTGACTGAAGAAGCAGGGATGTACCAAGCCATATCTAGCGTTCAATGATCGAAGAGCCGGACGAAGAGACAGGAATTCTTTGGATGAGCAGCAGTGGCGCGGGCCACATCCTGGGAGAAGAAAACCTTTTGGCCGGACCCTAACATCTGCTTTCTAACTTTAGCTGCTGAGAGGACCATTAACAAGTCGGTGTACTCCAAAAATTGAACATTTATCCCTCTAGGGCAATTGACTGCTAAAGTAGAGGGAGAGCCACCGGGTCTTGGGCCAATGCAATGTGCCCACTGCAAATTATGATTGGTACCATCCTGAAGGCTGACAATTTTTGGAATGTGAATTTTTAGAAAGGCGAGCATATCCAAACCTTCCTCTCCCTCAGGAATACCGTAAACTCTAAGGTTGTTCCGCCTATTTTGGTTTTTCAAATCTTCCATTTGTGACTTAAGAAGATCAATCTCTTTGGACATAGCTGCAGCCTGAGGAATCACATCTTGAGTACCTCTAATCCTCTGGTCCACCGCAGATACTCTGGATTCTAAGTTAGACAATTTCTCTTCCATCCTTTGAATAGTAGCATTGGTATCGATCACAAAAGGTTTAATAAGTTTGAGCTCTTTCATAAGGTCCTCCATTGTTATAGGTAATGGAGATTTGGTTGGAGAGTCAGGTTCTTTCTTTTGGCGCTTGATAGCAGCAGCATTGCTAGAGTCCTTGCGAAGAGAAGACATAGTTGTTGAGGCGCACTTCAGACCTATAGAGGAAGAGGACTCCATAAGGATAAATATATAAAAAAGTAGTACAGTCACAAAAGTCGGCAATGTGGAGAAGTAAATTGAAATGTCAAATAAAAAACAACAGCTAATAGGACAAATGAAAGCAAGCCTGTTATCATGTAAGCTTGCGTCTGCTGCGAAGAAAACAGTCAAAGAGATCCTCAATACTGAAAAGTTGAAGGTAAAAGAGGTAAGAGTCGGCCCCAGGAGGTCCAGAAATAGCTAGGACCGTCAAGAAGAGGACAGGCAGTGAAGAAGTTCCTCTAAAAAACCACCACAGCGAAATGATGACAAAAAAGCCAACTTTATCCACCAGAGGATGAAAAAAATCAGTAGAAGCATGACAAGTAGACTTAGTCACAACTGTCCCATCTGAAAAATGTATAAATGAATTAGGCAAAGTCTCAAATATATCATGTAAGCATGAAAAAATAAACGTTAGGCACACCAGTGACATAACTGAAAACACAGGAAGTGTACCCATGAAGAATGGCACCGCAGAAGAGTTTCCTCAGAGTAAGCATCTGAGAGAGAAGTTCCTCAATATTATCCTCTTCGCTGCTATGCCTTTTCCCCCCCTGTGCTAAGCCTTTTTTTGGCTATTTGGGGTAGTGCGCGCTTAGGCCCCTGTAACTTTTTGACCACATAAGGTATCCACGCCAAATTTGCGTCCTTTTCTTTCAACATCATTGGGATTCTAAAGGTACCCAGGGTTTGTGGATTCCCCAGGAGAGGTCCCAGAAAATAGCCAAAATACAGCCACATTTTGTTTTTTTGGGAAAACATGGGAAAAAAGGGCTGCAAATGAAAGCGTCTGGGTTTTTCCCGCAAATGGTATCAAAAATGAGTTTGTGGGACTGAAATCACCATTTTCCCAGCTTTTAGAGAATGACAGACTTTTGTCAGAAAACCAACATTTTTTACACAGTTTTGGCATTTTTCTGGGACATAGCCTATTTCTGCTATTTTTTGTGCTTTCAACCTCCTTCCAGTTAATGGTAGAAATGGGTATGAAAGCAATAATGGATCCTGGAACACTGTACATTTTAGAAAAGTAGACAAAATTCTGAATTCAGCAAGGGGTCATTTGTGTAGATCCTTCAAGGTTTCTTTATAGAAACTAACAGTTAAATATAGCAAAAATTGAAAATTAGTTGACAAAACAGCCTTTTGTGTCAAGGTTTTCACCTGTAACTTCTTCGAATTATGACAGCTCTTTGAAAGCAATATACCGTTACATCCGCTGGACAGTCCTGGTTGTGGGGATATATAGGACTTGTAGGTTCACCAAGAACCCGATGAACCCAGAGTCAAAAACTGAGCAGCAATTTGCAATGGTTTTTTATTATGTTCCGGGTATATAGCAATTATTGTGCGAAAAAGTATACATGGAAAAATCGGTATGAAAGACACCTATGTATTTCTGAAATGGGAAAAAATTATAGAGTTTAGAAACAGTACATATTTGCACATTTTCGAAATTGGGAATACTCATACTAGCATGAGAATTATTGGTCATTTTTCAAAATGACTTCTTTTTTACACAATGTCTTTCATTTGGAAGGCAGAAATGCATCAGAAATCAATAGGTAATAACAGTTGCTTTACAAACCTGAATTACCCTAAGTCTCCCGATAAAAATGGTACCTCACTTGTGTGGGTAGGCATAGTGCCCACGACAGGAAATGGCTCAAAACCCAGCGTGAACACACCACATTTTCACAATGAAAATTTACCCTTTTTTTGCAAAGTGTCTAGCTGTAATTCTTTAACACTAGCTCTGCTGGCACCGAGGGAAACCTAGCAAACCTATATTTTTTTTTTAACTTGATACCCAGGGGAATCTAGGATTGGGTAACTTGACTGCCTCCCACCAGGTTCTGTTGCCCAGAATCCCTTGCAAACCTAAAAAACTATCCCAAAAACAAATTTTGCCCATATTTCTGTGGTGGAAAGTTCTGGAATCTGCGTGGATCCACAGATTTCCACCCACCCCGCGTTCCCCAAAGTCTTATGAGAAAAATGATACCTTACTTGTGTGGGTCGACCTAGTGCCCACGACAGGAAATGGTGCAAAACGCTACGTGGTCACACCTCGATTTTGCAGTGAAAAATGACCCTTTTTTGGCAAAGTGCCTAGCTGTAATTTTTTAACCCTAGCTCTGCCGGCACCTAGGGAAACCTAGCAAACCTATACATTTTTTAAAACTAGACACCCAGGGGAATCCAGGATGGGGTGAGTTGACTGCCTCCCACCAGGTTCTGTTACCCAGATTCCCTTGCAAACCTAAACAATTGTAAAAAAAAACACATTTTCCCCACATTTCTGTGATGGAAAGTTCTGGAATCTGTGTGGATCCACAAATTTCCACCCGCCCCGCGCTCCCCAAAGTCTTCCGAGAAAAATTGTACCTCACTTGTGTGGGTCGGCCTCGTGCCCGCGACAGGAAATGGCGTAAAACTCAACGTGGTCACACCTCAATTTCGCAGTGAAAAATGACCCTTTTTTGGCAAAGTGCCTAGCTGTAGTTTATGAACCCTAGCTCTGCCAGCACCTAGGGAAACCTAGCAATCCTATACATTTTTGAAAACTAGACACAAAGGGGAATCCAGGGAGTGGTTACTTAACTGCCTCCCACCAGGTTCTGTTACCCAGAATCCCTTGCAAACCTAAAAAATTGTCAAAATAAATACATTTTCCCCACATTTCTGTGGTGGAAAGTTCTGGTATCTGTGTAGATCCACAAATTTCCACCCACCCCGCTTTCCCCAAAGTCTTACGAGAAAAATGGTACCTTACTTGTGTGGGTCGGCCTAGTGACCACAACAGGAAACGGCGCAAAACGCAACGTGGTCACACCTCAATTTTGCAGTGAAAAATGACCCTTTTTTGGCAAAGTGCCTAGCTGTAGTTTTTTAACCCTAGCTCTGCCGGCACCTAGGGAAACCTAGCAAATCTATACATTTTTGAAAACTAGACACCCAGGGGAATCCAGGATGGGGTGACTTGACTGCCTCCCACCAGGGTCTGTTACTCAGAATCCCTTGCAAACCTAAAAAATTGGCCCAAAAAACTCATTTTCCCCACATTTCTGTGGTGGAAAGTTCTGGAATCTGCGTGGATCCACAAATTTCCACCCACCCCGCGTTCCCCAAAGTCTTACGAGAGAAATGGTACCTCACTTTTGTGCGTTGGCCTAGTGCCCGTGACAGGAAACGGCGCAAAACGCAACGTGGTCACACCTCAATTTCGCAGTGAAATATGATCCTTTTTTGGCAAAGTGCTTAGCTGTAGTTTGTTAACCCTAGCTCTGCCGGCACCTAGGGAAACCTAGCAAACCTATACATTTTTTTAAACTAGACACCCAGGGGAATCCAGGATGGGGTGACTTGACTGCCTCCCACCAGGTTCTGTTACCCAGAATCCCTTGCAAACCTAAAAAATTGGCCCAAAAAACACATTTCCCCACATTTCTGTGGTGGAAAGTTCTGGAATCTGAGTGATCCACAAATATCCACCCACCCCGCGTTCCCCAAAGTCTTACGAGAAAAATGGTACCTCACTTGTGTGGGTCGGCCTAGTGCCTGCGACAGGAAACGGCACAAAACGCAACTTGGTCGCACCTCAATTTCGCAGTGAAAAATTACACTTTTTTGGCAAAGTGCCTAGCTGTAGTTTTTGAACCCTAGCTCTGCCGGCACCTAGGGAAACCTAGCAAACCTATACATTTTTGGAAACTAGACACCCAGGGGAATCCATGACGGGGTGACTTGACTGCCTCCCATCAGGTTCTGTTACCCAGAATCCCTTGCAAACCTAAACAATTGTCCAAAAAAACAAATTTTCCCCACATTTCTGTGGTGGAAAGTTCTGGAATCTGCATGGATCCACAAATTTCCACCCACCTCACGTTCCCCAAAGTCTTACGAGAGAAATGGTACCTCACTTGTGTAGTTTGGCCTAGTGCCTGCGACAGGAAACGGCACAAAACGCAACGTGGTCACAGCTCAATTTCGCAGTGAAAAATGACCCTTTTTTGGCAAAGTACCTAGCTCTAGTTTGTGAACCCCAGCTCTGCCGGAACCTAGGGAAACCTACCAAACCCACACATTTACTGAAACCTAGACACCCGGGGGCTTCAAGGGAGGTATGGCTTGCGTGGATCCCCCAGCGTTTCCTTACCCAGAATTCCCTGCAAACCTCAATTTTAGCTGAAAAAAACCACTTTTTTCACACATTTTTGTGTGGGAAAGTTGTGGCATCACCGGGCTCACACAAATATCCCACCACCCAGTGTTCCCCCAGGTCTCCCGATAAAAATGGTGCCTCACTTGTGTGGGAGGCCCAAGTACCCGCAACAGGCAAGGACACAAAACTTTTTGAGGTAACATCAACATTGCCTAATGCCACATTTTGCAGGGTGGGGGCATGGACATGCCCTTTATGGGCAGCCCCCACCCTAATAAATGATGCGGCCAAAAGGTAATATCCCTGGTGTCTAATCCCCTGGGGGGCAGATTGAGGGCTACTGCCCCCATCTGCCCCATCTGCCCCATCTGCCCCCCAGGGGAGGCAAAAAGACTAAATCACACCCAAACCATTTGGGGGGAGCAAAAGCACTTTTCCAAGGGGCCGCTCCCCCTCCCTGGTGTCTAGTGGGTGGATCCCTGCTTGGGTATCGCCCTCCTGGGGCAATCCCCAAGTAGGGATCCACTGGGGAGATTCTCCCCTTTCCAATGATACCTCTCCTGTCTTTCTACGTGCCCGGTGGGCTGAGATAGCCCCCTCAGCACATAGAAAGTGAAACTGAAATGAGCCTATAGGCTCGTTTCAGTTTCGGTTTCTGTGCAATGACGACAGCGCGACGTGCGCTCTGATCGTCATTGCACAGAAACCAGGGAGGGGGCCTCGGGAGCTGGGGAAGCTCTTCAGTGGCGCTGTTAAACCCTGTAACTCCTCTACATGTTATTGGATTGGATTGGATTGGATTGGATGTGCATTTGTAGAGCGCAAATTGCTGCCCGGAGGCGTCCAAGCGCTGGGAATACCATGGATCCGCACAGTGGCCCAGGAGGGGAGAGAATGGAGGTTAATTAGACTGGATGAAATAAAAAGGTTTTCAGCTGTTTGCGGAAGGCCGTGAAATTGGGGTTGGCTCTGAGATGCAACGGGAGGGCGTTCCAGGCCTTGGCAGCATTATAAGAAAATGTCCTACCTCCGGATCAGAGGAGAAAATGCAGAACAGCACCTTCACTGCATCACAAACGGCAATGGGAAATCCAGAAATGAAAGCAGCGTCCCACCACAAACATAATGGCGGGCACTGCCGAGAATACTGACTGGTGCGAGGCGCGGAGTAGACAGGGCGACAGAGAGCACCAAAAGAAAAAAGAAAAGTGACTACCTGTGCCCATGCGCTCGCTCCGCAAAAGCCGTCAGTCCAAAGCAGTCCGAAATCCGAAAATAGCTCCGTTGGGCAAAGAGGTCTCGCATGAAGCACAGATCCTCAGCCGGATGCGGCCATCTTCTGGCGACTCAAGCCACGTCCCCGTGGCTGACATCTCTTGCATGACGAGAAACTGGTTCTGAGGATGGACCCCAGAGTGTCACATGCCAGTTGAGATAGTTTATCTAATCTTGTATTTTATGTGTGTATTTTATGTGTGTTACTTTTCGTACTTGCAGTTAAGGATTTATCATTTTGAATTAAGAATCGAAAAAAATAAATACAGGATTAGCGACTCTCACCAGATGTTGGACAGGTCTATCACTGAGAATCAGTTCATACAGTGAGAACATAAAATGTGTATTTACTCCCCTCTAAAAACCTCACAGGGATAAAGCAGTGTACATACAGTCCGATCTGTTCAAGACCTGGGGGAATAACTCACTCTTCCTAAATGAACAAAATTAGCTTCATTTTCGTGCTCAGACAATTACATTTTCTGCTGTGCTCAGTGTGAATGATCAGCGTTATATTAGCACCATCCACAAAATGTATTGTTTTTGTAAGAGTATCACCTGCTTTTATCAATACATGTGGCGGTCCTGTGGTTTCATTTAACAAAAGAATGCATTCTGGGAGCTGTAGGGTTCATTAATATAATTTGAACCAAATGGACTAAATTACTATTGAGTTGAAAGTACAAAAGGACAAGGTGGCGAAGGATATTTAATAGAAAAATCTTAGATTTCAATACTGGTGTTTGTTTTCACAAAGTCGTACTCTAGAAGACATCTAAGATACTGGTAGAAAAAAAGGAGGGTGTGAGTTGGGGTGGAAAAGATCCCCTGTATGTCTCTGGAGAGCGTGCACCTTGCCTCAAATGCCCTAATGGAAAGCTGCAGCTTTTTGAACCCAACCCCTCAGCACACATGACAATCATGTATGTGCACTGAAGGTATCTTTTGAGACAAGGATGGAGATACATAGCCAAACTGTGGTCAGAAGTGTGCATCTTGTGTTACCTACTATGGACGAGCATCAGTACTGGCAGCTTGCCGGGCTGTCAAAGACTGGCAGTGGTGGTAGGGATATGTTTTCAGTAGTAGGACAGGCCTTTTTGTCCTGCCTCTTGCTAGCAAGAGTGGCCTCTTCCGTATTTTTAAGCCAATCGGCAATTCCCCAGCAACTGGGTCCTTTGCCCATCCATGTGGTATCTGTATGTCATGTATGTGTACTGTTTATTGAATGTAGAGTTTGGAATGTGTGGGTGACACAGGTGGCAAAGAGCCATATAAGGATCCATTTTGTATTTACTACACACTAGTGGCACCTAAGATACAGGGTTGGAGAGAGAACCCAGATAACAAATGTGAATCGTAGGGCTGCCCCTTCACCCTACACCAGAACATTCCAGGGATCCTTCGTAAGGAGACACACTGAGTTATACTTTTGAGTTCAAAATATTTTATTGAATTTTGTTTATATACAACTAATAAAGACAATATATAAAATATTATTATTTAGCAAAAATACCTAAATAACAATACATACCGTAACCAAAGTCATTAAAAAATTACAATAGGTAGTGAGATATTACATATTCAAAAGATACATAAAGGGGGAAAGGAAGGAGGGGGAGGGAGGGGACAAATATAACAACTAATGAATAAGATGTATACAGAGCTACTATATTTCATAATAAGAATAGTCTAGTTGAGTTAAAATCAGAATTAAAATTATTAATACAGCATTAAAAGGATAAATATACATTAACAGGTAACCAAAAAGATTGATAAGAGAATGAATTGTGAGTAATCCCATTCATGGATAATTGAGCACCTCTTCTAGAAAAAATAACCCACGACCACCAAGCATTAACAGATAAGATAGAAACATCTTTCCAACAAAAAGTGATGGATTTTAAAGCTGCTGAGATTAGGAAATTGAAAAGTTTGCTTTCTAAATCATGTAAATTTTGTGATATAAAGCAGATTTACATATTATTAATTGATAGGAAACATCAATTTGAAGTTTTAAAATCTTTTTTATGATATCCCAAACTTCGGACCAAAATTTAAAAACCAAAGGACAATCAAAAAGCATATGTTGTAATGTACCTGGATGTCCTTTACAATGCTAACAATCTGCAGAGGGAAGAAGTTTAGCTTGGAATAAACATGATGGAGTCCATAAACGATTGTAGAGGATATAAGAATTGGTTTGGTAGATTGAAATGGTAGCCAACCAGATATACTACTAAGCCAAATATCTTTCCACGTGTCAATAGATAAAGAAAGTGAAAGTTCATTGTTCCAAAAAGTGGAAATCATCTCTATATTGCTACCTAGAGTATCTGATAATTTTTTATATACAATAGAAACCCCATGAGATGATTTAGAAACTGTTTGAATATAAATTGATAAATCAGCTGTAACATTAGAAGGAATGGCATTGGGGAAGGAATCTAAAATTGAATTGCACAAATATTGATACTTAATAAGGTCAGATTTAATTAAACCAAATCTTGCTTGCAGCATTTCAAAAGAAATAAAAGTATTATTGGAATAAAGATCTTTGAGATAAAAAAATGCCAGCCTTAATCCATGAATAACAGAAACTAATATTTATGTTTAATTTAATAACATTAATAACATTACAATACCATAGTACCATCAATATTGTTCATGGGAAAAAGAAAAATTAAGTCAAGATCATTAAATAACATTTTAGTAGATTTAATAATAACTGATTTTTGAAAAAATTGAGTATTGTTATGCATGGACACCAAAGTAGGTAACAGAAATGGACTTACTATTGATTTCTCAATACAGAGCCATGCAGGAGGATTATTTAAAAAGGAGTGATTAAACCATAATGAACTTTTTTTTAAAATAAAAGCTTTATGAAAAAGAAAAAAGTCTGAGATACCGAATCCAGCATTACGTTTAGGAACTTTTCATTTTTTATAATTAATACGAGGAGGTTTGTTGTTCCATAAAAACTTTGACAAAAATGTATCAACATCTTTATAAAACTTTAATGGAAATTGAGTAGGAACCATTTTGGGAGCTATAGTCATTTTAATAGAATCCATCCTACCCCACCATGAAAGATGTAATGATGACCATTTAGATGTTTTATCTTTAATATAATTTAGGATGAAATCACAATTTAAATTTATTGTCGATTTTATGAATGAGGAAAATAAAAACTTATTCTTTTGCCAAATAATTTCATGCATGGGAAGGATATCAGGAGTGCAATAAACATTTAAGGGAAAAAATTCAGTTTTGTTGGTATTTAAAGTGTATCCAGAAACTGTAGAATAATTTGTTATAATATCCATTAATGAGGGGAACAAAGATATAGTGTCACTAACAAATAAAAGCACATCATCCGCATAAGCAAGGGTTTCAACAGTAACATTCTTAAAAATGATTCCTTTAATATTATCACATTTTCTTATTGAGGTAAGAAAAGGTTCAATGCCAATTAAAAATAAGAGAGGAGAAAGAGGATATCCTTGTCTTGTACCTCTAAAAAGCGAAAAATGAGTTGAGACTTGGCCATTAATAAATAAACGAGCAGTAGGGGCAAAATATAGAGCTGAAATCATGCGAATAAAAGTATCTCCAAAATTAAAGGAGGATAACGTATGAAATAAAAAATTCCAATGAATTTTATCAAATGCCTTTTCAGCATCTAAGGCTAAAATTCCAGATGGCACAGTTAAATTAGGACTTTGTTCAATAATATGTAGCAAAGTTCTTGTATTATTAGCAGAATATCTATTCTTCATAAAACCAGATTGGTCAGGGTGTATAATAGAATCTAATATGGGGCCCAATCTAGTAGCAAGTATTTTAGCATATAATTTACAGTCTTGATCAATTAAGGATATAGGACGATAATTAGACACAAGGGTGGGATCTTTATCTGGTTTCGGAAGTACTATAATTAAAGCTTCTGTAACACTGAGTTATACTAAGGTAAGGAAATATTGGATCTCTTTGAAGCTAAAAATAATTCCCTCAGCTTATTCGTAGACCATTGTTCTCTGGAAATGTCCCCTCCCCAAAGATTTAACAGGTAGCTAAGAGGGGTAGTATCCCTTCATTTTTGCTTTTTTGTGGATTTCTCTTGAAAGAAGACTCCCAGCTCCACCATCTGGTCACACCTTGTGACAAAGATTGTAGTTGGCCCAGTCTGAACGGAATAAGCAAAAGGGCAGACCTCTCCAGAGACAGCCTTAGAGCTGACTGTTGGGATGCACAACTATGGTCTGCAACTTTACTATAAGAATTGGGCAGAAACATCCAGCCAGTTTGCCAAGCAGGATTGCACACAACTTTACATATTTTAACCACTGGATTTATAAAGCATGAGCCATGGAGAGACAGTCTTGAATTACTTTCCTATTAAAACCTGTCTCCTTATTGGACCACATGTTCACCCAACACAGAAGGGGTTTCACCGCCACCAGGTCAGAAATATACTTAGACCCCAGCTCCTCATGAACAATGAATGCAGGGGTACATTGGGGGATTCTCAGCAACTGCCTAAAATACCTCTTTTCTTCATTCTGTATTTCTCTTATCCCGGTAAAACCCCACACTTCGCTTCCATATAAAAATTTTGAACTACAGAAAGAGTTATACAATTTTAGGATTGTCCCCGGTGACCACTTACCTAACCTGTAAGCAAAGGATGTAATTGCTCCCGTAGACTTTACCAAACCTAGACACTTACTCTCCACTAGTTGCTTGAAACTCAATTTTTCATCGAACTGGATGCCTAGATATGAGAAAGCCGGTAGAATGTGAGTGCCAACTACATAAGTATTCACCTTCGTGCTCCTTTTCCCTAGTTCCATTATGTAGGATTTTGTTAAATTAGGTGTCAAATCCAGATCATTCATAAATCCCACAAACCCGTCTAATAGGATCTGCAAAGCTTTGAGTGTGCGAGCAAGGAAAACCGCATCATCCGCTTATAGTAGCACGGGGACTGGTCTTGAGCCTACTTTAGGGGAATCAACTTGTAATGCGGTTAATGCCGAGCCAAGTCCATTAATATATAATGTAAATAAAAAATAAGCTAAAATGCATCACTGTCTGACCCCGCTAGAACACGTAAAATAATCTGTAGTCTTCCCCTCTTGTGTGTATCTTACTGCGGAAGAGGTATTAGAGTGTAGAGCCATAAGTACAATAATTAGGGCTGGGTCCACCCCTAATGATCCCATGAGCTTCCACAGTTTTGTTCGATTTACACAGTCAAATGCTGCGGTAAGGTAAATGCAGGCGAAATAAAGCCCCCCGCCTTTGACTATAGTGTACTTTGCATTAATCAATTAGAGATTTAGGCATTGTGCAACTGTGGATTTGCCGGTGCGGAACCCATATTGAACATCTGTTATTATTCCATGGGTCTCTGCCCAGTCAGACAAGCTATTCAATACCACTCTACCCAAAACCTTCGCTGTTACGTCAATAAGGGATATTGGGTGATAACAGTGTGGACTATTCCTATCCCCTTTCTTGACTATAGGGACAATGATTGCCGTGGACCATGAGGGAGGCATCTCTGTTGCAACTGACGCATTTATTACCCTCACCAGGATTGGTGCCCATACCTCTGGATTACTCCGGAATAGATCAGGTGGGATCCCGTCTGGTCCTGGGGCTTTATTCCACGTGAGGCAATCTATTCCTAATCTCACCTCATCTAGAGTAAAATAAATAACACCAGTTCTCTGAGCCTCAATCTGTAACTGTGGCTCGTCTCCTCTCAGGGGCTGATTATACAGGCACTCATAATGAGCCGACCATTGCTCAGGTAAAATATTGTGGGTCAGACATGGATTATTTGAATCTTTAAAACAGGGGCTGTTTATAACCTTCCAAGTTGGCCCAGTCTGAACGGAATAAGCAAAAGGGCAGACCTCCCCAGAGATAGCCTTAGAGCTGACTTTTGGGATGCACAACTATGGTCTGCAACTTTACTATAAGGATTGGGCAAAAACATCCAGCCAGTGTGCCAAGCAGGATTGCACACAACAGAGAAACACGACAGAGAGCATTTATATGCTTCATGATTGGGGTAACCACAGCCAACTTCCCTTGCCAGTTTTGGGAACTGAACTTGGGGAAGTTTGACAGCCTGCCAGGAGAAAGTGACTTGGCGCCCACCTTGAAAGAGATAGCTGGCCAACTGCTGCGGTTAGGCATTGAAGGCGCCCTTATGAAAAGAAGAAGCTACCTAGAAAAGGGAGGATAGCAAAGAGTCTAAGGTGATGGAGAACTGGGAGGGCCGCAGTAGCCTGTGGGGGACCTGAACCGCTCTCACCTAGGGGTGAGCTCAAATGACTGAAGTGCACCTACAGCACATGCTGCCACGAGGATGGGCCTGAGATTAAGAGGCCTCCCTAACATTCACTTAATGCTCAGCATACAAACATAGTACTGAAGCCTAGTGCCTAGAAGTGTGAGGCATTTACCAACCAGTACCATCAGTCATTGCTTTTACCAGTCTGAACCGTGCCAGGAAGGAGGTCATCAGAATTCGCCTGGCTTGCCCTTGCAACCAGGGTGGACTCCTAGCTTGTTTGGATGGAGGGTTTGTGTCAGGGCTGAGAAAGGACACTAGGAAGAAGAGTCCCCTGACCATGTGTGACCCCTGCTCAGCCACTCCTTCCCGAGCACTGGCACTGCCCACACTTATCCGGCTGAGCGTGTGCTGACAGGCCTGCCAAGGACCACAATTAAAGCCAATTAAGTACATTAGTGGCAGTCTTGTAGCACTACTAAACGCACTACAAAATGCAGTGTGTGACAGTGTCCATTCCTGGTGCTTTCTCTATTACAAACCTTTGTAATCTGGTACTGGGAGATCGACTTGTTCAATTGAAGTGAACCTGGAAATCATTGCTATTTTGAAATAAAAGTCCCAGCAGGAGGGATTAGATGGATTCTAGTGTCAATTGTATGAACGCACCATAAACACGTAAAGGGTTTGTGCTTGTCTAATCCCTGCCTGTGACTACACCCTGCCTCCCACTGTGCGTGGAGAGGTGAGAGGCAGAGGCTGCACTCGCTGCTCACCCCTGGGGTGACCCAGCCACACTTGGTGAGTCACCGCCCCTGGGCAGGCCTCGCTCTTATTACCGCCCATTACTCTCACTTAGCGGCAGCTGATGTCATCACCAGCGGACAATTAACAACCGCCCTCTCACCCCTAGAAAAGATGGATAGAGCAATAAAGGGGACCTCAAACAAATGAGCCCACGCCACGCGACAGACGGAAAAGACGGGCCCCCTGATGCACTTAAAGACATAAACTAACGTTTTGGTTGAGAGTTACTACTCTCATCCCTTTCTCCATACACATTGTTGACTTTCTGTACATTCTGTGTTTTGCATGCCATGAACATGTCACCAGAGCAGTGGAGACCAAGACGAGGAGAGTGGAGACCGGAAGAGAGGGTAGAGTGGAGGGAGCGGAGATAGAGAGAGTGCATGGGGAGGAGGGAAACCGAACGTGGGAGGACAGTGGAGAGGGAAGGCGCCAGGTGTCGACCGGAAGTAGAGGTGGGGAAAGCAATAAAAGAAGTCATAGGGGTCAGCATGGAGTGAAGATATGTGTGTTTATTCATGTATTTTCCGCTCCCTCAGCCTGTCAGCCTGTAACAGGTGTGACTATTGTTAATTACGCAAGGAATTAGGCCTTAACCTTGTGAGAAGGAATGGTCTCTGTCATGTAAGTTCAAGACGTATGCATTTCTGGTCTTGTTAAATAATTAGCAGAAGTGGTTGGTGTTCATCCTCTGCAACCCTTGTTTGTGGTTGTTGGTCAGGTCCAAAGAACCATTGTCTTTGACTTTGATGCAGGAATTCTGTAGATCGTGTGTTATTAGTGAAGATGCTGGTGTGCTGAAAATCGTGCCAGAGATTTCTGGTCAGGAAACCTGAGTGGAATTATCTTCTGTGGTATCCTCTCTTCCGCCCTAGTCGGGCGTGGAATGCGTATGTTCATGTAGTGTGAGTCTCCTATCATTGCCAGTTGGAGTCTACAGCTGGGCGCATAGCTGGATACATCGTGGTTCCTGGGTGGGGCTCCCCCTACGTGTAACTTGTTCCTTCGTACAGTGCCTGTATCTGTATCCATGACTGCCTCCTGAATTCCACTTCATTGTGTGCAACTTTAAAATGCAGTAAGTGAGGTTGTGTATGTTGCTGTGTACTTTTGAGTCACTTCTGGTACTGTGTGTGCATAGTTTATCAGCTTGCATTTTACATATGTTGGGCCGATTCATAAAAGTAATCTGAAACAAAATCCTAACTTTACGACTTTCGGTATTCACAAAAGGCATTTAGTAGTAATAATAATAATGATAATAATCTTTATTCGGCATATGTGAAAAAATATGACCATAAAAGATACACAGCACAACAATACAGTACATTGGATCATCATATGATAAACATAAAAAAGACAGGGCAATCAGTGCACCGCATAAGCATAAGGAGCAATGCTCAAAAGCATCTTAAAACATTTAAAAACAATAAAAAGGTGTACCACACACACTCCCCACTAATGCACCAGGTAATTAAAGGTCTCAACCTTTTATATTCACCTCGTGTTTCTTAGCTTTAAAGCAGATCTTAAAAATTTGTGACACATGATAATGTAAATGCATCAGGAGACAGTTTTAAAAAGACTAAGGCCACCCGGGCCGGCTTAAAATTATGTTTCCTTAAAAGCCCCTTAAGATACACTTTTCTCGGGAATGAGTAATACGGACACAAAAGAACAAAGTGGACGGTATCCTAACCCTGGGCGTAGCACTTCGCGAACTGCGTAGTACCTTGTTCGCACTGTGCCAGATGTCGTTTTCAATGATTGCACAGTGCGGACAAGCAACCGGCACTGTGCAATCATTGAAAATGGCAACTTGCACAGTGCGAGCTGTAGTTTTCTGCTGCTCGAGTAGATTTTTACTCGAGCAGCAGCTTTCTCAACGCGAACTGGTAGTTTCTCATCGCGAGCGGTCGCGAGCATACGCGACCACTCGCAATGAGAAACCTGACCTCCTTGCGTTGGGAATCTCACCGGGAGGTTTATTTTCCATGCTCGCGATCGCCAACTTGACGTTGCTGATCGCAAACAAGGAAAAAGTCTCGCCGGGATGTCATTTTGCTTGCTCGCGGTCGCCAACTTGACGTTGAGGACAGCGAGCAAGCAAAAAATGACCGCAGCACTACGCAACACTATGCTACGCGTGTTCGCACTGTGCTACGTGCGATTCGCGTAGTGTGAAGTAGCGCGAACTTCGCAAACTACGCGAGCGTAGCGTAGTGCTTTGCCCAGGCTTACTGTGGAGACCTATTGTCGCAGCCACAAGGCCCTTTTTTTGTTCTGAAGGTGCCATATACGCCGCCGGTACAGCTGGTAAATGGTGTAACATGTTCAGTCTGAACCGTGTGATTATAAATCTATCATGAACACTGGTTAGAATAGTTAAGTACGGTTCTATACTTTGTGTCGACCTGACTAAAATGTAACTTCTGACCGAGGGCTTTTTCAGTTCATTTTCCTCCCTCTAGGCCCCAGTTAATTTGGAAAACTGATCTTTAATAAGAACTTTATCCCGTGGGCTCAACTTATCCGGGCGACCGAACAGCTCTGCCCTGCCCAGCATGGTAAGGGAATCCTTTACATATTTTAACCACAGGATTTTTAACGCAAGAGCCAAGGAGAGACAGTCTTGAATTACTTTCCTATTAAAACCTGTCTCCTTATTGGACCACATGTTCACCCAACACAGGAGGGGTTTCACCGCCACCAGGTCAGAAATATACTTAGACCCCAGCTCCTCATGGACAATGAACGCAGGGGTACTTTGGGGGACTCTCAGCATCCGCCTAAAATACCTGTTTTCTTCATTCGGTATTTTGCTTATCCCGGTAAAACCCCACACTTCTCTTCCATATAAAATTTTTGAACTACACAATGAGTTATACAATTTTAGGATTGTCCCCGGTGACCACTTACCTAACCTGTGAGCAAAGGATGTAATTGCTCCCGTAGACTTTACCAAACCTAGACACTTACTCTCCACTAGGTGCTTGGAACTCAATTTTTCATCAAACAGGATGCCTAGATATGAAAAAGCCGGTACTTTCCCCAGAATGTGAGTGCCAACTACATAAGAATTCACCTTCCTGCTCCTTTTCCCTAGTTCCATTATATAGGATTTTTTTAAATTAGGTGTCAAATCCAGATCATTCATAAATCCCACAAACCTGTCTAATAGGATCTGCAAAGCTTTGGGTGTACGAGCAAGGAGAACTGCATCGTCCGCATAAAGTAGCAGGGGGACTGGTCTTGAGCCTACTTTAGGGGAATCAATTTATAATGTGGTTAATGCAGAGTCAAGACCATTAATATATAATGTAAATAAAAAAGGAGCTAAAATGCATCCCTGTCTGACCCCGCATGAACACGTAAAATAATCTGTAGTCTTCTCCTCTTGTGTGTATTTTACTGCGGCAGAGGTATTAGAGTGTAGAGCCATAAGTACAATAATTAGGGTTGGGTCCACCCCCAATGATCTCATGAGCTTCCACAGTTTTGTTCGATTTACACAGTCAAGTGCTGCGGTAAGGTCCATGAAGGCGAGATAAAGCCCCCCGCCTTTGACTATAGTGTACTTCGCATTAATCAAATAGAGATTTAGGCATTGTGCAACCGTGGATTTGCCCGTGCGGAACCCATATTGAACATCCATTATTATTCCATGGGTCTCTGCCCAGTCAGACAACCTATTCAATACCACTCTACCCAAAACTTTCGCTGTTACGTCAATAAGGGATATTGGGCCATAACAGTGTGGACTATTCCTATCCCCTTTCTTGAATATCGGGACAATGGTTGCCGTGGGCAATGAGGGAGGCATCTCTGTTGCAACCGACGCGTTTATTACTCTCACCAGGATTGGTTCCCATACCTCTGGATTACTGCGGAATAGATCAGGTGGAATCCCGTCTGGTCCTGGGGCTTTATTCCGCGTGAGGCAATCTATTCCTAATCTCACCTCATCTAGAGTAAAAGAAATAACACCAGTTCTCTGAGCCTCAGTCTGTAACTGTGGCTCGTCTCCTCTCAGGGGCTGATTATACAGGCCCTCATAATGAGCCGACCATTGCTCACGTAAAATATTGTGGGTCAGACATGGATTATTTGAATCTTTAAAACAGGGGCTATTTATAACCTTCCAAAATTGGGTGGAATCCTTAAGCTCAGCGGCCTCTTCTAGATCTTCCCAAGCCTTCATTTAAAGTTGGCGTTTCCGAGTCTTAACTGCCAGTTTGTACACTTTACGGCAGGTCATGACCCACCCTTTATCTATTGGTGATTGTTTAAGTGCCATCTTTAGGACTAAGGGCCTTTGAGCATTGCCCATCAAACCATCTTGGTACATCCCTGAGGCGTGTGGGTGCAGGTACTTTTAGAAGGCTATCCACTAACTGCGCAATAGCTGTATATGTCTGAAGTAACTCCTGTCCCTGTGTATCTAGAGCTAGACAGTTCTGTATATCCTGCTGACCTCTCCTAAAAAGGGATTTGTTAAAAGCAACTGTGTCAACCTGCACCCATCTCAGCCGTCTTCCTTGATCCGTTGCAGAGATCAATCCTCCCGTCAGACTATGCGAGATCAAATGCTGTCGTGGAGCGGCAAGTGACAAAGTTACCGGGTTATGGTCACTGAATATACTATGCCTAAAATTTAAACTGGTAATGAATCTCCTCACTATATGAGAGACAAAAATAAAATCTATAAATGACACACAACCTCTTCCCTTATACGTAGGGGGCACAGGTGTATCTGGGTGGCCGACAATCAAATCCATTGTATGGATCAGCCCAAAGGTATTTAGAAGCATACTCAACTCCCTTCCTGACTTGGTGTGCAACACTTTCTCAATGTTCGACAAAGATACCTTAATATCAGTGACTGTGTTTGATAGTTCACTTAAGAAATCCTTTAAAAGGCCAGCCATGAGGGGGCGTGGCCAAGATGGCGGAGCGGTAGGACGCGTCTTCTCCTGCTCCTGCCCGCCGTCCGCCCGGAGAGGCACCGCGCGGCCCGTGAGGCGTGCGAATCGCTCACTTTGACCTGGGCCCTGGGCCAGTGGGGAGCCTCCGGCGCTCAGGAGACGGACAGAGGGCCAGAGACCCGGCGGCGCCAAGCGGAGCTAGCACTGGCCTCCCCGGTGTTGGGAGGCCTCAGCATAGCGGTGGGCCCTACTGGGCGGAGCCGAGGCCAGCGTCGGAGCTCGCGGCTGCGGCTCTACCTCTCGGCGGGGCTGCCCGTGGGGGCCCCAGCAGCGCGGGCACCTGTGGCGTGCTGCCCGGCCCGGGGATCGCCGGACTGTGCGGCGAAGCACTCAGCCGGCCTGCGGTGACAGCGGGGATCGCTGGATGGAGGAGTGGCGCACTGGCCAAAACGAAAGCGGAGGTGAGCGCGCCGATTGCGGCAGACCCTCGGACCCTTGAAAGGGCTCCCCCGAAGTTGTGGGACGATGGTTTTGGGGTCTGAGGAGGCTCTGGGAGCGGCGAAGTCTCAGCGCGACTGCCGAAGTCAAGGTGAGGAGATCGGGACCGGAGGAGCGGTAGGAACGGCCCTGCAACGTGGTGCTGGCAGCAGAGGTGGCGACCGTTGGAGCTTGGGTGAGCTGGGGCCGCAGCACGGGGACGCATCGGCTGCAGGAGGGCGGACACCACAGGAGGGGGGAGCAGAGACTGAGAGGCCAAGCTGGTGGCGCCGGCTGCGACGAGCTCACCCGGCAGGAGACACAGTCGGGGCAGGGCTCGGACCGAGGAGGCCACCGGGGTGCGTCGCCCCGAGACTCGCCGGACGGGGGCACCCCGTGCTCACGTGCGCCTTACTGCCCAGAGGATCGGCCGCTGCAGTCGAGCGGCGGGGTGAAGCGGCCCTCATAGTGGAGGGGGACTTTCTGGGATACTGTGGTGGATTGCACTCCGCTGCCGGCGACCGGCCTGAGCGCTGGACTTGGCTGAGGTGGGTCCCGCTGCTGGGGGTCTGCGCACGCGGCTGGGGAGCCCCTGGGGGTGCCCCGGCGGGAACCCCCCCCCGCGCACTCCTCCTGACGACGGCTTTGATCGTGGACCCCGGAGAGGCGGCGGAGGAGGGGAGCATGTCCAAGACCCGACCCCCCAAGGGGAAGCCTACGAAGGACATTTTCGGTCGGCCTCAGTCGCCTGCGATGATGGCCGGCGAGACACCTGCCGTTGCGCCCGCCGGGCTTCCCTCAGGCACCGGAGAGGAGCCCATCACAAAGGCATTTTTGGAGTCTCTGTTCCTCACCCTGCGTGAAGATATCCAATCAGTGAAAGCAGAATTTGCGGCTGAGCTCAAGGACCTGCGCAAGGATGTAGATGGCGTGGGAGAACGAGTGGCCACCCTTGAGGAGAAAAGCGACGTGGCAGTAAACGACACAGCCCTGCTTCAACAGGAAGTCCTTAGATTGCGGGATCAGAACATGGACATTCAACTGCATCTGGAGGACCTCGAAAACCGGTCCCGAAGACATAATATCAGAATTAGGGGGGTCAAGACCACTGACGACACCAGGGATCTGCTGGCTTTCACCGCGGCCCTCTTCCGGCACGTCCTGGGGAGCGGCCCGGATACTGACCTAGTCTTAGACAGAGCTCATAGGGTGCCCCCCCCGGGGTGCCAACGCTCTGCCGGCGGATATCCTGGTGTGTGTACAGGACTTTAAAACCAAGGAGTTGATTCTGGCCAAGGCCCGAGCCCTTCATCCCATTTCCTTCCAGGGCCATGCCCCTGTCCTCTATCAGGACCTGGCCTTGATCACCCTCCAGAGGTGCAGGCAGTTCCGCCCGTCACGGAGCACCTCCGACAGCGGGGAATCACGTACTCATGGGGGCACCCCTTCCGCCTCATATTTCGTCACGAAGGGAGGCTCCACCAGATGCGCTCCCTGATGGAGGCGTGCCGACTGCTGGGCCTGGCGTCGCCGGAAGATGCGGATGACGACGGTGTGGAGGCATCGGGCCCAGAGCTTCCTTCATCTGGATGGCAGAGGCAGTTCCCACAGGCCGGATCATTCGGAGATCGTACTGAGTCAGCGGGCGGCGCTGACCGCTGCGACGGAGGCGCTTGCTGGAAGCGACCACACGGCCACGAGTAGCTAGAGTGCGCCTTTGGCGAGAGCTCCTGTTCAGCTTCTGTGCTGGTGCTGGGTGGGCGGCGGGGGGGAGTGTGCTCCTCCAGAGGCTACGAGATGGACCCCTGTTCACTGACTGACCAGTTGTCCTGGGACAACGGACTAGATCTCTTGTTGCATTTTGGTTGTTGGTTATTTAGGTTGTTGGGGAGGATTCTCCCTCTTAATTTTGTTGGGGTTTTGGGGTTGAGTTGGGAACTGCTACGCTCGTCCATCCTCCTCCCCTCCATAGCGGGGTGTCCTTCCAGTCCTACGCGATATCCTAGATGTCTCGGTGTTGTAATCCAGCTTAGGCGCTACGCGCTACGCTTTGGAGTGCCTCCCCCTCACACATTGAATGCCCCAGAAACCACTTAACATCCTGACCCTTAATGTGCGGGGACTTAACAATCCGGTTAAGCGCAGGGCGGTCCTTTCTTTCCTGGAACACTCAGCCGCAGACATATGCCTCTTACAGGAAACACACCTCACCCCCAAAGATCACCACAGAATGAAATCGCGCGCCTTCCCCACACAACTCTTTTCCTCTAACCCCACCAAAACAGCCGGAGTAGCTATCCTAGTGTCTCGCTCTTTTCCGGGTAGGGTCCTGCAGAAGGAGGCTGAGATAAGGGGTCGACTACTTACCTATCAGTTCCTGGTTGCGGGGATCTCCCTCGTAGTTGGTTCGGTTTATGCCCCTAATGAAGGTCAGGATACATTCCTCCACACTGCTCTCACTGAGGCCACAGCCAACACAGAACGACGTCTGTTGCTGGGGGGGGGACCTGAATTTAGTTTTCGACAACATATGCGATCGATCGGCGCAGCGTACGTCCCAGGTGGGAGCTCTCTCCCAGTCGGGAAAGGCCCGCCTCGACGAGCTGGGGCTGGTTGACCTCTGGCGCCATTTTCACCCCCGCAGCCGAGCATACACACACTTTTCGGGAGCACACAAAACATATGCCAGACTTGATTATTTCCTTAGCTCCCTACCGTTGCAGGCGCTCGCGACGGGCGCCGAGATCCTCACTGCGTCCCTTTCAGATCACTCCCCGGTGGTGGCCACCCTCCAGCTCCCCCAGGCCCAACAACCGGTGCGGCATTGGCGCCTCCGCGACTCGCTACTCCACCATGCGGCTACGGTCGAGCAAATCAAGACGGCTATTGCCAACTACCTCACCCTTAACGCGAACTCGGACACGTCTCTGGCGACACAATGGACGGCCCTTAAAGCCGTCCTACGAGGAGAATTCATAGCTATCTCGACGGCCAGTAATAGGGAACACAGCCGCAAACGGGCAGAGCTCACCCAGAGGGTGGCGGAGTTGGAGCAGATGCACCAGCGAACGGGTGCAGCCAGAGCCTGGCGGCGATTGTGTGTGGAGCGAAAGCAGCTAGCGGCATTGGACCAGGACAGAGCCGAATACGCGGCCCTGTGGCTGCGCCAATCCTTCTACGTTGGCGGTGATAAATGCGGCCGTTTATTGGCCCACAGGCTGCGGGCGGCCAGACAGCAACAGGGAGTGCGGTCCATCCGCCGGGGTACGGGGGGCGACCTCACGTCGGAGGATGGGGAAATTGCGGAGGCTTTCCGGGACTTTTATGCGACTCTATATGCAGGCGACTCCTTGGACCCATCCCTCCGCAGTTACCGGCGCTTACCCCGGAGCAGGCTAGCCACCTTGATGGCGATATAGGGACGGAGGAGGTCTTAGCGGCAATCTCGCGCCTAAAATTAGGCAAATCGCCTGGTCCGGATGGGTATTCGGCAGCCTTTTACAAAACCTTCTGCGCACAGGTGGCTCCCTTGTTGAGAGACCTGTTTAACACCTTCTCCCAGGATGGCGCCATCCCGGCGGAGATGTTGGAGGCATCGGTTGTGGTCATTCCTAAGCCTGGGAAGGACGCGACAGTGTGTGGTGCGTACGGGCCGATTTCCCTGCTCAACATTGACCTTAAACTATATACGAGTATCCTCGCAACGCGACTGGGTCCATACATGCCCCAGCTCGTGGAACCGGATCAGGCAGGGTTCATACCGCAGAGACAGACGAGTGACAATACCAAGAGAGTCCTCCACATCATTGAAAAAGCCTTGCGCACGGAAGGAGAATACATATTATTGGCCATAGACGCCGAGAAGGCCTTCGACAGGGTGGACTGGCCATATCTCGAACAGGTACTGCAGAGGTTTGGAATAGGGGAGAAACTGCGCATGCGGATTCTGAACTGTTACCGGTTGCCCATGGCCTCGGTCCGGGTAAATGGACAGACTTCCTCCTGGTTTCCCATTGGCAAGGGCACGAGGCAGGGATGTCCCCTTTCCCCCCTCCTCTTTGCGTTATATATGGAACCGTTAGCCCACCGGATCAGGCACCACCCCCTTGTAAAGGGCATCAAATTTGGCGGAGATATACACACCATCAGCCTATATGCAGACGATATTCTTTTATCTCTCACCGATCCGGTCCAGTCGCTTCGAGCGCTCTTCATTGAACTTCATAGTTTTGGGCAGGCGTCCGGTTTTAAAATTAACATGGGGAAATCGACGGCGCTTAATATCTCCCTTACCCAACACACGCTGGCTAGACTACAAGAGGAGCACCCGATACAGTGGCCGGACTCTACGGTCCCCTACCTGGGAGTGCTGTTGGGCCCTACCATTCGAGACACAGTTACCGCTAATTATGATCGGCTCCGCGCGCACATCCGCAGGGAATTGGGACAATGGAAGCATCATACTCTTTCTTGGTTGGGCAGAATCGCGGCCACCAAAATGACCATTCTCCCCCAGATCCTATATCTTTTTCAGACGCTTCCTCTTCGCCCGCCGGCTGGCTGGATCCAGCAGACTCAGGCAGATCTGGCGCAATTCATTTGGCAGGGCCGTAAACCCAGATTTAAGCATGCCATAGCAATATTACCGCCCGACCGGGGAGGAGTGGGGGTCCCAGATTTGCAGCTTTATTTCTACGCCACACAGCTCCGTTACCTTGTGGAGTGAAGTCGGTTGGAGTCTGAGGAGCATTGGTTGTTCCAAGACCAAGCGGTTGCGGCCACGACCCTGCAGGGGATCCCATTCCTACGTAAAGCGCACAGACCACCCAATCTACATGCATCTCATATCACGGGTACGACTTTGGAGGCGTGGGACCGCACCGCTGTCACGCATGCTCTGACGACCTTTCCCTCCCCTTTGACGCCACTCTTTAACAACCCAGACTTCCAACCAGGTTTGTCAATCAAGGCCTTCGCACAATGGCGGCCCTCTCCGTGTCGATGCCTCGGACATCTGTTCGACTCGGAGGGCATTCTCCCCTTCCCACAGATTCGTATGGACTATGGCCTCCCTGAGACCGAGAGGCTTCCTTACCTCCAGCTCAGACACTGGGTCCTGCAACCCCAGGTGAAGTCCGGTGCCCAGCGCTCCCTCACCGCTTTCGAGAAATGGCTTATCACTAGATCATCAGATAAAAAACTTATTTCTGATCTTTACAAGCATCTCCTAATCGCTACCACACACACATATAATGCGGGCCGGACACGCTGGGAACGCGAGATTGGCAGATCTCTCACCCACAAGGAGTGGGACGACATATATTACAGAGCCCGGCACTCAGCACACCACGCAGGCCTTACCGAGACGATGACCAAGGTAGTCACCTATTGGTATTACACGCCGGAGCACCTCCATCGTTTTGACCCCCGCCAGAGTGCTTTCTGTTGGAGGGGCTGTGGGGAGGTGGGTACGTTAGAGCACTTACTGTGCAGTTGTACACATATTCGGCCGCACTGGGCCCAAATCCTGGATGACATAGATACTCATTTGGACACACAGCTCCCCCGCTTCCCTGCCTATATACTGTTGGGCTTACCGAATCCACTGATGTACCCTCTTAAGTCCCGACGGGGGCGCCTGATCGCTATAGCCTTGGGGGCGGCCACACAGAACATACTGGCGCACTGGCGCTCTCCCTCACCCCCATCCGGCTTAGGTTGGCTGCATAGATTGTGGATGGTGCTGGGGATGGAAAAGCTTACTCTCACTCTTGCAGGCAGGGGCTCTGAATTCCCAGAGCTCTGGCGTCCCTTCCTCACGCTCCTCAGAACTGAATTCAGGGAATTAACATGCCCTCGATATCTCAGACTGCTGCGGCTGGAAGATACTCAGATACCGCAGAAGGCCCTCCCAGGCAGCTCTGCTAGGCGGTGATGATCCATTGTGGGTACAGGCACTCCCCTTCCTTAGTGTGGTGTATAGGGGATGGACGAGAAGGGGGTGGGGGCGGAGGGGGGACATGTTTCGGGTTTTTTTTTTGAATGTTGTTTTTGTTACTTTTCATATTTTATTTCTTCTTTTGTCTTTCACCGAGACCTCGCTCCATGCTTTACCTTGGTAATGTGAATAGTAGCGGCACTTGTGTCTTATCTATATTGTACTCAGGAGTCGAGATTTGATTTTCTTTTATGTTGTATGTGAGAAATTAATAAAGAGAGTTAAACCATAAAAGGCCAACCATCAATGTCACAATTTTTTCCCTGAGAGACCCCCAAAGTTCTTCTCCATCCTTGCCAGGTCCCATGGCGCCCCTAGGGTCTGGGTCTTTCGGATTTTCCTTCGACGTCTTGGGCACTATTTTTCTCTGCGCCTTACACTGTCTCTTTGGGGCTGGCGGACCGCTCCAATCCATACATCGACTAAGACAACGTAGCCCTGCTCCGTATGACCTGCCCAGCTGCTTGGTTTTTCGCACTGGTACTGGGACTCTCATTTACGTTACAAATCTCTTCTACTTCCTCCCCCTGCCTCTGGCTCGGAGTAGTTACTGCTCCATGTCCAGCCACAATTCCAGCTACCAGTGCCAGTGCCAGTGCCGGGACCACTTCTATTGTCAGCGCTGATGATCCAGTCCTGCCCAGCAAGAGCCGTCTCTCTGCCTTATCAATTTCTTTCGTGATTGCTCCCACTGCCTTTATTAGAAGAGTCAATAGTGCCCTTGGATGTGTTCGGGGATAAGCCCATAGGGGGGTCCTTCCTTTTCCCCAGGACCTGCTTAGAAGATGGGCTTACCCAAGCGAGCCTCACCCACCACTGCTAGCACAACACAGGACACAGAGCAGTTGCAAGATCTTAATACCGCTACATAACACCGCTACATAACACTCTAAGCACTACTGAGCACAAACTCCGGCTCAGTCCGACCCGGGATATTCAATAATCGTCACTTACTTTAATGCAGCATGCAGTCTGCTGATGTATACTTAGTTGGCTGCTTACAGATGAAAAGGGTATAGCCCAGCCCGGCCACCTCCGGTCAGTGACTGGCAAGGACGGGCCCGCCCTTGGCTCGGGCTTTGCCCAGGTGCTGCCCACGTGCATCCTGTGCCGCGGTGGTGCTGTGGCGTTTAAAAGCGCGAGTCGCCCCTCCCTCCTGGGAGAACCAAGGATTCTGGCGCAGGGTGTTCTGGAGGCAGTAGTCCTCTACGGGACCCACCAGGCAGCAGCAGCAGTTGCGGTAATTAGTTTAGAGCGTCCCAAACCGCGGTGGTGCTGTGGCACTTAAGAGCGCGAATCGGCCCTCCCTCCTGGGAGGACCAAGGATTCTGATGCAGGGTGTTCTGGAGGCAGTAGTCCTTTACAGGACCCACCGGGCAGCAGCAGCAGTTGCGGTAATTAGTTTAGAGCATCTCGCATCGCGGTGGTGCTGTGGCACTTAAGAGCGCGAGTCGCCCCTCCCTCCTGGGAGGACCAAGGATTCTAACGCAGGGTGTTCTGGAGGCAGTA
Source organism: Triturus cristatus (assembly GCF_964204655.1). Classification (NCBI taxonomy): domain Eukaryota; kingdom Metazoa; phylum Chordata; class Amphibia; order Caudata; family Salamandridae; genus Triturus; species Triturus cristatus. The sequence goes on along the minus strand of NC_140583.1, from coordinate 622,454,346 downwards.
GTCCGCTACGGGACCCACCGGGCAGCAGCAGCAGTTGCGGTAATTAGTTTAGCGCATCCTGCGCCGCGGTGGTGCTGTTGCTCTTAAGAGCACGAGTCGCCCCTCCCTTCTGGGAGGACCAAGAATTCTGGCGCAGGGTGTTCTGGAGGCAGTAGTCCTCTATGGGACCCACCGAGCAGCAGCAGCAGTTGCGGTAATTAGTTTAGCGCATCCCTCGCCGCGGTGGTGCTGTGGCTCTTAAGAGCGTGAGTCGCCCCTCCCTCCTGGGAGGACCAAGGATTCTGACGCAAGGTGTTCTGGAGGCAGTAGTCCTCTACGGGACCCACCGTGCAGCAGCAGCAGTTGAGGTAATTAGTTTAGCGTGCATTTAGTAGTAGTAAAGCTACGATTCCTAACTTTACTACTACTAAATGCCTTTTGTGTATACCGAAAGTCGTAAAGTTAGGATTTTGTCTCAGATTACTTTGGTGAATCGAGCCCACAGTTGCTAAGTTTTATAGGTGTACAATAGGTAGTGTAAGTTGTGTTCTTTGAGATTGGCCATTATGTGCTCTGTTCCTTGTGTTCCATTGTGCCCTTGTACTGTTTTCGTGGGTGGGTGAGGCAAAAAATGTGTGTATGATGATGTAGGTAGGTTGCCCAATCAAGAGCGAGGGCTTGCCTGTTCAGCCTTCTTGGAACTCAGATAATTTCCCCGTAGGTTAATTTACTCCCTTTTATGCAGGATGGGAACAAGACTGCACATATGTCCACTATACTAAACTGTTTTACTTGGAATGTGAGGGTTTTTTAGCACTCCATTGACACAGCAAAGAGTATACGCTTACCTGTGCCGTAGAAAGATGCTGGTCACATGTTTACAGGAGATGCACTTAGAGCTTACCAACCTACATAGAAAATGGTGGGGGTAATTATATAGTACTATATGCTCGGCGTTTGCAAGAGGTTCGCTAGTATGGATATCATCTGGTGTGCCCCTTTTTGTGGGTTCAGGTGGATGGTATGTTATTGCATTGGGCTGATGGAGGAAGGGCCATTGACAAAAATGAGCCTTTATTCACCCAAATTAATCCGGTACAATATCTAGAAGTCCTTGTCTAATATACTCTCAGACTCCAAGATACATGCTGTATAAGGGGGGCATTTTAATACTGTAATAGGATAGATGGAAAAATGGAAGGATAGATCACTTCCACCATTGAGAGGCTCCCCTAGAAGATCTCATGCCACTCGTTTTCAATAATGGGTGAGGCAGGCGGGACGATTTGAGTCATGGAGATGCATTCGGACACGACTGAGTACTCTTTACTCACCGCTGCACGACATCCACACTAGGCTTGATATGTTCTTGTCCGGGCTTGGAAATGTGTAGGGTCTGCGCCAATAAGAGTTTTTGAGACTCACCATCTAGGATGGGTGCCAATTAGTGATGACATTAAGCCTGATTGGGATAAGACCCACAATCCCCACATGGGGACGGAATACTGACTGATTTTGGGACTCCGTTTTCACCCAGATATAGGGTCACATATTACACACGACTTTCCAGGAAATGGGTTGGTTAATAATATCTCTACAGAGTGGGACGCATTGAAAGCAGTCATTAGAGGGTTGTGCCTTAAGACCGCATATGGAGTGAAAAAGACTATTGCATGACAGATTCTTAGTAAAGGAAAATAAATGAAGATGTTGGAGAATGCCACAGACTTAGCAGGGTCCACTATAAGGAGTATAGAACACATCAACATGCTGAGGGGTACAGAGCAGTCAGGATGTTGGCATGGCTGTTAAGAGATGCATCAAACGAATTGCCAATTTGTGCCATAAAAATGGCCGTGGGACACAGAGTGCACACCCAATCAGCCATCAATCAGGTTTGTAGGCTCCAAAATGGTGGACGCAGAGGTTACAAAGGCCAAAATGCTGGATGCATTGCATCAGTTTAGACTGGGTAAAACACCCATACCAAATGGCTTCCATCTGGAATTTTTTTAATGCATGATCGTCACGGTGGGGCAACATATTTTTGATGAGGTTAGACAAAACGGGAGTCATCCCAAAGACTTGAGGACTGCCACAGTATTCATAAAGAGGGTGAACAGGCAGTACACTGTGCCTCCTACAGCCCGATTATTCTGCTCATCATACAGGTGATGGTATTGGCCAGACTGTTGGCCACTGGATTGATAAAAGTAATAGACAAGCTAGTCACGCTGGACCAATCCAGTTTCATGCTGCAGTGTTCCGCCTGACACAACCACCGATGGTTCTATGGATGCCTGGCATAAAGTCACACCTTGCAGGAACCCGGAATCTTGTTGGCTCTGAACAGCAAGAAGGCCTTTGACTCGGTGGACTGGGAATGGGTTTGGGCCCAGCTTTACCTCATGGGTCCACTTGCAATACACAGAGCCAGTGGCAACAGCCAGTGTTAACAAGACAATGTCAGGGGAATTCTGACTCGGGAGAGTGATGAGGCAGGGATGCCCACTCTGATCCCTGCTGTTCGCACTAGCTTTTGAACCATCGCCATGCTCGGTGAGAGTGAATGCCCAAATTAGAGATCTGAGAAGGGACCCCAACTGGGAAGATATCATCTCCACAGATGACATTTTACTATTCTTGACAGATTCCCGCTCATCCATACCTAGGGTGCTAGAGATGCTGGATATGTTTGGGAGATATTTCGCGGGTCAGAATCAACTGACATATATTGATGGCATTCCTCCTGGGAAGTTGGTGTCCAGGGGAGCGCTGGACATACCCTCTTTGACTGACCACCAACGGCTTTAAATACCTGATGGTGTACCTCACCATAGACCCAGAGGACTTCCACAGGCGCAATCTTGGTCGCTTACTTGAAGACTATAAATGGGATATTGGGTACTGGAGAAGGCTTCTGTTGTCCCTGATGAAGTAGGGAGGCCCTGTACAAGATGACGGTGTTACCCAAATATTTATATATACTTCAGAACTCCCCATACCACGTTTCAGATGAGTTTTTCAAGGCAGTGGACACGGTCACATGGCACTCCTGTGGGATGGGGACCCCCTCACATAGTCTTACAAACAATGACCAGAAAACAATATGAAGGGGGGCTGGTCCTCCATGATCTCCGCCTCTACTACAGGGCAACACAGCTCCTTGTGGTGAAAGACTGGGTCTTTTCACCAGTACAAGAGCCCTCTTTGAAGGCTGACAGTAGGGAGATGGAGCCGGAAGTATACATACACAAACTATAAGGCAGACCCTGGGTCGTCCAACCCCCAACGCTGACCACTGTAGTGGTACATCTTTGGAAAGCAGTGACAAGGCAATTGGAGTGGGAGGGGTGGTAGACACTAGAGACCCTCTTTTGGGAATCCGATATCCTGGCAGAACTACAAACCCTGTAAGGTAAGAGACAATGCGACCTAATAGGGTTAACTAAATTGGGAGATATGTGGGGTGCGCAGGACCACAGCTCCTTTGAGGAGCTGCAAGCAGAATACAACTGGCAGACAGTCAATAATTTTAATGTGCGCACTGGTGTACTATAGGAAAGGTTACAAGACATGGCAGAAGATGAAGAAACCCCACTTGAATATCGGGTACGTTCGGCCCCCCCTTAACAGATATGTCATCTCGCTGATTTACAAAGTACTGCAGAATCACAGCCAGCTCCTACTCGACAAACTACAATGCAAATGGGAATGTGACCTGGAATACTGGAGGACGAGGACTAGGGGGAAGCCTGCCGACACCAGAGAGAGGTTGCCATTAAGGCTAGCTTTAGACAGGTACAACTCAAAATACTACACCGCACATATTTATCATGAACCAGAGTGTTCCACATGGAAAGGACTGAGGGGCATCTTCTCGAGTTATCGGCACTTTAGCGCAGCCAAAGTCGCGATAAAATTACCGCCAATTCACAAGCTGGTGCAAACAGCCGATACCCCTAGTTTTCTGGCGATAGTATCCTCAAAAAGCATTGCCACGGATGACCCCGGCAACTATCGCTAATGAGATGCAGAGTAGGCGTTCCTGAGCAAAGATCAGCGACAACACCACTTCGCAACATTCACTACGACCAGTCTGATCTGCGATAAGAACACAAAATCGTCGACTAGGCGCGTTAGCAGCAGGAAACTAACACCTGCTCTGACCTGGTGCAAAGTCGGACGACAACCGGCAGCAGCCAAGGAAGCACAGCCCATAGCCAAACATGAAGAACAACAGATGCCCCACAGCAACTGAACATGCAGCCCGGAGCCCCAATAGGGCAACAACACCCACCGCTACCCCGCCCCGGACCCTTCCGACAAAGTGAATGCATAACAACTCCACGAAACAATGGCCCAAACAAATCGCTTGAAGTCGCACAACCACAACAACTAACATACAGGTGTGGCCACAAAAATGGAAACACACATCCACATCATATAACCAAAAAAAAAACACGTATTACAGATGACACAAAATAATCATGAAGAGGCATGGCAGGTCTTCTCCGGTAATTCCGTAAGTCACAGCCTGCAAGACAGAAAGACAGAAAAGAAGGTGTGACATGCGCCCATCAAAGGACAGAGAGGGAGAACGACAGAGAGAGAGAGAGAAAGAGAGAGAGAGAGAGAGAGAAAGAGAGAGAGAGGAGAGGGAGAGAGGGAGAGAGAAAGAGAGAGGTAGAGAGGGAGAAAGGGAGGAAGAGTGGGAGAGAGGAAGAGAGGGAGGGAGAGGGAGAACGGGAGAGAGAAGGAGAGAGAAAGAGAGAGGAAGAGAGAGAGGGAGAGAGGGAAAGAGAAAGAGAGAGGGAGAGAGAGGGAGAGAGAAAGGGAGAGAGAAAGGGAGAGAAATACAGAGGGAAAGCGAGGGAGAGAAGGAGAGAGAGAGAGGAAGAGAGAGGGAGAGAGGGAGTGAGAGTGAGGACACTGCGGACCCAGGCCCCACTACTTACCTGCAGCCACCGGTGTGTCTCCAACCACGTGCCGGTACACACTGCAGTCCCCCAGGTCACTCATCTGAAACAGTTGCCAGAGACATGAATGGCAGAGTCCATACAGTAGCACACGCCATCATCGTTTGCCTGCCCCTGTGCACACAGGCTGCTGCACCCCAGCCCCTCCTGCTGCCTAGCGGAGACTGCCCGCCCCTGCGCGACTAGGCCTCACTGCTCACCTTCCGCCACTGGCGTGTCTCCAAGAGGGCCCAACACGGGCCAGGGGGAGCTACAAGCCCGGGGCCCGCGCCCTTGGCACCCTCCACATCATGCAGCCCTGCACCGCGGGCCACCAGGTCACGCACCTGATTCTGGGTCTTGATTTCGCAATGGCAGAGAACATATCAGTTCATCCGGCCTCATCGCAGGCTGCACACCTGCTCAGCCCAATAGGTGCCACTAACTCTGTGAACCGCGAGGCAACGCCATGTGGTGGTAGGCCCGCACTGCCCGCTGGCTTAGGCCTACACTGCGGTCCAGCAGGGCTCACACCAATGCCACCATTCCGGATCACCCGGATGGTGCATCATCGCAGGCTGCACACCCGCTCAGCACTGAAGGTGCCCCTATCTCAGTGCACCGAAAGACACCGTCCCGTGGCAGTGTGCCTGTGCCTGCCGCAGTCCATCCGGTGCCACCAAGTCTGTGCACCGCTAGCCATGGACCCTTTATGATTGAGTACCCTGGTGCGGACGCCATCATGTCACCACCGGCACTGGGCATTGTGACTTGGCAGGGCCCTAGGCCCTCATGCAAAACGGATACCCACACAGAGACACCCATTTGGAGAGTGGAAATGGCGTTCAACACATGCGCCAGGCCCTTTTTATTGGCAGGGTCACATCTCCTAAACGCCGGTGCCGAATGGGTGTGGTGTGGGTGTGAACCAGTCGTGAGGGAGTGGCTGTGGCATGCGGACAACTAGACCTGTGAGCACCAGATCCCTACAGGGAAGACCTGGGACATGTAGCGTTGTCGTCCCCCCCTGTGAGCGTGACAGGAGTGGGTTGGCCTGGCGTAAGCCAATCCAGAGTAAGGGTGTGAACAATGACCCCGGGGCTGTCGGCATGCTTCCGTTCTGGCCTGGACAAGGAAGTAACAGATTCGTGTTTTCCCGTTCTAGTGTCGGCGCCACCCGGCACGCAATCAGCAATGTGTCACCCTGTGACCCAAGTTCCACAACATAAGCAACATTGACATAAGGTGAAATCATTGACCCTACATGCATCCATACCTCCACACTTGCAAGATCATAGACATGACACTGCATTGTGTAAATGAATGTTTAATGCACATTCAATGTAGTGCTGTAGCTGGAGCAGTACAGGGCCATGCAAACCTCACGTTTCAGTGCTGGACCACGGAGGGCCAGCCAGAGTCCTTCAGGGAATTACATGTACATCAGCAGTGGAGGAGTTCAGTCCGCAAATCAGTCTTGACCCTGTGCCTCATGGGAACAGTCCAGCCCGAACTGCCAAGCCAGGTCCTCCCTGGACCGGAAAAGAGCATCCTAGGACCGGTTTCGGGGTTTCACCCCTCTTCAGCCAGGAAAGCTTGATTCCAGTGGCACAGTGAGCCCAGGACCCACGTCTGGGCATACCTGGTGCACTTGGGGCGAGAAAGCAAAAGACACACAATTGATGGACGGAATGCAGAACTAGTCAAAACATTCACCCCCAGTCAAGAGATCTGGGTTAAATCCATAATTCTTTTGCTCACCATGCCACCCCAGTTTAGACCTGGCCATATGCAAATCAGTCTTGACCCTGTGCCTCATGGGAACAGTCCAGCCCGAACTGTCAAGCCAGGTCCTCCCTGGACTGGAAACGAGCATCCTAGGACCGGTTTCGGGGCTTCACCCCTCTTCAGCCAGGATAGCTTTATTCCAGTGGCACAGTGAGCCCAGGACCCACGTCTGGGCATACCTGGTGCACTTAGGGCGAGAAAGCAAAAGACACACAATTGATGGACGGAATGCAGAACTAATCAAAACATTCACCCCCAGTCAAGAGATCTGGGTTAAATCCATCATTCTTTTGCTCACCATGCCACCCCAGTTTAGACCTGGCCATATGGAAATCAGTCTTGACCAATGTTCCCTCTAATTTCTTTCTTCTGTGTGTGGCAGTGGAGGGTCTCTGTGCGCTGCAACCATGGCTATGTGCGCCAGGAACCATACCGCGCGTGTGCGCGGCGCCAAATGTCACTCCGAACGTTTACTTTAAAAAGTGAAAAGATGGTGCATTTTCACACATACAGTGCCACAATAAGTGTCTTAAGGGCAGTTTCCAAATTGGATAAACACGCCATGACATGAATTGGTTACACAGGCAAGTACACTTCAAGTTCAGAAAAGCACAAGACTTAAACGGTGGTACCATCATAAGATTTTAATAAATATTCTTAACTTGAGCACTGTTAATTGGGTGGGGAAATGTTTAGAGCCTATACAATATCACATATAAACAATAAGGGAGACATGTCAAGTGGCACCACTAGAGGGGTGACAGGGTTGCTTCTCACGGTGATCTTTGGCATTTTTCCAGTGGTGATAAACTCGATCTAGGTCAACTTTCCCTTTCAGGAGGTAGGCCTTTGTCCTCATCAGCATATCCAAATGCTTCTGCTCTAGTCGATTCCTCAATTTACTCTTGATAGTATTCATGAGGCTGAATCCTCGTTCACAATCTGCACTATATGCTTGAAACGTTGCGCAGACATCAACAAGCTGAGACACCACACTATACTGAGCAGCATTGCGTACAGTGAAATTCACCATGTCTTGAAAGGTGGTAAATAACCCACCCTTTACACGTTCTGCCACCACATATTTATAGTCTCTGTATTGTCGAACAACATCTTCTGGTGTTTCGCAATCACCCAGGACCAAGACATTTTTATACTTTTCTACAAGTCTTTGTATATTCTCAGTCCCAAAATCAAAATGTGATTGTGCTGCCATTGCCTGGATTTCAAAACTTGCCCATTCTTTCAGCTCATCTTCAGGGAACCTTTTTTGCATGTGCTCACAAAGAAGGGAAACAAAAGACAAAATAGGCCCACTGTCAAACTCTTGCCTTTCCTTGTACAACACCATCAGATCTCTTACATTGCTGCTCCAAAAGACAGTGTCCCCCAAATACTGTTGCTTAACTTGGCCAATCTTTGCTCTTGCATACTATACAGCTTCAACAGTAGTCAGAGAACGTTTTTGGAATAGTTTGCACAAAGTTGCAAATTCACCCAGAATGTCATTAAGTACTGCAAGTGAAATATGGTAGTTGGAGTTTGATAGCTTTTCATAACAATATTTAGCAACTGGATCATTCTCCTCAACTTTCTCATGCTCAAAGTACTTAAGAACAGCCTCGTAATTACGAATTAGTGCACCAACAGCAAAATGCCTTGAAAGCCACCGGACTTCATTCAGTGGTCGAAAAGAGACCACTTCACATTCAGTGACCGATGCAATTTCATCCAGCTTGGACTTCCTTGCAGGAGATCTGGAGAACACAGTGTAGACAGTCCTCAATAATGTCTCCATCTCTTTAACCATTGGAACCCTTTTCCAGGCATCATCAACTCCCAAATCTTCTCGATGGGCGACACAATGCTGCTCAACTAGATGAGGTATGGATTGTTTAAGGCGAGTAGCAACATCATTATTCTTACCCAGCATCATGGACGCACCATCAGATGTGAACATGACCATTTTCATAAGGTCCAGTTCATTGGCAGTGTAGAATTCTTTCACAGCAGTACTGATAGCCTCAGCATTACAACTAGTCAGCTTCACTTTGCCCCCAAACTGTGTTTTGTGCTCTGTTGATGTTACTGGTCGGAACTTGAAGTACAGGATGAGCATTTTTGAAACAGAAATATCAGTGCTCTCATCAATTATCAATGTGTGATACAAAGCATGCCGAAGTTCTGCCATAGCTTCACAGTGTATCACGCTATTGATGGCCTCAAGGAACTCAAAGGCATAGTTCTTGCTCCTCCAGCTGTCTGGTATCTTGACATACAAAGCTAGGTGGTCATGGATGTCTTGTACAGATAACATTGAAGTATTCATCTTGACTGCCAGCAACACGTTGTTGATGAGAATCTTTATCTCTTCAGGCACAGATCTTTGGCGTTCAACTACTTCCATTCTATTTGCTTTGTCAGTGGCAGTTTCTGTCAGCATTGCCCGCACTCCATAACCAAACCTGGCAGCTGCACTTCTGTTTCTCAATATCACCATGGCAGACTCGTGTACTTTGCTAAGTATATGACGTTTCATGTAATCCAGTTTCCAGCCATCACTCCATTTCTTCCCTGTGGAAAAGTCCCCAACAATCTTGGCTTCGGCACATGCTTTGCAAATCAAGCCAACGTCTGGACTGTATTGAAAAAGTTCCCCGAGTTGCACGCGAACCTTGCTTCGTGATTTCTGCGTCTCAGCCTCCACAATTTCTTTCATCCACTCTTCCTTGAATACAAGGCAACATTTCTTCCTTTGTGGTGAAGCACTGCACTCTCCCAAAGTGACAGCTTTGCCCTTGAACATTTCCGTGCCCGCCGGCTTGAACCTGCTGTGCCACAAAGCCTGCAAGATAAGGGAACATGGCTTACATTGACGCCTAGCTCATGAATGCAATCCGTTATACTACAATGTTCAAGATGCACCACAGTTTAACTCTCCCAAACAATTACCTCTTCTGCTTGAACTCGCGTACGCCTGTTTACATGTATGGGGTTCTGGCTGTGAAACCTGCAACAGAAGAAAACATGGGTGTGTATATTATACTACAATGTTCAAGATGCACCGCAGTTTAACTCTACCAAACAATTACCTCTTCTGCTTGAACTCGCGTACGCCTGTTTAAATGTATGGGGTTCTGGCTGAAAAACCTGCAACAGAAGAAAACATGGGTAAGTATATTTTACTACAATGATCAAGATGCACCACAGTTTAACTCTACCAAACAATTACCTCTTCTGCTTGTACTCACGTACGCCCGTTTAAATGTATGGGGTTCTGGCTGCGAAACCTGTAACAGAAGAAAACATGGGTAAGTATATTATACTACAATGTTCAAGACGCACCACAGTCCAACTCTACCAAACAATTACCTCTTCTGCTTGTACTCACGTAAGCCAGTTTAAATATGTGGGGTTCTGGCAGCGAAACCTGCAACAGAAGATGCACTACTTTAACTCTAGCAAACAATTACCTGTTTGTTCTGCCTGTACTCCCGTCTGCCTGTGCAATTGTATTCGAAGTACGGTCTCACAAACCTGCAAAAGAAAAGGGGTGCAGATTGTGATTCTATTTACCCAGCAACCCCCAACCCAACGAGGAACGTAAACAGAATTACCATGTCTTTGTGGGTACTCGCACCTGACCACTCATATCCAAATACCTTACAGACTGGAAACCTGCAATTGAAGACAAGATAGTCAGCAAACGCTTGAAGAATCACAAACTATGAATGGGCCCGGTCTAGAGACCCCAATAGGAAAAATGACCAAATAATTAGCTGGGATTCCAGTCTAGGACAAACAGGCGTGTGCCAATGTGTTTCATTATTAGCAAGATGTAAATTTCAAACATTAAAAGAGTAATTCGAAAAAAATAAACACACATGGGCACACAAAAACAAATACTCTAATTACTAATGATTTTAGTATTTTATATTGGAAGAGTTTGCAAAAAACGGGAACATGTAATGGGAAGGTTGGTGCTGCATCTCGGTGATTAACTTTTAAATAGTTAGTTTTATTTCACAGTACAAGGCTCCTGCCAGGGCCAGAGTGGAAACCCAAAGCAGCCCAGGCAAGTGGTTTCAGACCAGTCCCCATACAGTGCACACTAAGTGCAGTGAGTGGCCTCTCCCCCTAAGAAAATTAGGAATCAATGGTGCATTCTACAACACATTTATCATTATATATTGAATTGTACTAGCTTTTAAGGAATAGTAAATGACAATCTTACAATGCACCAGCATACAACAATCTTTGTTGGGATTCCTCAATGATTCCCTTAATATCGCCCTTCAACGGTGCCTCTCATTCCTCTGTCACATGTATTTCATTTGTTTTATAGCATCTCCCATACCAGTGGTTCCCAAACTTTTCACTCCTGAGGACCCCCATTGAGTCACTACTGGCAGCCGGGGACCCCCAGGCAATTTGTATGATTTAAATGTCAAACATTAAAACTAATTCGAAGAAGAAAAAAAAACACACACCTGTGTACATCAAACAAAGACTAGGCTTAAATCACAAAAGATTTGAGTATCTTTATATGGGAACCACTGTCTCATACCATTGTAGGATGTCAGAGCACTTTACATCACACACACATAGAGACAATGAATCATGTGTGTAAATCAGTGTAGAGAAAATGTTACATACAAAGGGGACTACAAGGTGTAGGAGTCACATGTCATTCATACTGGTAGGCATTTTTAAAGAGTGCTTGTCTGGAAAAGCACAAATTCAGGATTCGGAACATAACACAGTGGTTAGCATTGACTTTAACAATAAAAATGTATTCCCACCCAAATAAACCCCTTTAGCAGCATCAGGATAATGAAAGGCAGGGAAAAACATAAGTTACTAATTTGTACCATGCAATGTGTAAGCAGATCTTTGATGACAGTTTCTAGGTCATTGTGCTAGATTATGATTGTCTCTTATGAGCTGCAGAGTAACAAAAGAATCTATGTGACAAAAGCAGTAACCAACTGACCTATGCACATAAAATACTGTTTTTGTAAAATACATGGTATGCGTTCTTTGCAGCAGGCATATTAACCCTCTGTGCTACATTAGATAAGTGAAACCTGCCCTATACCTCCCCATTTGTCCGTCTACCCCTCCGCCCCACTTACTTTCTGTTACTATCCCACTGTTTTTTTTTGCATCTTTTAGAACTCGACCCGAAGGTATTGGAGCGCTTTAAATGAGCACCGTCTTTACATTACATATTCAGGCACAGGGAGATTAAGTGTTTTGCCCACAATGCTTGAGACACCATATCCATGCACAAGCCCTGAATAGTAACATCGTTACTCATGCATGCAAACCCACTCTAACACTCGGCAGAAGAAAAACACCAGCAGGGCCAGTATCTTTTCAGATTCTTTCCAGATCTGCACTGATGAGGAAACGTTAACACGTCTGGAAAGAAAAGTCTTTAAGTATGTGAGGCCTGGCTTAACGAGGCAATCCGCTGGCTTGTTTAGAACTGGACACAGTTGCACACCAACAATAGATATTTATGTGCACTTTAAAATACTACCGCCTAATTTCCTTTTAAGCCCTTCCATGTCTGGCAGCTATGAGGCACAGGATCACACAGTGTGTTAAAGAGGGCTGCCCAGAATTAGAGTCTTGGACTCATGGTTCCACAACAGACGACTTAACAATAACTACCGGCCCCATATCCTCTCAGGGACATTGTGGGGATGTGGCTCGGCCACAGTGCCCCGTTAGAGTAGAGGACTTGCATGCAGCAGCCTCCAGTCTTCACTCGGTTAACCGACCCCCTGAGGCAGCTCCTGGCGCTGAGGCTGCAAGGCGCAGAGCACAGGCAATGGTGCAACAATATTGTTAATGAAAGCAGACAATGGACGCCTCTCGTTTGACGGGGCTCTTGACAGCCGATGGCCACCTCTATTGACCACTGCAACCCCTTCCATTTGCAGGTCAGCCAGTGGAAGAGGTGGTCATCCCAGGGGGCGAAAATCCAGACAAATCCTTTTAACACGGTTCTTTTCAATAAATTAACTTCATGACCCTGCGCTCCTGCGAGCACCCTTTCTTTTCCTCTGAACCTATACTTCTGTCATTCAGTGCTAACCTGTCACTTTAAGAGGCACTCTTGCCCTGATGAATGAGGCGCAGCGAGAGAGGCACCGGAACCAATCAAAAGCACAGATTCTGCATATTTATAACAGCGGACAGTGGTCGCCTCCATCTCTCCATAACTCCATCTGTACTGAGGCCACTGAAATTACCGGCGCGGCCTCCTTCTTCCGCCCGCTTACTTCCGGCCTTGATTTTCACATCTTTTTTCACAACACACCTCCGCTGCTATTTTCCTTTCATCATTTGGTCATCTGCTGCCACTTTACAGTCTAACATATCTCTCTTTTTTCTACTTTCACACCTGGCCGCTGTTTCAGTTTCACCCACCCCTTTCAAGGGCCTTAAACTTCCAACCATGCAGACAGCTACATTTCTATTGTTCACTTTCCGGTCCTTCTGCCTTCTCGGACTCCTTGCTCGACACGGTCGCTTTATTGGAGGTCATAAATTGTTCCATCTGGGTTTTACATACATATCCCTAATGACAGAATAGCTTCGTTCGCGGATACTTAATTCAAAGAGAGCAATCATCAACATGAGTTTCTGCCTTTTTTTCAAAGCAATTTCTGTTATAACTAAGCATTTAAATGTTTTTTTTTTCTGCTGCAAAAATCACACCTTATAGATGTCCCATTAACAGTATATAGCATTACCCAGCAGCCACAACATAAATAACCACTCCCCCTCACAAATCGTTATTTCAGGCTATTTTTGCGCCTTTAAAAAGGGCCCATTTGTTACAGATTTTGGACCAGTAACCATGGCCCATCAGATACAGATTTCTTTGCCCTCGATTATGGCCTTTTGTTTAAGTATTGATGGTAATCAGAGCCCCTTCACAGGCTGTGATTACCATCAATACGTAAACAAAAGGCCACAATCAGCCCTGCGCTCTGCAGCCACACGCCCCAGAGCCCCCCCAAGCTGCCACAAGCCGCCCCCAAGCCCCCCCAAGCTGCCCCCAAGCCCCCCCAAGCCGCCACATGCCCTCACAATCCCTCACAAGCCCCCAATCCCTCACAAGCACCCAAGCCCCCACAAGCCCCCTTACCTGCACTCTGCACGACTCCTCTCCGGAACCGCTTCAAAAGTGCCTGCTTTTCACGCCGCCCGCTTCTTTAAAGCGGCGGCGCCTCTCTCTTGCGGGACGTCCTGGCTGCGTTGTGTGCGCTCCACAGACGGTAGTGCGCGCTGACGTCAGGGGAGGTGCACGTGCGCACGTGCGCGCGCCTTAAAGGGAACGGTGGTCTTGACCCTGTGCCTCATGGGAACAGTCCAGTCCGGACTGCCACTATGACTGGCCAGTCATTCTTGCCTCTGAGTCAGGACCCTGGTGATGTCAGCCATGGTCTGTTGGAGAGCATGGAGCGGACTGTCGGTGTCATTTAGGGACTGTGAGGGGTCCCTGATGGGACTTATACACCCACGTATTACGTCTAGTTTGTCTGCCATGTGGTCGAACCCCACCTGCACCTGTTCGGCCAGCTTCTCCTGGCACTCCAACACACGGAGTTGGAAGGCCATGTGTTCGTCGTGGGGGTCCTGTGAGGCAGCCGTGGTGGTGGGTGCTTCCTGCTCAGTGTACTGTGCAGGGGTTGGGTTCTCCTCGTAGCAGCTGGGCTGCCCTGCTCCTGGAAGTGGGCTGCGCAGGCTGTCCACTAGCTGTTGGAGGGCATCGGAGTCGAAGGTCTGGTTGTCCTCTTCATCATCAGAGAATATAGGTTGGGACTGCTCTGCAGGAGGAGTTGAATTTCCCTCTGCAATGTGAAGGGGAGATGCAGTTTAACATTGTGTTGACATGTATGTTGACACATTGTATATGTTTACATGCAGACTGAATGACAGTGTACATTGTTACTCTTTGTGGGGAGCTGCCTATGTGATGTGGGACAGTGGACATTTCGGCCACTTCACGGATGTGTGTTTGTACTTGTACATTGTCAACTCACATTTCCCTGCAATGCCATATGTGATTAGCCAGTTACTGCACACAAGCGGGACCAGTTGTGTCCCCTGTTCTGTTGTGGAAGTGTTGCGGATTGTGCCACATCGTTGTCAATGTTGATGTGCTCTGCCTGTGATGTGTGTGCCGCTTTTTGGGGGGAGTAGCCCCTGCAGCTCTAATTTGGCTGCCCCTGATCCCTTACATGATGTGTGCCCTTGACTTCTGTGATTCTACAGTGCTGGGATGTTGCATTCTTGGGTGCATTGTTATCTTGGTGGGAGTTTAGGGTCTGGGGCATGGTTTGTCTGAAGATGTGTTATGCTCACTTGTGCATGTGTTTCATTGTGCCCATCTTCCCCCTTTCCCCCAGTACCTGGTCGTTACTCACCCTGTTGCTGTTGTGTCTGGTCCTGTTGAGCAGTGTCCAGTCCCCCAACTCCTGCCACCATCTCCCCACTGATTACTGTGGACACCATTTCCTCCTTCTCGTCCAGCTTCTCCTGTGGCGCTGGACTCCCACCTCCAGTCTGCATTGCTGCCTTCCGGTTGTTTGCAAGCTTCTGCTTGGTTTTGCGCTTGACATCATTCCAGTACCTCTTGACCTCATCCATTGTCCTCTTCAGCATTCCGACTGCATTCACCTTGTCCACAATGGTCTGCCATATTCCATTTTAAGTTGCCAGTGACACAGTGGAGGTGACAAACAGTAGTTGATGGTGTTCTATCACCTTCGTTATCAGGATTCTGTTTTCCTGCGGACTGAACCTTTTCTTCCTACTCTTCTTGTCCTTGCCCTTCCCTGACCCGAAGTCCCAGGCTGGTCCTCTGGGGTGCCTGTGGGGTTCTGGTTTTCCTCTGCACTTGCTCCGGCTGACTCCATTGTGCTCCGCTGTTGTTTGGCTTTTGTATGTGTTTTTTTTCACCTTTTGTAGTGCATTTTCCCACATGTCGCGTGGGGATTGCAGGCCTGTGGCTGGTTTTTTGCAGATTTTTCTATCACGATTGGCGTCATCGCCGCTTTTTTCGCATTAGTGTTTTGCATTTTTGCGGTGTCGCAGTGATTTTAACGCGTTGGTTTGACGCATTGTCATGGGACTATCGCATGGTGCCGCCAGCTTGTGATTACTATGCCTGGGTGGTAAATTCTGTTCCGCTCGCGGAATTTGCAGAATTTGGGTAATTTCGCGTTCCGCGAAGAACGCAGAATTGCCCAAAATTCTGCGTTCCGCGGCTTTGCGGAATTTTTTGCTTGTTCGCGTTCTCAAAATGCGTGTTCGTGAGATATTTCCCCCGAGCACGCAAACAGAGTTCGCGAACTGGAAAAAAGCATCGCGAACAAGCAATTCCGCGTGTTTGCGGAATTTCTGAATGCTCGCGGAGATTTTTTACCGTTTCGCGGAGCTTTGTGTAGCGTGACTACGCAAGTTCCGCCCACCCTAGTGATTACCACGTGGACACAGAGTAATTTTCCCGCGATGGACTGCAATGTGAAGAGTTGCGTTAAGCTACTTTTGCGTTAGTTAGCACACGTTCTTGAAAATATCCTCCTGAGAGTGATAGATGTTTAAGGGGCTATGGGCAATAAGGGACACTCGAACATATGCTGTGGGAGTGTCTCAAAGTAAGGTCCTACTGGGAAAAAGTGATCCGGTGCATTTCTGAGGTCTTAGAAGAAAAACTTGAGATGAGAGCTGAGACTGCCCTTCTGGGCATTTGGGGGAACAAGGGGGGTCTAAGTAATACCAGACTATTTTGTAATGTTGAACTCGCAGTGGCCAGATAAGATATTGCTGGATGGTGAGGTAGCAGAGAGCCTCCAACAATGGAGCCTGATGGAGAGCCCCAGACAAAGCTAGATGTCATGATTCCCTGGACGCCAGTCACATTCAACTGCCCGGGTGATTGGGTATATTATGAGGGCGAGCAGCTGGTACAGGGTAACATTGGTAAAGTGGTTGCTGCAATTCACGCGTCACTGGCCTTTTGAAAGGGTCTCCTTCTCTCCCATGGAAAGAGTCGCAATCGTCAAAATGCTGTTATTGTCACGGCTCTTGTATATTTTTCCAGCACTTCTAATGTTATTGAAGCGTCTCTTCGTTAAAGATTTAGAGGGTCTCTTATCTGATTTGGTTTGGGCCAGCAAGCAAAAAATTTTAGCAGTGAGGAAAATGGCCAGCCATTATATTTAGGGGATGAGATTGCCATGTTTAGAGGAATACTACCTGGTAGCTCAATTGGTTTGGTTTGGTTAGCTAGGTAGGTGGGGAACCCAAAAAGACATGACACCGTAGAGATTACTGTAGGTTTGGGAGGAGTACCACTGTTAAATGTAATACTAGATGCCACGTTGGCTACAAAGAAATTACCTCTGCCCCTCAATGTGGTCAAATGTTGCTGGCTTAGTTACATGCATATGTCGGGGATAGGCATTTCAGACATACTGCCATGGACCCGGCCAAATTCTCATTGTTCATTAAACATGTTGGGCCCGATTCACAAAGGCAATCTGAGACAAAAGTCTAACTTTACGACTTTTGGTATTCACAGAGGTCATTTACGAATTGCATCTTTACGTCCGCAGTTGAGCCGGAATCTCCGCACCCGGGCTGTAATCTCCGCACCCGGGCAGTACTCTCAGGCTCTGGCCGAAAGAAGTGTAATCAATGGGCCGGAATACCATTTTTTACAAAAAGGAACATTAGGAACGTGTGATAAATGGCAGAGGAGGTAACGAAAATCAGTTTGGGCAGGAAAAAGGGTGTGGCCAGACACTACATCATCTCCCAGAAATGTTTGCTCCTTTGCATCATGTACATGCACATGCATGTACATGCAGTCAACGTTTTGCCTCCTCTACTATGTATCACACGTTCCTAATGTTCCTTTTCATAAAAAATTGTATTCCGGCTCATTGATTACACTTCATTCGGCTCGAGCCGGAAAGTATGACCCCAGCTAGAGAGTACAGCCCAGGTGTAGAGAGTAAAGCCTGGGTGCGGAGATTCCAGCCCGACTGCAGTAAAGCCCGGATGCGGAGATTCCAGCTCGACTGCAGACGTAAAGATAACTCTTGTAAATGACCTCTGTGAATACCAAAAGTCGTAAAGTTAGACTTTTATCTCAGATTGCCTTCGTGAATCGGCCCATTGATCAGAGAGTTTTGTCAGAGGCGGGGCAAACGGTTGGGGATTTATTTGATGTGTTTAGGGACCAATCCCAGATCAAGGCTAGGCAATTGATGAGTTCAGAAACGTTATAGATGGTACTGACTCTTGGCATGGCTACAACACGCTGTCTCTATTAGGTGCACAACATTGTGCTTAGTCTTTCAGGGTGGGAAATCGGGTTGTAGGTCTGTGGGGGAGGAATCGATTAGTGTGGAATTATAAGAGGACGAGGGCAAAAATCCTCGAATATGGTAAGCTGGTAAGCAGAAATAAGTGCTTTACATTTATGTAAATAATCTATATTCACCAGAATTGTATATCTCCTCACAGATTTTCCAATTCCATGATACATGCCCCAGATGTCAACACGCTGGAGCACATCCTTATCATATGATCTGGGAAATGCTACCTGTAAAGAAATACTGGGAGGATCTAGTGGCCGTTATTCATGAGGGCACTGGCCTCACAATTCCTTGTGACTCCCAGCACTGTCTGTTAGGTCAGTGTTAGGTCATTTTCATAGAACTAAGTCACAGAATATGTGTATGTTTTTACAGTCAATAAAGATTTAATACAAAAATATCGGCAATGGGGCTGCTGATGAACCAGGGGGCATGCCCTCTGCTCTTATTTGCCACCAAAAATAGCAGTAACGGATATGGTATAAAAAATGAAAGAACTAAGTCAGGACTGTATCCTAAATTAGATAAACTCTACGAGGCAGTACTGAAATGAGAAGCAAGAATTCAGAAAGCTGAGGGTACAATTACGAGTCATCCGACCAATTCAATACTCGTCCTTCAATCACTAAAGTTGCTTAGACATGGGATGCAAAAAAAAAACCAAGAAAATAAAAGCTACATAAGAAATTAAGCTTTCAACATGGCATCTTCGAGAACAAAAAGATATGAGAAATCCCATGGTTTAAAGATTACCACCGCCACCCTAATAAATTTAAAAAGGAAATAGGATATATAATAAAGAGTATCCAAAGAAAATAAGTCAAAACGAGAAAGGAAAAAAGGAAAGACTGGGGAAAATAGGAAACAAATATGAAGAACAATTGTAAATAATATTGAAATGTAGTCACAAACTAATTGCCATTGAAGGATCCGATTAAACGTCAGATTATTATTTTAAACTCTAACATACAGATCAATGCTGATCGGGAGGATTAGCCTTTAGATATTTGCGTCAAATTATAAGACAAGTGACACAAAGTGTAAAAGATAGAGCTCTTTAGAAAAATTGAGCCAAAGTTATTTACACACTTTGAATGTGAGATGGTGAGATGGTAAAAACAACTATTTCCTGTATGCAAAGGATCGAGGATATTATTAGGTAATCAAGCTGAGAAAGTTGGTTCATTATGAGATATTTTACAGAAAAATCACTCTACCAAGAGACTTATACCTATAACATGCGTGACATTTTACTACTGGCATATTTCAATATCAGATTCCGATTTACTCAATATCTTATGCGACTGTCCAAAAATAAAATGACCGAAACCCATCCAGTATAATACTATGTCAGTTTCTAATCTACATAATATTCACTCAATGTAAAAAATATATCTTTAGAAAGCACAGGAGGCAGTTTGAAACAAGGTGCGCCACAACGAATATGTCCTCTCAGTAGAAGGTGCGCTATTTACTTTGACAACTCATCATGATAAATTTCATTAGGAAAATCATAGATTACATTTATGGTAATTGATATTGTCCTCTGTGTCTAAGAGCAGGAGCAGGACACTTATCCTAAAAATATGTAATATAAGTAGTTACTTAAGCACAAGCATTGACAAAGACAACTAGTCTCTACTCTAAAAGGCAAGGCCATTGGCTTTGACAGTGCTTTTTACCAATTGCATACCAAAACATGTATCAAGAGGCTGTTGATTTTACAATGGGTTTTCCGTTAAAGAAGATGATCACGAATACGCATGTATGTGTTGTGACATGTGTCGTAACATGTGCGTACGCATGCGTCATAACACATGGCAGTCATTTTTAATTTACTGTTCTAACATGGCAACCGACCACATTAGAATAGTAAATTGACATTTTTAAAAAGTGAAAAACTAGTGTGCACTAAGCAAAATAGGAAGTAAGTGGCTCGGAAGCACTTTCACCCAAGATGCCTTTTCTAAAAAAAAATAAAAAATAAAAAAATGTAAAAGCAAAACATGTCTAACAGAACGGAATGGGGAGTGGGCTACGTTGGAGAGCATCAGGGACTAGGTACGTAAAATGCAGGGGAGGCATAGAAAAAACAGGGGAGAGAAGAAGGTTGGACATGCTATTTGTGGGCCGTATTATGGTAATTCCGCCTTTTCATTGTTTGCGCTGGGCGCACCTTTAAAAAGGTGCGCTGGATGCAAACAGAGAAAATGCTCCCTATTATCATGAATGCGCTGCCCTCAGAGTGGCTGCACATTCGTGCTGCTCTTGGAGCAGCGCATTCCTGTGAGAAACAGAGCAGCTGCTTTACAGCCACTCAGTGTTTTCACAGTGCAGGCGGCAAACGCCTACCCTTTTGTAAGGGATTAGAGATCCCAATGCAGGTGGGTGCAGTCAATGACTGCACTTGCCTGTAAAGTGATGTTTGGGGGGTTAATGGGACCCCCTTTCTCTCCTTCCAGAGGGCTGCCATCAGGGGGTGCACTGACAGTGCGCCACCTTTTAGATGTCGCACTCTCAGTGCGCCTCCTGATGGCTTCTTTGCCTCTGCACCCACGTCAGTAATACGGCAGGGGGGCACAGGCAAAGGGATCCCCTCATTTGCATGGGCACACCCCCATGCAAATGAGGGCACACCCCCCTTGAAGATAGCGTGGGCGCTTTACGCACACAAGTACCACAGATGCTATTGGTATTACAGATGGGGACGCACACACGTTTGCGCCCCTTCTGTAATACCAAAGTGCCCCGGGGTCACGCAAACCGGGCGCAAACGCCTGTTGCGCCCCTGGGGCACTTTATGTAATATGGTGCCGGGGAGTACTACACTCAGAATAAAAAAAATAGTCATACTGTGGGGCAATTGTTGACTTCAGCCCATTATTTTTGTATTTGTGCCATCTGTTGTAAGGGTGCACATGAAATGCTGAAAAGTACTTTTGGATGAATTAACGCATAGTTTGCATTTTCCAAAAAGTGAGCGTTAGTACAGTACACATTTCCTTCATTTTATATATCGTAGCTGTGAATTAAAAGTTTCATTTAATATTATTAAAATAGCACTTAGTATGAGAAACAAGTCTCCGATGTGTTTGTGTCATAAAAAATAGGTTTTCAGAGAATTTGAATGAGCGAAACGTGACAAAATGTTTTGTAGGAACACTTCCATATATTAGGAATCAATGCTCAAATAAAATGCCTTTTAAAATTCAAAATTTTGAAATTGCAGTACCTCATAGAAATAGGTATATGATGATACTCCATGAAATGCTCACTTATAGGAAATCGTTATGGTGAAGCAAAGTGTTTGAATAAGAGGAATTAAAAAAGTAGCACATAATTCGGTGTTGGAATATAATCTCGATCGGGTGTAAAACGAGACCACCCTTCTAGGATTCAAGTCTGTGATCTGTAAGGTACCCAAGGACGTTAATGGGCATGGATCCCATTGATCTGTCTTTTCAGTTCTGACTGGGTTGGAGGGGCAGATGTGAGGATTTCGACAGAATCCGCCATCACTAGAGGCAGATGTGCTTCCTCCCACCATTCTTCCTGCAACTGGAGACAATGAGAGATAGAGAGGCTTAAAGCCAAAATAACCTTTAAATGGTAAGGGTGATTTCTCACTGGCGACAAGGTAAGGGAGACAAGGTAAGGGTGTCTGGGTGACCGATATTGCTATGTCTACCAATCTCTCTGTCACATATTCTTTGTTCCCTCTCTGCTTCCTCTTCATCTCCTGTGCTTCTCCGTTTTTTCTTCTCTAACTCTCCCTATTCACCCTCTGACACATGGACACTCTTCCCCGCTTTCCCTTAATCTATCACTCAGCTCCTCTCCCACTCTAATTCTCTCTCTCTCTTTTCGTCTCTCTCAAGTATCAATCAATCAATCAATCAAACAATCAATCAATCAATCAATCAATCATAGTTTATTGTATGTGATTACTTAAAGTCGTTACAATTTACAATATATAAAAATTTCTTATCATACAAAAATGGTAAAAACCTCCAACTAAGTCACCACCCAGTAACAAACAAATATACAATTTTCAAAATCTGAATAACATTGAAGATGCGCATAGGTTGTTAACTAAAGTGCAAGTGCTGAGCCACCGGCATGAGATGTCATGATTTGAATAATGGTTACTTTTCCTAGAAAGATCTTCCGAGTGGCAAAATACCGTAATATGGATTCAAAGCAGAAACCATCTTCGTTCACTGCTTTAAAAGAGCTTACGCAACTGAGTTAGTCAAATTATGTTGAATTTACTAGCCCTATTGAAGTAAAATATGCTTGGAAAGAGTGCAAAACTTTACATAAAAATGTAAAACTGTTTTCACAAAAAGTTCTACTGTTCAAATTGTCCCATGGTAGGTTAGGCATTTAGTCCGCTTGTTACGTGGGCATGTGAGCTGCTGCAGTTCTTGGACTAAACCAATGTCGGCATTGATCATGATTTTTTTTTTGTTTTGTTTTTCCTCTCGCTCGACTTGCCGTAAAAGTTTCCTTACTTCTGCCAAAAATGTTACACCCCTGCAGGACAAGATTATGGAAGACCTTTCCATCCAGCGTATCAAGGCTTGCCTGCAAGTGCGAATGTTCAGTTCAGTTCATTAAAAATGGGTTTTAAAAGCAGTCTTCTCAAATCCATAACTGCAGGACATGCGCATAGCAGATGAGCTAATGTTTCATTAAGAAAGCCACATAATCGACAATGTGCTGTTTGTTGCTTTTCCAAGATGGCTGTAAGTCTTTCAAATCATACATGCCCAACCGGTAATCAATAAAGCTCTTTTTTAACACAACGTTGAAATGCGCTACTAAGTAAGGTTGGGGCTTTAAAGACGTGTAAGAGTTAATCACAATCCACCCACGCCGACGTTTTGAAATTCCTTTTTTGTCTTCCAAAAAAGATTTCTTCTTTGCTGCATCATTTTCCGATTAACTAAAGGTTGCCTGGACTGTCGTCCTGTCCCATGCTATTTGTATTTCAAGCTCCGACAAAGATCAGGTGCGGTCCCCATGAGTTTGGTGTTTCTTGATTAATCTGTTTACTAATTTCTTCCCAGCAAAGACTATTCAATGAGCCAAGCTCGGATGAGAGAAACTTTTGACATAGCTTCACAAAGCCATTCATGCCCCGGAATTTCTGATTTTGGAGGCTGAATTCCAGTCGAACCTGAGCTGGGAAAGCGCACTTCGGTAGATTGAAAACAGCCTTGTAACCCTTTGTCTGAAGTTCGCTTAACAGGTCAGCTTCCTTGCCGCACCAAGTGACTAGGCCATATGACAGTGTGGGAAGAATTTGGGCTGCCATCACTTTTAAGAGGTGGTTATGGTTCGGGCAGCCCAGTTTTTGTACAGTAGGCTATGTGCGAAGATTAACGATTGCTCTTTTGCTTTTAGATCTGATTTGTGATCCTTGTATGTTGAACCCCGCCCCAATTTGATGCCAAGGTATTTGTAGGAAGTTTGCTCTTCTACAATTGCCCCTTTTTCGAGCCATTTGAACTTAGTTTTTTTAGGTCTACTAGGCGTACCACCTTGGTTTTCTTTTTGTTTAATTCCAAGTTTTCCTGGTCCAAATAAGTCACTAAGGGGCATATTCACAAGGGCTGATCTCTGATTTATCTCCACCTTAACGCAACAAAATTGGAGATATATTTAACACCCCATTCACAAGCAGGTGTAGACTGCAGACATCGCCAGTAATCCCGCGCTAACTGCCCCAAATTCGAACACCACGACGGATACCACCAACTAACTCTAATGAGATGCAGAGTAGGCGTACCCATGCAAAAACACAAGAAAAAACAACAACACCACTTTCACAACGAACTGCTAGAAATGCGAAGCGAACCAGGCGATAAGCCGCGGTGACCGCAGGTATTTAACACATGCCTCAAGCAGGTGTCAAAAGACGGACGCCTACCTGCAGTTGGCTACGGAGCCCCGCACACAGCCATACCCGAAGAACAAACAACGCCATGGAGCTACTCATCATGCAGCTTGGAGCCCCAACAGGGCCACAACACCCACCACCACCAGCCCCTGGACCGCCACCACCCCCAGGACCTGGACCCGGACCCGCCCGCCCCCCGGACCACCACAGAGGCAGCGTAGAGTAAAACAGCGGACCTACTGAAAATGCACCACTCTCACAGACCTAACGCCCGCGGAAGTCATTGCCCACTACAGGCTCACAAGGACAACCATTCTCTGCATCATGACCCACATCGCCCACGGGCTGACGGTCCCAACACAGAGAAGAACCAACATCCCTCCGCAGACAAAGCTGCTGGCTGTGCTGCACATGTTGGCCTCTTGTACCTTCCAACCAACAACTGCCAGAGTTGGAGGAGTCTCACAGCCAGCCCTATCAAAGTTCATCCAACTGTCCTGGATGCCATCCTCAGCTTCATACCTCAGTACCTTCACTTCCCCAACACTGCGCAGGAACAGCTGGAGACAAAGCAAGGCTTCTACGCCATAGCCGGATTCACGGCTGTGTTGGGGGCAATTGACTGCACACATGTTCCACTTGTCCCCCCTGCGGAGACTGCACACCACTACCTCAACAGAAAGCACACGCATTCCATCAATGTGCAGGTAATAGTGGATCACCAGGGACTCTTCACCAATGTTGTTGCCAACTACCCAGGCAGTGTGCACGATTCCTTCATCTTCTGACAGTCCATCATCAACCAGCACTTCCAGGATGGACATATGGAACGGGACTGCTCGTTGGTAAGTACCAAATGAACACACCACACATCCCACAGCCAACTATGCACAAAGCACATCAGTGGGGAGGCACACGTGCCCAAGCCACATTCGACATGTCAGACTACACGACCACCTACCAGACACGACTACACCACTCCATGGTCATTCGGAACTACTCCCTGAGGGCTGGCTTACATTCACCCCACACACAGCCAGCACAGGCGTCACTGTATTAGTGGGCCTGCCATCACATCCTGCCGAACCAAGTATTGACTCTTTTCTCCCTGCACTGTCACAGGTGATCAAGGATATGCACTCTGCCCTTGGATGATGACACCCCTCCGAGACCCGAACACACCTGCCCAGAGGCAGTACAATGCATCCCACATACGCACCAGGGGCATCGTTGAACGCACATTTGGCGAGTTGAAGTCACATTTCAGGTACCTGGACAGCACAGGTGGGATGCTCCTGCAAAGCCCGGACGTCGTGTGCATGTTGTGTGTTACACATCTGTGTTCGCACCAGGGCCCCATGGATCTGAGTTCCAGCGGTACCGAACGAAAATAATGTTGATCGGGCAGGTGTGCCACATCCCACTGCAGCTGCGGCAGAAATGGCCCATAGGGACTACATCATTGACACTAATCATGAGCACGTCACATTGTGTCGGTCCGTGGCAATCATGGGACAGTAGTAGATGTCCAATTGCACTGCATGTGTGAATTAAACATTTCTGCAGGTTACAGGTTGAAATTGTGCATTGTCATGTTACATATCCCTGGGGTTACAGATGTGATTTGCCTGGTTGTGCACATTTGCCAATCCAGTTGTGTCCTGTGTTTAGTTGTGGAGGGGTTGCTGTTTGTACCGGGATGTTGCCAATGTCGAGGTGCACTTCTGCTTATGTGCGTATGCTGTACGGTGGGTGTGTCGCTCCAGCAGCTTCGATTTGTCTGCCACTGGTCTATTTCATGTGGAGTGCCTGTGGGTTCTGTCCTTCTACAGTGCTTGGATGTTGTGGTGTGCATGTTGTCCTCTACAGTTGGTCAGGGTGCATCCGTAGTACTCCGCTGTTGCTGTATTGTGTTCAGTGGCATTTTCCGTATGCTGTTCCTGTGCTTGTTCCTGGATTGCGCATGAGTATCGCTGCCTTCGCGCTGCTTATCCCTGCTTTCTTCATCGCGGAAGGGTTCATCGCAGGTTTTCTGGTGTTGTGGTTTGTGTTTTTATCTCCGTCGGGGTGGTTGTATCGCGGACATTGTCCGCTTTATCTGGTGTCTATTGCATGGTACTGCTTTGTTGTGAATTCCACGTTGACATGGGGTTATTTTCCCGCGCTGGGCTGCGATATTGAAACTTGCGTTATGCTACTCTTGTGGTACTTATCACACGTTCTTGTGAATATACCCCTAAATTGTTTATTGCTTTTTGTAATCCGATTGGGCTTTTGCTCAACACCACAATATCATCTGCATTCTGTATAAAGGGAATTGGCTCTTTGGCCAAGTTTGGCGGATGACAATCGGCTGCATGCATATATTTAATGATGTCTGCGAGGAACAAGTTAAATAGGCTCAGAGCCAGGACGCAGCCTTGTTTTAGGCCTTGCTGCGTGTGAATACTGGCGGTTGCACTTCTCCCATCGCCTAAATTCACTCTTGCCAAGGTTTCACTATATAAGGCTATTATTGCATCCAATAATTTACTTGGTTACCTCCATGCTTTGAATTTTTCCCAGAGACGATCTCTACTCACTCTGTCGAACGCTGACTTCAGGTCGACGAAACATGCATACAACCGAGTTTTCTTTTTTGTCGCTTTTTCAGTTAAAAGTGCCATCGGAGCCAGATTTGTTGTGGTGCCCATCCCTGACCTAAAACCTGTTTGGAACATAGCGATTATGTTCTTTTCATCCATCCAATCTTGCAGATGACCTAGGAGACATGATGCGTAGAGTTTGGCCTCAATGTCGATCAAGGATATCAATCTGTAGTTTCCAGGCTTACTGTGGTCTCCTTGTTTGAATATTGAATTATATTCCCTTTCCAGGATTTGGGGTCGTTGTTCTGTCTGTAAATCTGATTAAAAAGAGGCGTGAGGTAATCTGCCCAGAAATCTGGGGCGTGTTTGAGCGCATTGGGAAGCCCGTTTGGACCAGCCACCCCCTCTGTTATTAGTTGTTTTATTATTCCTCTTAGTTGCTCGGTGTCGATCAGGTTATTTGATTCGTTGCTACCTCTCTCAAGTCCTGGTTCTTAATGTACTGCCTGGGGCTGGGTGGTGATTTTTTCTTCATCTACTCGTTGATTTTGAGGTGAATCTAAGGCTGTTGACGCCGTAGCTCGTTTTTATGCATCTTGCTGCTGTACATGTTTTGCACATGTTGAATCCAGATTTCTTCTCCGATTCCTGCTTCTTGTTGCAGTCTTGAACCTATTGTCAGATTATTTATGATGCCCCAGAATTCCCTGCTGTTTTGCAATTTACTCGCCCACAAAGTTTTTGTCCAGATTGTTTCTTTATATGCTGTTTTCGCTTCCCTCAGCATCTTCTTGTAGTTGTTCCGCTTTTCCTTCAGTTCATCATTATCTATTTTCCTACCCATTCTTGCCGCCACGGCTTGTAGACGCACCTCTCTTGCGATCCTTCTCTTTTGATCTCTCAATTCAATGTTGAACCATAGCTCCCTCCTAGTGTCTGTTCTGATTTGACTTCCGTGAATGGCAGGAAATATTCGGATGAGAATGAGGCCCAGATGTTCCCAGCTTTTTACTCGCTCCTCCTCTGTTGGAGGTCCAATTTGGCTCATGTATTCCTTGAGTGTGTCCAGTATGTTCTTCATGTCCAATCCTCGCCATTTTAATTTCCGCAGGTTACACTTTTCTGCGTGTTGTGCTAGAGAGTTTATTTTTTGGGCCTGAGCGAGCGTGATGTTGATATTTGTAATTTGCAGGAAATTATCACTTTCTATGCGTGGGCACACTTGAAATGAGTCTATACTTGGGACGAAATTACTACTGGTGATGGTGAAGTCTATTGTTGATTGACATTTTCCACTCAGATATGTTGTGGCCGCTGGTATATCTCCAGTTATATTGCCGTTCAGGATAGTCAGACCGTGGCTTTCCAACTTGCACGTTATTGTTTGGAATCCCCAGGCCTGCTGCCTCTTTCTCTTGTTTGGTTTGTTATTTATAAGATTACTATTAAAATCTCCTGAGATGATCAAAGGACATCGTTCGTGTGATCTTTGCAGCGCCTTAATCAGTTTCATTAATGTTGCACATTTTTCCTTCTGATTCTTTTTCTCAGGCTGATATAGACGTTGACTAATATTAGTTGCCAGCTTAACTTGTTAAAATTAAGCCTACCGGTACGTTTTATGATTTGCAGCCAGTTTACCCCCAGCATCTAGTTCTTCTGTTAGCCAACCATGTTTTTGTGCTGCGTATATTGATAGACCTCCTCTCGGATGACCAAAGATTGAAAATCTTTCCACAAGGGTATGATGTTCTATGTAACCCGCAATTGAAACTGGGTTCATATGCCATGTTTCTTGGAGCAGGATTAGGTCTTGTTGCTGAAAAAAAGACAGAGTTTAATGGTCATGACCCATGTAATTAAAGCCGTGGACATTCTATGAACAAGTACTCTTCCCACTCTCTTACTTTCCATCTGCAGACAGTCACAAAGGGTGCCCCTAAGACTGTTCATGCACCTGACACTCAGGTCGTTCTTTGCCTCTTTTCCAAATAGTGAGGCAGGCGGGCTTGCCAGAGGCCTCTCCTCTCACATAGCTTTCAGCTGAGCTCTGTAGGCTTACCGGTTCCTCTTAGTCCCCATTATTTCAAATACATTGTAACCACCCACTCTTTAAAGTTCTTTGTATCCCACATGGCCACTTCATTAAATGTGTGTGCTATAACTTACCTTGTGTACTACCCGGAGTTGGTAAGAGGTGGGAGTCTGGTGCACTCTCTTGTAGGTGGTGAGACCTTGCACAGTCATATTTTTGCATTCTCGTTCTTTCACCACTCACTCCCCTCAGGGCACAGTGCTACACCACTCATTCTCCCCAGGGCACAGTGCATCACCACTAACTCCCCTCAGGACACAGAGCATCAGCACTCAATCCCCTCAGGGCACAGTGCATCAGCACTCACTCCCCTCATGACACAGTGCGTCAGCACTCCCTCCCTCAGGGCACAGTGCATCAGCACTCACTCCCCTCAGGGCACAGTGCATCAGCACTCACTCCGCTCAGGGCATCAGCACTCACTCCCCTCAGGACACAGAGCATCAGCACTAAATCCCCTCAGGGCACAGTGCTACAGCACTCATTCACCTCAGGGCACAGTGCATCACCACTCACTCCCCTCAGGGCACAGCGCTTCAACACTCACTCCCCTCAGGGCACAGTGCATCAGCACTCACTTTCCTCAGTGCGTCAGCACTCACTCCCCCCAGGGCACAGTGCATCAGCACTCACTCCCCTCAGGACACAGAGCATCAGCACTCACTCCCATCAGGACACAGTGCTACAGCACTCATTCCCCTCAGGGCACAGTGCATCACCACTAACTCCCCTCAGGACACAGAGCATCAGCACTCAATCCCCTCAGGGCACAGTGCATCAGCACTCACTCCCCTCAGGACACAGTGCGTCAGCACTCCCTCCCTCAGGGCACAGTGCATCAGCACTCACTCCCCTCAGGGCACAGTGCATCAGCACTCACTCCGCTCAGGGCATCAGCACTCACTCCCCTCAGGACACAGAGCATCAGCACTAAATCCCCTCAGGGCACAGTGCTACAGCACTCATTCACCTCAGGGCACAGTGCATCACCACTCACTCCCCTCAGGGCACAGCGCTTCAACACTCACTCCCCTCAGGGCACAGTGCATCAGCACTCACTTTCCTCAGTGCGTCAGCACTCACTCCCCCCAGGGCACAGTGCATCAGCACTCACTCCCCTCAGGACACAGAGCATCAGCACTCACTCCCATCAGGACACAGTGCTACAGCACTCATTCCCCTCAGGGCACAGTGCATCACCACTCACTCCCTTCAGGACACAGTGCGTCAGCACCCACTCCCCTCAGGGCACAGTGCGTCGGCACTCACTTCCCTCAGGGCACAGTGCATCAGCACTCACTCCCCTCAGGGCACAGTGCTACAGCACTCACTCCTCTCAGGGCAAAATGCATCACCACTCACTCCCATCAGGACACAGTGCATCACCACTCACTCCCCTCAGGGCACAGTGCTTCAACACTCACTCCCCTCAGGGCACAGTGCATCAGCACTCACTCCCCTCAGGACACAGAGCATCAGCACTCACTCCCCTCAGGGCACAGGGCATCGGCACTCACTCCCCTCATGGCAGAGAGCATCAGCACTCACTCCCCTCAGGACACACTGCATCAGTACCAAGCATCCCTCACAACAACTGTGCTACTCAGAGCATTAACGCACCAGCACTCAGTGTGAACATCCCCTTTCAGAGTACTCACACTGCTAAGAGTACGAGCACACTGGCAGTGATCACCCACATCCAGGTTTTAAGTACTCATACCATTAGGAGCGCTGTCACACCGGCACTGATCACCCACATCAAAGCACAGTCAACCCCAGAGCACTCATACCACATGCAGCACTATAGCACAGAGGTGAGCACCCACACCCAAGTTCAGATCCTCCATGCCACCAGGAGCCCCACACAGGGGCACTGAGCACCCACACCCAAGTTCAGATCATCCATGCTACCAGGAGCACCGCACAGGTGTACTGAGCACCAACACCTAAGTTCAGTTCCTCCATGCTACCAGGAGCCCTGCACATGGCACTGAGCACCCACACCTAAGTTCAGATCCTCCATGCTACCAGGAGTCCCGCACATTGACACTGATCACCAACGGTAAACAGCCATTAGTGCAAGTTTTTTACTTTGCGCTACCATTATTTCTCATGCATTACTACGCATGCGTTGTAGTACGTGAAGTAAAAAACAACGCATTTTTTTAGATCACATGGTCATTTACCACGCATGCGATCTAAAAAAATGTAGCCGATCCACGTCGTTGTAAGGAACGATCCGCTTTCTAACAATGACGTGCACCGCCCAGACGACGTGACCAGGAGGAGAGAGGAACCACGAGAAGAGAGAGGTAAGGGGGATTGGGCATGGGGTGGGGGTTACATTTTTAGGGATTAGGTGGTTCGGGGGCTCATGCAGTGGGTAGTGTATTAGGGTTTAGGGTAGTGTTGTGTTGTTTGGGTAGTATAGGGTAGTGTTATAGGGTTTAGGGTAGTGTCGGGGTCGTGCAGGGTAGTGTTTGAGTGTAGGGACAGGACTGGGGTTCGGGGAGGTCGTGCTGGGGGTAGTGTTTTAGGGATTAGGGTAGTGTTGTGGTATTTGTGTAGTGTAGGGTAGTGATTTAGGGTGCTGGGGGTAGTGTTTTAGGGTTTAGGGTAGTGTTGTGGTGTATGTGTAGGGTAGTGTTTTAGGGTTTAGAGTAGTGACGGGGGTCGTGCAGGGTAGTGTTGGAGTGTAGGGACCAGTCTTGGGGTCGGGGAGGGTCGTACTGGAGGAAGTGTTTTAGGGCTAGGGTAGTGTTGTGGTGTGGGTAGTGCAGGGTAGTGTTATAGGGATTAGGGTAGTGTGGGGGGTCGGGACGTGTAGTGTATATGTAGTGAGAGGAAAGAGACTTACCTTTTAAACTTTTACCACGACTATACCTTTAGCACGCATGCATTTGCATTGTAATGGCATGCGTGGAAAAGGCATAGTCTGGGTAAAAGTTTGCGAAGTAATGGTTTCTCGTAGTAAAAGTCAACGCATACTAATACACGCGTAGTAATGGTACGCATTGCATTGGTACACGTTGTAACGAGTGCTATTCATCACCAACACCTAAGTTCAGATCCTCCATGCTACCAGGGGCCCCACACACGGACACTGAGCACCCACACCTAAGTTCAAAACCTGCATGCTACCAGGAGTCCTGCACATGCCACTGAGAACCCACATCCAAGGTCAAACCACCAATACTTGGAGCACTAGCTTAGGCACTGAGCACCCACATTCAAGTTGAGAATACCCATACAACTAAGAGAACCAACGCAGTGGCAGCGAACACCCACATCCAAGTTTAGAGCATGCATACTACTAGGAGGCCTAGCACCCTTGCACTGAGCGCCCATGCCCAAGTTCAGATCACTCATGCCCCTAAGAGCACTAGTGCTCTGGCGCTGATCACCCATATATTTGGCCTGAGCACTCACACTGCTAGGAGCACTGCCTGACACAGGCACTAAACACCTACATTCAAGTTTAGAGCGCTCATTCTACTAAGAACAGTAGTGCACTGGCACTGAGCACCCACATCCAATCCAAGGTCAAAGCAATCACACTACACGGAGTACTAGCACACATGCACTGACCACCAACATACAAATTTAGAGTATTCATACTACTAGGCACACTAGTGCACATGCATTGAGTACCCACATCCAGGGTCAAATTATTCATATTACTAAGGTCATTAGCACAGGATCTGAGTAGCCATATCCAAGTTTGGAGCACTTATGGTACTAGAAGCACTAATGTACTGGTACTGAGCACCTACCTTCAAGTTTAGTGCACCCATACTACTAGGCGAATGAGCGCGCTGATACTGGGCACCCACATCCAAGCTCTTGCTTTGACTTTCCAGTTGACCTTCAAATTTGGATTCCTGGCATTTTTGCGGTCAATTGAGGGATGCGCTTAGATCCATAAAAAACATAAATGGCCATTGGGAAGTTGGTCTTATCCAAGAAGACACTGTCTTCTTGTCATTCTAGTAGGCTGCTCGTCCATTATGAACACTGAATTTAGATCATGGTGTGCAACATTTTAATTGTTGCACCAGAATTGGGTGAAATGTACAACTTTGCACATAACCAAGTTGTTCATTTTTGCTCATCACAAAGTTTTTTTCAGGGCAATTTCAAATGAATTTCTGCAAAAGCAGAGGTTTTGCTGTACTTATCTCACCCCAAAACCACTTTGTTTTAGATTTTTTTGCCACTTTTGCAGTTTTTTTCTCTTTCCCAAGATTGTGATTTCAAAACGTTAAAAATATTAAGCTTTACAACACGAAATGTTGGCTCATTTTTAAAATATATTTTCTAAGGAGGAGGGTGGAAATCCCCTCCCACCAAGCCTCCTTTTAGCAGTTACAGCTCTTTAACTTCCTTCACTGCTCTGAGCAATATGTACTTGATAGTAATGCCTATCACTATCAGGCTTCAACAGTCACCAGTGCTTAAGGTGGCCAACTGGCATAGGTGCAAATTCAGGACAGTGAGTGTAAAAATTCAGGACAAAGGGTCAAAATTCAGGACAAACATTCAGGACAGAAGGTCAAAATTCAGGACAAAGGGTAAGTTTTACAGACACATCAGAGGAGGTCGCGTCATAGTACATAAGTAAGTAAATAGACAACCAACATAAGTACACGTCAAAATAATTTTATATTAGGTTGAGACAATCGTCTCTGCTTTTGGCCACTTTGGCACTCTTTAGGCCCCTCTCCACAGCTGCATCACAGTGAATATTCTGCTTTGTTTATTTGTTATTCTGCCTTATGCTGACTTGAGAGCCACGGATCAAAGTCAGACAGGCCAAGAAACACTTTTATCTCGCCCTGTGACACCCCCACTTAAGCAGATACAGCGGGTGCTTCACTACGCCTTTGGCTCACTGTCATTCTTTATGTGATAATCATCCACTGTCAGAATGACAATGGGCCCGTACACAGACTGAGCAAGGCCGGGGAGGGTCTGCTGCAGCCTCTAGAGCTCAAAGACAAGTGCGAGCTGACTCCAATTGTGGCAGGGAAACAGCACAGCTTGCTGCCATCCCCAAAATTACGGACAAAAGGTGTCTATGAAAGAAGTCCTCACGGACAACGGACAAGAGGCCCAAATAATGGGCTGTCCGTGAAATGTATGGATGGTTGGTCACCCTAACAGTGCTTTATTTGAGCCGGTGTTTTCTGGTGCTTGGCACCCGCAGGTATTTGTGAACACTGTCACTATGACAGTCTGCCATATGGTGGCGCTGTCTGTGTAATTTAGAGATGAGCAGAACAATATCTATTTATTAATTCAATATAGTCATTCTTATAGCTTTGGGGACCTGGAATAGTCTGAATATTCACACTTGTAGGAGTGTATTGGTTGGTAGTTGCGTAGGTATTGCCGCTGGTAGCGCTGGCAAGGCAATGGTTGGTTAAAGCTGCAGGGTCCTACTGGCGAGGGCCCTGGCACACTTTTTATTACAAATTAAGCACTGCCAGCCTCCACTATTTACAGCTGCCCTTTTTTATTATCCTCTTTCATTGAAAGTTCAGTAGCGCCCCTGGAGGATTTTTCTACCCTTCCTGACTCAAAACCTTGCCTCCACCACCGGTATTATAAGAAATACTCCCTGCTCAGGACATGTACATACTGCTGCTAGGCCTGAAGACTGGGGCCCATCCCGCCAGTGTCTACAAAGTTGGCGCTATGTGGCCTGGCCTACAAACTCTTAGCTCTGGCTGCCAGTCACGGGTGGAATTCTATTAGTGGAGATTAAGTGCACCATGAAAATACTCTTGCTTATCTGAAGGACTCTCTCCCTCCTAATCTACCCACTCAGGAGGTTTCCACTCCACTCCAGTCCTGTCAGGAGTAAGTGACTTCCTCTAAAAGGAGCTCGAAGGGGGACAGATTCGTTCTGTCAAAGCCCAGAACGATGATCCAAGGGATTCTGCAGTTTGTAATTGCGTTTATATGCTGCTTCATACCGAATGGCGTGAGACTTTCCAGGACAAGACACAATGGAAATGTTGTCCGTAGCAGTAATAGACTAGCAGCAGTAGTAGCTACAGAAGCAGGAAGAGTGGTTTAGCACTTGCAAGTAGTAAGATTAGCATCAGACGTGTTGCTGGAAGTTGCAGATCTCGGCTCTCTTCTGGTTTGTGATTGTCCAGACATGTCACTGCCAGTTTTGTGTATTACATTAAGTAGGGGGTGGTCCTGCTACCCTAGGACTTACCTGTGATCAGTCCTCTAGGCGGTCAGGGGCCCTTTCAGATCCGACTCAAGGGTTCGAGGCTCCCACCTTGCTCCTCTCTCTCTTCATCCCGCACACTCTCTCTCTTGCTCTCTCTCTCTTGCTCTTCACTGGATCTTTCTCGTTTTGTGTCCTTGTTACCACTCCTTTCTCTCAGCTTCATCATCAGTGCTCTAACTCATTTTTCATTACCTTTACCTCGTTTTTGTACCTTGTTTTTGCCTTTCTCTCATTTTGTACACGTTTGCCATTGCTCTCCCTCGTTTCCCATTGCATTTGCTCACTTTGTGCCTGTTTTGCCTTTCTTTCCTTTTGTACCCGTGTTTTTCATTGCTTTCACAAGTTTTTCTTTACTTTTTGCCTCGCATTTTTGCCCCCGTTTCTGCTTTTCTCTCGTTTTGTGTCAGTGTTTTAGATTGCTTTCATCTGTTTTTCTTTGCTTTTGGCCCAGTTTTCACTGCTTCTCTCCCGCCCTCTCTGCGCTCCCACCCTTCCCACTGCTTGTTACCTGCTCCTCACCTGCTCCACACCTGCTCCTCGTTATGCACCTTTTCCTGCTCTTTCCCACTTCAGCCTCCCGCTCCTCTCACCTCCCAGCCTGCGCTCGCCCCTCCCAGGGCCTACGAAAAGGCGGCTGCAGCATGGACATGCAGCAGACGCATGCAGCAGGGTCGCCGCTGGCATGCCCAAGGTGTGCCAAAAGCAAGTCCATCTGTGCCATCTAAGCCTGGACGCAGAAACCCTGATCCTCCCCCAAACCACCACTAGCCCTTAGCTCTCCTCTATGCCCTCAACCTTGGCCACTGCGTGCCATGCTGCTGGTGCTGCATCGCACCACACAACATCGAAGGAGCCTTCACCTGCTCCTCCTCCTACAGCAACTCTGCACCACCCCACCCACGACTACTGCACCCACCACAACTAAACTGACAGCACCACACGTGCATATGCACCCACAAACCAGCACTCACCCGCACCCCAATCCTCAATATCAGGCATGCTTCTCGACACCTGCTCGCTCAGCAAAGACAACACAGAGATCTCAGAGCTGCTGGACCATGCGGCCCTGGACCTCCTTCCCCTCACTGAAACATGGCGAACCTCAGCAACAACACCAGACATCGCCACAGCCATCCCCACAAGTTACAAAATAGTCAAGCAAGACTGTCAGCACAGGCCCGAAGGAGGAATCTCCATCACATTCAAGAACACTACAAGCTGTGCCACCAGCACAGAAGCCGGAACCGACTAAGGGGCATATCATCAACAACCGGCGATAATTATAGCTAAGCACACTTAGCGCTAGGATAATTATCGCCGGCTAACGCCAAATTTTATCGCTGAGATAGTGTGCTATCAGCAACGCTTATCTCAACAGCGATAAAATTCCAGGCGCAAGCTGCCAAATGTGCGATTATCACTGGAAATCCAGCGATAATCGCACAACATTTGGCGATAGCTTGTTGATAGGGCAGGGTGGACTTAGCCATTCCATTTGACATAATGGCTAAGTCCACCTGAAAACATGCGTAAGGAAAGTAGCAATAACCAAGGTTAGCGCTACTTTTCTTATTGCTATGCTTGTTAAGCGTGCCCACTGATAATTGGAGAAATGTCGGTTAGCAACATTTCTCCAGTTATTTTGGGAAGGAACGCCCACTTTGCATCTCATTAGAGATGCAAAGCTGGGCGTTAGGAGAAAGGGCGCTAAGGCAAGGATTCACGCGATAGCGTGACCTTGCTGATAAAGCGAAAAAATTATCGCTGCTTTTGGGCCAAAAACGGCCGCAAAAGCGGCAATAATTTTATACCGCCGCCTTGTTGATATGCCCCAAAATGAAACACCTCAACTTCAAACTACATTTCACAGCCAGGTGGAACCCTGGTCTACCGACCACCAGGACTCTAAACCAACTTCAGCAGCAATTTACTGGACTTTGTTACCCCACTAGTCATCAACTCTAGCACCTACATCCTCCTAGGAGACCTCAACTTATACCTAGAAGACCTGACCGACCCCAGCTCAATCATACTCCTAGAAAACCGCAGAGACCTTTGACTCACCAAACATGTCTCAGCTCCCACCCATGCCACCGGACACATCCTGGACCCTGTTTTACCTCATTCAACAACATTACAATCAACATGCCCACTTCCGTCACCTGGACAGACCACACCATTGGTAGCTTCACAGCAACCACCAACAATATGTTATGTTTGAGCTGGTGAAAGGCATGTGTGAGGGCGTGAAAGTATTTCGGTTTCAGCCCTGGGAATCCCTGCTTCTTGACGTCATAGTCCGAAGGCCTGATTTTTAGGTGGCACAGACAGTACAAAAGGCAGGGTGGGAAAAGAGGGGAGGTCGGGGAAGGAGGACAGGGGCAGGCTCTGGCTGTGATACTGTCAGTGGATACAGCTCAGCTCTCCACACACAAAATGGACACACATGTCTAAGGGGGGATCAGTGTCTGGTTTAATTACTACACAAAAAGTCACCCGGGCGAAGTGCGACAAATAAGTTGAAGACAATATGCAACCACGTACTTAATAGTCACCTGCAGATTCTGTGGCAGCAGGCACACGTGGGCGGCAGAAGACCACGGCTAGCTGTTTTAATTATGGCCTCACAGTCTCAGTGCCCCGGACGCCTTACGTGTAGCTTATAGTGCGCATGACACTAAGCTGCGTGCTGCGCTCACGACGCAGACTGGAAAATAACTTTAAAACTATATCCCAGTGGACAGACCTGCTGCCTTAAAATGACTGCACTTTGTGCTGCGGGGGCCCCTGGAGTTCGGGGGACCCCCCCAGAATGCGGGGGCTGCGGGGGCCCATGTTACGCCCATGGTTATGCTACAGTTTCTTTTAGAGCGCATGGATACCCAGACATGGGTTTCCCAGTGCTAGCGTGAGTCGTAAGAGAGATAATTAACTGATTATGTAAACACATTGGTCTTTAATTGCTTTCTGAAACTAAGCAGCAGAATGCAATTTGCTCTTAAGTGCTTGGACAACAGATCAGCATAAGACTGCCCTCCACTTCTAGCCCTTTTGATTCTGGGGGTAGCCAGAAGGAAGCGGTTATTCAAACTTAGATCTCGTGCTTTGTTATGCGCGTTGATGAGGTGACTAAGGATGTGTGGGCCCTGGGCACGTTATAATTTGTGTGCAATGAAGAGTACTTTAAATTCTATTATTTTCCTTACCGGTAGCCAATAAAGTCTAGCCAGGGCCTGGCATGCAGACTGTGATTTAGAAATTTTCAACATAACTCTAGCTGCTGCATTTATTTTGAATAACCTGTAATCTCCTGGTGACATAGGCAGGACTACTGAGGTAGAGCGAGTTGACATAATCTAATCCAGACAGTATAAGGCCTTGTATCACTTTTCTCCAGGTTTCTGCTGGAAGGAATTTGATCGTCTTCCTAAGAGCTCTTAGAAGACCAAAGCATGTCTCTGCCATCTTCTTGGCCTGGGAGGCCATGGTGAGGTCTTCTTCCAAGAAGACTCCCAGGCTCTGTACTTCTGCTTTGAGGAAGAGCGGTCACCCAGGAATGAAGGCCAAATAAGGTGGTCCAGAGAGAAGGGTTGTTCCCGACCACCATGACCACCATCTTGTCGCCATCTAGTTTAAGGCAGCTGGTGGTCATCCATTTGCTCACTTGTTCCAGGCATTTGGATAGACTTTTCACAGTTTGACTGATATTTGGTGCCAGGGAGATGACAATCTGAGTGTCGTCGGTGTACGACACCATTGTGAAACCAGATGAGCAGATAATATCAGCTAGTGGAGGTATGTACACATTAAAAAGGGTGGGGCTCAGGTGTGAAACCTGGGCTACTCCGCACTTAAGCCAATGGACCTCTGATAGGCAGGGTCCTACCCTGAGCTGAAAACGTCTGTTGTCAAGAAAAGAGGTCAGCTCTTTTAGGGCCATATGTAGGTAGCCTCACATTTACCGATTCATAAATACCGAATTTTACCGATTTGGTATTTATGAATCGGTAAATGTGATGTAGGTAATGATTCGGTAAAGTTTACCGAATCGGAAAAATTAGGTAATTATGAATCGGTATTTACCGATTCGGTAATGAGGCATACCTTCCCATTGATTCCTATGGGCCTGGAGGCCCATAGGAATCAATGGGAAGGTATGCCTCATTACCGAATCGGTAAATACCGATTCGGTAATGGGGGGAGCATATCCAAGGGTGGCAGGGTGTCACATTGACACCCTGTTGCACCCCTGAATCTTGCATGTGTGCACATGTGGCGCACATACATGCCCTAAGGGCATGTATGTCTGCCACATGGCACTCTTAAATCAGCAAAATATTGCTCTTTGCAAGGTATTCGTTATTTATCACCAACCTGTATTTGGCGGTAAATAACGAATTTCTAATACTAATTTTCACTCTTTAGAGTGCTCCCTACATCTGATTTCAGGATTCGGTATTTACCGAATCGGTATTTTACCGATTTCTTAATTTCCGAATCGGTAAATACCGAATCCAGAAATCAGCCCCCTACATCTGAAATAGCTAAATACCGGTCGGTAATGGGACATTTACCGAATTTCGGCCGTTACCGACCGGTATTTAGCTACCTACATGAGGCCCTTAATTCCTTGCCCTTGATGCCTAGCGTCTCCAGCCTGCAGGGACATCTTAAGGATTTTGGGGGCCTTGGGCCAGTCGTATTTTGGGGGCTCCTGTTCAGAACAGCTTTGAATTTATGATACAATTTCAACCCTTTAATGCCCTGTTTGGCCAGATCGCTGACAGTGCGCAGGCACAATGGTGCAAATTCTAAATGTGTTTACATCTAACATTAAGAAAAACTTTTTTGATGGATGTTGCATGAAACATAAACACATTTTTTTGTAAAATGTCTGTAATATAGTCTCATGCAACACACACATTAAACATGCATTTAAGGAAAACAGTATTTAAAAGAATCTGTTAAAAAAATTATTCAGGGTCATCAGGGCACGACTCTCTGCAGAACGGAGCTGGCCCTATCAGGGAGCCCCCTGAAAGCCTGAGGCCCTGGGCCAAAGCCCATTTTGCCCATGCCTTAAAACGCCTCTGCCAGCCTGTGTCGAAGGATAGAGTGGGACACTGTGTTAAAAGCTGCACTCAAATCAAGGAGGATGAGCGCATCTGAACCTCCTTGATCAAAAGTTTTTTGTGACCAAAAACCGGTTTGAGTCGGATGCAGAAGGTTATGGGTTTCCATGATTTTGGTCGATAACCTTTGATCACTTACTCTAAAATCTTGCTGACACCAGGTAGCAGAGATATTACTCTGTAGTTCTCTGCTGTCAGGGTCTAAGGAGGGCTTTTTCAGCAGTGAGCTAGTAATCGCATGCTTCCAGAGTTCAGGGACGTATCCCCTTTCCAATGATGAGTTATACATGGTAGTCAGCTAAGGTAAAATGATATGTCCTCCTTTCAGCATAATATCTATGGGAGCAGGATCCAAGGGGGCTCCAGATTTAATTGTGTTTGCTGCTTCCCAAATGATGTTGCCGCTTAGCTGGAGGAACGCTGAGATAGCTGGAGTGGCTTTACTCTCTAGTAGACCCTCCATTAGCAGCAAGATGCGGGTCTAGGCCCGCTGCCAGGGAGTCATAAATAAGGCTAAGCTTACTGAGGTAGAACTTGGCAAGCTGCTCGCTGAGTTGCTTAGAGGGAGGAGAACCAGCCTCCTGTAATGCCCGAAGCACTGCCTGATAAAAGTGCTAGTAGTGCAACTAAGCAAAACGTGAACACGTAAACACGTTTTTATAAAAAGTTCCATGCTTCTTGATGCGCCCGACCCTCTCTCCAGGGGCAGTGTGCCAATAGAGGGTTAAAGAGCGGCGACCCACTACTTCAAATTACCTTAATTCATCTGAGGGCATAGTGGAGGGGCTGGGCTGTTGTAGCCTAGGAGAAGAGGTATGGCCATCTCATAATTCTTTATGGCAATGACACCTTGTAATTGAAGTGCGCATGTCAATCTGGCCGATGCCTTTTTAAAGGTCAGTCTGACACGCCTACTTTACATCTCGCAGTTGGACTCTATGGCAGGCTGGTGGAGTGCAACGATTGCAACCCCCCAGTCTCCAGTGCACGGTTAGTGAACATGCCCTTGCCAGTCACAAAGTTCCTCTTATGCTCTTTACTGTAGTAGACAGCATTAAAGCAGCAACTTGATTGGTTGGAATACGTTCTAGGGTGCGTAGCAATTTCACGCACAATTGAGACAACGGCACAGGGGCCAGTCCTGCGTGCTCCTTCCTGGAGTCGGAGTTCCAAATAGATGCAGAGCCGTGAGGAACTGCAAACTGTCTTTGTGTGCTTTATCCTCCAGTGATGTGCTGCTGTGTGTTCATTTTTTTTATTAGAGCCCATCTGCTTAACGGATATTTTCCTTCATATTATATGTCAAAAATTAAATTGTGATATGGGTATGATTGAAAACATACTTGGAAAGGCTGTGAAAGGTGGTGTATACATTATTACTTCAAAAATGATGAAAGATACATATGTTTATGGGGGGTGTTAATTGCTGATGGCATTTGGTATATTTTATTTAATGTAATTTATTCATTTGCCGCAACCCAAAAATGGAAATTCCTGGCATTTTTATAAACTTGAAAGGACAAGAGAGTTCACTAATTCAATACCTTATTGCTGTATTTGGGTGTCAAACTGACACTAATTATGTGAAATCTGTGACCAAGCTGTGTTAGCATGTAAAAATGACAAAATAATGAAGTACTACTATCACAAAATGTGCCGCATTGCATCACATAAGTAGCTCTTTGCTGCCACATAATTTGGTCCTCCACTGCCGCATAATTCCAGCAGCGCTGAATATAACATAAAACCAGTAATATATTAGATCTTAGATCTCCAGTTCTTCTTAGCTACAAGATTTGTTAGTCCACACCAAAGACTTTGTT
The DNA here is from genome assembly GCF_964204655.1 of Triturus cristatus. NCBI lineage: Eukaryota > Metazoa > Chordata > Amphibia > Caudata > Salamandridae > Triturus > Triturus cristatus. Next base: position 622,412,423 of record NC_140583.1, on the reverse strand, counting down.
TGGTCACACTGCAGTCAGCAGCCTTAAGGGCATACTTGTGAACAGTGTAAGAGTTGCAGTGGTATTGGCCGTAGCTGTGTGAGGGGCATTCTGCATCCCAAATGCGATGTTTTTTAATAGAATGAAGCAGATGGTAGAGGGGGCCCATTTTCCTTGATTCACCTAGGGCCGATGTCACCCTTGCTATGCCATTAGATCCTGGTCAAAGACCTGCTCTCTCCCCCAGCAGCTCCGCTGTTGTGCAGCTGCCGGTGCCCCAGTGCAGGTAGGTGTTGAGGCCCTCCTCCACCCACAGGCTCCTGCCTGCGCCTCATCCCTGGTGGTCCAGTGGGAGAGCCTTGCTCTTCTGCTGGTCTGCTGTTGTCTGTCTCTGGTGCCCGTTTTCTATCTTTTGTGCCCGTTATTTCTGTCTTTTGTGCCCGTTGTTCTGTCTTTTGTGCCCGTTGTTCTGTCTTTTGTGCCCGATTTTCTGTCTTACCTCTATCTATTTACTGTCTGCACCTCATCCTTCTTATTGTGCCTGTTTTCTTTTTTGTTTTGTGACCTCTGCATCTTGGTCGTTTTTGCCTATTTTGTCCTGTTTTTGCCTGTGCCCATTGTTCTCCGGGCCCTTTCCTGCCACTGCTGCCCCCGCAGCCCCTTCCCCTGCCAGTTACCGCTTCCGCCTCCCAGCTGCGCTTCCCTCCCCTTCCCTATTTAATGGTGGATGTGCTCCGCGGGTGCGCCTTAGGCACGCCAAAGGCAAGCCCATCTGCGCCCATCCGCGACCTGACCATGCCCAGCGCCAGGGACCCTGGATCTCCAACCTCCCACCGCTACGACTCCGCTGCCCTCCTCGCACTCAACCCCGGAAGGAACAACAACTGCTAGCGGTCGATGCCAAACACCACCCATGGCAAGTTCTCCTGCCAACACTGCCAACAATCCTTCACCATCCACAGCACCCCCATGACCGCCGCACCCATGGCGGACGCCCGCACCACAGAAGCCCTGAAGTGCATCCTCCTCAACGTGCGCTCCCTACACAGGCATGCAGAAGAGATCTGTGACATCCTCGACACCCTCTCGCCAGACGTCACCTTCTTCACAGAAACTTGGACAAACGCCACCTCCGCCCCCGACATCGCCACCGCCATTCCCGACAGATTCAAGATAGAGAGGAAGGACCACCCCCACCACCCAGGAGGGTTACTTGCCATCGCACACAAGAGCTCCCACCGACTCTCCACCTGCAGCACGAGCAACTCCCTCTCCAACACCGAACACCTCCACTTCCAGATCCAGACCAGCCCCAGAACCACGCTTCGAGCACCCTTGCTTACAGACCCCTAGGGCCTCGCGCCTCTTTCGCCACCACCATTGCTGACCTAATCGCACCCCACGCCATGGCCTCCACGGACTACATATTCATCGGAGACCTGAACTTCCACCTCGACAATAGCAACGACCCTGACTCCACAGCCCTTCTGGAGAACTTCACTAACCTCGGATTGAAGCAGCTTGTCACCACCTCTACCCACAAAGCCGGACACATCCTCGACCCCATCTTTGCAGGAGAGACCAACGTCCAGTTCAACCACACCTCGCAACTCCTCTGGACAGACCACCACTGTGTACACTTCTCCTTCAACACCACCACCGCTCACAAGCCTGCCCCATGCCGCCACGACGGAACTGGAGCAAAGTCACAGAGGAGCACCTGAACTTCACCCTAATTCATGACCCCTCCTCTGCCATGACCAACTGCAACTTCACAGCCAAGGAATTACACCACTGGATCACCAGTTGCGCAGACAAGCTTGCACCCCTTCACCACCCCGACAGTCAACGCCCACCAAGGCAGCCTGGTTCACCACTGACCTCCAAGAAGCCAGACGCTCCTGCAGACATCTCGAAAAATGCTGGAGAAACAGCAAAACCATGAGGACCAGCACACCTACAAGAACGCCATGGCAGAATACCATCAACACATCAGAGCCACCAAGAAGACCTTCATCCAGAACAAAATCCTCACCAACGCCAGCAACTCAAAGGAACTCTTCAACGTCATCCAGCAGTTCACCAAACCCCCCAGCGAAGCCATGGACGTGACACCATCCCAGGACCTCTGCAACAAGCTTGGCTCCTACTTCCACCTGAAAATCAAGGCCCCCTACGACAACTTCAGTGAACAGACTCCAGAAACCACCCTCTCCCCCAGCAATGACAGCCAGCCCACCATCTCCACCTGGACACCAGTCACCACCGAAGATACCACCACGACCATGAAGAGCACCCACTCTGGAGCCCCCACGGACCCATGCCCGCCGCATATCTTCCACAGAGCTGCCAACACCATAGCACCCGAAGTATGCCACACCATCAACCCTCCTTCGAATCCGGCATTTTCCCCGACAATTGGAAGTGGGCAGAGGTCAAACCCCTCCTCAAGAAACCCTTGGCTGACCCAACGGACCTGAAAAACTACCGACCCATCTCTCTCCTTCCATTTGCAGCCAAAGTCACCGAAAAATTCATCAACGCCCAGCTGACCACCTTCATCGAAGAGAACGCCATCCTCGACTGCTACCAGTCCGGGTTCCACAGTAACCACAGCACCGAGTCTGCCCTCCTCACCGCCACCGACGACATCCGCGTGCTACTCGACTAGGGCCACACCATGGTCCTCATCCTGCTAGACCTCTCCGCAGCCTTCAACACCGTCTCCCACCGCACTCTTGCAACCAGACTCCACGACGCCGGCATATGGGAAACCACCCATGACTGGATTTGTTCCTTTTTCGCCAGCAGAACCCAAAGGATCAGACTCCCATCCTTCCTCTCCGAACCCACAGAGATCAACTGTGGGGTGCCCCAAGGATCTTCACTCAGCCCCAGGCTCTTCAACATCTACATGGTCCCCCTTGCCATCATCGTCAGGCAGCATGGGCTCATTATAGTATCCTATGTCGACGACACCCAGCTCATCTTCTCCCTCACGGAGAACTCCGAAGATACCAGACTCAGCTTCCAGGAAGGAATGAAAGACGTCGCAGCCAGGATGAGCAACAGTTGCCTACAGCTCAACTCGAAGAAGACAGGGGTCCTCGTGCTTGGACCCTCCCCCACCACCTGGGACAACACCTGGTGACCCTCTGCCCTCGGAACCCACCCACCCCCACGGACCATGCCGGGAACCTCAGCATCATTCTCAACTCCTTCCTCACCGTGACTCGCCCGATCAGCGCCGTTGCCCCCACCTGCTTCCATACGCATCCTCCACAAGACCTTCAAGTGGATCCCCCCCAAAGTCAGAAAGACCGTCACCCATGCACTTATAACCAGCAGACTGGACTATGGGAAAGCCCTCTACGCCGGAATCAACAAATCCCTGATAACACAAATCCAGGCCATCCAGAACACCACATCCAGACTCGTCCTCGGAACCCCACAACATGATCACATGGCCCAGCACCTGCGAGACCTCCACTGGCTCCCCGTCGAGAAGAGAATGACTTTCAAGCTACTCACTGACGCGCACAAATCCCTCCACAACAACGGACCCAAATACCTGAAAGAAAGAGTCTCATTACACGTACCCAAAAGAAACCTCCACTCCGCCGACCTCGCCCTAGAAGAGACCCCGTGCATCTGCAGAGCCAGAGCAGGTGGAAGAGCCTTCTCCTACGTCATGGCCAAGGCCTGGAATGAGCTCCCAGTCAACATCAGATGCTCCCCTACCCGGCACACCTTCAGGAAGAGCCTCAAGACCTGGCTTTTCGGCTGATCTGGAGCTGCACTCCCCAACCCCCCAGCACCTTCAGACCCTCAGGGGTGAGTAGCGCTTTAAAAGCCTCTGATTGATTGATTGATTGATTGACTAGATAGCTGCCACAGGCTTATTTTCAATCACACTCACTTGCACCTCGCAAGTCAAGAACAATTTTAATGCCTCATCACTTTCAAATTTCACCAGCCACCACTGCCTCCCTCTTGCTCTCTGGCTAGCTCAGTAAATTCCCCAGGACTATATTAAAATAGTTTGCCTCAATCAAACCTTAAAACATTATAAACAACTCCAAATTACAAAAAAAACATGAGTAGAACATCTTTCTCTGTTCAAGAAGCCAAACTATGAAATTTGCTAGGCACAAACATAAGATCCACTGACAATAGTCTTGGCTTCAAAAGATTAGTCGAGAGCTGGCTCTCCCTCACATGATGAGTATACTCACAAAAGTGTACACAACAGTATACTCAGACATGACAGACTATGTTTCTCATGTTATAGAGATGAGGTTGTTGTTATTCTTCTGTCATTGTTCATTGAACTATGCTTCCTGTTATAAGTAGATGCATTTACATAGGGGGGGATGTATATTACACAACAAGATGCATGTGTTTATAAAACCATTTCATAATTGTTGCTTCTATGTCCATACCAGTGCATATATAGAGGGTTTATACCTGCTACTAAAACTTTAAGAAATGTCATGTGTATATATGTATATATAAGTTAATTACAGTTATTTGACAAATTGAGTACACTTCACCAGAAGATAAATATGCACATCAGACAATGTAAATACTGCTGCCTCTATGTACATATGGGTATTTATGTAGAGAGGTTTACTCCACTCCAGCCACTAAAGCTTTACCAAGCGTCATGTGTATGTATAAGATAATTTCAGTTTGTTTAATTAAAAATACCCCCTTCTACCTTTGTCCCATCCCTCCTCTCTCTTACTCGTCCAAAACCTTTCTGACCACTATGAACTCCCAAACATCCTTCTTAAACTTCTCGACCCAATAACTGTGCAACAACCTCCCAGACATCTTCTGCAACAAAATCACAACCATTTGCACAAACTTAGACCCACAACCCCATCAAAGTTGTAACAAGTCTCCCGGTATTGAACATAAGTGACACCTACAGAACACGGAACCCTATCACCAAAAAGGAAACTATAGTAATCATGAAGACCATCTACTCTGGGGACTAATAAGAACCTTGCCCCCTTGCCTTTGACAAAGGTTCAAGCCCCATTAGCAAAGCTCTCACCCCCATCCTCAACACTTCCATTGATGCAGCCACTTTCCTCAAAGCCTGGAAGAATGCAGCCATCAACGCCCTCCTGAAGAAGCCATCAGCAGAGCCAGCTAAACACCCAAACTACAGACTCATCTCCCTCCTACCATACCCAGCCAGAGTCCAAGAAAAAGCCATCAACATAAGCCTCGCGGACCACCCCAAAAGCTTCTTGACATCAAGCAATCTGGCTTCTGACCTAACCACAGTAGAGACAGCCCTCATCGCAGCAAGAGACGACATCCAGATGGTACTCGAAAGAGGAGAAACCGCAGCCCTCATCCTACTCTACCTCTCAGCAGTCTTTGACGCAGTCTACGATCCCACCCTGATCGGACAACCTCACAAGACTAGCATTCAAGGACTCGCCCTCAAATCGATCTGCCCTTCCTCCTTGCTCAGTCCGATCCTCTTCAATATCTACATGAAGCTGCTGGTAGCCTACATCTGCACACACAACATAAAGATACTAACCTACCGCTAACGACAAGCAACTGATATTGGTATGGCAAAACACCCAGCACCAGGAACAACTTCAACTTGTGCATGACCAAAGTGGCCTCTTGTATGAAGTTCAACTGCTTCAAAATAAACACGGGCTTGACCGAAGTGGTGATCTTTGGAAAAAATGCCTTGCCATGGGACTCTGCCTGGTGGCCTACAGACCGGGGGTAAACTTCCACCCCCAGCACACAAACAAAAAACCTCTGGATCATTATCAACAGCAAACTGGACATGTCCACCCAGGTCTATGTCGACACCATGGCCTGCTCCCACACCATGAGGATTCTGAAAGAGATAGTCATGTGGGTGCCTAACAGCACCAGGAAAAAACATCACACAAACCCTCGTTACTAGCACACTAGACTATGGCAACACCCTTTTTGCCGGAATCAGCAACCAACTCACAAAAAGATTTCAGATCATCCAGAATGCAGCAGCCAGACTGGTTCTCAACCTTTCACACCGGTCACACATCACTCCACACCTAAAGGAATTACACTGGCTATCGATACATATGCGCACACAACTCAAGCTTCTTGGCAACACATACAAAGCGATACACAACATTGGCCAAGCCCACTTGAACGGCTGTGTGTCATTTCATCAACCACTCAGCCGGTCTCAGTTGCTCACATACCATGAATTCACAAAGCAGATCAGCAGGTTGTGCCTTCTCATACAGTGTCCATAAAGTGTGGAACGACCTCCCACACTATATTAGAACCTCCTCATCTCTTTTTGAACTGACGTGGCTCTTCAATTAAGCCCCCTCGAGGTTTGCAGTGCACACCTGCAAAGCGGTAGGATACCCTTACGGGTGATAGTGTGCTATATAAATCCATAAATCATAACATAGCATAACATAGGGGTCAGAGGTTGTGTAGCACTGTGTCAATCCAATAATGTTGTACTTTATTGTTTTAATACTTTTTGTTGGGGCAATAAAATAAGTACAAAGTTTAGAGAGTGTGTTTCCTTTCAAGACTGGACAGCTCACATAGTCACATGAGTAGTTTCTATCTGAGGTGCATATTTCAATAAATCCAACACTAGTCATTGTTCCAAAAATCTATTGTTTGCTAAAAACCACTTCAGACACCAGAGAACTTCTCAAGCAAAGGGATGTTTGTCTATGAGGGGTCCGGTGAACATCATAGGTTGCCCTAATATGTGGCAGACACTTGTGAGAGAATCCCAGACAACAAAAGTGCCTGCCATCTTTGTGTTGGCACCTACATTGGGACGCCTCTCAGGAAGTAGGCGGGAAGATGAACAGGAAGCAAGAGACTTCTAAAAAATACAGTTTGGTTAAAATACCTCTTCCTGCTATGGAGTTTGAAAAGCATTGTTACACTTGTTTGTAGACTTATCTCCCATAGTCTCTCTCTCCAGCACTCTCTCCAGACTGAGGCTTTTACAAAACCTACTGGCTGGTCTATCCTAACCTTTAAAACAAACTCAGAAGGTATGGGATTTTGCTTACTTAGTCACTTACATATCCATTTACTTTCAGGATGATATTATTTAAAATTAAAGAATACTGTTAGAATCCGGGTTCTCTGGTTGGCACAGGTAGGTACTTGTGACAAGCAGGGAACCTTTCCTCTAGTCAGGGTAAGGGGGTACACTCCTAAAATAACCCCTGCTCACCCTCTAGGTAGCTTGGCGCGAGCAGACAAGGCTCATCTCAGAGCGTTATAGGTTAAGCACTTGTGAACACATACAGTAACCCAGTCACAACACTACAAATGGACACCACACAGGTTTTATATTAAAAATAAGGATTCTTTATATAGAGTTACCACAAGACCATTAAACAACAAAAATACATAATACTGTTACTTTAGATGGTAGAAGGTTGCTTATTCTCTTAAGTTCTTAAATGCAACACTTTAAGTCAATGTACCTTTTAGATGCGACACGCAGGGCAACGAAAGTGTTGCAACGATTTTGATGCGATGAAGTTTTTGGTGCAAAGAAATAAAGACGTGAAGATCTTCCAGATGCGTTACGCTTCTCCGATGTTGCAAGAAGACTCGACTCGATGCGTCAGCTACAGCGGCGTCACCCTTTACGCGATGCAACGACAGCGGCCTTGGCAGCGGCACTCTTCTCCGATGTTTGCGAGACGCTTCCGCTCGATGCGATGTTGCAGCGGCGACACCCCTTTACGCGATGCGACGACAGCAGCTCCGACGGCGGCACGCTTCTCTGTGGATGCGAGGCGCTTTTCTTGATGCGGTGCAATGCGACAGCTACGATGGCTGCGATGGTGACACGCTTCTTCCTCGATGCGAGACTCTTCTCTTGATGCGGTGCGATGCGTCAGCTACGATGGCTGCGATGGCGACACGCTTCTTCGGTGTTGCGAGACACTTCCTCGATGATGCGAGACGCTTCCGCTCGATGCGATGCTGCAGCGGCGACACACTTTACGAGATGCGACGACAACAGCTCCGACGGCGGCATGCGTCTCCTCCTTGAGTCGCGCTTCCAGCTCCTTGCGACACGCATCCCTCAGAAGGCCCAACAACAGCAGCAGGCACTTCCAAAGAACTCTGGGGAGCTGAGGGGTGAAGTCTGTTGTTTCTGAGACTTCAACAGGAGGCAAGCTCTATTCCGAGCCCTTGGAGATCTTTTTTAAGCACAAGTTGAAATAAAGTCTTTGTAGTCTTTCTCCTCTCCTTCAGTAGCAAGGCAACCACTGCAGGCCAATCCCCCTGGTTAGGGACAGTACTTCTCCTTACAGCTTTCCCAGTTCCTTCTCCTCAGGCAGAGGTTCTTCTTGTCAAGCAGGATCTAATTTCTAGGGAGCAGGGTCTCAATACTTATACCCCTAATTCCTTTGTTCCTCTGGGGTAGAGGGGCCTTTGCCCAGTCCAAACCAGTTCCTGAGCACTTTGTTGACATGACTCTGACTTTCTATTCAGGGTGCAGGGCAGAGACATCAGCCGCTCCACAGGAGGTGGAGCCACCATTGTGGTGGCAGAGCACAGCCCTATTCAGAGTCCAGGTGCACTCCTCCCACCCATCTGGATGTCAATCTCTCTATTCACCACCAGGCTACCTAGCCCTGCCCCTCTGGGTTTCCCCAGCCCTGTCACTCACACAAACCAGACAGGCAGATACACATCATAGCAGAGGCGGGCTGAAATGGTTAGGCAAGCAAATATCTACTTTCTAAAAGTGGTATTTGCAAACACAGAATATTAAAATAAACTTTACTAAAAGATGTATTTTATTATTCTGAGTTCAGGCATACTAAACTCGAATTTCTACCATGTTCCCTGGGCCTGTTAGGATCATAGGATGTAACAATTCCAACAGCCCATTCTGGCCTATGGGAACAGGTAGCCTTACAATAGTGAAAAACGAGAATGGCTGTAGTTCACTATTAGGACATGCCACACACATCAGGACCTGTCCTACCTTATGCTTACAATGCACCCTGCCCTTGGGTCTACCATAGGGGTGACTAATATGAAGTTAGGGGAAGGTTTAGGGACTGGGTAGTGGGTGCACTTGCCCAGTCAGCATGACAGTACCAGACTGTACGCAGGTTCTGCAATGGCAGACCTTAGACACATCTTACTAGGCCGCTCCTGTGGGTGGCACAACCAGTGCTGCAAGCCCACCTGCAGCATTTGTATTTACAAGCCCTGGGCACTCCTGGTGCACTTTACTGGGGTCTGACAGTAAACCAAATAAGCCAATCATGGAATCCAACAAACATATACATTTTAAATAGGGAGCACTTGCACTGTGGGACTGGTTTGCAGTGGCACCGTGCTCTGAGCAGGACACCAGCAAAACACATGAGGCACAGCGACAAAAAGTGGAAGGGAGACTCACGCCAAGGTGCCAGGTCTAACACATGTCCCCTCCAGCTGAAAAGTGGGGAGAACTACCATACCCCAGGGAGTTCCTCATCACTAAGGCGGAAAATCTGGACAGACCGTCAGCATTGGCGTGATCTGTACCAGGGCGATGTTCCACCGTGAAATCCATACCCTGTAGGGAAATGGACCACCTCAACAGCTTTGGATTCTCACCCCTCATATGCATCAACCATCTGAGGCGCCTGTGGTCTGTCTGATCCTGGAAGTGAGACCCAAACAGGTAGGGTCTTAGCTTCTTAAGCGCCCAGACCACAGCAAATGCCTCACGCTCAATAGCACTCCATCTCTGTTCCCGTGGAAGTAACCTCCTGCTAAGGAAGGCTACAGGTTGATCTAGGCCCTCTTCATTAATCTGTGAAAGAACAGCCCCCACACCATGTTCTGAAGTGTCTGTCTGAACGATAAATTCTTTGGAGAAGTTGGGAGCCAAGAGCACGGGTGCCGTGCACATAGCAGCTTTCAGGGCCTCAAAAGCTTTCTGACAGGTGTCAGTCCAAATCACTTTCCTGGACTGCTTCCTAGAAGTCAGCACTGTCAAGGGGGCAACAATGTTGCCATACCCCTTGACAAACCTCCTGTAGTACCCGGTGAGACCTAGGAAGGCTCTCACCTCTGTCTGGGTTTTTGGTGACTCCTAATTCAGGATGGTTTCTATCTTGGGTTGAAGGGGCGCCACCTGGCTGCTCCCAACCTGGTGCCCCAAGTACACCATGGAACCCTGCCCGATCTGGCACTTACTCGCCTTGATCGTGAGGCCTGCCCTCCGCAGCGCCATCAACACTTCCCAGAGGTGGCGCAGGTGTTCTTCCCAAGTGGAGCTGAACACTGCGATGTCATCCAGGTAGGCTGCACTGAACGAGTCCAGTCCAACCAACACCTGGTTGACCAACCTCTGGAAGGTGGCAGGGGCATTCTTCATCCCAAAGGGCATAACCCAGAACTGGTGGTGCCCATCTGGGGTGGAAAATGCTGACCTCTCTTTGGTCCCCTCGGTCAAGGCGATCTGTCAGAACCAAGACGTTAAATCAAACGTGCTGAGGTAGTTGGCAGCCCCTAGCCGATCTATGAGCTCATCAGCTCTGGGGATGGGGTGTGCGTCAGTCCTGGTGACTGATTTGAGTCCTCTGTAGTCCACACAGAACCGGAGTTCGGGTGTGGCTCCCGGCGCTGCAGCCTTTGGGACCAAGACCACTGGGCTGGCCCAAGGACTGCTGGAGGACTCAATTACCCCGAGTGCAAACATCTTGGAGACCTCCTCCTTGATGCAGGCCCTCACCCTGTCAGTCACCCTGTAGGCCTTGTGTCTCACAGGTGTACTATCCCCAGTGTCCACATCATGGACGCACCAATCAGTGACACTGGGAATCAGGGAAAACAGATCAGAAAATTGTCCCAGCAGCTGGCGACAATCATTCTGTTGCTCAGGGGTCAGGGCGGAAGAGAGGATGACACCATCCCCTGACCCATCTTGCTCCTGGGCTGACAGGAGGTCAGGAAGAGGCTCGGTCTCCTCTTCCATCCCAGCATCTGTTTCCAAGAGCATGCCCACTTGGGACCTCTCCAAGTGGGGCTTGAGGCGGTTGACATGAAGGACCCTTAAGGGGTTCCTTGGAGACCGCAAGTCCACCAAATAGGTAACTGGACTCTTGCGCTCCACAACCTCAAAGGGACCGGTCCACTTATCCTGGAGCGCACAAGGCTCCACGGGGGCCAAGACCCACACCTTTTGTCCAGGCTGAAGCTCTACCAGAGTGGCATTCTGGTCGTACCACCGCTTCATCTCCTCCTGACTGGCTTCCAGATTTGCCTCAGCAAGTTGCCTGAATCGCCTAGTCTGATTTCTGAAGGCCAGCCTGTAGCTATATACATTCTGGGGAGGTTTCCTGGGAGATTGCTCCCAGCCTTCCTTGACCAGACTTAGAGGTCCTCTCACTGGGTGGCCATACAGGAGCTCAAAGGGGCTTAACCCTAGAGACTTCTGTGGCACCTCACAGTACGCAAAGAGAAGGCATGGCAAGAGGACGTCCCACTTACGCCTCATGGGTTCTTCCAGACCCATTATCATGCCCTTGAGGGTATGGTTGAATCTCTCAACCAACCCGTTTCCTTGGGGGTGGTAAGGTGTGGTGAACTTGTAGGTTACACCACACTCTTGCCAAAGGGATTTCATATACTTGGATATGAAATTGGTACCCCAGTCAGACACCACCTCTAGAGGGAATCCCACTCTGGAGAAAATTACCATCAGTGCACGTCCCACCACGAGGGCCGTCACTGTCCTCAGAGGGATGGCGTCCGGGTACCGGGTGGCATGGTCCACCAGGATAAACCTGTTACCCATGGCTGTCCTGGGGTCCAGTGGCCCCACAATGTCAATCCCCACTCGCTGGAATGGAGTACCGACCACAGGGAATGACTGGAGTGGAGCCTTCTGCTTCCTTCCACTCTTTCCACTTGCCTGGCAAGTCTGACAGGTCCTGCAGTGAGTGTCTGAACTCCTGCGCATTTGAGGCCAATAAAAGTGGGTGACAAGCTTTTCAAAGGTCTTGTCCTGCCCCAAATGTCCTGCCAATGGAACATCGTGAGCCAGCCCCAGTAGGAAGGCTCTGAAGTCCTGGGGCACCACCAGCGCACGGGCTGACCCAGGCTCAGCAACCTTAGGCTCTGTATATAGGAGGTCGTTCTCCCAGTAAATGAAATGTGACCCAGACTGATCACCTGCGACCTGTTCTGCAGCCTGCTGCCGCATACCCACGAGAGAAGAGCATTCTTTCTGTGCCTTACAAAAGTCCTCCCTGGAGGGGCCTCCTTCCTGCTGCCAATGGGTCAGCTCAGGCAGGTCCCCCAGTTCAGCTATCTGTTCCCCGGTAGGCTCCAGGGCATCCCCCTCAAGGTCTGCTTCCTCCTGGGCCGTGGGAACTTCAGGGGCCGGTTTCCCGCGCCCCCTGCCTCTTCTCTTTAAGGCCGGTCCCTGGGCCTCCCTCTCAGGCTCCAGGACCTCTTGAGCACCTCTACTTGCTGCCATGGACCGTGTGGTGACACACGCCCAATCCAGCATACCCAACATCTCCAGGTGAGCACTCCGCTCCACCTTAGCCCAAGGTGAGCTCTCCAAGTCGTTCCCTAACAGACAGTCTACAGGCATGGCGGGCCTCACAGCTACCTGAAGAGTACCAGAGACTCCCCCCACTCAAAGAGAACCTGAGCCACCTTGCAGTGACTCTCTGTGTTGTCAGCGGCAACAACTGGATAGAATGCTCCTGGGATAACCTGCTCTTGAGACACCAGGTGACACTTGACAGCTGTCACACTGGCTCCTGTATCTCTGAGAGCTTCCACCCTACGGCCATTGATGGTCACCCACTGCCTGTATTTCTTAGTGTTATCAGGCAGCTGGGTTTGGGGGACCATCTCACAGTCTCCTAATGAGACAAGGGACATCTCTGCGGGACCCCACCCACCTTGGACTGCCATCTCCATCCCCAAGGCTACACTAGCCACCTACCGGGGCGGAGCACCAGTGGATGCTGGTTTACCATACAAAGACACTTTAAATCAGAGGCAAAATGCCCAATGTTACCACACTTGTAACATTTTATGGGGCCCTTTTGAAAAGGTGGACCTGTCTGGCCCCCGGTCGGTTTCTGGGGTGGGGGAGGCTGAGAACCCTTCCCTTGGTTCCCTTGGGGATTACTTTGGGGCCTTCTTGGGAACTCCCTCTGTTTACCCTTGTCCCCCCACTCTTCTGCTGGGGACCCTGCCCACCTTTAGCGGAGTCTCCCACTGGACCCTTGTGGACCCTGGTACTGACCCAGCGGTCCGCCTCCTCAGCAAACTTCCTAGGGTTAGTCAGCCTACTATCAATCAGGTGCTGGCGTAGCTCAGGAAAACAATTACTGGACAAGTGCTCCCATGCCATTAAATCAAGAAGCCCTTGAAAATCATTAACCTTGCTACCCTTCACCCAACCATCCAGTGCTCTGCAACAAAAAGTCACATACTCAACATACGCACTGTTTGGAATCTTGGTGCAACCCCTGGACCTTTGCCTATACAACTCAGGGGTCAACCCATACCTAGTCATCAAAGCTGCCTTCATATGGGGATAAGAATTATAATCATCTGAAGGCAAGTCTAGCAGTGTGTCCCGCCCCTCACTAAGGAACCGTCCCCACAACCCCGCTCCCCAATCCTTCTCAGGGACCCGGTGGGAAGACATGGCTACTTCATAGGCTTTGAACCACTGCCCTATGTCATCATTTAAAAAAAATTCTTTTACTACATCTTTTAGTATGTAAACTCTAGATTCTACAGGCATTGACGGTGTGCTGCCACCAGAGGGAGCATTTTCTAAACTCTGGGCTTTCAGCTCCAACTCCCTCAAAACCTTTTCATGTTCATACTGTAGCTTTTTTACCTCTAGGGCTAATTTTCTACTTTGCATTTCAAATTCCAACTGCCCACTTAACTTGAGCTTGGTCAGCTCCAATTCATGCATCCTACACTCTTTTCTATCTGCCAGCTCCTCTGGAGATAGACTTTTACTGGAAACACTGCTACCAGCAGGGGAAGGGGTTCTCCTTGCTCTTGGACCCACTGGCCCTTCCAGCTGTTCCTCTGCATTATCCTCATCCGTGGCATTCTTTGCTGCTACCCAGGCCCTCAGCGCCTTGTAGAACTCTGCCTTGTTTTTACATCCAGTAGTAGAAACATTACATTTTTTGCAAAAGAATTTCAGCTGTGATACTTTGTAGCTTTCCAGTTTCTCTTCTTCCCATTTCCATTCATTATCAACAGAGACTATGGATGCTGCTTTCTCCACCATGGTTAAGCTTGGCAGTACTCAAAAATAGACAGTCCCAAAAAGAAATCTACCAACAAGTATTGGTTGCGTTAAGGTCTGCACTCACTAAGTAGTGTTCACCAATCACTGTATATGAGTCACAAATGCAAGTCTAGAATCCTCATCGCTGACCACCAATGTTAGAATCTGGGTTCTCTGGTTGGCACAGGTAGGTACTTGTGACAAGCAGGGAACCTTTCCTCTAGTCAGGGTAAGGGGGTACACTCCTAAAATAACCCCTGCTCACCCTCTAGGTAGCTTGGTGCGAGCAGACAAGGCTTATCTCAGAGCGTTATAGGTTAAGCATTTGTGAACACATACAGTAACCCAGTAACAACACTACAAATGGACACCACACAGGTTTTATATAGGGGTGGGCGGAATTTGCGAAATTCACTTTAGCAAATTATCGCGAAAATGTTAAAATCTCCGCAAACACGCGGAAATATCGCGAAGATGCGGAAGTTTTTTTCCCGCCCGTTCGCGGTATTTTCTGCGTGGTCGCGGCTCACCAACTTACCCATGCGGTTGCTCGCGGGCGCGGCCATCTTGTTTTCATTTGTCTCGCGGTGCATGATCGCGAGAAGAAAGACGTGATCGCGCGACGCATGACGTTACTGCGGGCGAAACTGTCGCGAGACAGTGCAAATGGCTACCAACAGTCCAACATCTCGTGGAGAACGCGACCGGATCGGGAAAACTTGTCGGTGAACACGGGGATTCAGGTAAGGCGATCGCGCGCACGCGAGAATGTATTATTTTACAGCGCGAGCAAGAAACAAATTATCGCTAAGCTGCGGAATGCAGAAATTTTTACATTTTCGCGCTTTCCGCGGAACGCGAACATGCCAAATTATCGCAATTTCCGCGAACGGAATGGAATTTTGGCCCAGGCCTAGTTTTATATTAAAAATAAGGATTCTTTATATAGAGTTACCACAAGACCATTAAACAACAAAAATACATAATACTGTTACTTTAGATGGTAGAAGGTTGCTTATTCTCTTAAATTCTTAAATGCAACACTTTAAGTCAATGTACCTTTTAGATGCGACACGCAGGGCAACGAAAGTGTTGCAACGATTTTGATGCGATGAAGTTTTTGGTGCAAAGAAATAAAGACGTGAAGATCTTCCAGATGCGTTACGCTTCTCCGATGTTGCAAGAAGACTCGACTCGATGCGTCAGCTACAGCGGCGTCACCCTTTACGCGATGCGACGACAGCGGCCTTGGCAGCGGCACTCTTCTCCGACGTTTGCGAGACGCTTCCGCTCGATACGATGTTGCAGCGGCGACACCCCTTAACGCGATGCGACGACAGCAGCTCCGACGGCGGCACGCTTCTCCGTGGATGCGAGGCACTTTTCTTGATGCGGTGCAATGCGACAGCTACGATGGCTGCGATGGCGACACGCTTCTTCCTCGATGCGAGACTCTTCTCTTGATGCGGTGCGATGCATCAGGTACGATGGCTGCGATGGCGACACGCTTCTTCGGCGTTGCGAGACACTTCCTCGATGATGCGAGACGCTTCCGCTCGATGCGATGCTGCAGTGGCGATACATCTTTATGAGATGCGACGACAACAGCTCCGACGGTGGCACGCTCCTCCTCCTTGAGTCGCGCTTCCAGCTCCTTGTGACACGCAGTCCCTCAGAAGGCCCAACAACAGCAGCAGGCACTTCCAAAGAACTCTGGGGAGCTGAGGGGTGAAGTCTGTTGTTCCTGAGACTTCAGCAGGAGGCAAGCTCTATTCAAAGCCCTTGGAGATCTTTTTTAAGCACAAGTTGAAATAAAGTCTTTGTAGTCTTTCTCCTCTCCTTCAGCAGCAAGGCAACCACTGCAGGCCAATCCCCCTGGTCAGGGACAGTACTCTTCCTTACAGCTTTCCCAGTTCCTTCTCCTCAGGCAGAGGTTCTTCTTGTCAAGCAGGATCTAATTTCTTGGGAGCAGGGTCCCAATACTTATACCCCTAATTCCTTTGCTCCTCTGGGGTAGAGGGGCCTTTGCCCAGTCCAAACCAGTTCCTGAGCACTTTGTTGACATGACTCTGACTTTCTATTCAGGGTTCAGGGCAGAGACATCAGCCGCTCCTCAGGAGGTGGAGCCAGCATTGTGGTGGCAGAGCACAGTCCTATTCAGAGTCCAGGTGCACTCCTCCCACCCATCTGGATGTCAATCTCTCTATTCACCACCAGGCTACCTAGCCCTGCCCCTCTGGGTTTCCCCAGCCCTGTCACTCACACAAACCAGACAGGCAGATACACATCATAGCAGAGGCGGGCTGAAATGGTTAGGCAAGCAAATATCTACTTTCTAAAAGTGGTATTTGCAAACACAGAATATTAAAATAAACTTTACTAAAAGATGTATTTTATTATTCTGAATTCAGGCATACTAAACTCGAATTTCTACCATGTTCCCTGGGTCTGTTAGGATCATAGGATGTAACAAATCCAACAGCCCATTCTAGCCTATGGGAACAGTTAGCCTTGCAATAGTGAAACACAAAAATGGCTGTAATTCACTATTAGGACATGCCACACACATCAGGGCCTGTCCTACCGTATGCTTACAACGCACCCTGCCCTTGGGCCTACCATAGGGGTGACTAATATGAAGTTAAGGGAAGGTTTAGGGACTGGGAAGTGGGTGCACTTGCCCAGTCAGCATGACAGTACCAGACTGTATGCAGGTTCTGCAATGGCAGACCTTAGACACATCTTACTAGGCCGCTTCTGTGGGTGGCACAACCAGTGCTGAAAGCCCACCTGCAGCATTTGTATTTACAAGCCCTGGGCACTCCTGGTGCACTTTACTGGGGTCTGACAGTAAACCAAATAAGCCAATCATGGAACCCAACCAACATATACATTTTAAATAGGGAGCACTTGCACTGTGGCACTGGTTGGCAGTGGCACCGTGCTCTGAGCAGCTAACACCAGCAAAACACATGAGGCACAGCGACAAAAAGTGGAAGGGAGACTCACTCCAAGGTGCCAGGTCTAACAAATACATTGAGTTTCAAATATTAAGTCATCAAAATGTAGATCTTGTTCTTGCGTGAGGTTAATTTTATCTCTGTTGGAAGCCTTGAAAACCGTTCCTCTATGTGTATAACTATCCTCAATACAAAAAGAGAGAAGTTGTCTTTACCTTTCCAAACAGAATCCAGTCCCTGCCTAAGGTGTGTGGTCAGGTGCCAGAATAAAGCAGGCAAATACCAGTGTATCAGGGGTGGATTGAAGAGATGATCTGAGCTGCAGGTGAGATGGCAGTAAGCAACAAGGAAGTAAGATGGTGAACTGAGAACTGCAAGCTTTAATTCAGGCTGAATACAACCAGATGGTGAGAAATTAAATAATCTGAGTTAAGGAGTAATAGAAATAAATCTACTCAATGCTGCAGGTTTATTGAACCATAAATGTTTTAAATAAGGCCTTCATGATATCACTATATGATAATCTATAAAAGTTGTATCTAATTAATGGATCCAAATTGCACCCTGGAGCTTTCACCTCCTCCATTTGACCACAAACGGTGGCATATCAGGCGCTGTCAGATGCCGTCACCGGCGTGCGCACGGGGCTTGAAATGCTGGGGATTGTAGTTGGGATGGCCGTTCCCCTCACGGCGGCGGTGGTGCTGCACTTTACTTTGGCCCCAACGATGGCCGTTCCCCTCACGGCAGGTAAGGAGTTCAATATTTCAATCACCCGCTCTCTGAAAGCGCGTCCCGCGCTGCGGGGCACCAGAAATCGCTTTAACTGTCTCAGGCGCTGTCAGACGCTGTCACCGGCGTGCGCACGGGGCTTGGAATGCTGGGGATTGTAGTTGGGATGGCCGTTCCCCTCACGGCGGCGGTGGTGCTGCACTTTACTTTGGCCCCAACGATGGCCGTTCCCCTCACGGCAGGTAAGGAGTTCAATATTTCAATCACCCGCTCTCTGAAAGCGTGGCATATCATGATGGTGGAGTGTCTATGTTTGAAGGATCTTTTGCAAAAGCTAAGAAAATCAAGTACTTGGAAACATGCATGTTTTTTTTTTAATAAGTTAACAATAGTTTGCTGATTACCGGATCAGTTGCGACCAATTTGGACAAATTGGAGCCACAAGATCCAAGATCACATCCCCCTTGTACAGTAAAATAGGGTTACATTCAACTCCCCATCATCTTGACACTCTGCATAGAACCTCACAAAACCATGATCACTGACAGCAGCATCAAATTCTACCCTGTGTCTAGACTTGTGACTTGTTAATGCTGGATGGAGCAGCTGTGTGGGAAGAATCCATTCACTTACTCTGCGTGCTGCTGGGGGCGTTCCCAGCCACATTAATTGCTTTTTGACTCTGCCCTGGATTTATGAGAAATCGTAAATATGAGGCAGCGCCAAAAAATTACACCTCCCTTGGGAGGCGTAAGGGAGGCACAACGAGGAGAAATATCTTTATTTGTCCTCGTTTTTCCTTTTTCTGTGTGCTGCAGAATGTGTGTGTGTGTGTGCGTGTGTGTGTGTATACATATATATATATATATCTATATATATATATATATATATATATATTCACTGAAAAAACCATAGGTTTCACACATGTTATAGTTAGCGGAAATTTTACTGATAAAAAACCAATGAAATTCCCCCGTTATAGTTAGTGCAGGAAACTATAACTTACGCGACCGCAATCTTCTGCTGATGCTAATACTGTATTTAGACACTTATTTGCCCATGTCTTCTTCCATAAATTTTTAGCTATACATATATTACAAATATTTTTTTTTCATAAAGACACATATGTCATCAGCAGAAGATTGCGGTCGCGTGAGTTATAGTTTCCTGCACTAACTATAACGGGGGAATTTCATTGGTTTTTTATCAGTAAAATTTCCGCTAACTATAACATGTGTGAAACCTATGGTTTTTTCAGTGAATTTGCAAGGTTTTTTAAATGCTAATTCCTAACTATAACGTGTGTGAAACCTATGGTTTTTTCAGTGAATTTGTACGTTTTTTTAAATGCTAAGTTACTTTACGCCATTCGTGGCGTGCGCGCCCACTTAACGCAGTTCGTTCCGTGCGCGCTTCGCGCACCGCGCGCCCACTTTACGCAGTTAGTGCCGTGCACACACGGTGGGCACGCGGTGCGCTACGCACGCACCGCGTGCCCACGTTACGCTAGATGGGCCATGTACGCACGATGCGCTTCGCGCACCGTGCGCACATGGAGGACAGATTATGCGCTTCCTTGTGATAGGTAATCTGTTGAAATTTTTTTGGGAAATGCTGTGCTCTTATATGCCATGCACAAATGGTGGCCTTCGGCCACCATTTGCACACGGGGTGGAGAGAGTGGTTTTTTTTTTTTTTAATAATTTTTTACCGTACACGTACGGTAAGCGTACGGTAAGCGTAATCGGCGAAATTTTCAAAAAATAAAAAATTACAGTTTTTTGCCTTGGGGGATCTTTGAAGACTCAACTAACATGGTTATGTGCATGGGCGCTATCTAAACAGCCCCTTTATATGTTTTTGGCATTTGTTTATCAGCTCCCCCCTCAGAGTGCGAGAGAGAAAATGGCGGCCGCCGCTTCCTGGTTTCGACCGATTCGAATGTTTACTAAGATCTAAGGGCCAATCAGAATCGCGCTCGCGCACGCCACCGTACGCGTACAGTAAGTGTACCGTAAGCGCACCGTAAGCTGGCTCAGATATATATATTGATTTAAAGGCTATTTTCTCAGAATCTACTGAACAGATTTACACCAAACCTACAAAAGGCACTTCCTTGACCTGAGGACTACCTCTCTGCCAAATTTCAAGTAATTCTGTTCAGCCGTTCGGGCTGTAACTGTGTCTAAAGGTCCTATGGAAAAATGCATGGGAAAAACGTGTTTTGGGACCCCCCTTTTATCTCAGCCCCCGCTTGACGAATCCCCCCGAGACTTTCAGGGTGGGAGCGGAGCGTAGCGCCCCACCTATTTTGAAAAATTCGCGAGGATTCGTCAACCGGCGCCAAAGTTATTCAAAATAGAATGTTGCGGATTTCCTATGGAAACGTGGTCCTAACTATAACTACCTACTGGCGACCGCCAGTAGGTAATATATATATATATATATATCACAAAACTAATCCAGCACCGCCACTGACAGCCAACAGGCGGAAAGAACGCTGGCAGGGACCTCTTCGAAGTGCTCACGCTGATAGAAATGAACAGGAATCTGGAATGGGTGCAGGCATTGATTTATTTGGCAAAGGCAGGTATAAGTCCATTACAATCATCGGACGTAGTGTCCAGCATGACGCGTTTCGCTCGCATCCGCGAGCTTGATCACATGACGCGCTCGGGAACGTCCTTGAATAAATTATAGACACAAGCACAATTTGCTTTAGAAATAAACCTTAATGTATGCGTGAAACTAAACAACAGACTTCAAAAACGAATGGTATCAAAAATGAATGGTATATATATATATATATATAACTCATGGTCGCTAGCAGGTAGTTAAAGTTAGGGCCATCATGTTTCCATAGGAAGAGCATTTGTTTGACTCGCCAATAACTTTGGTGTGATTTGGCCACTCTTCATGAAATTTTTGAAAAAAATTGTCGAAGTAAGTTCTATGTGTCATGGAAAGTTTGGGGGTGATCCGTGCGGTGGGGACCGAGAAATAGGGGCGCAAGATAAGGGTGCATTTGTAATGTGTATGTATATGTGTACAAACCATATATCAGAAATTACCCTTAAAATGTATCTATATAGAGATAATGACCAAAAAGTGTAGAAATTCGCTAGCGAGTGGCTTTCCCTGGACCAAAATATTTTTTCAGATCAAGCATATATGCTAAATCATTCAGTTTATTGCCAAGTGGCTTTTTTTAAACTTGTTACAACCTTAATCAAAACACATTATACTTTCACCAATTACATTACTAAAGTGCACACTCCTACCATATAAAAGAAAAAAGGTAAAAAAATGAAAAAAATTGAAAAACATTCTCACAGAACGAACAGCAGTGGCAAAGCATGTTGACAAGATAAACCACTCAAACCCGTCATTTTGCAGAAACCCCAGTATCTCCCTAATCTATGAATTTGAGTAACATAATGTGCCTTGACACAATCTTTCTCATGGTCTTCTCCCTATCCAGTCCATGTACAAAAAGGGACCCTGTCAATTCCCCAAAAATACATTTGGTCAGTACTGGGTTCATGCATTTCATGCCAGTGACGGGCTACACGATAACTAGGATCTTTATTCCTCACTGCACGTAAGTGTTGCAATATTCTTTTCTCTACTGGGTAGATTGTACTCACCACATATTGTAAATCACACATGCAAACCAAAACATACACTACACAGTCACTATTACAACTGATGAATTGTTTGATCTTAACCTGTCTGCCTGCTGGCAGTGTGTATGTCTTTTTTGTTAGTACTGTTTTCACAAGCTTTGCATTTCCCACAGTTGCTGAACCCTTGATGTTCTCTCTTGGAGGAAATAGGAAGAAGACTCTAAGAAAATAGAGTCAAGGTACATTAAGATTGTTTATTATAGTTAGGTCCGCAGTGCATAAACCAGGGGACCTTTAGATACATACTGATGGAATTTACTCAGACTAATATTTCCAACCCTGTACTTTCCATATTAATCACTGGGCTCGCATTATTTCACATCAGGCCCGGCCAGGTGGGAGGTTGTATGGGCTTTCCGTTTGACCGGATTTATAAGTATGTGATTGTCTATTCGTTTCCTTTTATACCAGGGACCTGGTTCTCTTTTTGTAAACAATAAAAATGTGTTTTAAAAAAACCTGCACACAATTCGTTTTGTTAATGTATGTGTTTGTTTAACACATGAAATGTAATGACAATATTGTATTATTTCTTCAGACGCATGCACCGTATCTTTCTTCACTTACATAAACAGAGTATGTTCTTTATGTCGGTGATGTTGTACAATTGTTTTTTAAAGGTGATTGGGCACTCTTACAACCCATTGTCTGGCCGTGAAGAGGACCTGACTGGGTCAAAACGCGTAGCTGATTAAAATGTTGATGTTGAAATGCATCTGGGAGTGAGAGTCTTCTGTTCCGACTGAACGTGACACACTACATTTTGCATAGATGTGTGTATATGTGCTGATTTCCTCACCTCTTATGACGGCGGCCATGATGGGGTGGCACGCCACTTAATAATAGTCCACACAAGTCTCCCTCCTTGTATCGACAGTTTTTCGGTTAAAAACCAGAAGACAGCCAGGGCACAAGGGCTGAGAAGCTAGAGGCAAGAGTATTCAGGAAGCCTACAGCAGGGAATACTAATTTGCATGCATGCAGCTCGCATCCCACCCCTTATGTAAAGTATCCCTTTCGGTGAATTTTATCAGGCTAGAAGAGCGTGTAGCACTGTAGAGGAATATAGTAATATGGAAACGGAATGGTGGATCATTCCACACAGAGAGGATATCCCAGCTCAATACTAGGTGCAGCATCCAAAAAAGCTAGAGCCATGAACAGAGACGCTGTCCTTTTTGCGCCCTCTAATACATCTAAGAGGAAAGCATCTATAAAGAAAGGGCCACACAGATGTATTACCGCATGTAATCTAGAACACGCTAATGTCCAGAAACCTTTATGTAAGCACTGGCATCTAGTAAAGCAGGATCCCGTTATAGGTACTATGTTGACAAAACAACCTCAAACAACCTCAAATTACCTATAGAAAACGGAAGTCATTAAGGGGTTACTTGGTTAAGAGTGTCTTTACTTCTCAGAATGCAGGTAGAACGTGGCTTACTCCTAGGGATGTAAGGCATGTAAGAATGGAGAGCATTTGATTACGGCCTTCAATAGAACTATGAGAGTAAGGGGACACCTAACATGTAAATTCAGTTTTGTCGTGTATATCCTCAAATGTCCCTGTGAAAACTATATGTTGGGAGCACAACATTACCGGTGCATAAGCGGGTGTTACAACATATCTGTACTACCACTAACAACAATCACAACTGAAATATAACCATAGGCCTTTGCACTTCTGAGACTATTTCTATTCAGAAATTTTGCGCGGTCAATGTGCCTGAAACACAGGAAATCAGACATTTGTTTTATGTGTGTCTAGGCCATAATGGATTTTTAAGTGGTTGGAATATACCGCTATATAGAAGTATTGTTTGAAGATTTAGAGCAAAGGTAACAGAATTTTCCATAGGGAAATGTATTTGAGGCTCAATATGAATATTGTAAATATTACTAAGCACTTTATAATATAGGCACTAGCTATATGATAGCAAACTTCAGCATGTTATTTTGAGCACTTTGAACTGTTCAAATGACTTCAGTATATAAATGAAGAAGAAATGAAAAAAGTGGAAGCGAAATAAAAGAAAAAAAAATGTTCATGTATTTTATGGATAACTTGCATACTGCTATTCAATTCATGAGTAATTATAAAAAGTTTAATGAATTTTAATTCGCTTTTAATTATAGTTGTATAATTACTTCCATGTTTAAATTAGATTATGTATTAAATCTGAATTACTGCCTTATAATCATGTTCAAAGATGGCACTGAGAGAAACTGCTGTGCACTGTCACTTTGTAGTATCCTTTCTTTTATGTCATTGAATGCACAATATATATATTGAAATAGACACATGGTGTTGGACATTGTGAACAAGGCTACAAGAGGTAGCCGAAATGCGTGGATGTAGTTAACATTTCCCAAGTAAAAAGTACATTCTTGAATTCCTACCGGAGTGCCAATAGTGTTGGATAGTGTTGTTGTGGAATATATATATATATATATATATATATATATATATATATCCAAGAACTCCGATATTGTCGCTTCTGACACACGGATACGGACCACAAATTCGTGCAAAAGTTGAGTTTATTGCAAAATCACCATGCCGCCATGACGCGTTTCAGCCCGAGCATGGGCCTTGATCACATGACACCTATATATATACATACCCACACACATACATATTACCTACTAGCGGTCTCCAGTAGGTAGTTATAGTTAGGACCTAGTTTCCATAGGAAAAGCATTTTTTAACTTGCCTATAACTTTGATGTTGTTTGACCAAGCTTCATGACATTTTCCCAAAAAAGTGTGTCATGGAATTTTTGGTGGTGATCCGTGTACTTAGAGACCTTTACACCCACTCACAGACCCATGTGGGCACTCATGCTCCCACTCAGATACTCATGAACCCACTTACAGACTCACTCGGAAGGTCACACACCCATGCACAGACCCACTCAGAGACTCACGCACCCCCTTACAGACCCACACTTAGGTATGTTCTCACAGACCCACTGAGACACTCATACATCCACTTACAGATCCACTCAGACACTCATATACCCACTCAAACACCCATACAGTCACTCCCACACTCAGTCGCAGACCCTCTCAGAGACTTATGGACTCAGTCAGTCACTCATACACTCAGAAGCTCACACACCCACTCGCAAACTCAGTCAGATGTACATGAACCCACTCACTCACCCAGCCAAGGCTCATGCATCTACTCACAGACCCACCCAGACACCCGTCCTTTAGTCACAGACCCACTCATGCATGCATCAATTCACTCACCCACTCAGAGATGTATGCTCTCACTCACAGACCCATTGAGACACACATACACCCACTCACAGATCCACTCAGACACTCATACACCCACTCACTGACCCACTCAGATACTCACACACCCATACAGTCACTCACACACCCACTCATAGATCCACTCAGAGACTTATGCACCTAGTCAGTTATACACTCTGAGACTCTTTTACCCACTCAAAGTCACACTCAGAGACCCACGCAACCAATCACCGACCCATTGTGACACTGATGCACCCACTCACTGAGGCAGTCGTACAGTTTGTTACAGAAGCATTGATGCACCGTTTTACAGATTCACTCAAATACTTATACAGTGAATGAGAGACTTACTCATACAGCAATGCATGCAGGTATAGATTACACTGAAAACGTTATGCACTCTGTTCTACAGATATTAAGGGAGTTTGCAGTTGCCATTATACAGTCATTTAGACAGTAATGTATTTAGTCTGTTGGTTATAGTCCATTTTGCAGTTACAAGTTTTGAATGTGGTGGTAACTATTGAATGTCTGCATTTGTTTTGTCATTTTGTGACGTATGTGCAGTGATCGCGCCTACCGATATTATCACAACGCCCGGGGAAAACTGAAAATCGGATTAAATTATTATTTTTATACAAATCCCCTACAAAAATATGACTTCAAACAGTGCTGTAATAAACCCTAATGTTTACACTACTGTAAAATGTGTGCATATATGTATTTTACACCTCTTAAAAACAGCGCGATCAACCCGGTTACCGAAATCATCGCGCCTCTTGGCATCATCCCGAAAACAGGAAGTAGGGTTCAAACACAGTTTTTTTCAAGGTTACTACAAATGTATGTATACAAACATATTCTTTAAGTTACTTATGTGTGCATTGTAATAGTTAGAATGAATTTTTTTAAGTTATAATTTTTTAATGTGGTGGTGGTCGTTGAACCTTTATCCAAAGCGGGGTACAAAGTTCCTCAAGTACTAGAAGGAAGAGATGAGGTAGGTGGATGAAAGGTTCAGTCAACAAGGATTGTTGAAAATCAACAGGAAACCAGGGGAGTTCCCTTAGGTGGAACTAATGCTCTCACACACCCAGCAAGCTAGGTGTCATGCTTCATCATATGAGCATTGCCCCTCGTCAAGTCGGCGCTGCAATCCTTGACGGGCTCCCGAAACCGGGGCTCTTTGTCGGGGATCTTTTGTTCCTGCCGATATATGCTTGGGTGTAAGGGGCCTGGTAGAATGAATGTAGCAGAAAATGGAAGTTTATATTAAAAAGGGTTGGTCAGTCCTAACAGTGTTTTATTCAAAAGGTAGACTACCCTATTAAAATTGTGTAGAGTGGCTAGGTGCTAGAAATAAGGTGTCTAGACGTGAAGCTCTACTCTAAAATGATCGACATGTTTCTTGCCATGTTTGTCAGAAGGATCAGGGCAATTCATCAGGATCAGGAACTGTCTACATAAAAAGTGGTGATGTGTGCTCTACATACCACGTCCGATGCTGCTGACCTGTAAAAATAAAGTAACAACATCAAGAGTAAAACCAATTACATCTCTTCCGTGAGTACATAATGTCAACAATGGTGTTGCAAGAATCACCATGCATAACGTGAATATAACAACCTGCTTCAAAGTGCACTATTTCAAAGGATAAGTGAACATAAGTGGGGGGGGGGTGGTGTTGTGTATTAGATCTACTAATACGCTAAAGCCGTTCTCAAGGACAGAGGAGGTTCACTCACCTAATACATTGACTAGACAGGCTAGCAACGGAGCTGGTGGCTATAAAGGACACCGATTGGGTCCTAGAGTAAAAGAGGATAAAGAGGAACAACTACTGACAATCAAGGCACAATTGTGAAAAAAGCAGAGCTTGGTATCGAAGTTGTTGCCTCTAGTCAAGTTCACATGATGATGTTATCGGACCTTAAAAATGTCATGATTGAAATCAGAGCGTGTCTGACCGGAGCTCTCGCTCAAGCTGATGCCGTCGAATGTGGTAACCGGCATTATCTACTTCATTCGAGAAATGTTTCCAGGTAAGACTAGCCCATCAAAATCAATCGACACGCTTAAAAAATGTATTAGAGAACAGGGTAACGGAGGTACAAGTATTGGACGTACTCACCAGCGCTAACGAGCGCTTCTCTTGCAGACCTACCCAAGCCGCCAGAGTCCGGGGTGGTAAAGGACTTCTGCCGCTGTTGCTTAGATATACAACAAAAAGTGGGAGTGAGCCTGACGTCCTATCACGTATCGTAACGTCGCGTGGTGACGTGTCTGGTTGCTAGGAAATGGATGCAGACGCCGGGGCGTGAAGGGGTACGCGTCTCCATGATGTCATAAAGTCGAATATTATTGGTTACTGGAAACGTAAGCAGCAACGTCCCGCAGCAGTCTTGTGGAGAATGTGGAAATAAGATTCTCACAGGGTCCGTAGACCCATTCAAATCAGTTGCGCAATGTAGTCCGGCACCACGTGTGGTGTGAACTATACTCATCATACTAGACTAGGTATGCCAACCAGTTATCTGAATGCAAACCAATGTTGTGCAAAACACGGGGGCGTGTGGGGAGGTCTTAATGAGTGAAAAATCGATTCTTTACACTCTATCTATAATTGTGTTATGTATTGCCCTGAATTAGGTTAAGATTCTGTGATAATCAACCTCTATTGTGCCGTGCTGTCGTTGTGGCTGATGTCTATTTGTTGAGTGGATCACACTCACCTCAAACGCTAGTTTGCGATACGTAACAATGGATGTGAAATAATGTATATAATTCACTGATAGGTTAGCCCCAAGAGTAAGTAAGTGTTTGGTGGATTGTTCACTCAGAGAAGGTACTCCTGGGCAGAGGATGGAGATATCATAATCGGCAGACAATGTGAGGTGGGCTGCTGGTGCCTAGTTGATGATATTAAAAGTAACTGGTCACAGTTCAATAATAATATATATTGAGGTATCAAGGACCACGCAGCGGAGTATTCAGTTTATGGAAGAGCACTCCAAGGGATGTCATCATTGAGTCCGATAGTGTCACATGATAGTCTATGTACCCATCTTTGTTCTACTCTAAACAAAGAAGTTTTGGAAATATGAGTGTGGGATTCCAGTATAACCCAATGTAATGAGTCGGGAGAGTGATGTGACTCCAAAAAATGCCTATAGAGTTTGGTTGTGGTGCGTTGGCAACGTATGTTGCTCCTGTGTTCTATTACGCGGGTTTTGACTGGCCGCATAGTCATACCTATGTATTGCAGCCCACAGGGGCACGTGATCAAATAAATACATTGTTTGGTGTTACAATTGGTATGTTTCTTAATGCTCCATTTGAAATTGGTAAGTAACGTGACCTCTTTTGTGATTGTGGTTAATTCACAGACGGTACACGTACCGCATGGAAAATGACCTTGGACTGGTGGTAAGCCCCAGAGAGTGGTCTGTGTTGGGGTAACCTTTTTTCTTGGTCTAGTGTGAATCAACATGTCTCGTAGGCTACTTGTTCTCTTGTAAGCAAATCTGGGTCTTGGTATTTGGAGATCTCCTGTATTGAGAATCCCCCAATGTTTCAAAATGGTTTTCTTGGTCCAAACTGAGTTGGGTGTGAACGAGGTTACACATGTCATGATGTCCTCAGGTGGTTTGTGGTGTACCTCTAAAAGGGACTCTCTTGGATTATTGAGGGCCCTTTTCATAGAGTCTCATCACTTTATGAGGATAACCTCTAGTCTTGAGGTTGGTGGCTAAGGAGGTTGCTTCTTCTTTGTAATCTGTTATTTTTACAGGCCAGCAGCATCGGACGTGGTATGTAGAGCACACATCACCACTTTTTATGTAGACAGTTCCTGATCCTGATGAATTGCCCTGATCCTTCTGACAAACATGGCAAGAAACATGTCGATCATTTTAGAGTAGAGCTTCACGTCTAGACACCTTATTTCTAGCACCTAGCCACTCTACACAATTTTAATAGGGTAGTCTACCTTTTGAATAAAACACTGTTAGGACTTACCAACCCTTTTTAATATAAACTTCCATTTTCTGCTACATTCATTCTACCAGGCCCCTTACACCCAAGCATATATCGGCAGGAACAAAAGATCCCCGACAAAGAGCCCCGGTTTCGGGAGCCCGTCAAGGATTACAGCTCCGACTTGACGAGGGGCAATGCTCATATGATGAAGCATGACACCTAGCTTGCTGGGTGTGTGAGAGCATTAGTTCCACCTAAGGGAACTCCCCTGGTTTCCTGTTGATTTTCAACAATCCTTGTTGACTGAACCTTTCATCCACCTACCTCATCTCTTCCTTCTAGTACTTGAGGAACTTTGTACCCCGCTTTGGATATAGACTTTTGGGGCTTGTACATTGGACCTCCTTAAACATAGCCCCCTGTCCCTCCTTTTGGATTACTGGTCGTTGAACCTTTGCATTTGTTTTGCGACTTCATGACGTGATCGCGATCATCACAACGTTGCGGCGAATTTAAAAACTTCCCCCAAAATATCATTTAACAAGAAAATGAACAACATTTTGGGCTCTTGGGTGACTCTGAAAAGAGCCTTTGTGTTGAGAGTGTGTAGAAGACAGCCACATATAAGACTGTATACAAAGTTTCAGGTTGCCTAGAAACATTTTATTCCCTTCATATGCAAAGTGAACTCAATCACGGAGCGTGGCTTCGGAGCCATTGATGGCGGATGCGTGAGCTGAGAGCTCTGCACCAGCCGTGTATTTCTCCTGTTTTCTGTGGTGTCCGCCTGTGCCTGGGGGCGCTTCCTGGGATCCTGACCCGCCGGAGGTGCCGGGGACACCGATTCCATCCCTACGAGGTCCGGGGGTGAGCGAAGAGCGACGTTGGGGCTGCGAGAGGGCAGCGCTGCTGCACCATGATGGTGGCCTGAGGCATCCCTGAAGTAGCAGAGGGAGAGACGGGCTGCGGCCGGCACCAGGGAGAGGACGCGACTGATCAGCAGCGGACTCCAGGGCTTGGAGTACCGCTGGCAGTGCAAGACCCAGCTGGGCGCCGCTCCTGACCTGGAGGAGGGGTGCGTTGCCGGCATAGCCGGGGCCCTGTGGTGCACGCCGCAGCGCGCATAATATTACCCGAGCAGGGGGCGGACTGCGTTGGAAAGCACCGAGCTGCCTTCCACGATAACCGACTCTAGGGGAACAGCGGAGATGCCTGGGGAGGCAGCGGCATTATAAAGGCCGCCCGGGCAGCCCTCTCCCCCTGGGAAACATTTTGCCCGAGGAGAGCAGCAGAGGCATCGTGGGAGGCTGGGAGGCCGGCTACTGGTGCACTGGTGCAGAGCGGTGGGGACAGATATCCTGTCTGGGCACTCTACGTGTTGGTGGATGTTGTGGACTGGTCTGGGAACCCAGAAGACCCACTGAAATGACCCCCAGCTGTTCGTGGGCACCGAACAGGGTGTGTGACACAATCTATTTGTGGAGAGTCACTGCAGGGCAAGACGGTGGAGCCCCTTGCCATGCTTTGACCCCACACGCTTGTTAAATGGTAGCGGCACCTTCAGTCGATAACCTTCAAGTATTGCCCGGCAGTAATCGCCTCTTATACCATTCGATGATTAACCAACAAAAAGAGGCAGGCGCCGGAGACTGGAAGGCAGGAAACAAAGTTTTATTCCGTCGGAGCAGAACACGTCAGATCGGACAGCAAGGTATCGTTTCGAGGTGCTCTACCCGCATCTCTGAGGCCTGGCCTCTTATACACAGGTTTATTGCTTTATTACATGTGATACATTCTTGTTGAGACTTTGATGTACGGAAAGACATCCTTGGGATCCCCACTTCAAGCTTGTTCCCACACATATCTACAGTAGAAGTCCCCACCCCACCCACAGTAGGAGATGGCTATCATACAGCTGGACACTCCACCAATTCCCGGGGGTGTGTGCGACTGGTCGGGTCTCAGGGGGTGGGGGCCTTGATCTACTGTAATCCCTTTGATGTGAGGTGTTTCCCTTACAGTAGGGGCAATAAACTGCATCCGCAGGGCTAGGTGATGGCCTGGGATCGGTTCGGACAATCGGGCGCAGAGGAAGGGGGTTATCAAAGGGATGTATGACCATGTATGGGATGAAAGGAGGTGTTGGTCAGGCGCGGGATGTGGTTCCATGGCAGGGTCGCGCAGAAGGAGAGGGTTTATGGCCCATGTATGAGAGAGCGAGGGTGGCCGGCGCGCGGGGGACGTTTGCCGCGCCTGAGGGGCACGCTGGCGCTCGGCAATGAGACCATGGTGCCTAAAATGGCCGTCGCGCGTTTTCTGCGTGTGGCGCTTGGGGAGAGACAAGATGGCGCAGATAATGTTCAGATTCGAACTAAATTTCCACAGTCCTCCCTTTTAACATATCTCGCCAGCTTGTTTAGTTCGGATCTATCCCCATAATATCACGTACTTCTATTTCGTACAGGGCTTTCATTCGTTCCGCTTCAAAGTTCAGAGTCTTAGGGCAGATGTAGTTCGTGAAAAGTGAACATAAAGGTGGCAAGCACTGAATCCCCAGGCAACATCCACATAGAATCACAATCGGCATTAGGATAAACGTAAACAACCTCCACCCCCAGTTCTTTAATGAGTCCCAAAACCAATTCCCAAGCGACCATCCTTCTTGTTCCTGATGCACCTCTGAGGAAAGTCTGTGGAGGTGTTCGATCGCCTTGTAGACGGAGGGTGAGTTGTCCGGTACGTAGGTACAACAGCTGGACCCAATGATGCGGCATGCTCCTCCACGATCAGCCAGAACCACATCTAGAACGAGGCGGTTCTGGAGAGCCACCAGGCAGACGGCCTGAAGCTCGGCGGTGTTGTTGGTGAGGATGCCAGCCGTAATGTTCATTGTTGTTTCGACTGCCTGGGTTAAGTGCCGGATGGCACGGCTGTTCGCCATTGGACCCCAAAGTGGGACAAGTCCTTTTACTGCATCCATGAACTGTGCTCCAGTGGAGTCGGCTTGCACAATGTCCTTGGTACGTTTCTGCCGGTGGTGGTTTGCTGGAGCCACATATGTTGGAGGAAGGATAAAAGCGATGTAACAGGTGCCTCCCCAGCCTTTCGGAAGCCAGGTGTAGGCCTTAGTACCACAGACAAAGTACATATTTGGGGAGGTAACAAAGGAGGGTGGGTCGACTGAGTCCAATGTTCGGGTGATGAGACAGGAACTTCGGCCCACCGGCTTTGTTCCCAGACCTTCGAGGCACACAAGACCTGTGATGTTGATGACAGACAGAGCCCTGTTAGGGTGGCGGCCGTTCGTTTCCGGAGGTAAGAGAAGGTGGGTCTGGCTGGGTTGTTGAACACCTGCATTTCAACTCGTTCTTTGGCAGGGATGTCCATATGAAAGGAAGTGTTTGATCTTAGAGGACAGAAGGGAGCAGAAGTTTTTCCAGTTTTGTTCAGCCAGAACCCATGGTAGAAGTGTGACACAGTTTTGCTGGAAGTGGCATTGTCCTTGTAGCTTTCTTGCAGGAGGATTAGCCAAGCGAGGCAGGAGCCATGGACAGAGAAAGGTGAGGGGATGAAAGGGATAGAGTGTCCAGTGGCATGCCGTAGCAATCCACAGATCCAGCAATTAGTGGCATTGGCGGCAAGATTGTGTTGGTGGAGCAACTGCACGAAAGAGTTATTCCAGAACTCCTTACGCCTTTCTCGCAGTTGGGGAGAAAGCGAGATAAAATGGTGTTCTTTCATGGTGGTAGGTTGAACAGTGGTCAGCAATGTCTTATGAGCGGGTAAGCTCTCTTCCATGATCCAGAAGGTGGCCATGAGGAGAAGGCAAAAGAGAAGGGTAATAAAAAGCGCAATAGTCTTTGAGCTGTGCATCTTGTCAGTCTTTGGGTTTAGATAGTGGATCTTCGGACATCCGGTTGCTTCCATCACCTTCATGTCGGGCGCTTCCATCATCTTCAAGGGACTCGGTAGCGGGCAGAACCACTGGCTTTGTTTAGTTTCTCTCCTGGAAGCCTTTTGAGGTGATTAGGCTACCGATCTGGGATCTCAACTTAGTTCGTGGTCTGCTTAGCCGAAGTTCCCTCCTTTCGTCGCAGGTTGTACCCTTCTTTGGATGGCACAGTGGGGTCGGGATATTTCGTTAACTCAAGTGTCTCTGTATTCTGGTAGCAGCTCAGGGATGGTCGGTCTTTGTCCGGGGGTCCTCCTTGGCTGGTGATGTTGTCGGTTGTCGTCAGGGTTGGTGATACCTTCTTAAAGTGATGTGCGTGCAGCCAGTTGCGCTTCCCCTCCACTCGAAGAGCTGTTCGGGTGGTGATCAAGACTTGCAGGGGGCCCGTCCACCGGGGCTCCAGACTCCCTGCACGCTGGAAATTACGCACTAGGACGTAATCTCCGGGTCGGATATCGTGTCCGGGACCCCTGGAAGCGTTGGGAATGGCTTGCAGCACCTGCTGATGGATAACAGACAATGTTTTAGTTAGGTTGTACAAATAGTCAGACATGAGGACGTCCGGGACGTCGCGAATGGATGTCGGTTTCGGTGCAGTCCAAAGGTTCATGGGCCGCCCGAAGACGACCTCGTAGGGGGTTAAGTGGTGTTTGGTGGGAGTGGAACGCATTGATAGCAATGCTAGCGGGAGGGCGTCTGGCCACTTCAATCCTGTGGTGGCAACTATTTTGGCTATTTTGAACTTCAATGTGGCGTTATGTCGCTCAACCAAGCATGCAGATTGGGGGTGGAAAACCGCATGGAACTTTTGTTTTACACCCAACCCTTTTAAGATGAGTTGGATAACTTCGGCTACGAAGTGGGGGCCGTTGTCGCTCCATAAAATTCGACAAAGACCGTAACGGGGGAAGAATTCCTTCAGTAGTACTTTTGCGGTAGTCATAGCAGTGTTGTCGTGGGTTGGGTAGGCTTCCACCCATTTGCTGAAGGCGCACACAACGACAAGTACGTACTTCAGGCTCTAGCACCTTTCTAACTGGATGTAGTCCATCTGTAGGACCTCAAAGGGATGGTTAGGAACCCCAAACCCTCCCCGGGGTACAGCAGTTCCTTTACCAGGGTTGTGTTGGAGGCATACCAGGCATTGTTGGACCAGACGTTTGGCTGAGTCTGGGATCTTATCGTTCTGCCAAACTTTGGAGATGAGTTTGATCATGGGGGCAGACCCTATGTGTGCGGGGGAGTGCGTCATGATCAGCATGGGAATCAGGAATGAGTCAGGTAGCAACCATTTGTTCGTGTCTTTAGTCTGCCAGCAGCCTTCATCGTCTTTCAATCCTACCCGTGCCCATTCAGTCAATTCGTGTGGTGTGCTGGCTAATTGGATGTCCCTAATCGTTTCCCTGGCATCCTTCCATCTCTGTTTGTGACCTGGTCACGTACATACATGTCGTGGACCTATTCTCGGCTGTGGTTCGGGCAGTAATGTCAGCCAGAGCATTTCCCTGTCCTATAATGTCTGTCACCTTCTTGTGTGCCTGGCATTTGATCACAGCCAGCCGTGCGGGGAGGAGGACTGCTTCGGTCAGGGCAGAGACTAGATCTCCATGTAGGATGGGTGTGCCATGGGAAGTCAGGAATCCCCTCTCCTTCCATAGGAGTCCAAAGTGGTGAACCACCCCGAAGGCGTACTGACTGTCGGTGTAAATGTTTGCGGTTGTCCCTGCTGCTAGGATGCACGCTCGTGTGAGTGCAATCAGCTCAGCCGCCTGTGCGGATCGCTGTGTGACGCGGGCTGTTTCAACAACTGTTCGGGCCGTGGTGACTGCATAGGCAGCTGAGGTGGTGCCGTCGGGGAGCTTGATGCATGAGCCATCCACCCACAGTTCTCCGTCAGGGGCCGGGAAGGCAGTGTCTCGGAGGTCAACCCTACTCTTGGTCTGTTCATCGGTGAGGGTCACGCAGTCATGTATAGGGGACGCATTGGGGTCAGTGTCAGGGAGAGGCAGCAGAGTGGCAGGATTCAGGGTGGTGCATCGCTTCAGCGTGATATGGGGTGCAAGCAGAGTCAGCTCGTAACCAGTCAGTCGTGCGCTAGTCAGGTGTTGAGTCTTGGTCTGGTTCAGGAGGGTGTCAACTGCATGGGGTACTAGCACGGTAAGGGGGTTTGAAAGCACGATCCCCTCACTTTGTCGGATAGAGACAGCAGTGGCGGCTACTGCTTGAAGGCAGGTGGGCAAGGCTCTGGCTACAGGGTCAAGAGTGGCAGAGAAGTAGGCGCAAGGGCGTTGCTTGGGACCTAAGGACTGTGTTAGGACAGACAATGCGCACCCCTCCCTTTCGTGGGTGAAGAGGGAGAAAGGTTTAATGTAGTCTGGGGTCCCTAGGACTGGTGCTGAACAAAGGGCATCTCGTAATTCCTTGAGGAGGATTGGCATTCGGGCGTCCAGGGGAGGGGGAAGGGGACGTCTTTGGCCAGCAGGGAAAGCAGAGGTTTTACGATAAGACTGAAGTTTGGCAACCACTGTCGGCAGAAGGAGGTGAGGCCTACCAGGGACCGCACTTGCTTCTGAGTTTTGGGAACGGGGGTTTCTAGGATGGTCTGAATTCGATCAGGGGTAAGCTTCCTCCCATCTTTGGATAGGAGGTGGCCTAGGTATGTCACTTGGGGTTGGCAGAATTGCAACTTCTTCCTGGAGACCTTGTGACCGTTCTCCGCGAGGAAGTGGAGGAGGTGGATGGTGGCTGTGACTGCGAGTGGAGTGGTGTCGGCCGCCAGAAGAATATCATCGATGTATTGTATTAACACCACTCCATCTGGTAGTTGGACTGCATCTAGTTGTCTTTTGAGGGCTTGGCTAGTAGCCTTGGGGTGCCCTACAGAATCTGTACGAACGGGCTTTTAAGGTGAAGCCAAAAAGGTAGCGGCTGTCTGGGTGGATGGGGATGGAAAAGAATGCGTTCTTGAGATCAATAACAGTGAAGGTAGTGGCAGTGGATGGAATCAGGGTGGGGATGGTGGTGATGTCTGAGACTACGGGGTACTGAGGTATGACTACTTTGTTAACTTCTCGTAAGTCAACAATGAAGCGGTATGCTTTCCCATCTCCTTCGCCTTGTTTCTTTACAATGGGTAGGATAGGGCTGTTGCAAACATTACTGACTACTTCTTCTACCACTCCTGCGTCGACTAGGGACTGGATGATTTCCACCAATGCCTTCTCGCCTTCGGGCGATATCCGATACTGTGGAAGCTTTGGGAGTACCGCGTCCGGTCGGACAGTTATGTGTACAGGGTCGATCACCATGCGTCCTACGTCTGAGTCGGTTTTAGCCCACAGGAGTGAGGGTAACGTGTCGAGTAGAGACAAGTCAGCATCGGTTATAGAGAACATACGTCGCGTGAGGCAAGGCCTGAACAGATCTGGGTTATCGTGCAGTATAACTCGGACTCCGTCTGGGGAACATCTGATGGTAGCTCGGAAATGTTTTAGTAAATCAAGACCCATAATAGCGTCGGGGGTGTTGGAGGAGAGCAGAAACGTCGTGTCAGTGGTGTTATTTTCCAAGTCAAAGGAGATTGGTGCGGACAAGGGATTAGTGGAGGGCGTTCCATCAAAGCCTATCAAGGTTACGTGTGAGCCAGACAAGGGTGCCCTCGGAATCAGTCGTTTAGATAATGCACTACGTGTCGCCCCGGTATCTACCAAAAATGGAGACTTTGTGCCCAGGACTTTAGCAGTGACGTAAGGACCTTGCTGGTCAACACGGAGTTCGACTGGATCCCTCCCTTGCCCCTGGCGGTCCTATGCGAAGTCATGGGCGTTTTCATAGTCGGACTGTTGACACTGGTTCTGTCGGGGGCCGGGGGCGGTCAAAGGTGTTTGGTCTTCCTGGCATGTCGTTGGTGGTGTCGTTCGTGTACCCTCGTCCCTGCCCTCTATTTCTGGGGCTATTTGCTATGTCTCTTGTTTCCCTATTCTTGTTCATATCCAGAAGGACCGGGCACTGGGATTTCCAGTGTCCAAACCCTTTGCAGAACGCGCACTGATTCTCGTCTAAGTCCCTGCATCCACCGTAGGGTGTTGGGTGCATGGTCTCTAGGGGGTAGTTTTCTAGGAGCAGTCGGTTGGTAATTTCCCTTGGGAGGTTCCCTTCCTATGGTCACCCCTTGCAGCTGTGCGATCATTACCCTTTCCTTCAGTTCCTTTTTCTTTCTCTCGGACGCCCTATCGTTCTCGTTCTTTTGGTGTTCGTAGTACTGGGCCATCTGGAGGATAGCCGCGGGTTTGGAGGCTGCCCAACTACTCTCGCTGGTCTGTAACTTCTGGGAGACGTCCTGTAACAGACCCTTCACATAATTCTGGACAAAGAGGTGATGTCCGGTTGCAGTGGCCATGTCCTGGCCACTATAATCGGAAAACACTGTTTCGAATCGAGAGAAGTATTCGGACACATCCTCCTGGGGTTTCTGGCGGCAAGCCGTCACTATCGACCAGTCTACCTTCCTTTCTGGGATTAGGGTCTTCAATTTCTGTACAATCTTGTCTGGGAGTTCCAATATGGCTTTTAGAGGTTTCTGTCCAGGTCCTCGCTGTTTGTCTATGGTATCGAGTTGTGCCCAGGTATATCCGAACGGCTCAGCGTGGTCGACTTTCCGGATTTGCTTCCACACATCCGCCGGCAGACAAAACCCGAAGAACAAATCGATATCCGCCAAGGTCATTATAGTTGAACCTAAGGCCGTACCTAGTTCTGTGTAAAAGGCAGTCGGGTTCTTTCTTAAGTCGGGTAGGGTTTTTCTAAAGGTCAAGATGTCTTGTCGGTCCCATGGCTGATAGACCCAGTTATATACAACCCTTCCCTTCGCATCTTGGTGGTTGATGTCGTCGTGTGTTCCCTGACCTCGTGGGGGGACCCAGTAAGGAGCAGCTTCCTTGATGGGCATCATGGTATCAGCTTTTCCTGCCTGGGGTTCAGTCGCTATGGGGGTCTCTGCCTTGGTTCTCTGTCTGTGTTCTTTAAGATGCCGGAAGACTTCGAGTGTACGAGTGAAGAGGTCCGTTACATCGCTCTCTCCCCCCTCCCCAATATCTACCTTCCTATACAAGGTCGCTAAGCCTTCGGGACCTCGATCTTGGTACCTATCCTCATAGGCATTCAGGGTGTGATAACAAAGTCGTACGACAAAGTGTCGTCTGTGGTTGTCGGCAAGCGAGTTATACAGGTCTGTTACATACTCCTCACTTTCCTTCCGTTCTACTAGTGTTCTTACTACCTTATCGATTTTGGCTCGTTCATCCTTTGTTAGTCGATTCACTCTGGCGGAATCCCTCTTTCTCATCTCAGGGTCATCTAACGTTATTGCTAACGTTGTGTTCAGTACAAGTGGCTCGGCCGGCGCGGAGGCCGTGAGGACCGAGGCCTTGGTACTGCTTTCGCTTGCGTTCGGGGGTTGCGGGTGCTGCACTATGGGTTGGGAGGGAGCATATGGAGGGGGCATATAGGTGATCGGAGGACCTAATAGCAATTCATCGTTCGACCGCTGCTTGGAAGGCAACTCAGGGTAGAGCGTAGAGGAGGTCCTAACAGGGCACTGGCCTGATGTTTCAAACTCTTGTTTTTGTTTAGCTTCCTTTCTCTCCTTTATCTCTTCCTCTAACTTTCTAGCGGCAAGGTGAGCTGCCTTACGCAATTCCTTTTCTGCTTTTACTTCTTCCCTCTTTTTCCGTTGTGTTGCTTCTTTGCGCCACATGCCGATACTGTCGAGCATAGTGGGCGTCGTTTTATTGCTACGTAGAGCTATTTCTAGCATTTCTATTTTATGGTCATCAAAGGATCCCATCAGTGGCCACTGACTCTCGGGGTCCTTCTTTGTATATTTATGCCATAGTTTGCTATAAGCTACGGCGACTAGTCCATATTTAGTAAACATGTCCTTATTAGGGGTGCCTTCCAGTGGAGCCGGATGGTTCATCTCTAATAAGCGGTCCGGGCATAACCAACTACCAATCAGTGGGGAGAAGATAGGCATGACGGGTTACAACGGGGACAAAAGTCTGCACTACCTATCTTTTCACTGCTTGCAAAGACTAGATAGAATATCTCTATTCTA
Organism: Triturus cristatus; assembly: GCF_964204655.1. Classification (NCBI taxonomy): domain Eukaryota; kingdom Metazoa; phylum Chordata; class Amphibia; order Caudata; family Salamandridae; genus Triturus; species Triturus cristatus. Next base: position 622,373,440 of record NC_140583.1, on the reverse strand, counting down.
CGTTATTTGCAAGTAGAGAATACCTCCAAAGAACCAATATCGAACAACCAATGTTCGGACAATCAATCAAATGGTGAGAAAGAGATAGGCACGACGGGTTACAACGGGGACCAAAGTCTGCGTTACCTACCCTTCACTATTTGCAAAGACTAGACAGAATACTTCTATTCTTCGTTATTTGCAAACAGAGAATATCTCAAAGAACCAATATTCTTCAAAACAATCAATGTTCGGACAATCAATCAGTGGGGAGAAAAGAATAGGCACGATGGGTTACAACGGGGACAAAAGTCTGCGTTACCTACCCTTCACTATCTGCAAAGGAAGAGAGAGTATTTCTACTCTTCCCCGTTTGTAGACAGCAAATATCTCAAAAGGAACAATCAAGTAAGCAATACTAGTATTTTTCAATCAATCAATCGTTTCGCAATTCGTCGTGTTACACGGCCTTACCCGGACCGCATGGACAGTTTCTCGTCTTCCGCCTCCAGCGCCCGATCGTCCTCTACTCTCCGTATTTGCCGCGGCACTCCTGACGGTTCCCAGTCAGGACCGTAGATCACTCAAGAGAGGTCTGTTCGGAACCAGTGAAGTTCGGATTATCGGCTGCCAGACGAGGGTCTATCAGGCAGGAGCTCTTCCCGATCGTTGCAGTCGTTCACTTTGTCGTCAGGACCTCTCCCACTGGATCCACGTGTCGCTGATGGGCCCCACGCTTGGGACGCCAATTGTTAAATGGTAGCGGCACCTTCAGTCGATAACCTTCAAGTATTGCCCGGCGGTAATCGCCTCTTATACCATTCGATGATTAACCAACAAAAAGAGGCAGGCGCCGGAGACTGGAAGGCAGGAAACAAAGTTTTATTCCGTCGGAGCAGAACACGTCAGATCGGACAGCAAGGTATCGTTTCGAGGTGCTCTACCCACATCTCTGAGGCCTGGCCTCTTATACACAGGTTTATTGCTTTATTACACGTGATACATTCTTGTTGAGACTTTGATGTACGGAAAGACATCCTTGGGATCCCCACTTCAAGCTTGTTCCCACACATATCTACAGTAGAAGTCCCCACCCCACCCACAGTAGGAGATGGCTATCACACAGCTGGACATTCCACCAATTCCCGGGGGTGTGTGCGACTGGTCGGGTCTCAGGGGGTGGGGGCCTTGATCTACTGTAATCCCTTTGATGTGAGGTGTTTCCCTTACAGTAGGGGCAATAAACTGCATCCGCAGGGCTAGGTGATGGCCTGGGATCGGTTCGGACAATCGGGCGCAGAGGAAGGGGGTTATCAAAGGGATGTATGACCATGTATGGGATGAAAGGAGGTGTTGGTCAGGCACGGGATGTGGTTCCATGGCAGGGTCGTGCAGAAGGAGAGGGTTTATGGCCCATGTATGAGAGAGCGGGGGTGGACGGCGTGCGGGGGACATTTGCCGCGCCTGAAGGGCACGCTGGCGCTCGGCAATGAGACCATGGTGCCTAAAATGGCCGTCGCACGTTTTCTGCGTGTGGCGCTTGGGGAGAGACAAGATGGCGCAGATAATGTTCAGATACGAACTAAATTTCCACACGCTTGCACTGGGCGTGTTCGGGGATGACCATGCCCGAGGGTACTGTGGTGTGCGATAAGCCCACTGGTGAAGGAGGACCGGCAGTAGCATTGAGGAGCTACCACCAAGCCAGGGGGCACCACATTGTCCTGTGACCCGGGTGGGTCGCCTGAACTGGAGACTAGAGATAGCGGTCCAATTGAACATGTTGGGGTCCAACTGTGAGGCGGTAAGGAGCAGGAGCAGGGGGCCTCAGATGGCAGAAGTGGATGCGAACTGGGTTAGCGACCAGGTGGACCTGAGGGGTGATCCAGAGCTCGAGGGGGACCCCTGGCCAGACATGCAAAATATGGCCTGGGCACAGCAGATCTGAGACACACTGTGGAGCGGGGAGACCTCCATCAGACTCGCTAATGTGAAGACCCTCTGCGTGGGCGACAGGGTCTGACCCTAAGCACTGCACGGGTGAGACTTTGGAGGAGTGCTCTGTCGGACAGACCTGGGGGTTGCTTGGGCTGGCACAGAGCGGGGCTGCTTGAAGGACGGCAGCTGAAGAGACAATCGAGCCGCAGCAGGTGGAGCTTCAACCCAACGCTGGAAAGTTATGAGACTGAGGCCCTGGTGATGGCTCCCCAGCCGCCTAGAAAGGGCGTACTAGATTCTTGGCTGAAGATCGTGCTCCCCTGGTGATGGAATAGCCTAGAGGGAAGCAGGTGGGGCCTCCCCCGGAGCAGGAACACAGTGCACTTGACCAGGTGCAAAAGGGGGTGAACCCTTGGAGGTACCTGTACACCAGCAGTTGACCAAGATTTTGGAAGCTATTGCTGACACCAAGGCAACGCGCTACCTGGATGTCAGCACTGTCGCAGTGGGCCTGGGCTTGCTGAGGACAGAGCATGCTACTCTGGTGGACAGGGTGAAGCAGACTGAGTCTTCCCTGACGGTTCTCAAACCAGCGCAGCAGGCTCTGATTGGGCAGGTTGGAGAGCTGTCCAACAGGGTTAACGTACTGGAACGGTGAGCAGAAGATGCGGAGGGGCGGAACCAGAGGAACAATGCGAGGGTCTTGGGTTTGCCGGAAGGAGTGGAAGGCCATTTCATGGTCCAGTACTTGGAGGGTTGGCTCCGCGAGGTGGTGGTACCAGAAGGCCTATCTCAGTTCTATACGTTGGAGAGAGCTCACGTGGTGCCATCCAGGCCACCGGCACCGGGGAGGCCTCCGCGCCCTGTGGTGGCCCGACTACTCCACTTCAAGGACAGAGACGTGTTACTGCAGAAGGCACGCTCGGAGGGGCCGTATGAAGTTGAGAACTGTAAGGTGCCGCTGTTTCCAGACTACACCTTAGAGGTCCAGAGGCACCGCACTTCTTTCCTTGAGGTCAAAAGGGCCTTGCGAGAGGAAGGGATTCAGTATTCCTTGATGTTTCCGGCTCGGCTCCGGATAATGTTGGATGGGAAGACTCACTTCTGCGAGAATCCCAAGGCCGCCTGGGAGTAGATTGAGGCCTATAAAACTGAAGGTCTGCACATGACGCAGAAAGGAGAAGCCCCGACCAGAGACAGGGAACCTGGGAAGAGACTACGGAGCCGTCAAAAGCAGGGAACCGCAAAGAAGCCGAGCCCGTCACAGACCGAAAAGGAGAGAGCGGAGGCGCTACAGGTAGTGGCAGTCATAATGCAGGGCCAGAGATCGCCATCGGAAAGGGACTCGGGGTCAAAGGGAGGGACTGATGGTTCGGATTCGGACACGTCCTGTATTGGCAGCGTATGGCTACCTGATGTGACTCCTCAAACGGCTGATGGGATAGTGTGATTTGTAGATGACTATTCTCGCTTTTCCCTTTTGCCCTTTCATTCTCCTGCTCTACTGTGCTGGGTCTCCCTCTTCCTGTTCTCCCTCACCTGCCCTTCTTTTTCTCAGCAGGGGTCCCTGATGGGGGTGGGAAGAGCGGCCGGTGCCCGCCTGGAGCGGCCAATCACGGCCGAGGCATCAAGAGAGAATATTTGTACCTTGTTGGGCATCTATTGAGGTTGCCATGCTCCCGCCTTTGGTCCTTGCACTAGCAGCTTTGGTCCTTAACTAGCTGATGCAGCTTTGTCTGCGGTTTGGGCGGATGGCCGTTGATGGACCGCTCTGGGGATGGGAAGTTGTCATAATAGAGGTGTTTGTTATCGATTTTTGTTTTGTGCATGCAGATGGGGGCGGAGGAGTGAAGTCTGGAGTGTTAGCTGATAAGGGTGTGGGAGGGTCTCTGGGGGGCTTGGATAACATCCAATTCAATGCATAATACATTCAAGTTCATTACGTGGAACGTTAGGGGAATGGTGTCCATGGCTAAAAGATATAAGATGTATGACTACTTTAAGCAGAGGGACGTGCAGGTGGCCCTCTTGCAAGAGGCCCGCCTGACTGGTGATGAAGTGGATAAGCAGCGCAGGAGGTGGAGGGGCCGGATATACGCTACTACTTATTCTGCTTTTGCTAGGGGGGCACTGATATGGGTGAGGCCAGGGGTCCCATTCAAATGTACCCGCACTAAAGTGGACAACGAGGGATGATATGTCCTGGTGACAGGGAGATTGGCTGGACAGGAGGTGATGTTGGGAGTGTGTATGTACCTAATGTGGATCAGGTGTTATTCCTCACCGCCTTCTCAGCATATGGGGGGACAAGTAGTCATTGTGGGCGATTTCAATTGTGTGGCGGACACTGCAGCGGATAGGTCACAGCCCCCTCTCCCTGGCTCACCGACACATCGAGTGGCAGCGGGGTTCCGAGATTGGATGAGTCGCTGGGGCCTGGAGGATATCTGGAGGGTGCAACACACGACTAACAGGAAATACTCGTATTTCTCCCCAGAGAAATACGACGCCTTCGTGTGCACGCCAGACTTTAGCACATCCATTACGCAAATGGAGTATCTGGATAGGACCCTTTCGGATCACAGCCCGTTGCTATTGACTATCCAACCAGTTGGGAAACGGCCCCCGATTCCACTATGGCGTCTGAACCCACTTGCATTGGAAGATGGGCCTTTCCGGAAATCTCTGGGGGCTTTTATTGAGTCCTATTTCCCACTTAATGCAGAGTCTGCGTCCTCTGTGTTGGTTGAATGGGAGGCATTCAAGGTGGTAGTGAGACGCCACTGCCTGGGACAATCTATAGGTGTGCAGAGGGAGACCTGTCAGGAATTACTGGATCTGGAATCCCGGATTAGGCAGCTGGACAATGTTCAGGGCCAGGGAACTGACTCTGCTGAGCTTTTACAACAAGCCAGCGCTAGCTACAGTGAAGCGCTGGAGAGTCTGCGATGCCATAGTTATAGGGAATACCTAGACAAAGTGCAGAAAGAGAAGAGGAGGGCTGGCCGGCTACTGGCTTGGTTGATCAAACCCGAAGGTAGAGGGGCACCGATTATGCAGGTCCAATCAGACTCTGAGGAGTCTGATTGGTCCATGATCCTGAGGCCATCAATGGCCTGTTCCGTACCTTTTATGAGAAGCTATATACCAACCCCGAGCCAGGCTCTCGCTCGGAAATTCGTGACTTTCTGGAAACTTTGTCATTAAAGGTGCTGGACGAGCAGGTGCAAGAGGAACTGGGAGGCCTGTGACCCTACATGAGGTTAGAGCTGCTATTTCAGCCATAACGAAAGGGAAGACACCGGGGCCTGACGGCCTTCCTGTAGAATTCTTTGCCTCCTGTAAGGATTTATTGATGCCAAGATTAGTGACGCTTTATGCTGAATCCCTACATCGTGGAGTTCTCCCTGAGTCGACCCAGAGCGCGTTGGTGATACCCCTCCCTAAGACTAATGAAGTGATCGCTCCAGTTACAGAATACAGGCCACTCTCTATGCTCAACCTTGATTTCAAAATCCTCAGTAAAATACTGACTTTGCGACTACTCCCACATATGCAAACTGTCATCCATGCTGATCAGAACGGGTTCATCCCTTCCTGTAAAAACCTCTTATAACCTGCGTCAGCTGTATTATGTCCTATTTCACGAGGAGTTACGGTCTAGGCCCTCGGCGGCTGCTTTGTCAGTCAACCTAGAAAAGGTTTTAACTGGGCCCCTCACTAAATCAAATATTTGGGAATCCATGTTTTCCATTCTTTGGAAGACCTACGGGAAGGGAATTTGGATAGGGCCCTGCGGTCGCTCCGGCCTGAGTACACTTCTGGCACTCACTGCAATTGCCTATTATGGCACGAATCTTCCTCCTTAAGATGGTCATGCTACTAAGACTATTGTATTTTATTGTTAACTTACCAACCCTGATGCTGTGAGGGTGGTTCAGACCCTTGGATGCCCTGGTGAGGGATCTGATATGGGGGGTATGGCAGGCGGAGGGACTCTCTGCGGACGTTGTAGCGCCCAATGGTAAAAGGACCGGACTTTGAACTATATATGTTGGCGGCCCAACTGCAGTGGCTGGCACAGTGGGCGGAAGGAGTGAATGCAGCGGGTACATGGCAGATGGAACCCAATGGGGAACCGGACAGGTTGTTGGCCAAATTATTGAGACCGGCAGTCACAGTCCCATATAAGTCAGTATTCAAGCTTACGGCCATACAGACCTGGCAACGCTGTGTTCGCAAGTTGGGTGGGACTCCGTGGTACACCCCAGCACTACCGCTGGTTGGGTTCCCACATGGTGATCCGGTGACAGTGTTCACGGCGGAACAGTTGGATGAATGGACAGAGGTGAGTTTAGATATGGTGGGTGATTGCTACCAAGATGGCTCTATGGTCCCGTTTGTGGACCTGATAGAGTATTATGGCCTTTCTCCTGGCCAGTTCCTGAGGTACGAAGCCTTGGTTTGAACTTTTGGACAGTTATGGGGTGGAAGTAGAGATGAACCAATGACTCACTCAATGCTGCATGCCCAGACTACTCTGGGCATTGCGGGACACCTAGTGAAGTGGCACCATGCGGCTCTGTTTACCGCGTCCGTTAGCCCTATGGGGACCCTCCAGGTCAAATGGGAGAGGGCGATAGGTAGGGAGTTCACTGATGGGGAATGAGGGAAAGTACTGAGGTCCCATAAGATAATATCGTGGAACTCCACGCTTAAGTACGCGCAGATCAACTACCTTCATATGGTTTACATGACGCCTCATAGACTCAATGTTACATATGGTGGCGAGCTGAGGAAATGCCTGAGGTGTGCTCATGTAGACGCTGGGTTTATACATATGACCTGGAGCTGTATAGTAGTGCATAGGTACTGGGTGGAAATCCTGGATAAGATAAAGACAGCATTGGGGAGGGAACTGGCGCTGACTATAGAAGTCTGTTTGTTAGGGCTCTTTCCCCGCCCTCCCCAAAGGAAGGTGGGAAACCAATTTATTGACCTGGCACTGGGCCTAGCTAAACGATGGATAGTGCTGGTATGGAAGGCTCCCGCTGGGCCACTATTGGCCAGTTGGAACAGAGAGGTTATCGATTGGGCAGGAGCAGAGGGCAGAACCCTGAGCTGGGAGGAAGTGAGGGGTATCCAGGGACAACCAATAGCAGACCTATGGAAAGAAGTACTGGCAAACTGGGACAATCCATAGAGGGAACAGACAATAGGGGGGGAGTCTGGGAGTGACAGTGAGTGACCTGCGTGCTCTCGCACAGAAGACGGTGGGTTCCCAAGGGGGGGACGATCACGGTATATCCGCCATGGAAAGTTTCACCAATGGGCCTGGGAATGGGATAGCCAGACGGAGTATGAGAAACTGGGATCAGTGGATGGAGTTAGGGCAATCTCCCCGACTTCCCCCTCGAGAGATCTGCACACCACGTAGACCACATTATGTAACTGACAGGATGAATGAATACACCCTTCGACTCAGATGGTACTCGGACCCCTATGCATGCTGTATCTTATTACGTTTACATTACCTTTTTGTTCCCTTTCTTTTTCTTTCTTATTTTAATGGTTGCATTGTTATTGGTTATGGACAAAAAGTGACATTAATGAGGACATTCCCTGAATCCTTGGTAGAGGCTCCAACCGCCCACTGAGACAAGGCAGAGAGGGGCAGTAGACAGGGGTCGCAAACACCATTACTGGAATGTGACGGGGGCGATGGGCACGCAAACAGTGGCGGACAGTAAGCAATTGAGTAAGAGAAATGTCACCATGCAATACCCCATTAAAGAAGCATCTGTATCCCTGTCTAAAGGTTAAAAGAGAATAATACTCTAATGTGTTGAAAATACTGCTTGTGAAACTGTAACGAATATGCAAAATGTCAATAAAAATATGTTTTAAAAAAAATTACCTCCATCACCTCTATATATTCCATGCAAATATAAACGTTACATTTCTAAGCAACTAGTGTCTGCTATTAAGTAATATTTGTTTATATATATGTTTAAGACTTCCTCAAAAACATGCACCTTTCACTGCGGGTATCGCATGTCATCAGAAATGTAAAAAATATAAATAAAAAAAATTAACAAGAATACAAGGTTATAAAATATAGATTATAGAGCCAGTATAGATAGAAAATACAATTTAAAAACCTTTAAACTTCAATAAAAAGTGATAGGTTACATGGATGTTATTGTTATGAAATAGAATTTGAAAAACCTTAGAAACTCACAGAAAAAAACAAAGGTTACAGGAACTTTATATTTAGGAAATAGAATTTAAAAAAGCCCATAGAAATTCACTGAAAATAACCAAATGTCACAGGGACATTATTGTGAGAAATTAGCATTTAAAAAACCTCAGAAATTCACTGAAAAAAACAAAAGTTACAAGGACGTTATAGTTAGGCTGACATTTCATTCATACAAAACCAGAGAAATTCAGCAGTTATAGTTATCTGAGCGAACGTTAACACGCACCCCCGCAATGCACTGTTTATAATCTCACATATTACATTAAGATGACACCTACAGGTGGAATGACAGCTCCAAATATATCTCCTACTACTTACATTTCCTGTTTTTGTATTGCGTTTCTTTCTGTGAGCGGGTTTTATTGTTAATGCATCTAAACCCTTCACATGGTACATCTTTGGCATTAGTATGCCGAGGTAACGGATTCCTCCCAATCAACTGACAGTAAGAAGTAAGCGTTCTGGACAGAATTGTATCAAACCCCTAGAATAGCATTCACGTCTCGCTGTAAAAGTTGTAAATATCCCCCTTTTAATTTGAATGTGTGTTCACAGCTACTAATCCCTAAATGTCTAGTCCTTTTGGGTGTCCGTCTTCAGTACAAACAAATGTTTCCTTTGTGTTGGCTATCAAGTCTCAATTTAGGGTATACCATCTTCTTTCTTTTTCTAGTTCAGAAAAAATTTTATTGAAAGAATATGCTCAAATTTTACAAAATAAGAGAAAAGTAAGAAAAGCTAACAATTAAAAGTACATATCAGGTTAAGTAATGGCGAAAACATAGGCTGTAATATGAAACATCAAAAATTGAGAATAATTATAAGCAAAAACTGGCAATTGATATGAAATAAGGCAATAAAAAGGGATATGAGATATACATTACAAGCATAAGAAAGATCAATAAAGAAAGAAAAAGGAGTATCTTGTTTATCAAAGAACAGGAAGTCATGGAGGTTTAGGGACTTCTTGCTGTAACGGGGATAAAGACAGAGAGGTGCGAGCACTCAAGTAAAAAAAAAACTGTAACTGGACTCCACAATTCTCTTCGCTTAGTAGCTAAGGTTAAGGGGTAAACAAAAGTCGTATCTAATCTGTGATTGTAGCAAACAGCATACCACCAAGCCTTATAAGATAATTTGGTATAATCCTTCCAATTTTTAGTTATTTGCTGAAATGCTACTGCTAATAACAAGTCTATTATTCTGGTGCTACAGTCGCAATGATCCCAGATGGGAGAGAGACTCCCTAAAAAAATGTGAGAAAAAGAAAAGGAGTGAGTGGAAGAAAAAATCTTATTAATTTGAGACCAAACCAGCTTCCAGAAACAAAGAGCAAGGTGACAGCTAAAAAGCATGTGAAAAAGATCTGCACGTGGCGAGGAGCAGGACCAACACTTGTCAGAGGCTTCTGGGAAATGTTTGCTGAGAGTGAGTGGTGAAAATAATAAACGATTATAAATAAAAAATAGTGTTTGAGTAGTATTAGCAGCTCTGGAAGATCTACGAATCTTCAACCACCATAACTCAATAGGCCAAGAGATTGCAAGATCTTTTTCCCAATCTTCCTCTATTGTGGTTTTAATGCGGGGGAAGGACAAAGTGTGAAGAAAAGCGTATATCTTTGAAGCCTTAGAATGATTAATAAGTAAAGAATTCAGCGAGGAAGTATCAGAGGGTGAGTGAATTGATGGCGGATGTATAGCAAGATGAGCATCGTAGGCCTGTTGTAATGCGTGTGTCAATAACAAATATTTGGTTCGACAAGCGACAGGCAGATTGAAAGAAGTGGCAACTAAATCAAAGGGAATGATCTGAGTATGATGGAACAATTGACGCACCCAAATAAGGCCACACGTTCTCCAGGATTTCCAAAAAATTGGCTTATTGTTAATTAAGATAGACGTGTTATGCCAAATAGGTTGATCAAAAAAGGATGAAACAGGTAGACAAGGAAGAATTTTGGAGGTATATTTAAGAATGGGAGTTGATAAAGACTGAGGTCTGCGAGAAAACATAAGATATTCTTTGAAGGAAAAGGGAGAAATGAAAGACTTTTCTAAGGTCAACCAGAGAGGAGAGGATAATGAGGAATCTTCAATCCAATGAGAGACTTGATGTAAGAGAAAGGATTTATGGAATAAGGAAAAGTTTGGAAAGTTCACCCCACCCTCTTTTTTAGAGCGCATTAGCTTAAACAAAGACATACGAGATTTTTTGTGCCCCCATAAAAAGGAAGATAGAATAGAGTTTATTTTCTTGAAATATTTCAAGGGGATAACAAGTGGTATATTGGAAATTGTAAACAAAACAATGGGAGAAAGCATCATCTTGATTGTGTCCAATCTTCCCCACCATGACAAATAGAGAGGATGCCATTTGTTAGTGAGAGTGGTTAGTTTTTGTGTACAATCTTCCGTACACTTAGTAATTGTACCAGAAAGAGAAGAGTGAAAATTAAGGCCAAAATATTTAATATAGTTAGGGCTCCAAGTAAAACCTGAAGCAGAAAAGTCATCTTTGAAAGTCACTTTAGTGAGTGGTAAGATTTCACACTTGTCCTTATTCAATTTGTAGCCCGATACTTGAGCAAAAGAATGAACTTTGTCTAAAAATGCTGGAAGGGAGGTGTCTGGTTGGGAGATAAATAGTAGGACATCATCAGCATAAGCTGCCATTTTAATGTCAGAATTGTGAAAGTTAAAACCATGGATGTTATCATTCTGACGGAGTTGCAAAAGGAAAGGTTCTAAAGCAAGATTAAACGAAAAAGGTGAAAGTGGGCAACCCTGTCTAACCCCTCTTCCTAGTGAAAAATAAGGAGATAAGCCCCCGTTTGCCGAAATTGCTGCTCTAGGACGAGAATAAAGGAAGGAAATTAGGGAGGAAATGTTTTAACCAAAACCAAACCACTTCAGAGTTTTAAATAAATAAGGCCATTCAACCCGATCAAAAGCTTTTTCCGCATCCAAGGCTATGGCTGCGAGGGAATGGGGATAATGAGAGGACTTGGAGAGAATGTCAAAAAATAATCTAGTGTTATCTGACAACAGTCTGCCCTTAACAAAGCCAGACTGCTCTTTCCCTAAAAGCTCGGGTAGTAAAGACTCTAAGCGCAAAGCTAATGCTTTTGAAAAAAATTTATAATCAATATTTACTAGAGAAATAGGGCGATAATTTTTACAATGCTGTGGATCTTTGCCCGGTTTCGGGATAATACAAATAAGGGCATCAGAGAAGGATACAGAAGCGGAACCAGTTTGAAGAAAGGTATGGAGAAGCAAATGTAGTTTGGGGATGAGCAAATTTGAAAAACAAGAAAAGAATTCAACAGTGAAGCCGTCCGGGCCCGGAGCTTTCCCATGTTTGAAAGTATGAAGAGCTTGGAGGAGATCCCTGTGAGTAAGATCGGATTCTAAGGATGAAATGTCCGGAAGAGTATCGAAAGGAGAAGATATGGTCGACAAAATTTGGGAGATGGACTGTTCAGACGAAGATGCTTCGGAAGAGTACAATGCTTCATAAAAATGTAAGAATTCTTGTAAGATGTCTTCGCTTTTGTGTTTTAATGACCCATCATGGCTGTAAATAGATTCAATGTTGATTTTGTTTTGTCTCACCTTTAAATAATTGGCCAACAACTTTCCGGCCTTATTCTGCCCACCATAGAACTTGGCGCTAGATTTTAAGAGAAAATTAGAGGCATTAAATGTGGAATCTTTATTAAATTGAAATTTGGCAAAAATGAGATCATTTAAGCAATCTTTTGATCATACCATCTTCTTTCTAAACTCGTTTTCTTCCTTCTTTCATGCATCCTCTAAAACATAACCTTTTTCAGCAGTTTGCGCCATATTAGTGTATCTTTCATCTCAAGCCATTATATATGCCTTCTCTATTGGCCACATTAAGTATATTAAATTATTTTTGTAAGCTTTAACACTTAAGGTCTATGGCGAAAGAAACAGTACCAAGCTGTAGCCATTTCCCTTGCTTGTGAGTGTAAATTCAGGCTTTCTATTAATGGTACACTAGAAAGTATTAGATGATTGCATAAGATAAAGGCATGTGGTAATAGGCAACTTCTTCTGAAACTAATGTAGGTAAGTATGCTCATACATAGCAATCTTTTACATCCATGGTGTTAGTGTATTCTTGTATTAACCGAAGAGTAATTAATGCACATTTTTCTTATAACTTATAAAGGAGTGACTAAAGAGGTCCTCCATAATATTGTATATAGGTGAATTAGTAATGTTCTTTGCTTTAGTCTCTGCCTCAAAGTTAAATCCTAATAGTACTACGGTGATCATTATTACTGTTATTACAAAAAATGAACCCATGATATATTTACACTTATTTCTAATGCAACACATTCTCTGAGTCAGTTCAAGGTACTTAGGGCCAAATGTACGATCATTCCATTTTGCGAGTCGCAAATTGTGGCTCTTTGCGACTCACAATTTGCGACTCGCAAAATGGAATGTACAACAGTGTCTGAGATACTGTTTACGATTCTCAAATGGGTCGCAAGGGACCTGCCTCATTAATATTCATGAGGCAGGTCGCAATTTGCGACCCATTGGGAATGACCTACAAACTCGGGGATGGTGGCCTGCTGGGGACACCAGACCCCCATGTCTGAGTTTGCTTTTTCAATCAAGCAACTTTTTTTTCAAGCGCAGCCCATTTTCCTTAAAGGAAAGCGGAAATGTGTTTAATAAAGAAAGAAAAGTTTTCTTTTCATTGTTTAAAGGGCTGGCAGTGGTCCATGGGACCACTGCCTGCTCTCATAAGATATTTTCACACCATTCACAAAGGGGACCACTTATCGTTTGCGATTGGCTTGGCTTACCTCCTACTTGAAGTAGGTGGTAAACTGTGAGTGTTTTGCAACCACAAATGCGGTTGCAAAACAATCATACATGCCTGTGCGACACACTATTAGGAAGGGACGCCCTTGGCACGCCCATTCCTAATAGCGACTCGCAAACCTTATTTTGCGAGCCACTGACGGTTTGTACATACTGAAACCCTTTTTAGCAGTCTCACATGGGCCAATTTTCCATTTGCAACCGCTTAAAACGGTTGTACATCTGTCCCCTAGATTTAGTATGCAGCCTCTTTAGGGCGATTAGTCTTCTTTTTTACCTTCTGCAGTCATCCTCCTAACCAGACAATCCTTAGCTCTACTCCGTGTTCTTCTAAAATGTTATCCCTATTCTTCTGTAACTTTCATCTTGGGTCTAGGTTGATCTTCTATAAAACAAAAAACTAAAACAACTAATAGGCACAGTTCATTATTATCTTTCTTCAGCTTATTCCCATAAGTCTTGTTTTCTCTTTTACAGGGAGATTCTAATAGTTCAGGGTTCACGCTGCACAAATCTTCCAATGCAACACTCAAAGCAATGTTCATGAAATATGACCATTCAGGTGCGGAATAACTGCGACAGGGCACTTGTGCCCTTTTTGATCTTCTTAGATTTTGCTAATTTGGATCTAGGCTACCTTCGTCACTAGACTCAGCCTCTTCGGGTATTATTTCAGGAATTAGAGCTATTGAAAAACTTTGTCTCAGATTCTTGTTTTCATAGCTTTGTGGCTATTCTGCTCGTCGATTGATTCACCTCATTCCAGTACTGGTTCCTTCACCTGGCTCTTTTTGTCTCAGTACCACGTCAGCAACACTTTCTCTCTGTGACTCTCTCTGTGACTCGACCTGTGACTCGACCCATGCTTCTTCTCCATTAGAGATCTCAGTGCCACTCTGTGTTACTTCAGGTACTTGAACTCGATCTTCATCAACTGATCTTCACCCCTTCTTCCTTCCAGTGGCTGGACACTGGTGCTATTGGTGTGGGTGGTCTCTCAATTGGCGGTGCAACCACCAAAGTTCTTCGTTCAGGATTATAGATCAAAGCACTTCTTCCTTATTGCTCACTCTTTTGGATTGTGAGGCATGAATTTAACTTGGAACTCCAGCCCATGTTTGGTGAGGATCACCTGAAAGGGGTTTTCCATCTGGATTCAGGGCAAATCTTCTGAAGATGCTTCTTGATCCTGACCCAGTCGCCAGGATTGAGGTCGTGGCACTGTTCTTGATGCGGGTCTTGTGTGGCAGCTGAGACAGAACAAAACACATCAGTGAGTCCCTTGCAGTAATCTAATATAATATCGTCAGTGATATTTAAAAGGGCATTGGGTGATATGGCAGGGAACCCTCATTACTCTGCCCACCTGCTTTCCGTGGGGGGATTAACCCTATCTTCCTGTCAGGTGTACTCCAGATACCCATCAATACTAAGGCATCTGGCCATTTCAGAGAGGTTGATGAACATACATTGGCCAATCTAGACTTTTTGGTGCCATTCATTTGCTCAACAATACCAGAGTCTTCTGGTCTGTGACTGTAATGTAATCTTGGTTCAGACTGAAATGTTGTGCAGATCATACTCATGACTTCATTGCTGAAGTGTATTCCTCTATGTGACTCAAGAGAAATTGGCATGCCAAACCTCGGTATCAATTCAAGTAACAACAGCTCAGCTACAGTAGGACTGTTGCTTCTTTTAGTTGGGTAGGCTTCCACCCATCTTGAGAAGAGGAACAATCACTAGGTTATATCTCAACCCATTATGTACAGGCATCTCAATAAAATGTTAAATGGGCCATCTGATCTCCCTAGGTGTATTAGAGTGACGTGTTTTTTTCTATGTTTAACTGTTGACAAGTTACACACCAATGGCAAATCTCTTCTGCCACCATTCTGAATCTGAGGTTGTACCAACTCTGCCTGAAAAGTCTCACCATTGCGTCTCTCCCTAAATGTGTGTATCCATGGTAATATTGTATCATTAGAAACAACAAACTATCTGGTAAGACTGGTCTCCATCTGCTGACATCCAGATGTCATTTACATTTTTCTCACATCCTGCTTTTACCCAACCGTTATATTCTGCTTCTGACACATTTTTCCGCATCCATTTAAACTCATCCCACGTATAAGTTACTTTCATCAACATTGTAAAAGAACTCTCCTCCTCTGACTCACATGTGAAAATTCCATTAAATTAACAGGCCAACAGGCCAACAGTGCACAGTACCTGATCACTGAGTCGCCGTATTGGTTGCCCGTGGCAATGTATCAGCTTTCTCTTTGATGCGCTAAGCACTAAACCACAGCAATTTCTCCTGGTAATTGTATGGCATTCAACAGGTCCTTGATGTAGGTTTCGTTTTTAATGGCAGTACCGTAGATGTAGGAAAGCCCCTTGTGACCACAATTGTCCAAATTCATGGATGACACCAAACCTATACGGGCTGTCAGTGAATATGGTGAGTCTTATTTGAGCAGTTAAACTTCAGGCTCTAGTAAGAGCAAGCAGTTCAGCAACTTGGGCAGAAAAAAACTTTTTAAAGCCATGAAGCTTCTGCCACATCATTTATGGTGCACACGGCATATGCAGCTCTTAGTGTGCAATCATTTCCTCTCAAACGCGATCCATCTTCGAATAATACATGATCAGGTTCAACCAGAGGTTTGTTCTTAATGTCAGGGTGGGGTTTAGTGCACAATTCCTCTTCTCTTCTAACGGTGTCCCAGCAGTCCCTGGGACACCAGCTCAGGCTCCCCACTAAATCCCAGTGTTGCTCTCAATAGCATAAGAGCAGCAGAAGAATTGGTCTGAGCTGCTTGGTTTGCCACTCAGAGCCTGTGCTGTTTCTCCAACTCGGCTGTGCAACACAGTTGGGGTGGAGAAACCGAAGTATGCATGACGGTTTGGTCGGCCTAAGACGGCATACCAAACTGTCATGTGCACTTACAGTGTGCACTACTCCTCCCCTGCGGGCTGTGATGACAACCAAGCCCTCGCCGCCCAGACTTGGCTAGCTCTAGAGGTAAATGGGAACAATAAAATGATAATAAAACTAATGTATTATCATTTAATTTTTTCCGTTTCCCTCAGCTGGCTCTCAGCAGGGGGAGCAACGCTCCTCCGCCATAGTGGCAGTGCTGCCGCTGGCTAACATTCCCTCTCACCAAATTATTAAAATCTTTAAAACATTTCATAATGACAATTTAATTTGAAACAACACGATTAAATTTGAAACTAGATGTTATGATTTTGTTCCATATACCTCAATTTCTTTTTAAACCAATTGAATTCCAGTCATTATTTTCACAGTTCTTAATTAACAAATCTGAATACCGTACTTGCTTTTAGAGCTCCAATCCCAGCACAGCACGGTAACATCACCAACCTATCACAACGCGAAACACACCAACCGATCAATCCCAGCGCAAGACACTGTGATGCACAACCTCACTCCTAGTAGAGGCTCACCCTCCTTGACAATTTCACACAATTTTAACAAACAATCTCAAAAACTCGTTCTTGTTTGCTCAAACTCTTTCTTGTTTTCTCTATTAAAAGAGATAAAGCTTACCACACATTCAGGAATATTTTCAACGACTGCAAGTGAGATGTCGACCAGCGTAAAATCACCCAAATTAATGCAGTTACCCCGTATGTGCAATTAGTTTCAACTAATAGCAATCAATTTTAATCAGTGACAACAATTTAACCCCTTCAGCGCGGCGCGGATTACCGCGCCGTGCTGAAGGTTCGTTGCGCGGGCGGGGCCGTGACGGAGCGGTTCCGTCATGCGCACAGCGCAACCGACGCACATGACGGAACCGCTCCGTCACACGCATCGAAGGGGTTAATAGCCATATGTCACTGGTGTAGGTGATGGTACCCCACACACCACACCTCAGATTCCTGTGAATAAGTTTTCAATTATTATGTTATCCTAGAATCTTTTATCTACAATGAGTCTGAAATCTTTGAACACTTTTTTCAACCACTTATCGATTATTTCTCAATTAGCTACTCATTCTAATCCAACATCCAACCCATAAGAAAAGCACAATCACAACACGTTTGCCCTATTAATACTCACATTTTCAAAACCGCCTTGCCGGATTGCCAAGCTCTAGACATTGGATTAAGGAATCGGGAATTTTACAATAATATTTCTGGGTAGTATTTTTCAGGGTGCTAAACCTATCCTATGCTATCAGATTTGCGAGCGCCGAAATCTCATCAAAATTTTATAATCAACTTCACTTGTAGACTTACTAAGTGAAACTCCAATTTACACACATATTACTTCTCTTGGTCGACGAATCTTTGCCACCGTGTTAGAATGGATCACACCCTGAATACATTGCTTAGATAATCATCAACTTACAACATTTAATGTTAAGTCAATGAAGAGAGGTTTGATGAAGTTTTAAAAGATTTATTTCTCAGTAAAGAGTTTAGTTCGTATTTTTGTTCTTTTATTTAGGTTAATCAGATAAGTCTGTTTAGAGAAATATTACAAAAATTGTTTTTAGAGAGAGCATACAGAATAAAAGAGTGTTCCATTAAGGAATTTGTCCCTATCTTAATTTGAAGGACCAAGCCTATCCTAGTGAGAACCCATAAAAAGTTCCTTTGGAAAAGAGCAAGTAAATTTAGAAAAAGGCTAACAGCAATGAAGGGTGAAACTCCCCATAAAGAGTAGTTCTGGATACTCCGCAAAGGGTAAGGAAAACAAGAAAAAATCAACAGTAGCTTACAGCAATCTTGGGCAAGAGTAGCACAGTAATGTGCTGAGGGGCTTGGCATGGAAGGTGTGCATAGAATGCATTGACTCTCTAGCTAGGAACACGTACTATATAGAAAAGCACAAAACATGTTGCAAACTCAAAATGTAGACTCCTCCCTGGCCAGCGGGAAAGGGTTTTCTGATGGTCAGCCATCTTCTTCCTCGATTCCCATGGTAAACATCCATGCCGATATGTTGTTTGAGAAGCGGCTACAAAGTGATACAGTAGATTCATCTAGAAAGGTTCTCATGAGAGCCTTCAGCAAACCTACTCTGTCAGCTGTTCAGTGTCCTATTGTGTAACAACGGCCTACTCTCTGAAAAGAAACATTAATATCTAGCATGTCCTGGCTTGATCAAGGAAATCAGAGCTTATAGCAAGCATTTTCTTTCATTAATATATTTAAATACAATGACATCATATGGTGTGAGGTGAAAAGAAATGCATTTTGCCAAACAGCACATTTCATGAAGATGTCAAGTTTTGCATTTCAATTATAAAGTTGTCAGCATTTAAAAAAAAAACATTTATTATTATTAAAGGGACAGTTAAGAATAAGAATCATTTTGAGGCCTAATATTGAAACAATTATAGAAATGGGAGCTTTCTGGAGGAAAAAGTGACAGCATTTCTGTGTGGCACGTTTAATAAAAATAGACACTCATTTCCTCTGTTACCATTAAAGCACATTTGTATAATATTACTAAGATAAATTTACGTAAATATGTTCAACTTCCACACATGCAAAAACTCACTGGTACTCCATGCGTTGAATAACTGTATCTCAACTTCTATGGGTGCCAGCATAGGGTCCAGAGACAGAGTACCTTAAAAAGCGTGAGTCTCATGAGCACAGCGGTTACTCGGGAAAATATAGGAGTCCAAAATGATGCCCGTGTTGTTGAGTGGGTGGGAAGGATGGTGTGTTACGTTTTTGTTAGTCGTTTCCTTGGTGTGGGCGATTAAAACATATGAGACTTATTTTCCAAGGCTGCCTTGATTTGCCTATTATGATAAAAGCCTCAGAGTATGTTAAGAAAGTGATACAGCAGATGGTGAAAGGTGAACTGCTTGCCAGAAACGGTGAGTTACTGCATGTATTAATGTTCTCGGATGGGGACATCAGAGTCAAACAGCAGGCTGTGTGCTTGCATGCACAATACGCCTCTACATGAGCCCATAATGTAGGAAGATGAGGGCGCAACAAAAGTGAGTAGATTTTCTCGTTAGGTTTTACCCCAGATTCACACCTTAAGTATAAACTTGTGTTGTGTATGTTGCCACTGGCGAAAGGCCAGACTTTTAGCTTCAAAACCCCCAAACAGAAGACATATATAGCATCGCCAAACGGAGGCTGCCAGCGCTTGAGTGCTTTGTACGACTGGGTGTTGCTTAAGAAATCATGAATTATTACTGCAAAGTTTGGTAGCAATTAAATATGATAAATGTGAATAGATTGTAGTCATGTAATTCGACTGACCTGTGCACTTTGGGTCTGACCTGATCCCTGCCTGATTCGCCCCGAGTGGCGTGGACGCTCTTCTGCTTTCGGGGAGGACGCTGGAGAGGCTCTCAAGACCGGGACTGCGAGGACCAGGGTGCCTGCCTGCCGGCTAGTTGATTTCGCACACCTGCCTCCTCTTCCCTGCCCCGCCTCCTGCCACTATATTACTTCTCGCGGCCCCCGCTGCGCGGGGGCCGCTCGCTGCCACTGACCTGTGCACTTTGGGTCTGACCTGATCCGTGCCTGATTCGCCCCGAGTGGCGTGGACGCTCTGCTGCTTTCGGGGAGGACGCTGGAGAGGCTCTCAAGACCGGGACTGCGAGGACCAGGGTGCCTGCCTGCCGGCTAGTTGATTTCGCACACCTGCCTCCTCTTCCCTGCCCCGCCTCTTTCTTTGCTTTCACTACTTTATAAGACTCCCGCTCTCACGCGCCAGCGGGACGCGCCCAGGGCGAAGACCGGGCAAAGAGCGGGCCGTTTGAGGCCGTTCGAGGTCTGCGAGGTCTGGTCGGGGCCATCCCCTTTCGTCTTTATTCCAACAGTTCTGTGTTGAGCCTAATTGTCATACCATTTATTATTTCATCCCCATAGTTAACTCAGGGGGTTGTCGTTGTTGTGGTTGCTAAGCTATGTCTACCAGGTTAACACGGAGTAAGGCCGCTAATGGCGGACCTCCAATCAATGGTCCTATGGACGATTTTATTACTCGTACCAACACAGCTATAGACCTTGAAATTTCCAAACTTCAGACCCGTGTTTCCCTAGAATTGGCATCTGCTAGGAGACTGTCCCAGGTAATTGATTTGTCAAAAAAATCCTCCCTGGGTCACATAGCCACTGCGGTTACCCCGGTGCGTTCAGTAATTCCCCTTTGTGTAGTTACACAGGTTGATGTTCATCACTCTCCGGCTTTTCCTCCACTACCCCCCACTCTAGAGCCATTGATTCAGGATAACGTAGCGAATCCTCCCACTATTCCCCTTAGGCAAGATGCTAGTTCTAATAATTCCATCTCTGCAATGTTTCCATCTAGGCGCATTATTAGTAACGATTACCATTCTAAAAGAAAACGCACCTTTCGGTCTGCTTACTGTCGTAAGAAGGCCAAAATTGCGGTTGCACAACATCCGAATTCGACTAGTGTTCCGGTTCTAAATCCTATTGGAGGGTGTGTGTCCAGGGAACAACTACATTCTGGGGGAGCCAAAGAGGGGTTAGTTTCTGCTCTCTCGACTGACCCTACGGCCACTAAGGCAGAGGTTGAGGGCTTACATGCAGGGAGCGTGGATAGGAATGACGGGGAATTTATAGGTTTAGTTTGGGAAACCCTTAAGAAACTTCTTTCCCCTCTCGATCTCAGACTCTCACGTATTGAGAACAATTTGCTCGAGATGGAAAAGAGCATTATTGCTCTGGCCACTCTCGGCTTGAGAAGTCTTGAAAACCAGGGCTTTCCTGTTGTCGAGCCACCACCCCATGTTCTAGTTCCTCAAGTCCCGCAAGCCTCCCCTCCAGTACCAGCTACCACACGATCGGTTTCTACATTGGGGTCTGTGGGTGTGGATCATAGTACCACCACTTCCATACTCAAGGCTCCTAAGTGTTTCATCTCTCAACCACCAGTTAAATCCAATGTAGGTGTACCGCATAGTCCCCCTCCTAGTGAAGTGGTGCTACATCCAACTAAGAGCCCACCTGTCAAGAATAATTTTAGAGGGGGTTATATTGATCTCCCTCCAGAGGCCAATGATTATGTGGTTGTGTTGACGGGTGTCCCCCAGATAGGAAACGGCCAACATGAGAACCACTGGTCTTTGAAGAATAAGACAATTCATTGGCTTAATGCGATAGACCAATTCCTATCGGACAGAGAAGCAGAATCCTGATGGTACGCAGAATCCCCTGGGTAGGCCCTTCAAGGAAATCTAGTCCCGGGGACTGTATAGTGGTGACCTTTGAGGACCCACATACGGCACATCATATCTGCTCCTGCCCTATTGGTGAAGGTTCTCTTGTTACACCTAGGCCATTGTCCTTTTTCTACCCACCGCGCCCTAGAAATACACGCGAAGAAGACTGGTCCTTAGTTCGCCACCATAACTGGAGGAGCCATCCCAAAAAATTCCAAGATTTTTCCACAATCTGGAATGGCTTCCCCACTTCGAATCGGTTTGCTGGGCTTGAGGAGGTAGATTGACTTGCACGCCAACCTGTTCCCCAAGTTCCTTTACCACAGGCTTTAGGGCACAATGAATCTTCTCTTATGTCGCTTGAACCTCCGGTTGTTAGCCCTCCAAGTCTAGAGGGAATGTTTTCTGTTCTACCTATAGAGGCGGGTTTGAATACGTCATGCACTTTTGATTCCCAAGTAGCAACGGATCATCTGGGCCCATCTTGTATGACTCCCTTGCCTCCAATTCAGAATGTTCCACCAATTAGGAAGTTGACTGATGTAGCATTGGCTCCCCATCATTACCAGCTTGACCCACTGCCTAGGCTAAATAGATCTGCTGCGGGGGGGGCAGGACTTGTGTCCAACTTGGTTACATTAGATAACCCTCCAAGGCAGATTACCACAGACGACCCCTTGTTAAAGATCATAAGCTGGAATGTGGCAGGGCTCGCCCGTAATTTTGAAGTTCCTGAATGGAATGCCTTTTTGGCCTCTTATAACATCTGTCTTTTGCAGGAAACTTGGTGCCTCGAACCTAGGCATAGAGTGGGCTTTACGACCTATTTTGTTCCAGCTTCCCATCAATATGGATGTAAAGGTCGCCCGTCAGGTGGCCTTCTTATATGGGTTAATATAGCTCTAGGTTTAAGTGTAAGCCAAAAGCCTACGCATTCTTCCGATCTCCAGTGGATAACCATCCTATGCCCAGGGGGTAGGAAGCTGGAAGTTTTTAACCTTTATTTAAGGGGGGCCAGGGGTGGGTTATCCACTCTATCCTCTACAGGACTAAGCAGCGATCTAGCCGCCTGCAGTATTGATTCCTATGTTCTTCTCGCAGGCGACTTTAATTGCTGCTTTGAGCCATTGGCTAGGGAGGATGTCCTGGACACTTGGGATGAGGACACAAGGAGAGGTATTCCCACCCTGACCATAGATCCGATCCCTAAATGGTCTCAGAGTGCGGTAGACATCAATGCACTCTGTATGGAACATGACCTAAGACCAACTAATGGTCGATCTAAATCGGATCCCTTGGGGGCGCACACCTACAACAGGATGGGACACACTTCCAGAATAGATTATGTTGTGTTGAATTATAATTTGTGGTCACTTCACTATGATATGGAGGTTATTGCGTCTTGTGATAGTGACCACAATCCTCTCTCCTTAACATTGATTTCGCCCTGGCAGGTTGGGAATTCAGTTAAGATCCCCTATAAGTGGAAAACCTCCCATGAGCTTTTTCCCTCGTCCTGTGGCAGGCGTTTAAAGTGGGCTAAAGTAGCAGCAGATGAGGGAAGGTTGGCACAGGCAGGGACCACTATGGTAGCGGTGGGGCCGCGCCTTGATGCCCTGGGTGCCACCAGCCAAACTGTTTTACCAATATTCACAGAAACCATTGCGGTGTTAAGTGATTTGTTTATTATGCCCCAATCCAGCGTGAAGGTTTCCGCGAAAGGTGCTCCTAGGGCAAGAAATAAGTGGTATTCTTCTAAATGTCGGGTTGCCAAGGGGGAACTCATTTCCGCAGTGAAAAGTAAGGTTCCAGGCAATATTAGATTGGCGAGGGAACTCTATAAAAAAGTTGTGGCAGAGGCGAAGGAGGCCCACGATTACAGTTTTTGGTGGGATCTAGTGGAGGCAAGCGCCAGGAAGGACTCCAAGGGGTTCTGGGATCTGCTGAGAGCTAGGGACAAACCTCTTGATTCCCAGTTTACTTGTAATATTCCGGGTGATCTTTGGTTTGCCCACTTCTCCAAATTGTACTCTGTCCAAAGTGGGGAACCCCATCTAAACATGGGCCTTCTTGCCAGCTTACCAGCCGAGATTCCAATCATTGCCTGCCCCTTCAGCACTGAGGAAGTTGCAAGGGCAATCAGTTGTATCGTATCCAATAAGGCTGCTGGACCGGATGGAATTCCGGGCTACTTGTTGAAGAAATACCCATTACCGTGGAGTAGACTAATTGCCTCACTTTTGAATGAGGCTGTGTTGGGAGGTTCTCTCCCTGACTCATGGAGGGGTGCTGAGGTCGTCCCTATTTTTAAAAAAGGCTGTCGGGACGACCCAGCCAATTATCGCCCTATTAGCCTGCTTGACTCTACGCAAAAGGTTGCGGGCAAAGTGATACTAGGTAGGATCCTGCAGTGGGTCGAAGAAAACCAGGTTCTGTCAGACTTTCAGGCAGGTTTTAGATCAGGGATGGGCACCATCGAACAGACGTTTCGCCTTCTAATGATATACTGGAAAGTGGTCGTGCTGGGTGGGGGCAGCTTGTATTTAGTCTTTATAGACCTGCGAACTGCCTTCGACCTGGTCCCTCGTGTCCAATTGTGGAATGTCTTAGGTAGGTTGGGTATACCTCCCTATCTGTTGGCCTTGCTCATAAAGTTCCATGAAAGCAACTTTGCTCAGATCAGATGGGGTACCCAGGGGGAGAAGACATCTCGTATCTCCGTAGATAGGGGCGTCCGCCAGGGATGTGTGCTTGCCCCCACTCTGTTCTCTCTTTATGTTAACGGAGTGGTGGACCATCTGCTTCAACAGCCGTCAGATGCACCATCCTTGGCTGGTAGGAAAGTTCCTACGCTCCTTTTTGCGGATGATACCCTCCTAATTTCAAAGTCACCAGTAGGTATCCAAAAGTTGCTTTCTAGCTTCAAGGCCTTTTGTGATACCAGGGGCCTGTCCATAAACATAAGCAAGACCAAATTCCTTGTTCTTAACCCTCCCAGGAAAGCGGTTGTTCCTCCTACCTTGGACTCTGTTTCTCTTGATAGAGTCAACGAATTTGACTACCTAGGTATCCGACTGTGTGTTAATATGAGTTGGAAGGCGCACCACCAAAAGGTGTTTTTGACCCATAAGAGGGTCTCAGGGACCCTGCTGAAGGAACAACGTGCCTCCGCTTTAAAACCTATTGGGGCACCACTTGATATCTACAGGGCAAGGGTGGCGAGTGCAGCATTGTATGGTGCGGAACTGTGGGGTACACAAAGAGTTGACAGCTTGACACACCTTGAAAATAATTTCCATAAAGATCTTATGAAGCTACCCCACAGTACCCCTACAATTCAGCCTCTTGTTAGATGCAGGCACACGCCCAATTTCCGAGCAAGCTAGGCTACGTCCCCTTTTATTATGGGCCAGGATATGGAATGTCCCTGAATTGAGTAGCTATGCAGATGCCCTCAGCGAAATCTTATCCTTATCTGGCTGGTATAAGGTAATCTGGCTCAGGGAGGTTAAGCGACTTCTTTATGAGCTGGGTTTAGGAGAGGTTTGGGTCAACAGAACAGCACCCCCAAAACAAATGCTTAAGAAGGTTTATTGGCTCTGGGTGGATAATGAGAGGTTGTGTAACCCTAACCATTGCAAATCTGTCGCCCAGTTTCTGCTAGTCAAGGAGATCCCTTTCAGAGAACCTTACCTGGATTCAATCCTCAACCCGGGCCACAGAGCACTATACTTTAAATTCAGGGTGGGTGTTCTTCCTCTAGGATTCTTCACGTCTACTTGGAAACCTCCATTCCAAACCATTCCTTACTCCCCCTTTTGTGACTCAAGGGTGGAGTCTATAGCTCATTTGTTGTTCGAGTTCGCCCAGGTCGAGATGGTTGAAGCCTCTATGTAGGAGTCTTGGCACAAGATCACATTTGGAAGCTTTACGCATATTGCGCACAGATGCCTGTCCCTTTTTTGCCTGTTGTATGGCTAAATTTTTGGGTTGGGCATGGAGGATAAGAACTGCAAGTAAACAGTTGTTACAGTAATGTGTTTTACTAATGAACTTTTAGATATTAGACAGTTTATGGAATTTAATAAGCTTTTATTTTGAAATTGTACTGTATTATGTGTTATTTATTGTGCGATATGTGTTGTATTGTTGTGCTTTTATGACAAACTGTCGAAATAAAGCTTTTTGATGATGATGATGATGATGATTTACGTTCATAGTTATACTTTTAAATGTGTAGTTGAATATAATGCAATTGATCTTATTGTAAAGGAAGCAGAAACATTAATTAAAAATAGATAAATAAGAACTACATCATCTGCGCAAACTGCTAGTGGAAGGGACCTCTCGTCCATCTATGGAGAATCAACACACACCACCGTTAACTCTTTCTCCAGTCGACTGATATAAAGTGTAACAAGCAATAGCAAAAGGAGTAGGTCTGGATTTGGCTGCCAGCCTCTTGACTTTGTCAATGCCTGTTTTTTTTTCATGGTTTTTATAAAAACTTTATTGTTGAGGAGATACCTGGCACTCGCCAATATGAAAAAAAAACATTGACTTAAAGCAAAAAAATCTTTTTGGTTTCAAAAAGCACTCATTTCCATAGTAGGCCCTGTCACTGAAGGGAACTTCTTTGTGTGCAGATATGCTCCTAGTGAAAGAGCAGAATGCCGTCACTCACAGTGAACTCAGCCAATGGCTGAATTGGGCTGACTCATCACCCCATGCTGTAATTGTGGAAGAACAATGTGAATGTCACAGCAACAGACCAATGGATGAAGAAGGCTAGCTGAAAGCCCCTAACAGAGATACAGGCACGCATCAAGTAAAAAAAGCATCGCAAAAATTGCGAATCGCAAAAAAAGGCCGTTTGTGAACGCAATTCAACCCTTTCAAATGCAGGAACCCATTTACCGAAAACAAACTGTTTCGCAAAAATGAGGACTCGCAAAAATGTGCGAGAACCAATAATGCGAATTCTTATTTGCAAGTACCTCAAAAGCTAACACAAATAGCGATTAGCAATTCAATGCATGTTAACTTGCAATTAGCGATTCGCTGTAAAATCGCTATTTTGCAAGTGCAGAATAAGGGGAATCACAATCAGGTGGTAAAATGTTTTAAAAAATCGCACAGGTGCAACCACTCCGAAACCTATTTAAACTCACTCAGAAGGCCCCTGAAGCCTTTCACAATGGCAGCGCTCTACGTGATGGCGAGGAGGACGAGGATCCATGCAGCAGCCCAGCGCAGAAGGAGACTGCAGGAGCGGATTTTCATAGTGCGCATCACATTGCTGGGGACAAACCAATCAATCAAGCATTTGTATAGCGTGCTACTCGCCCGGAAGGGTCTCAAGGTGCTGGCGGAGGGGGGTAAGTTACTGCACGAACAGCCAGGTCTTGAGTTGCTTCCTGAAGGAAAGATGGTCCTGGGTCAACCGAAGATGGATGGGGAGGGAGTTCCAAGTCTTGGCTGCCAGGTAGGAGAAGGATCTTCCTCAGGTGGTGGCTCTGCGGATGCGTGGTACGGCGGCGAGGGCGAGGCTGGTCGATCGTAGCTGGCGGGTGGGCGCGTAGAAGGTCAGGCGGTCGTTGAGGTACTTGGGGCTCAGGTCGTGGAGAGCCTTGTGTGTGTGGGTGAGGAGCCTGAATGTGATCCTCTTGCTGACGGGGAGCCAGTGCAGGTCTCTCAGGTGGCCGGAGATGTGGCTGTTTCGGGGGATGTCCAGGACGAGTCGTGCGGAGGCGTTCTGGATGCGTTGGAGTCTTTTTTGCAGTTTGGCTGTGGTTCCGGCGTAGAGGGTGTTCCTGTAGTCCAGTCGGCTGGTGACGAGTGCCTGGGTGATGGTCTTCCTGGTCTCGGTGGGCATCCAACGGAAGATCTTATGGAGCATACGCAGGGTGTTGAAGCACGATGAGGAGACGGCGTTGACTTGTCTGGTCATCGAGAGGGAGGAGTCCAGGATGAAGCCCAGGTTGCGTGCGTGGTCCGTTGGCTTGGGAGTGGTGCCCAGGGCGGGGGGCCACCAAGAGTCATCCCAGGCGGAGGGTGATGATCCCAGGATGAGGACTTCCGTTTTGTCTGAGTTCAGTTTCAGGCGGCTGTTCTTCATCCACTCTGCGACGTCTTTCATCCCTTCGTGTAGGCTGGTTCTGGCGGTGGCGGGGTCGTTGGTGAGGGAGAGGATCAGTCGATGACTTTGGCAGGAAAAGGGAGGAGCGAGATGGGGCGGAAGTTCTTGAGGTCGGTGGGGTCCGCTGTTGGTTTCTTCAGGAGGGCGCTGAGCTCGGCGTGCTTCCAGCTCTCCGGAAAGGTGGCGGTGTGGAAGGAAGTGTTGATGATGTCCCGCAGTTGGGGTGCGATGATGGAGTCGGCCTTGTTGAAGACGTGGTGGGGGCAGGGGTCGGTGGGTGATCCGGAGTGGATGGTGTTCCTCATGCGGCTGGTGTCTTCGGTGCTGACTGGGGTCCAGTTGCAGAGGGTGGTGGTAGGGGGCGTTGGTTCGGCGGTTGGGTGCGTGGTTGGTGTGCCGAAGCTGTTGTGTATGTCAGCGATCTTGCGGTGGAAGAACGAGGCGAGGGAATCGCAGAGGTCTTGCAAGGGTGTGATGTCGTTGTTTCCGGCGCTGGGGTTGAAGAGCTCTTTGACGATGCTGAAGAGTTCTTTGCTGTCGTGGGCATTGTTGTCCAGTCGTTCTTTGAATGCTGTCTTCTTGGTGGTGCGGATCAGCTGGTGTTGCTTGCGGGTGGCATGCTTGAGGGCCATCATGTTGTCTGAGGTCTGATCGTGGCGCCAGGCTTTCTCGAGGGTGCGGCAGTTCTTCTTGGAGTCCTTGAGTTTGTTGGTGAACCAGGGGGCTTTCTTGCTTCTGGGCCTGCTGGGAGGGATCCTTAGTGGTGCGAGGTCGTCGGCGCAGTTGGTGAGCCACTGTGTGAGGTTGCTGGCTGCTTCTTTGTGGTCCGTTGTGCTGGCGGGGGGGTTCTGGCGGAGGGAGGTGGTGAGCTGCTCGGCGGTCATCTTGCTCCAGCTCCGGCGAGGGATCTGTTGTGGGTGGTGGTGGGTCGTGTTTCTCCTGAAGCTGAAGTGGACGCAGCTGTGATCAGTCCAGTGAAGTCCGGTGGAGTGGCTGAAAGAGATGTGCATGCTGGAGGAGAAGACGGGGTCAAGCGTGTGGCTGGCGTAGTGGGTGGGGGTGTTCACCAGTTGCTTGAGTCCGAGGTTGGCGAGGTTGTCCAGCAGGGTGGTGGTGTTGCTGTCCTTGTTGTTCTCCATGTGGAAGTTGAGGTCCCCTAGGAGGATGTAGTCGGAGGAGGCGAGGTCGTGCGGGCTGATGAAGTCTGCGATGTCTTCGCTGAATTGTTTGCGCGGTCCCGGGGGTCTGTAGATGAGGGTGCCTCTGAGGGTCGTCTTGGGTTCGGTGTGTATCTGGAAGTGGAGGTGTTCGGCGGTGGTGAAGGCGTCGTTGGAGTTGGTCGAGATGCGGATGGTGTACTTGTGTACGATGGCGATGCCTCCTCCAGTCTGGTTGACGCAGTCCCTCCGGGTGATCTTGTATCCGTCCGGGATGGCTATGACGATGTCGGGCGCTGAGGAGGCGTTCATCCAGGTTTCCGTGAGGAAGGCGACGTCTGGTGATGTTGTGTCGAGCAGGTTCCAAAGTTCCACGGCGTGTCTGTGGACTGAGCGGGTGTTGAGCAGGATGCACTTGAGGTGGTTGTTGCTGGTGCTCGGCTTGGCGGGTGCGGTGCAGGTCCGGAGGCAGGTGAATTTGCAGGCTTGGCAGGTGAAGGGTCCGTGGGTGCGTTTGGGGGTGGCTCGGTAGCAGGCGGGGTTCCGTCCGGCGTTGAGTGCGTTGAGGGTGGTGGTGTCGTAAGTCCGTCGAGTGGGATGGCATCCTCGGGGGCCAGGGGTCCTGGCGCTGGGCGCGGTCCAGGCACGGACGGGCATAGACGGGCTTGCCTTTGGCGCGCCTTCGGCGCACAATCAGCGCGCCCGCTGCGCACGTCCGCTGCGCTTCCGTGCGGCCACCCCCATAAATGGCGAAGTGGGAGGGAGGAGCAGCTGGGAGGTGGGAGCGGGGTGGCCAATGGTGGGAACAGAAAGAAAAGGGGGCGGGCCACAGGGGAGCAGCGGTGGGGAGCGGGGAGGGGAAGAAGCAGCGGGAACAATCACGGGGACGGCTAAATAATCAGGGGCACAGCAAAATACAGGAATGGCAAAACAGCAGTACAGAAGAGAAGGGAATGGTGAAAAAACGAGGGCACAAGCAGAGATAACACAATACTGGCACAAGTCACGGGAATAGCGCAACAAACCGGCGCTCAGCCGGAGCGTGGCAGCAGCGGAGGTCAGGGGTCCTGGCACTCACGGGGGGGGAACCGCGCGGTGTATAGAGCGACCGGCCCTGCAGGCAGGGGCAAAGGTCACAGCTCAACACCGTGCGGCGACCTCCATAAATGGCCAAGTGGGAGGGAGGAGCAGCTGGGAGGCGGGAGCGGGGTGGCCAATTGCGGGAACAGAAAGAAAAGGGGGCGGGCCGCAGGGGAGCAGCGGCGGGGAGCGGGGAGGGGAAGAAGCGACGGGAACAATCACGGGTGCACGGGGACGGCTAAATAATCAGGGGCACAGCAAATTACAGGAATGGCAAAACAGCAGTACAGAAGAGAAGGGAATGGTGAAAAAACGGGGGCACAAGCAGAGACAACACAATACTGGCACAAGTCACAGGAATAGTGCAACAAACCGGCGCTCAGCCGGAGCGAGGCAGCAGCGGAGGTCAGGGGTCCTGGCACTCACGGGGGGGGAGCCGCGCGGTGTATCGAGCGAAGATGAAATCTATGATAAGTACAGGCTGAACGGTGCAATGATCATGCACCTAATAGCAGAATTGGAACCCCTAATGCATCGCCAGACCCGTAAGACCCATGCAATCCCGCACATGTACAAGTCCTATGTTGCCTGCACCTACTTGGCTCAGGCAGTTTCCAGGGGGTAGTAGCTGTAGCTGGAGGGGTATCACAAAGCTCCCATTCAAGTTTCTTCAAAACCTTCCTTGACGCCATGATGACAAGGATCCACACCCACATCACCTTCCCCACAACCGAACTGGATTTGAACAAGACAAAACTGGACTTCTACCAGGTAGCACAGTTCCCTCATGTGATCGGATGCATAGATTGTACGCATGTCCCTATTTGTCCCCCAGCAGTGAATGAATACATCTTCAGGAACAGGAAATCCTATCACTCAATCAATGTGCAAGTAGTGTGCAATGTAAAACATATCATAACAGACATTGTGGTGCAATTCCCTGGCAGCACCCATGACTCCTATATATTCCGACACAGTGGCATCCACACGCGTCTGCTCAGGGGTGAATTTGGCGAAGGAAATCTACTTGGTACACACATATACTTATTCTCTACATAAATCAAACGAATGTCAATGCATAACTGTGGCTAACCCTTTGCTTTCCACCCTGTAGGTGACAGTGCATACGCCGTGCGAAACTACATATTGATGCCATACCTCAACCCAGCCACACCACATGAGCAGAGGTTTAATGCAGCACACATCAGCATATGGAATGTGATTGAACGCACGTTTGGACTACTGAAAAGCCTACACAAAACTGGTGGAGCGTTGCAGTACCGTCCAGGGACCTGCTGCCGGATCGTGGCTGCATGTGCCATGTTGCACAATATTGCCACCAGGAGAGGTATACACATCGAGGTGTCCGACAGTGAATCTGAAGGGACAACCAACCGCCCACACAACTCCGACAAGCGCATGAGGCAAACTCAGCAGAAGGGCAAAGGAGACGTGCAGACATAACACAACATTATTTCTGAGGTAGGTAATTATGAGACAAAACACTTAAATGTCAAACAGAAAAGTATTTACTAACATGAGCCCATGTAGTAATGTGTAGCCACACAGAGATCTGTGCCAAATATACCTGTGATTGCATAGAAGAATACCGTAAAATAAACAATACCACGCCCTGGATACAATCACTATAATGTTTTTGACCATGGTTACATCACCATGGGTAAACAAAGGAGGACATGTCTGGCTAGCGTTTCCTGCCATGCACCCCCAAACATTTTTCGCCTGCATCGGCTACATCACCCTGATGTGCAACAGAAGGTGTTGTGCTGCGGGAACTGCGCCTCCTGGCAGTGGTCACTGGCACCGACAGGCTGCTAAGACTGGATGCCTCCTCACTCCCCTCCTCCCCCGTTAAGGTGCTACCACCAACAATACCGGCCTGGGTCTGTTCTACAGCAGTGGTCACTTGTCCTAGGGCCCTGGCCACATCCCCACAACAATGGCCCATATAAATTTGCATGGCCACAGAGCTACATGCCAGCAGCGCAGTGGTGTTGCAGAGCTTGTTGTTGGATCTGGCATAGGCTGCCATGCGAATCATGCTCTGGCGATGCCTTCTCCCCTTCGTGCTGTGGCCCACAAGCAGTGCCCTGGTGAGCTCCTGCATGCTTGAGTTGGTCTCCCTATTCCCCTCCACAACTGCTGTGGTTAGTTCACGCACACTGTCTGTCATGAGGCTGATGTTCTTGGGCAATTTTGATATGTGCAGCTGGATTAAGCCCATGTGTCTTGCATGCAGGCGCTGCACCCGCATCATTTGGGACTCGACACCACCAAACACATTTGGAACCTGGTCTTCCTGAGCAGCAATGTGGGCCCTTGAACTGCGCCTCCGTCCACGTTGGACCTGTGCCTGGGGTGTAGGTGGTGTGTTCACACGAGGCTGGCTGGTTGCAGGAGTGGGTGCAGGAGCCAGCTCTGATTCCATCGGCTTCAGTGAAGGGACTTGGGCCCTGTGTTTGGTGGGTGCGGGGGTGTGCTTGCTGGGGCAACTGGAGTCTCCACATTAGTCTCAGTGGGAGTCTCCGAGATGTGTAGGCAATCACTGTTTTCCGAGTCAACTTCAGCTGCATCTGTGATGTGAAACAGTGCAATGTTAATTTGTGTTAATCTTACTATTGTGTTACTAAATGCATACATGGCTCACATTAAATCACTGACTGCAATCACTGACTGCCATGCAGTGTTGGCGTGTTTTACTTGCCATTGTTGTGTTTGACTGCCCACTTGACTGACATGCCTACAACTCCCATAATGCATTGGGTGTATGAGGAAAAACGTGGACTGAAGTTTGACCTTTACCCTGGGGTTGGCCTGTGGTTATGTGCACAAATGAACAGTACTTAGACGTGTATGGTTGCATGCATCTTACCTTGTGTGGTACAAGCCGCACAAGGTGTGTCCAGCTGGGTCACTCCCACCACTGCCTCAGGCTGGATTGTCTCCACCACCAGGTCCTCCAGGGCTGTGTTGTCGGGTACTGTAGATGGGCCCCCTCCTGTGCTCCTTGCCTCCTTCAGCCTTTCTGCAATTCACTCCTTGGCACGGCTACGCAGGTCGTACCACCTCTTCTTGAGTTCATCTATGCTGCGGTGTGTGACACCCACAGCATTTACCTTGCTCTTTATACGCAGCCATATCCTGGGTTTTTCTGCCTCTGGCACTTTGAGTGAAAGTTTTCCAAAGAGCTTGTCATGGCTCTTGGACACCTCCTCAATGGGGTTTTCAAGTTCTCTTTCACTGAATTTCAGTTTTCTCTTTCTGGGCGTGACACTCTCCCCTGATCTGATCCATTCTAGTGCACAGAAAGTTACAGCAAACAGACTTGGGGGATGTATCAGCTCAGCTCCAGCCCTCTGCTTCCTTCTCTCACTTACTCTGGGCACTGACTGAAGCATGGGCTGGATGACTTCCTGATTGTGATTCTCATGCGTTGGCTGGACACAGGCAACGTCCCTCTGGGCGCACCATTTCAAGCATATGCTGAAGACGTTTTAAACAATCTGAACGCTACATTGAGTAGGGATGCAGTGGATGCTTAAAGTCAGAATTTAATGTTCGAAGATTTTTTCAAAGTGCTTCATGCGCTTAAGATGCAATGATGATGATATTATGTACACTCCATATCATCTGATTAACATGATCCCAATGCATTTCGGGCCCATCTGGCCCTTCATCAGGGGAATCTAAACAAAGAGATACAAATATGTAACTAAACATTTACAATGAGTGGTAATGCCATCAAACAAAAGCCGAAAGAGGACCCTGCCGATAAAGTAACAATCAATACTAAGATACTATAATGGCCACACTGTCATGCGATAAGATGGATAAAAATAAAAAACGAAATAAAACGTGCCGTGTAAAACGAGGGTGAATTACTCGAATTGCAGTGATTGACAAAAACCATAAAAGGTGAGTTGCCGATGGTGAGAGAAAAATCAGTGGTCATAAACAGAACCGTGTTCAGTGATCGTTAAAACACCGGACGGACAAGGAAAAAAGTGTTTGCAACGTCTATGCGTCATGTGTAAGTTGTCCGTATACAAACTACGGGAGGAAGAGTTAAACGAGTGCTGTTAACTATTCGTGAAGCATGAACTATGGTGAAAACAACTAAACGCACAAGTACTCCGGTTAGAACATGCATTTACCTCGTGCTGGTAGTTCAGCGTTTCGTGCTGTTTAATACAGCGGTGCCGATCAACGGTCTCGTGTTGAGCGTGTTGTTGCTCAAAATAAAGCACGTATTTAAAAAGGAAAAGAGCCCGTGCGGACCGGAAGTGATGTGAGGTTGTTAGACCGCACAGATGTCTTACACCAACAGGAATTATCGACGCCATGTTGCAAGGGGTAGTGAAGGAGCGATATTAATGGGAAAAAGTCATAACATATTGCATAAACATGATCCCACCATGCTTGATGAATGATGCAAGAAAAGATAAAAAGAAAAAAGAAAAAAGCAAAGGTATGGGGGAAAGATAAACAATAAAGATGAAAAATGGTGAAGTGAAGAAATAAAGAAATACAAGCATGCACATGGTAGTATCCTGGTTCATAGGTAACAAGCGAATTCCAAGCGGTCATTGAGACCCTTGGGTTTCAGAGAGTCCAGTTTGTAAATCCAATAATTCTCACGTTGCAGTGAGAAAGTGTCATTGTCTCTGCCTTCCATCTTTGTCACAATTTCCAGGACCAGAAATTTCAATTGCGCAGTGTTATGTTGTTTTTCAAGAAAATGCGTAGCCACTGTTGATTTCAAATTGCCAATGCGTATGTTGCTTTTGTGCTCAAGTATACGTGTCTTGATCTTTCTTATGGTTTTGCCAACATATACCAGGCCGCAAGGGCATTTCAATAGATAAATGACGTTGTTGGTGTCACAAGTGGCATTGACATGTAGTTTGATCGGAGTACCTCTCATTGGATGTGCAACTGAGTTACCCTTGATGATACTATTGCAGTTACTGCAGTTTAGACAGGGGACTGTTCCCCGAAATGGTGTGGTGGATGCTTCGATCTTAGGTCGGATTAACTCTTGAATGTTTTTGCTCCGGGTGTATGCAAACATCGGTGGGTTGCTGAAAATGCCATTGAAATCGGTTTCAACAGCAACATTGGCCAATGTTTTCTGATGGATTGTTTGAACTTTTGGCTCATGGTGGAAAACCGGGAGACCATTACCATGCGATGCTGTTCTTTGCGTACAGTGGGTTGTAACAACCTTTCACGTGGTGTGTTGACCACTTTTGTGATGGCGTTGGAAACTACCTCCTGAGGGTACCCACGGGTGGTGAAACGGTGTGCCATGGCCTGAATTTGATCTTGTGATTCTGCATGATCTGACACAATTCTTTTTACCCGAAGTAGTTGTGAGAATGGTAAATGATTCTTCAATGCCGGTTGATGAAAACTGGTGTAATGTAGGAGGTTGTTACGATCAGTGTTTTTCCTAAACAAGGTAGTGGTGAGTTGGTTGTCTCGTATTGTCAGCTGGACATCCAAATATGTTATAGATGTATCATGGAAATTGAAAGTAAATTGAATACGATCATTGATCTGATTTAAGTTTGTTAAGGCTGTCTTGAGAGAATCTAGTGTGCCAAACCATAAGACGAAAATGTCATCAATGTAACGCAGAAACAGGCGTGCATGTTCCTTCCATGTGTCCAAGCTTAAAATGAATTTGTTTTCAAATGCGTGCATGAACAAATTTGCGTAGGTGGGCGCGGCACAATTGCCCATCGATGTACCGGTAAGCTGTAGATAAAAATTGTTGTTCCATTTGAAGTAACTCTGATACAACGTGAAGGTAAGAAGTTCCATCAAGAACACTTGTAAGTCATGATTCAGATCAGAATGAAGTAGTACCTCTTCAATTGCTTCAATTCCTAGATCATGAGGAATTGTGGTATAGAGTGACTTAACATCAATGGTGCACAGCCACACTTCTTCATCATTGGGCAGTGTAACCTGATTGATCTTGATTAAAAAATCTGTGGTGTCCTTAATGTATGTGTTCATACGTGAAACAAACTGTTGAAGATGAACGTCCAAGAACTTACCAATTGTTTCGTGAATACTACCTCTTGTGGATACGATTGGACGTAGTGGGGGATTCATAAGGTTCTTATGAATCTTAGGTACCATGTCGAGGGTGGGTGTTCTGGGATGCTTAGAGATCAAAAATCTCTTGGTTTTCTCATCGATGGTCCCGTTTTCCACGGCCTTATCAACAATGGTTTGTAGTAGATTAGAAAAACTGGCTGTAGGATCTTGAGGTAAAATAATATATGTGTTGTTGTCATTTACATGTAGGTCTACTTGAGTCTGGTAGAAGGTTGTGTCCATTATGACTGATTGTGATGTCATCAGCATGCCTCCAGTGCGACACGCTTTTTGCGAACTAGCAATTTGCGAAATCGCTAAATGCGATTTCGCTAAATGTGTTTTTCGGATTTTGCGTGTCTCTTTTGGGAAATCGCTATTCACGTTTGCGATTGTTACCGAATCGGTAATTTTGCGCAAACGGGTTCATGGATTGCGGATAGCGATTTCTAAATTGCGATTCTTTATTATTCGCAATTTAGGAATCGCTATTTCTGATTTTGATGCATGTACCCGTAAGTATTTTATATATATGTGGATGTGTGTGAGTCCCAAAAGACTCTCACAGGAGTCCAGTGGAATCAAGAAAATACATTTAAAGGGTTTGGCTTCCCATATAGGGTTGGAAGCAGTCACGGCTGAAAGCTGTGTGAGGCAGGGGTTAGCCACCCGCAGTGGGTTGGGCACAGGACCAAGTTGCAAAGCCAGACTCTGTAGCCACCCAACGCTGTGCACAGCATGAGGTTGTCATAGTTAACCCTGGGCGTAGTGGGCATAGTGGGGCTACGTGGAGCAGAGCGTAGTGTGGCAGAATCTACGCACATTCGCGCGCTCCGCGTAGCCCCACTACGCGCCGCCCGCCTCCCGCCGGCCCTCATTTTAAAATAATTACCTTACCTGCAGTGCGGCGTCCCGGGGCTCCCGCTTCCTTGTGAGAAATGCGCATGCGCGGGCGTCCGCACATGTGCATTTGTGTGAAGAAGTTGCCGGCAAGCAGGAAGAAGGAGCCCAGGGACGCCGCACTGCCGGTAAGGTAATTTATTTACTTTTTACATTCTTTAAATTATTTTAAAATGAGGGCGGGCGGGAGGCGGGTGGCGGGCAGCTCTGCTTTGCAGCGGCATTTGCGTAGCGCTGCCTGCTACGCCTACTTCGTAAACGGCGAAGCAAGCAGCGCTAAGTGCACTCCGTGGGCGAATCGGAGCACGACTCCCAGCATTGGTCATAGTTACATATAGTAATAAAATCTTAGTTTATGTTAAAATAAAATTGAAATTTACTGAAAACACCAAAGGTTTAATGTTATAGCTAGGTATGGCAATAATATCTTACCTTACATCAAAGAAAAATCTTTAAATAAATAAAGGTTAAAGTGATGTTATAGTTAAGTGAAAATGTTAGCTAAAAAGTATCCTTTTAAATTAAAAAAACACTGAAATTCACCAGTTATAGTTTTCTGAAGAAACTATCACTCATGCCCTCGCCATGCACTCCTTATTACCTCACATATAACATCACTCGTGAAATGTTCTATGACATCATTGATAACATCACTGATGACATCTAAAATGGCATAATTGATGACAAAACAGTGCATGTCTGGGGGTGGTTTCTGGTGTGGCCTATTTAGGAATGGTTTGATGTCACATGTAATTGTCAGAGTTGTGTTCTTGTTGTGTGTGTTGTCTTGCCTATTGTGTGCCTAAAGCAACAGCAGTGAAACACAGAGACCTAAGTGGTTTAGTTTATAGAGAGGTATATGAGCTGAGAATGCAGGGAAGTGTTTGATGCCCGGCGTAATTTCCAGAGTTGTGTTCTTATTGTGTGTGTGTTGCCACACCAATGGCGTGCAGTAAAGGAAAAGCAACGAAAGATAGGAAACTTTACATTAAAAAGTGCAAGGTTATAGACTGGTGTGTGAATGCTGTGTGGCCAGTGTGAGAAGTGTTTGATGTCATCCATGAATCTCAGAGTTGTACTTTTATGGGGTGTGCATTCCTGCACCTACAACAAGCCGTGAGCCTGAAGATATAGGATACAAAAAATTGCAAGGCAAAAGCTTAGAGAGGTGAGTGAATGCAGTGTAGCCTATGTGGAATGCCATTCATGTTTTGTGTAATTACCTGAGATGCTCTTATCTTGTATGTGTTCCTGCGCCTATGCCGTGCAGTGAAGCTAAAGGAGTGAGAGATAGGACACCTAGGCGTATACAGCGCAGGGTGATAGGGAGGTGTGCAATTGAGGAGCAGCCTATGTGTGAATGTTTTTGTTTTGTGTATGTTTGTCACAGACCACTCCTATTATATTGCTACTACCTTATAGTGTTACTTGGAGTGAAGTGAAGAAGAGTGAGGGGCAGCTTTACGTGTGATTGTGCCTACCATCCTTGAGGTGAGTTGCTCCAAATATCCAGAGACTCACCATTACTATACCAGATTTAAGCAAAGGACTCAAAGACCATTTAAACATGCACAAAAAGTACTGAAACATGTCCAAATCAAGCAAAGCTGCGTAAAATGAATGAGTAAAATATCCCCAAGGACAGATAAATCCCTCAAAGGCCCAATGAGTCACAGTAACTAACGTGGACTCAACGAAAGCCAAGCCCATTTTAACATTCTCAAAATCAATGTTATCACACTCAGCAAACGCAGGGCTGCCTGGAATTATTGAATTAAAGAGCCCTAAAAGCAGTGAAACCCAGGCGCGGCCTGTGCAGGTAAGAGCGGTGGGCGGGGGACCAGTTGGGGGAGTCGACAGACGATGACGAGGGAAACAAATTTTAAAAAAAGAAAACCACTTATCTTGTCCTCGCCGCATTGCTGACTTTGTGATGCAGCGAGCGCAAGGTGAGT
This sequence comes from Triturus cristatus, assembly GCF_964204655.1. Classification (NCBI taxonomy): domain Eukaryota; kingdom Metazoa; phylum Chordata; class Amphibia; order Caudata; family Salamandridae; genus Triturus; species Triturus cristatus. Next base: position 622,334,829 of record NC_140583.1, on the reverse strand, counting down.
GGTTTTCTTTTTTTTAAATGTAAGTTTCCCTCATCATCGTCTGTCGACTTCCCCCCACCCCACTGCTCTTACCTTCATGGGCCACGCCTGGTGAAACCCCTTGGAGGATCCACCAAAGCCCAAAGAGTCACAGCAACATATTCAAAGTCAATTTAAATGTGCCTAATGAAGTAAAGGCTGACTGGAACTTTGACTATAATCGAATCGAATACATCAGAGGGCTGAGACGAGCCCTGGGAGGCAGCTCCCATCGATGTCCTAAGAGTTACAGCAGCGTAATTGAACTTGAGGAAGCCCATTAAACCATACTCAAGGTCAGTTTAAATGTGCCTCATAAAGGCATAGCTGCCTGGGAAACATCGTTTACAACGCGGGGATTACATCGCGATGCCATTACATCGCGGTTTTTACAATGCAAGCCGTTACAACGACTTGCGCTAGATGGCGCTCTAGGACAAGGAATAGTATAATTTACTATCCAACACCTTTCCTACTGTACGTAGACTGGAGTTGGAATAGTAAATTATACTACTCCTAAGTCCAGCGCCCTCCAACGCAAGTCGTTGTAACGACTTGCGTTGTAAAAACCGCGATGTAATGTACCGCGATGTAAATGTATGCGTTGTAACGTCATACATCCAGCTGCCTGAAGTTAGTGACTCAACTATCCCCAAGTGCTTATATTACCCTAGGAGGCAGATATCACAAAGGCTCAAAGAGGCCAAAAGCAAGCTTGAGGAAGGGTCTCCACGCCCATTTCAACATGCCTAAAGCTAATTTGAAAATGTCTAACAAAATTAACAACATGGAGGAACAAATTTACTTAGACATCAAGCAATGCAGCCCAGCAACCAAAGTTGCTGCTCTGTGTTATGTGAAAGGGAGAGAGCAGGACAGCACCAGATTTACTACGACAAGGCACAATTGGACGCTCCCCACCACTGTTGCCCTCTATGCTGCCTTGCAACACAAACACAGCCTGGCACCAATTTTTAAGGATGTCTGCATGATGTGCAACATAGATTTTGTACTTAGAGAATACCCTTCTATGAAATAGGGTATGCTTAGACACAGTTTAAAACTTTTCCAACTTTGTATGTGTGCTGTACTGTATAGTACACAATCAAAGTCTGAAAAAATAGTGGGGAAAAACGTATCTCCAACTTTACGCTTTCCTCGAGGAGGCGTGCATTTTTGGCATAAACTCCTTTCTACAAATTTTAGTAGATAGGGTTTTGCATCAAAATTCATGGATGCTTGCATGGCAACACCTAAGGAACAACTCCTTGACGTTAAAGTAGCGCTAAACAGCGCATATCACTTCATTGCGTTACTTTCCAGGGCAAAACAAGTTTTGCACTAGGAAGTGAATCCCAAATCAGAATGTTGTGCTGATTTGCATCACTTATGGTGACACTGCACTAGTGCAAAGTGTTGATAACCCTGGCACACAGTCTCTTTCTCCCCAGCAGAAGTGGCAGGCCAACTGAGAAAATGTTGCTTAGCAGCCCCAGCTCTAGTTAGGCAAGAGAGAGACTGGTACCTGCCCTTGGTTGTCAGCAGGCTCTGTGCACTCGATCAACTCATGAACAGCTAACTACAAGCATATATACTGCCAAACCAACTCTTTATCTGGGTTTTGAAAATCAGTAAAGTGGCTACATCAGCACTGCCCAATGAAGAATTGTAAAGGGTCCTTCTCTAATTAAGGGTAAGAGCCACCTGCTGGTCTAGCACCAAGATGAGCGCAGTGTCTGCCGCTTGACATCGCACAGCTGCCAATCTCGCCTTCATTTGGCTAGTGCCAGTGCTATGGCATTACAGTACCCTTGTGGTATTTTGGAACTAGATTTTAAGCTGTGATACCCCGGTCGTTTTTAGGTTAAATTCGCACGAGCAGGTAAGCAGCCAGAACGGGCTTCTAGGGTCCCACATAGTGGTGGTTCCCTATCCCGTCCTGCCAAGGTTAATTTTCTCAACCTGACCTTTTGCCTCACTCACTGGCACTTTAATAAAGCCCAGTCTTGTATATAGGCACTTGATCTCACTGAAAACCATTGTTCACTTACCATAGCACCTACACCGGATCCCTGATCCTGCACATAAGCACTTTTTTTTACCTATAACAGTGTTTTTTAAGAGTACGATAATTTTGCAGGTCTGCATATTTTCACTTTACTCCATCTAGGGTCATTGTGGGAGTTTGAGCAGCCATCCCGTGATATTTAATTCCTGTACTGGGCATGTAGATATATGTTGACTTTTTTTTCTTCTCTATTCTTTGTTCTACGATTGTGCTGTGTTTATGGCTTTAATTGACTAATAAACTTATATTATTGTTAAAGCCTTAGTAGCAAAAAAAAACATGAAACGAGCCATAATTTGGTCAAGAATCTAAAAGTGATCATACATTGGCACAGTCATAGAAATGCTTTCAGATATTAGTACAGCAGAGCGCTAAGGATAGCCCACACATTAGTGCACAGCGGTGATAAATTTAATTGAAATAAAATCACATGATGGATTAACTAGGACAGGACAATTAGAAGAAAAACATAAAGAAATGGGAATATTCTTTGTCTCTGCAAGGAACCATATGCCCTGTGCTCTTTTTTCATTTTTGACTGTCTGAGGGTGCTGCTGGATTCCTGCAGTCTATTGATGCAAGTGTGACAGATACAGACTTTTGACTTCCCTAAGTTATCATGGAGAGATGCCATCTGGCTCGAGTCCCAAAGAGTTTGGCACTACGGATAGGCACTGAAAGACTTAGCAGTTTAGAAGCACTTGCCTTGGCATTTTTGTGAGCCTTTAATTGTATGCGGACTCTTCGGTTTTACTTGAGGTTGACATGATTGGGATCAGTGTAAAAGGTATAAGATCAACCAAGCTGTAAGTGGGAGGTCCCCTCTTGACATACCAGCCCTCTGTAGACATAGAATGCCTTTGGAAAGGCTTCAGGAGGGATGCAAATAATATCCGGTAACCTCTAGCATGCCCTACTGAATCATTAGGCTATCATAGGGTCCCCAACAATGCACCTGGCCCTGCCCACATGAGGGAATAGTCCCCCGGTTGTTGGGTTCAGGGCCTTACATAGTGTCTTCTACCAGTCTATGTGCTTAAACCTAGACCCTATAAGTCACGCTGCACATTTTGTGGTTATGTAAAAAAAAAAAAAAGAAGAGGTTTTGGAAAATAGTGGAGACATACATGTCCAAATTTAATCAGGTGCCTGTAATGATGGGATTGCAGGGGATCTAATTCTCCTCCATGTCATGCCCTGTGCCATTATCACTCACCCACTACGGTTGACTACCTCTCTGCCCTCTTTGAAGACTAAAATTAAAGAATGTTTCTCAGAAATACCTGCAGCTAAAACGAAGCGAGGAACATAGGAAATGGGGCCAAACATTGCTAGCCCGGCTTCAAAGGATTGAATTAATTCGTAAGCAAGGGCTTAAATTACCAGCATGCAAAGGTTAAGAGCTAGTTTTACAGATCAATGTGTGAGTACATAGTCCTGTTCGGTTTGTTTGCGTTCTTGGACTTGTAGTCATTTTAGAAATGAGACAAATAGGACATAAAGTCCCACAATACACTGGAAAAAATAATACTGGTAGATCTGCTGAAACACGGATCAATGTGTCCTTAGAGCTCTGCAGGTGCGGATGATGGTGAAGAACGCTCGTGCGTGAGTAACTCACCCAGTCTATTGCATTCTGGGACCTCTAGTACTGTTTTGTCTCATTACAAAACCAGGACTACAAAACCCAGAATGCAAAGGTAAACAACGAAGAATGGATTTAGATATTCGAGCATTCAACTTGGAAACTCGACAGGACGGGGTGGTGTTGGTCATGACATGGCGCTGCTTGCCAGCTATGAATAAGCAAGGCACTTGCCTGCCTCTTTCCCTAAGTAACTAAACCCCCCCCTTCCCCCCCCCCCATGGGCTGCAGGCACCTGGCTTCCTTAGGGATCTCCCCTTCCTTAGCCTGTTTCCTGTGCATTCATTGGCTGATGTTACTGAAGGAGGGATGGGACTGCGGTTTGATTATCTAGTACTGAATACGACTCGAGTCACGCGCTGGATGTCAGACCAGACACAGGTCCCAAATTACAGCAGATGAAACAAGCATTGGCATAGCCAATAGGTCTCGCTTTTGGGACCTTATAAGTGTTTAGTTATGCAACTGTTGCATGGCTAAACACTTATAAGGTCCCAAAGGCGAGACCTATTGGCTATGCCAATGCTTGTTTTTAAGCTAGGGAACATCTAGGGGAGAGGAGTTGGCGTAACGGCTAGGGCGCTCAACCTCGGAACTGGGTTCGAGTCTCGGTAATGACACTGAACATCCTGTGATTCTGGGCAAATCATTTAAATGTGTGTCCTCATGTAACGTAACTGGTGCTATGTAAAGCGCTCTGATACCTGATTGGATTCGGGTCAAGTGCGCGCTATATAAAACTCTGCAAAAATTTAAAATATATCACAACTTTACGGGAAAGAGATTTCCACTGTAACGCCCCATAGGGAATTATTTTTGGACGGAATTGATACTTGGTTGAGTTCCAACGCCTTATCATGATGGGCTGGACTGGCTCCGCACAGAGGTGAGCGCATGTTCCCATGTGCATGTGTAAAGTGAATTACTTTAACCTCACATCTCTTTGTTTAGTTTAGTGCATTGTTGTAGGGCTCTCAGAGAGAGGCAAGCCCTGCTCACTGTTTCTGAGCTGAAATGTCTGAAAATCAGTGCCTAATTCAGAAATATCGTCTTAAATGAATCCTCTGCAGGCACAGAAAACAGGCTCTGGGTTCTACCAAATACAACCCCTGATTTACGTCATTGTGAAAGTTGTTTTCGTTTCCCCCGTCTCTGCCTCCTTTGTATTCTAACCAGGAATGGAAATAACTTTTCATCTGCAGTGTTTGGTTGTTATGAAACCTCTTGGTGTTTTTGGTTTGCTTTTGTGAATGTAAATGGGAATTGCAGCCTGTGAGAAACATGTTGCTCAAATTTAGTTTCCTAAAGTTGTCAAATATTTATATACAGATGCGCGGCCTAGTAAATATCAGCAAAGAAATCATTTTAGAGTGAGCAAGAGTTATAAATAGGTAGGAGGAAAGACTTACGTTTTCAAATTTCATTTACTCATTTTCTGAAGGCAAGTTTGTCATGGGTGTGTGAGGTTGTCAGTTTTTGCCCATAACGTTTTATTCCATGTTTTATATTTCTGATTTATCTTTATTTACCAGCTGTCTGGAAAAAAAGCAACCTTTAGAGAGATAGAGAGAGCAAGTGCTAAGTAAACAAAGGCACAGATAGGGAGAGTCCTACAAGGCCTGTTTCCAAATTCAGCAGTAATGCGCCGAACTACATGCTTCAATGAGCTCTTATCGGAGATGCTGTGTTTAGGTAGAATTTGAAGTCAGCACTTTAAACATAGGCGTGTATCAGTGGTCTCGGCTGCCTTGATCTCGGCAGTAACATCCGAACTGTTATTATAGTGAAGTATTCGGCTTCTAAAGGATGCAGTGATTGTGTGATTCAGTGAATGTGGTGCAGCCTGGCGGATTAGGGCCACATGTATCTAACAAGCAGGAAGTGGGATAAGGGAGGGGGTGGCAAATGGTGATCATTTTGCGGCCGCTTTGATGTTCTCAGTGGCCGCGCGGCTCACTGAGAACATCAAAGCGGCCGCGAAATGATCACGCAGGCTGCCAAATGGTGCGCGCGCCCGGTGCACATGCACTGTAGTTGGCGGCCTGGAAGCACTGGTTTGCACTTCCAAATTCCCCTTTTACAAAAGCTCTCACGAGAGCAGCGCTAAAGCGCTGGCTCAGGCGAGACCTAAAAAAGGAATGCGCTTTATTTTTGCGGAATGTGTGGGTGTGTTTTAAAGCTATAATGTCAGTGCCTTTAGATTTCAGAAAGTCAGGCATTTTACGGTCCCACAGATGCACACAATACGGGTTCACGTCATGCAAGGCTCATTCATACTTACTCCCCACATCACACAGAAAAGCCGAATGTATACCATCTATATTCTTACATGGCCTCTTGCAGAGGAGTCCAAAACAGACAAATAGCAGGGCCTCGTCGCCAAAATGTGGGTAAACGGGGGTTAAAACAATGTTCAGTGCTGGTAGGGAAGATCTTTACTCGCAGACCACAATCAACACATATATATTTGTGATAATAAGACCAGTGTTAGTTATGTCGATAAGGAATCATCCGATGTAATGTGCAGTAGAAACAATGTCTGTATTCGCCTGCTTTACAGGATATCACTGCTTTACAAGATATAATTGCTTTACAGGATATATCTTGCAACAGTTATAGCGCTTCCCTGAATGCGGTGTGGTCCGTCCTGCACAGCCATGGGCGAGATCACATGCTAGGCTGGCCTGCTCTAACCCCAGTACATAGTATGTAATCACTCCCATTAGGGAAACAAGCATTTGCAATGCAATAGGTCTCACATTTACGCGACTTTGAGCTATTGACATTACAAATAATAATACTGCCTTTTCTTTTTTTTTAAGCATAAATAAAAGGCATTGTTATTTACAATGCCAATAGCTGAAACTCTCGTAACTGCGAGACCTATTGCAGTGCATATGCTTGTTATCTTTATGTTGTCGGTGACTAGCTGTTATGGATACAGCCTCTGAGCTGAAGGGTGACTGGAAATGTGAAAGGGCACTAGAGCCGTGAGCAGTCAACTGTTACGGATATTCTTAATTTGGTGCCTGGAGGAAAAGGCACACGTGCCTTCTGAGGCAGTAATTGGCAGATAAGCAAAGAACACTGTCAAACAACACACACGTTCATTGAAACGTCAATCAAAGTGTGTTTGGGGCGATCGCATTTGTTTAAAGACAGTGTGCCGATGCTTGTTTGATAGCAGTCGCTATGCGGGATAAACACAGGCCTTAGGGCTCCTTAGATGACATCACTTCAGCACGTACAGGAAACTCCATGCCATTACTGCACACCACATTCCAGCCCACACATTTCCTGTGAAGGGGCATACCTTTAAAGATCGCCCAAAAAGAGACAATGTGGAAACAGCTCTCCTTCGTAAAAAAAAAAAAACGCGAATTCAATTTAGTAACTGTTGTGGTTCGAAGCTGGATAAAGAACTAGAGCAGGAAGCAAACACACATTAACCCCTTCGCCGCGGCACGAATTTTGCTGTGGCGTTTGGGGGGTTTGGGGGCAGCGCGGCGCCGCCATGCTCGTGACGGAACCACTCCGTCATGAGCCACGGGCGCGCTGTGCTCATGACAGAGTGGTTCCGTCACGACTCCGCCCACTCGCGCTAATCGCCCGCACAGGCGGGGAATCAGCGCCGCGTGGGCGGAGCGGCCGCCAACGGCCGCAGCATGACGGAACCACTCCGTCATGAGCACACGCCGCCCGTGGCTCATGACGGAGTGGTTCCGTCATGAGCAGGGAAGGGGTTAAGATCAAGTTTAATGTTTAAGGAATACATCCTACACAAGTTGCCTACTCACTAAAAGCCGTGTAAACATGCAATTTCTAAGATTCACCTGCCTATTTAAAAATGTTGTCACTTTCAGCCTTTTCCAAGCTTATTTCCCAATGGAAATGTGGAAAATATAGACGTGGTGTCTAAAAAATATAACAACAACAAATTATTATAAGGGCATAAAACCACTTATTGTGATGTCATTTCCTGCGATGCGATTGTGATTTGCATATGATAATTAGTCCCCCTGACTAAACGTGTGCTCTGGGCTGAACATTAAATATAAACAAACTAAAACGTTCAACGGAGCCGCTGTTCTACGGCCACGTGCATAAAGTATCCAAACATTAAGCTCGAAAAGGGCGCCGCGATTCCGAAAACGCTACGGGATCGCACAAAGGCGCTATACAGACGCACGTAGTCACATAAAAGGAATGTTTCCTATCGTAAATCTTGGAATGCTGGCACTCCCCTCCCGCCGCTGTGAACCATGTACACAAAGTGCTGTGCTTTACCCTAAGCTGTAAATAGCCCTGGCGAGGCCCCTTTCTATCTGAGCTTCACAAAGCTACTTTAAGACACCGCAGGAAGGGGGAGGCAAATGGTGTGCACTTTCACGGCCGCTTTAATGTCCTCAGTGGCCGCGCGGCTCACTGAGGACATCAAAGCGGCCATGAAAGTGATCAGGCAGTGCTTTTCAGGCTGCCAAATGGTGCGCGCGCCCGGTGCACATGCACTGTATTTGGAGGCCTGAAAAGCACTCATTTGCACTTCCAGATCCCCCTTTAACAAAAGCTCTCGCGACATTCACCTAGTGGTGGTTCCTGGTACCAACCATCCCGGAGGCAGCACCAACAACATTTACAGAAAGGCAGCACTATACAAACAATAACGTGTACTTATACGGGGAACATTAAACGTATGCTACGTCAAAAAACAAGAATGACTGGAGACAGTATGTTTAGGCTATTCGGACTACTCCATACACAAACCGAACAAACAAAACAGGTTTCACGCAGAGAGAATGTCGTGGTAAAACAGATATCAGATAAGTGCAAAGAGCTGGCTATGGGTTTCTAGGCGAAATTTACAGTCGTCATTTCGTCCAAAAGGTTAGAGTTGCAACTCGCCCCCCTCACTGGCACCATCTCACGAATGACCCCCAAACTGTGTGTCTTTCCACCATTTTGCCAAGTGTCTCCTGGACGTGAAATAACACGAGCCGATAACACGGTGACATGCTACGCAGCCTGCAGACAGTCTCCAAGTCGCTATGACAGCCTTGGATATTAACAAGCGCCCGCGGCGCGTTTTATAAAGTGCCCTTCACCCATGCTCTGATGTCGAATGTGTGCAGTGCCTGCTGCCAACGCTGGTTAGGAGAGACCCCAGACCTCTTGCCAGTTGCGGCCAGCATGATGGGCAAGTGGTGGGGAGGGTCGCCCGTGTTTGGGTGGGGGAAGCAGCCCAGAACGGTAATTAATTTTTTTTTTAAAACGTATCTTCCCCGGTCACGCGCCGCCTCAGCTCCTGCTGCTCCTGGCCTGGTCTGCGTTTTAGCTAGGCAACCTCCCTCCCCTCCCCTAAGCCAATCACAACGGCGCCCAGCCGGGCACCTGTAGGGAGGCCATTTTCTCTATGTAGGCTGCATGCAGCCTACATAGAGAAAAAGGGAGAGTGCGCATGACTGGTTTGGTCGGCCCCAGAGGGCCGACCAAACAGTCAGGGCCCGCAACAAGCTACCCCCCCCCCCCGCCCTTGAGCAGAACCGACCAACCAGACACTTCTGCTTTCTCGCAGAGCGAGAAGCAGAAACATAAAATGGTAGTTTTACCATTTTATGTTTTTGCTCCTCGCACGGCTAGAAAGCAGTGAGGCGAAGCAGTGGAGGAGCCGCCTCTGAAACTTAATTATGTGCAAATACTGTGTTTTGTGGATCATTGTCTACTGAACTGCTGTGTTAGGTGTTCTGGACAAAACCACAATGTCATGATCTTGATAAGAAGCAACATTAGTCATACTAAGGAGACAAATTACCCTTAAGCTACTGGGCAGACTAATTAACCCTTCATCATCAAGATTACAATGCGTTATGTTTGTTGTACTCCAATCTTAATACATGTCAGCAGTACCATTAAAGAGCTGTTTACCACCTATGACATCACATACATGGGTCAATGTGAATATGTGTAACAAATTATATCAATCATGATTCACAGTCAAAGCAATCTCAAGCAAAGCCAGCTTTTTAACATCCACATGTACTTCCATTACTTCCTCAAACTTCAAGACCTTCCTTAATGTCTTCCACTCCAGACATGTTGAGGATGGTCATAATTGTTTAAAACGTGTTATTTAGCAAGCCCCATGGAATCATTTTTTACCCTACCTGCAAGTTTGGTGGTATTAACCACCAATCTGGTAATCGAGGTCTTAGTACAGATACACTCAAAGGTAGGCCCAGGGGCGGCCCACCTGACTTTTACTTGCAACCCCTGGGCTGCTCGAGATAGCTGTTAAACTTTTAAGTATTTAGGAAAAGAATCAAATAAGGTGCTCTGCACCACTCATCTGCAGAAACACCTTCATTTTAAGGATAGTGTGCAACAAACATGTAAAAATGTGATCACTGCTCTTCAAAATTCAAAGAAGCGTATTCCATTACCTTGAAGAAGTGTTTCATCTTAGTGCATCAGATTATATCACTGCATTGAATGGCATTTTTTTTAAAGTGCTAGTTCTCAAACATCAACTTAGAAACATTCATCCCTTCCCCGCCCTGACAACAATGCCATTAGTGAACCAAGAGACAAATCAGTTGTCATGTGCACCCCCTACAAGGTCTAGGTTATTATTATTCATGTAACAAGAATATAGATTATTGATTCAAATGCAAGAGGTTTTGTACAGCGCACATCCAGAACTCATGTATTTTAGAGTGCTCTAATTATGATAATGATGACAAATATGGCAAACTGAAATAAAATAAATTGTCAAGTGGAGAAGCTGGGATTGATCTCAGGTTTTATTCCTGTATCTAAACAACCCTTTTCCCATAGTTACTATTTTTTTACGCATCACAACAACTCAAGCCACCTCCATACGGTCCTTGGTCACATCATGAACCATACTTTTCAACCCTCGGAATATGTTTGTGAGTACCCATGCCTTAGTTGGCTTCCCTGGGTGGCAGCCGAGCACTGGCCTAAATACGATTACTACACACATCGTTAAAATGGGTTGTTTTTCATGGCAAATATTTTATATCTCCATGCTGCATTTTGGAGCCTTTGCCGTTACAAGCAATAGGCCCACCACACAAGTGGGTACTGTTTTTATTGTCCGTAGTGTGGTAAGACAGTATAACAGCATTACTGGTAGTACTTCGAGTCCCAAGAGACATCAAGGGCTGGGAGGCAGCCTCTTTCACCTGCACCTACCACACTTGCTGCCACTTGCTAGAGTGCTATAAGGCGCATTCCTGGGGCCCGCAGCGGGGAGCATTACTGGTGGGACTTAAAGTCCCAAGAGACATTGAGGGAGGCAGCCTCTTTCATCTGCACCTGCCGCCACTTACTAGAGTAATGTAAAGCGCATTTCTGGGACTCGCAGCAGGGCTCACCATAGCACGTGCCCGGACGAAGACCGGGCCAAGAGGGGGCCCATTTGTGCCCGTCCACATCCGGTTGAGGCTGGGCTAGGCCCACCCCCTTTCGAGAACGTTTTTTCCGACTATTTCATCCTGATTGCCTCAGTTGAGTTCTTCATTTTCCACACACTATGGGCAAGCACAAGGCCACTGGTTGGGCTGCAGCACCTCATAGAATGGCAAGTGTCGATACCATGCTTGAGAGAGCTATTTGAGTAATCACAAATGAGATTGTATTACCTGGGCCACGCAGACTATCTATGGAGCAGGGGCTGGGGTCTTCCGATACAGCCTGTAAGTCCACCATGACTAATGTTGATTCATGTGGTTCTACCTTAACAGGGCCATCTAGGATTGGCCATGGGTCACAACATTCCAGCTGCAATAATGCCTATAGTTGCCCCATAGTTGTTGTAGACAATTTGGACAATTGCCTGGTGTCATCCACTCCAACGGCAACTTCTACTGGCAATGGGGATGGACACGCCACTTGTCTATTTCTTAGCTACTATGCTTGAGAACACGAAGGTCAGGATAAGATTTGGACAAAACGGGGACGTCTCTCAAGAAATTAGCCTTGGTTGTGAGGTGCAACAAGTGTGTGTTTGCTCTTTCTTGTTTATTTTGTATAAATAATCTTAACCCTCACTTAATCTCTTATACCCCTGATTTCCCTAAGGTAAAAGGTGCCTCCTTCCCAGTACTGTTAAACGTCGACAATGCTGTGCTAATAGCTCGTACCCCTGGAGCTCTACGTCTGCTGGTTCACTCATTTGTGCAATTTATAGTCACCCTTGATCTGCAGACTAACTTCTCTAAATCATTGATTATGGCTTGTGGCCCTAAACGCACCCAACTTTCGAGCTTTGCAGTTAATACAAACCGTTTGTAGCATTAGCAGTTTTAAACTATTTGGGTGTCACTTTCGATGCAGCAGGCTCAAGGGTACCAAACATTACCCTGTGCAGGACAAAGCTAACTAGGGAAGTCTGTTCCCTCCTCAGTTTCCCATCTCCACCAAGGGGCAGGGCACTTTCTCCAGTTTCAAATATTTACAACTCAATGTGTCCCTGTTGCATCCTACAGGGCAGAGATCTGGGACATTGCAAATTGTGCACCACAACAGGTAGAGGAAAAATGCTTTTGTGGAAAAATTCTGTCTGTCCCTTTATCTTGCTCCCATTTTATTTGTCATAGGGATCTGGATTTAAACTATTTGAGTGACTGAATTAGAAAATGCCCACTGCTGCTATGGTTATCTATCTGGAAAACCAATGAGGCACCTCTTTAATGAGACGTTATTAGTGTTTGTGAAAATGGCCTCTCTATTCCATGGGTAGCCTATGTAAAAAAAAATCCTTTCAAGAGACAGAATTAACACATGCCTTTCTTAAGCCAGTCCTTAGTGGCAAACTAAATAGAAAGTATGTGCAGGGGTTATTACTAGCTCAGGCACAATCGAACAGCTTAAATTCGGAAGCGTTAAAGCCCACTATTGCAGCCTATTTGCACATGAGCACTGACACCTCTCCAACTAATTCTTTGTTTAACACGGGTGCAGGGAACCTTATTTACTTTTTCATTTCAGTGCAGATGCAATTAAGTATTTACTCTGTTTTCCATTGGGCTTCCAGAGAAATCTTGAATCTAGCTTGTGCCCCTGCGATGATAGGTCTGGGCAATCAATCAATCATCAATAAATAAATCACAGACTTGTGAAGCACAACTACTCACCCATAAGTGTCTCAAGGTGCTGAGGGGAGGAGAGCTGCAGGTCCGTCAGTGGGCTGTGGTTCAGGTGAAGAGGTCCTTCCTGAATTGAGGCAGTGATTGTGATTGCCTGAGGTGAGAGGTAGGGTGATCCAGGTCTTTGCTAGGTAGGAGAGGTAGGAGGAGGTTCTTCCTCCGGCTGCGGTCATGCGAATTTGTGGGACACTTACCAGGGCCAGTTGGGTGGAGTGGAGGTCTCTGGTGGTGGGTACATGGAATGTGAGGTGGTGGTTGAGGTATGCCGGTCCTGCGTCATGAAGGGCTTTGTAGGCGTGTGTGAGGAGCTTGAAGGTGCTTCTTTTGTTGATTGGGAGCCCGTGGAGGTCTATGATGTGGCTTGTGATAAGGTTGCGGTGTGGGATGTTGAGGATGAGTCTGGCGGAGGCGCTGTGGATGTTCTGCAGTTCCTTGAGGAATTTCTGGGTGATGCCAGTGTCGAGTGCATTGCCGTAGTTGATTCTGCTGCTGACGAGCGCGTGGGTGACCATCTTTCTGGACTCAGTGGAAATGCATTTGAAGATCTTTTTGAGCACACAGAGCGTGTGGAAACAGGATAAAGAGATGGCATTGATCTGGCGGCTCATAGTGAGTGATGAGTCCAAGATGATGCTGAGGTTCCGCCCGTGGTCTGTGGGTGTGGGGGAGGTTCCAAAGGCTGCAGGCCACCAAGAGTCATCCCTGCGGAGGAGGTGGAGCTCATGATGAGGACTTCGGTCTTTTCTGAGTTGAGCTTGAGGCAGCTGTTCTTCATCCAGGGGGCGACAGCCTCCATCCCATTGTAGAAGTTGTTCTTGGTGACTGTTGGTTCATTGGCGCGGGAGAGAATCAGCTGGGTGTCGTCGGCGTAGGAGACGATGTTGGGTCCGTGGTTCCTGACGATAGCTGCGACCGAGGCCATGTAGATGTTGAAAAGCGTGGGGCTTAGGGAGGAGCCCTGTGGTACTCTGCAGCTGATCTCTGTGGGTTCCGAGAGAAACAGAGGTAGTCTGACGCTCTGTGTTCAGCCAGTGAGGAAGGAGCAGATCTCTTTCAGGGCTTTGTCACGGATGCCGGCATCGTGGAGTCTTGTGCATAGGGTGTGGTGAAAGTCAGTATCGAAGGCGGCCAAGAGCTCCAGCAGGATGAGGGCTGCCGTTTCACCTCAGTTGAGGAGAGCGTGGACGTTGTCTGTGGCAGCAAGAAGGGCGGTCTCAGTGCTGTGGTTGCTTCGGAAGCCGGATTGGGAGAGGTCCAGGATGTGGTTTGCTTTGATGAACTCAGAACGTTGGGCAATAATGGCCTTCTTGATGACCATGGCTAGGAAGGGGAGAAGTGAGATAGGTCTGAGGTTTTTGAGGTCCATCGGGTCTGCAGAGGGTTTCTTCAGCAAGGGGTTGATCTCAATGATACATTAAACCTTTTTATGTGGTTGTTATAAAAGATTTAATAATTTTTTTTTAATTCCTGTTATAAGGTCCAGAAATTCTAGGCAGCGTATTCAAGCTTTTCACATTCCGCAACAATTACCTGATGATGAGACCGGTTTTCATGTTAACTGTTATTTGCGAGCTGCAGTGCGTTCACGCAGCACTATGTATCCTGAATAATTGTCTTTTATCTCCCTGTTCTGGTACCTGTATATGTATCAATATTTATTATGATTGTACCTTCTAATGAAAGTTTTATAAAGTCAATTGAAATTGTACCAAAGTGACTATGTAAGCAGCGTTTGCTTTTATTGCTAATTTTGTGTACTTTTAAGGTTGCTTTGGCAACCAAATAAAGTTTCTTCTGATCTGATCTGATCTGATCTAGTAAAACATTGGTTGATATCAATTGGTCTCTCCACTTTTGGCTCCAAAACGTAGGACAGTGTACAAAAATGAACATATTTTGCTAAATGCCCTTGAATCACATAGTAGTATAGGTAACCCCAAATTCAGAGTTGTACGAATAACTACTTGTACTAATCTCAGTATCCTGGTCAAATTAAAAAAATGCATAGATTTCCTTCAGACACATTTTTCAATCATTATAGGTTACCATATGAATAGAAGCATACTTGCTACACAATGCCAAATTATTATAAGCTGCAACTCAGTTGCTGGCTCTGGGTATCGCGTGTTTATGAACAACCAACAAACACTTTATATCAGTAGCGGCCGGCACAGATCGGGAGTGGTGTGGCGAGCCGGGGGGATGTAAAAAAAAAAGTAAATAAACGTACCTCCTCGCCACTCTCTCGTTCACTCTCACGTCTTCTCAGTCTCTCCTCTCCGAGACCAGAACAGGAAGCAGTCAAGATCCCTCCCTTAACCCCTTGCGTGCGGGTTTATTTCTCCCGCTGTGCGGGAGAAATAAACGGCGTTCGGAAACACGACGTCTCCCGGCCGTCGTGCGCACACGCCCACCGTAATGCACAACGGCCGGGAGACGTCGTGCTCACGCAAGGGGTTAAGCCAATCACAACGTTGCAATGCAGTGTTGTGATTGGTCTGAGCGCAGTGGATCGATGCACAACCAGGGAATGGGGGCCTGGGCATGTTCTCCACACAGGCTGTAATGCAGCCTGTATGGAGAACATGGGAAGTGCGTATTACAGTTTGGCCGGCCCAAGGGGGCCGGCCAAACAGTCATATGAACGTAGGAGTGGGCAATGCACTCCTTCCCTGCTCTTAGAGCAGAACAAACCCACCCCGCCCTGCAAAGCTGCACAGCAGGAACAATTACAATGATAATAACCTTGAGTTATTATCATTGTATTTGTTCTTTCTTTCACTGCTTTGCAGCAGTGGGGCAACGGTCCTACGCCTTAGTGGAGGAGCCGCCACTGCTATATATTCATGTGACCAGAAGGGTCTGACGGATGTAATAGTATATTACTTTTGTAAACCAGCCATCAGGGCAAAATATTATATGTGAAATGTTTATTACCTTTTTCAAACTTTTCCGACTTATTTTCATTGTTTTTATTATTTTAGTGATAAGTTACTTTGAGAGAACCATGAGTGGCCAACACAAATAACCCTTGCTGAAATTTTTTTTCTTCTAATTTTCAGAAATGTACAGTTGTGTGGGTTCACCCATGGGATCCACACCTGTTTAAACCAACAAACTGCAAGTATGAAGAAACAACAAAAAATAGGAAAAATGGACTACTATCTAGAAAAATTCAAAAACGGAGATTCACATTTTTATGTTTTTTTTACAACACTGGTTGTGCTGAAAGCTGGGGAAATTGTGATCTAGGCACAGCAAACCTTGGTTTTAGTAACTGTTTATTCCCATGTTTTTTTAAATTCTACATTTTGGTTGTTTTTTTGGTCCCCTACATCAGAATCCACAAACACTGGGCACCTTTAGAAATCCCTAACATGTGGGAAACAAGCACTGGCAAAGCCAATAGGTCTGGCATTGTCCGCCAGTCTTTTGACAATTCTTGTGTTGTCATGATTTTTGCAAAACGTTTTTATTCTGTAAGCTGCTAAAAAAGAATACTGATAAAGGCAAAATGAAATTCTGGCCTCCAAACAGCACACATTACCTTAGTACTCCTTGGCACTGAATGGAGCTACTTTGTGTGTAGATGTTCTCATTGTGAAAGGGTAGCATGTTGTAACCCATAGAGAAGTCAGCCATTCGCTGAAGTGACAAGATGCATTGACCCTTGATGCATGTTTGAGTGGGCTGGAGAAGAAAATGTGAATGACACCACCACAGAGAAATAGATGTCAAAAACACAATTTCTGTAAAATTAAACGATCTTGTCTAACACAGACCTAAAGAAAGAGAGAAAGAAAGGAAGACAGAGGAAAGGAAAGAAGGAAGGAAGAAGGAAAATGGGAAAGAAAGAAGGAAATAATAAAGCAGTAAAGATGGAAGGAAAGAAAGAATGAAAGAAAGAAAGGATAGAAAGATGGAAGAAGGAAGGAAGGAAGGAAGGGAAGAAACAAGGAAGAAGAAAGAATAGAAAAGAGCAAAGAAAGAAGGACAGAGGGAAGGAAACAAAAAGAAAGACAAAAACAATGAAGGGAGTATGGCAGGAAGGAAAGAAAGAAGGAAGTGAAAATGGGAAGGCAGAAGGAAAGAAAGAGAGAAAGAAACAAACAAATACACAAACAAAGAAAGAAAGAGATATATAAAGAAAGATGAATATCAATTGACAAGAAGTGTTAAAAGTGCTGCAAATTAAACATTATGAAACACAGTGTTTCTTCCTGAGCAAAGATTTATAAAGAACTTTTAGTGAAATTGAGTGTAGAATAAACATGTTCTGAAGAATTGTCCACTTATGAGTTTGCATGTTTAATATTGAAGCTTTTGGTTTGTGTACTCGATGCATAGTAAAGAGAGAATAACCTATTACAGAACAGTTTCAAATGGAAGGTAATCTGCCATGCTGTGAAATAGGACACTTCAAAAGGAATTTACAACAGCATTGGCAGGAGACAGGGACAGATAAAGCTGGAATGTGGCCTTGCTCTTATCTGGTAGAAAGCATCCTGCTATCCTCTCAGGGTCTAAACACAAGGGTGACAATAAAGTAATTATAAAATAAAAACAAAAACACTGGCAGTGAAGGAAACTACCTTGTGTGCAGATGTGGTCATGTGAAAGAGCAAAAACAGTCACTCAAAGTGAAGGTAACCAGTCGCTGAAGTAAGCTGACCCATTGCCCCATGCTGTGTGCTGTAGTGGGGGAAGGAGAATGTGAATGCAACACCAGCAGGCCAATGGATGGACAGAGGTAGCTGAAAGCCCCTTTGAGTAAGTATATTATGCTTAAAAGTTTTTAAAAATCTAAAGGTCTTGGATAACACCAGACCTGAAAAGAATACAAATTGATACCTTTGTGGAAAAACATTCTGAAGGCTTAAGTGAGAAGTGTCTCAAACATATTTAAAAACTCACCACTAGGGCGGAAAAGCCTCATCAGCTAAGTGGTTACTTACACCAGATGAGGTATGCCGTCACATTCAGCTCCTTACAGACAATGATTTGTATTTTTGGAGTATTGTTTACTATCAGTTGTTGAAGCCACTCGATCGTGGCTGTTGTGCATTGTTCTCCATAGGGCCATATCCTACTTGCTATTGTTCTAGCCTCTAAGGGAGATAGGGAGCTGGGAATATGTAATGCCCATAAATGTTGCCCTCGTGAAGTGTGGAGCCTTATGCTACTCTAATGGTCTCGCACGCTGGTCTAACCCAAAGTCAACACCTGTCACCATCATCCACTACAACTTGCAGGTGAGCATCTTGTCACAACTCTGCTTCTCTACACCCCACTTCTGCATGATCTGTAATCACAACAGTATAATGGGCCTCACTGCCCTGAGCAGGCCCTCACTATTCTCTCTCTGTTAGGTTTATAAGACAAGCAAGTGATGCCATTGGACTCTCTCTAGAAGCCTAGGGTCAAGCTGGATCTTCCAGTGGGTTCAGTCACACTGGTCCTCCACCTCCTGACTTGCAATCCCGTCTCCTGGCCACTTCGAAGGGACGACATGTTCATGTCACATGTGAAGGAACTGCCTCAATGAGGAGGCAAACACCAGGTGGTTTGAAAAAAAATATTTATATGCTGTTCAACATGAAGTGAACACACTCCAAAAAGAGCAACTGTGGTAAGGTGTGTACAAGACTAGTGCCAAACTCAGCTAAATAGTCCAAACTTTTGCATACATTCTATACTACTGTAATCCGATAGAATCCTACATTCAACATCAGACTCGTGATGTATTTATTTAATCGACCCAGAGCGGCGCATTGTTTTTCTTTAGGGTGGAGTGCAATGTTGTGCCTGTTACTGTAATCCACCAGTGAAAGCCAACCCAAGTCACAGTCACTTGGGTAAACCAGCAATGTATAAGCCTAAAAATATGACCTGCAAAGCTAAGATCTCTTAGTAGTCTTTTATATTTTGCTTACATTATTTTGAAGCTAAGAGTTATGCCTTTTTATCATTAGAGAGGAATCTTAAAATTGTAAAAAACTGAAATCTTTCACTATGGCAGAATCCAAAATTTAGAGCAAACGTTCCAGACTGCATGTCTAACTAGCGGTACTTCAGTTCAGAAATTATTTAACTGTGTGAAGTAATAGCATCTAATATTCGATCTCACAGACTCCTCTGTTTACAAGCATTGATGAATTGCATCAAATTAAGCTTCAATTTCAAATTATTTAGACATGTTTCTCTTTACTTAAAATGATGTGCAGATGCAACGGTAAGACATGGTAGCTCTGGAATTTCCAATCATTTTTATAAACGAGATCAACACTCTTCTGAGGCTATGAATATTGCATAGTACACAGATCTGGAGGCAGATATAGGCACTGTCAGCAGGTGTAAAGTGCTAGCAACAACAACAGTGGCATCTGTTTATAAAGTAAAATTATTTCAAAATGTACAGGTGTTCAACTAATAGGAGAAGGGTGTGTTCAACTAAAGATTACATTTGTTGCCTTAATAAATCTGTGGAAGGAGAAATTAATTATATTTTATTGATAGTGTTATGAGTCAATCCATTTGAATGAACTGCTATTCCATAATGACTCATATATTTCGTTCCCAAGGTCTTGGGGTTGTCACTTGCAGTTGGTTCTTTATGCAGAAGATATGGTCATCTTGGACCAGATACCAGTAGGCCATCAGCGCTCTCTTGTTGCCTTGGATACTTGTAATAATGAATTAATAGCAAATTACTAAAAAAATTCAAAGTAATATCGCTTGGGATCAAAAAGTAAAATTTCCTTTAATCAACACTGTACCTCCATACAATTACGTAGGTGCTGGATCAACATAATAGCAAGCCGCAAATTGCAGCAATCTAATCAAATCAAAAACTAGTGCACTCAATTTTGCAATTAATAAAATTCATTGTAAGCCAGTAGCTCGCTCTCTTTCTCATCTGATTGCAATTGTTAAGATTAAAGTCTTCACTTGATTTCTGTGCTTTTTTATTCTGTGAGAAACAAATGTTTGGGTGTTCCTCATAACTCGCGATATATTTAAATTTGCTACAGCACTGCCTTAGTCCAGGCTTTATCTGGAGTTTGGCTTTATCCTGCCCTGCACTTTAATGAAAGCTTCTTACATTAAATATATTTATCTTCAGTCTTGGGCTCTAGTAACCAATGCATGGATCTATCAGTGTAGATTCCGCGTGTACACGCTGTAGGACCGCACTCCGACT
The DNA here is from genome assembly GCF_964204655.1 of Triturus cristatus. Taxonomy (NCBI): domain Eukaryota; kingdom Metazoa; phylum Chordata; class Amphibia; order Caudata; family Salamandridae; genus Triturus; species Triturus cristatus. Next base: position 622,314,730 of record NC_140583.1, on the reverse strand, counting down.
ATCTACGTACCCAAACGGGTATGGATATGGAGGTACACCCTTAATCTAGGAGCCTCTATTTGCAGATAGAGACAAAAACAAACAGACCACTTTGGGTCTTGGACTTGCGGAATAATTGATGATTATAACTTGACATATTGGATAGTACGGGACGGAATTACAACCGACATTAAGGAATTTGTGATTGAGGATTATAGCCCTGAGGAAGTCACGGCACAATATTCCTTTCTGTGCGACAAAACCCTTGTTGGCTAAGGCAAAAGAATTGTACAACTGAAAAAAAGAACAATTACGAACACAATAAGAAGAGGACTACTGTTATAGAATGATTGTTATTTAATATTAGCGTGTGCTGGGGAAATGTTGTATTTTGTTATGTTGTCTTTGACCACATGTTAGAGAGTAGGGTGGTTCTCTCTACCTCAATAGCACCTCATTTTCAGTACACATTTGACTATATAATCTTTGAATCTCCTTTAGGGCCCCACTACCCTGTGAATTACCACCTACCTTGCAGTGTATATACTGCCAGAGAAGGGCCAGCCTGATGTTGAGGGAATCTGTTGTTTGTTTTAGTGAAGATTTGACCTTCTCTAATAACTACCTTCTCCAACAATTAGAAGGGACGTGGAAATTAGAACACAAACAGCACTTTCTTGGACTAGAGTCATCTAGGGCCTATTGTTTAGTATGGCTTCGATCACTACTTCCTTTCAGGCAAGAGGTACTGTGCCCGACCCCAGGAAGCTTTTAATCTAAGAATGAGGCATATAATATTCCCCAACATTAATAAGGGGCGTTTCAGACTCTTGCCTGAGAAGGGAGCAGCAGGAGATACATGACGGCTTTTTCTTTACTGGCAGGTTCTTGAACACTACAAAGTTGTTAGATGTGAAACATGTAAGACAGCAAAAGGCACAACTTCGCAGGATCTAGGCTGTTTTAAGAGGATACCCCCATACAATATTAACAGGGACTCAAACAGGAGCAAGCATCTGTTGGTCAACTAGTGAAAGTGTTAAGAGTTTTCACACATAAAGCAGATTGCTCAACTAACTAAAGGTGATCCTGAAATGAGCCTAGCAAGTTGAATATTAATTGAGCATGACAACCTAATACGTACATTTGCATTAAGTGGTCAATTTACACTTGACTACACTTAAAAAGCAAAAGACACACAAGTGATGGACAGAATGCAGAACAAATCAAAACATTCACCTCCAGTCAAGAGATCTGGGTTAAATCCATCATTCTTTTGCTCACCATGCCACCCTAGTTTGTTTGTGTTACACTTAAAAAATGGCCTCATATGTAGAAATGCTATTCACCTATTCGCAAAGCCCAATAGCAAACATTGACGTTGAGTTGAGTATTGATTGAGAAATGTGTAGTCAGAAAGGAGTTAACAACAAGAAGGATGTCTGACACAGTTTTTTAAGCCTTCTTCAAGTCCTCTAATATAATGAGTAAGGCAAAGGTGCAAGGTCCCTGAAGAAGGGTTTCGCAGGTCAAGGCCTGAAACTGGCCAGTGACTGTGAAAAGCAGGTGATCAAGTGTTAGAGTGGTACTGTCTTAGAGTATGGGAGGAGACAGTGTGACCTTGCTTTAAAGGTCTGCTCCTCTGACTTATGGAACAAATGAGGTGTCATGATCAGCTATGCATGTAGGTGTAGAAACTTTCCTTTTCCTCCTAGTGAATGAACAGTATCTCCCAGAACGCTCCGCAGTACAACATGTGAATTTGGTCCTAAAACCACATACATCATCTCATCATGAACAAAGAGACCTGTACTTAGTGAACATTACAGCAGTTCCAGTTTCTGAAGAAATAGTTTGGGATAGGGTTGCATAAGATGCATATCGATCCACAGGGACGTTATGTGTTAATATGGGGCCGCTTGGGTAGAGATTCTGTAACTATAGTTAATTGCTACGGCCCCAATGTTGACACGCCTGACTTCTTTAATGTCATCTGGGGCAGAGTCATGGGTGTAGGATCCACACATGTAATTTGGGGTGGTGATTTTAACGTTGCACTCAATCCAGCCCTGGATCGCTCTAATACCTTGCTGCATCACTACACTAACTCTCAGGCGTCCTTACAGGGCATAATGGCAGAGGGGGGATTAATAGATAGTTGGCGTTACACCCACCCACAGGTCAGGGAAGGCACGCACTTCTCAGCACATGCTGGGACGTGGGCACGACTAGACTATTATTTGCTGTCCAGGGGTTTGGGCCCAGCCATTCGTAAGGTACTTCACCTAGCTATGACCTTTTCTGATCACTGTCCCTCATACTTGCACTTCCAGGTTATGACACCCCTAGGCCTAGCTGGTTGGTTACAGTCTACCGCTCTATTGGACACGGTCTTTCATACTGAGCTGGGGGAAGAGATACAAGATTTTTTCTTAAGGAATAAGGGCTCTGTAGACGATTTGGAGATCATCTGAGAGGCCTTTAAGGTCACAATACGGGGATACTGTATGGCAAAGAGCTTTGGTGTACTCAGGGATATCCAAACAAGGCTCCGAACGTTGGAGCCGAACCAAAGAGGGCTGGAGGTACGGATGGGGTCTGGGGATACGGGCCAGACACAGACTGATTTTCGTGAGAAATTATCAGATTACGAGGAGACTGCAGCACGTGAGGCTAAATTTAGAGGACGGTATTAGGTGGCCCGAAGGTATGGAAAGGGCAAGAGGCCAGGGAGGGCTCTGGCTGAAGTGATTAGATGCCCGCGCTTCTCTACTCATATCCTAAAAAGTTAAGGGACCAGGGGGTACTGTTTATCGAGACACACCCGACATACTTAATACCTTTACTTCGCACTATACAATACTGTACACCACGCAACGCAGTGGCTCACTTGATATGGACAGCTTTTTGGGGGACGTCGCAATTGGGTGGTAAAGCGATACGCAGAGGAAGTTCTTATGCCTTCCATTTGAATTGGATAAAGTTAGATAGGCGATCATGCAGCTTAAAAATGGGAAGGCGTCCGGCCTGGATGGCATTCCCGCTGAATTCTATAAGCAGACCATAGATATCATGGCTCCGGTCCTTAGGGAACACTATGAAGAATCCCTTGAAAGGGGAATACTCCCCCCCCTAGATTCGTGAAGCGCTGATCACTTCTCTTTTGAAGCCAGGAAAGACCCCAGAGGTTTGCGTTTCTTATAGACCACTCTCCCTTATAAATTGTGATACAAAAATACTGGCCAAACTGTTGGCTAATAGGCTAACTCTCCTGTTGGATAAACTCATTTTACCCGATCAATCGGGATTCGTCCCAGGTAGGGCCACAACTCACAATCTCCGCACTCTTTTTTCTCTATTACAGAATGTCGCGCCTGATTTCCCACTGGCCGCAGTTTTTTTAGACGCCACCAAGGCGTTTGATTTGGTGGAGTGGGATTATTTAATTGGAGTTCTACAACACATGGGCTTTCCTAATTTGTACCGCTCTTGGGTTAAGTTGTCATATCAGCAGCCCACTGCTAAGGTGTTAATCAATGGTCACCTCTCGCCGGCTTTTGCCATAACGAGGGGCACGCGGCAGGGATACCCGTTGTCCCCTCTTTTACTTGCCATACCGGTCAAACCATTGGCGTCTATACTTCGCCAGCATCACCATTTTGATATCCCTCTACGCGGATGACATTACCTTATACATCAGAGACCCCCAACAAAATGTGAAACCTATCTTGCGAGAATTCCTTGTGTTCGACAGATTATCCGGCAATAATATCAATTGGAGTAAATCCCAGTACTTTCCCCTAACACCTGTGGTTGATCGATTTGCGCTGGATTTCCCCCTAGAGTGGTGCGGCACTGACCTGCGCTATCTAGGTATTCAGCTGACTGGAGACAGAGAAGCCACCATACGGCTCAATTATGGTACAGCTCTTACGAAACTGGCGGACAATGTCACTCGCTGGATTTGTCTCCCCCTCTCGCTTGCAGGTCGGGCCTCTCTTATTAAAATGGTTGTCCTCCCGCAGTTTGTATATTTATTCATGAATATTCCCTATAACCCTGGCTCTTATTTTTTTTAAACTCTGCACTCTGACCTGTTGCGTCTTTTGTGGGGAGGGAAGCAACCACGGCTCCAATGGTCCACGCTGACAAGGCCCTATGCTCAGGGGGGTTTCGACATACCAGACTTTGAGATTTATTTTCTTAGTGCACAAGCGCACTATGCGTACTATTGGGTACATTCCCCCAGGTACATGCCGCAAGTTGCCACGGAAGATTGGCTCGCGGACCCTATTCCACTGTCTGGTCTCATTTATGCCCCTGCTATGACACGAGCGGCGCCACCTACTTCAGTCACTGGCACGGTGGACGCCTGGCATCGCAATATAGATATATCAGATACTCCCTTGCTATACTCTCCGTTGTTACCATTGACCTATCATCTTAGTATACCACTGCTGCAACAAAAGGGATTTCATAAGCTATGTGTTCGGGTCAATATTGCAACATGGGGTGATTTATTTCATGAAGGCACGTTCCGCTCTGCAGATCATTTCTTTCATGACGAACGGTCCTCTCCTCTGGACTATTTCTTATATGTTCGTCTACGACAAGGTATGCGGTCAGTTCTCCCTGATTTCCCACAGGAGCCAGCAACTCTAGCACCCCTGCACTTATTGCTTGGCAATACAGACGGTAAACATTTGGTGTCAAAGTTGTATAACAGTATACGTATGCAGCAGGCGGATGTTTCAAGCTCGGCGCATATACGATGGTCCGTAGACCTGGGTGAGAAAGTTTCCGATGAACAATGGGAGTATTGCTGCCTTCAGACTTCTCAGATCTCTTCTAGTTGTAGGCACCGAGTCATACACTACAAATTCCTACATCGTCTATATTATACCCCGGCCAAGAAATTCAGGTTCAAACTATCTGACAATGATTGCTGTGGCAGGTGTGGCAGGTGTGGGAGGCCGACTTTCTCCATCTGGCGTGGGAGTGCCCCGGGGTACAGGACTACTGGGAACAGGTCCATGTGGCGTTGGAAAAAATGATGGGCAGCACGCTGGTGAGGGATCCACGGGTGGCGCTTTTAAGTTACACTGTGCAGATACCCAAGTCACAACGTAAGTTCCTGGCACTGTCCTTCTTACTGGCAAAGCGTAGAGTAGCATGTCGCTGGGGCAAGGGGAGGGCCCCGAAATTCAAAACTTGGCTAGGCGACTTGCTTTACTGTCAGGAACAATCCAACATTTACGCTGAGACATTGCCACTACAAAGCTGCCTTCTTTTAGGGGATGCAGAGGGATCGGACTGTTCTGGAAGTTGCTGCTTAACTGTGTTGTACGGGCATTCCTTGCGGGCACCACTCTCCTTCACTGGCACAGACATGTGTTGTTCCCCTAATCCAGTGTCTTTGTGCTTGGACCCTCCTTGCCTTGTCATCTTTGCTAGACCATACCCAAGATGTGCCTTGACGCATTATGTATGAAATTGTTTACTTCCATTTTCTTTGGATATTTATATACAGCATCTTATGATTCTGCCTGCCCTGCACTTTTCGTGTTCAGTGGTCACCTGACATTGGGATATGTATGAAAAGATTCATATGATTGCTATGTTTTAAAATGTCCCCGCATGATATTGAGTGGGAATGCACCTTTTGCAAAATGTAATGTTCATGGTCCTTGAAGTATGTCTCCTCAATTTTTTTTTTCATTTTTTCTCGTTTCAATAACAATGTAATGTTCATTACTTGAGCTGAAAATACAAAAATAAAGGTTTAAATTTTTTTTTTTTTTAAATGAATTTGTATTGAAGGGGATTCGACACACCATTAGGCGTGTTTATATAACATTATTGTGTGATCTTAAATATAAATGCTTCTGATGTTGCATGTAATTACCTTCCTTAGAGAGGTTCAATCACAGAACAAAAGGCCATGTGCATGTTTTGTTTTTAAGTGTGACTATAGAAGGTCACAGTACATAAAAATAGTTTGTATATATTTTTTCGCAGCCTTGAGAAAGCCCGGGGGGGGCAAAACGTACGCCGGCTGCTGCTGTTCTCCATTCCTTAAGAAATGAAATAAAGTAAACAGAAGGACCTTATTCAAGAGTCTTTTTAGAATTCTACTTAAAGGACATTGAAAACATATATTGTGAAGAAAAAAAACATTTTTATTCACAGATTGATTCTCCTATGCTTTTGGATAATAGTTACAACGATCTGGTGTGCTTTGGTGTATTTTGGTTGTATATTGTTCTAGGCTGTTTTAGTGTAAACACACCCTGGGGGGTGGGTAGTGTGACACCATGGGAGCACCCACAAGAAATGTATGTTCTGATTAATTCTGAAAAAATTACTATGAATAGATGTGCTTATCATTAAGCAAACCCACAAGGTTTTGGAATAAGCATTTCATTCTGCTGATTGAGCACTCCAGTGTTTGCAACACTGAATACATGTCTGTTTAGGTGAACACCTTTGGAGATACTAGAAAATTATTTTGACACAATATCGCATTGTGTGTAATACTCACTATTCACCGGCTTTGGCTAATTGACATTGTGTTATCATATGTATGTATATATTGAGACAAAAGTATTTCTTTGAAAATTGAACACATTTTAAGGATCAGGTCAAAAAATAATTTTTTTATGGCCACATTCGATGACAATAGAAATGCCCTTATGGATGACTTATTTAGCCTTAATCCCATACGAGATAACACCAGATCTAGGGAGACAGGAAAGGAAGGGTTAAAACAAAATTTCTTGAGACTGGAGAGGTTAAAAAAACAAGAGCTCTCCAGGTGGTGGGACACTACAGTCCTATGCAAATATATAGACAGAGAACAAGTGACGAGGGGACTTCGGATTTTGATCTTTCCCTCTTTTGAGGATTTAGACAAAGGTAACCTCAAAGAATGGGAAAAATTATTGTTTCAATCATCAGTAGGAATGATGGACATAGTGATCAGAGATGCTGATTTAAAACAAGAAAAATTACTTCTTGAGATCTCTGTATTAAAGAAAGAGATCCAAGATATGAATTTACCTGAGGTAACTGAGCGCAATTTGGCTATACTCAAAGATGAGATTCAGAAACATCAACTGTACTTAAAGGAGAAGAAACTACAAAAAAATAAAACGAGATGAGAGAGATTATCATTGTGGGAGGGTTTACACCTTTGCAAAAAAAATTGGCAATGTCAAATCTGGGGGACAAATAGTAACAACAGATAATAGACCCCAAACCATGGAATTGACCAGTGTTTCTGACACTTCAAGTGTCAGTAGCATAACCGGTGGAGAATCCTCAAATGCACATGGACAACCTTCAGGTAGTGGTGCTGACCCCTTTCTTTTAGAACTGCAAAGGTTCAGGAAGGGAAACAAGCAAGCCTTCCAAAAAGAAAGAGTTACAAAAAGACCAGAAGGGGGAAATGCAGATCAAGATCCAAGTGTAAAGGAAAGAGTGGGAGTAACAACCAGATCGGGGACACAAACACAACAAATGTGAATGACTTTAACCTGTAAAAATGTCACTGATAAAATCAATGTTGTCAATCTATCAAGTCACATGTTAACTGAAATTGAAATAAATCTATTGAGCAAAGGTCTGGGATTCTGCCCACGTGCACACCTCAACTTCACAACACTACATGTAAGTTGTTTTAAATTTACCAGGAAGTTAAAGTTGCATACGTTTTTTGCAGAAAAACAATGTTTAACATCGAGTGCAATTGTAACTGAAAGTGCAGAGAATATTCAGACCATCAAGGATATAAAAGATATACAACTTCTGTTATCCTTGGATGGACAGGATGCTTCTCCATCTATTCATGCGTTGACATCAAATCTCAATTTAGAAACATATGCTGACACAGACAGTGGCTTAAAAACTAGATCAAGATTTATGCCCCATGTACCAGGCCCTAATGTCATTGACACATTTCAAAACATGGTCTATCAGGATCTTTACAAACTTGAGGACAGATTCCACTCTAAAAGCATGAAGGTAAAACAGAACATTTTAATGGAAGAGAGAAAAGCCCTAGAAAATCTTAGCAACGATACCGCCCTAGTCATTAAGGAAGCAGACAAGGGAGGTAATGTGGTGCTTATGGATAGAACGGATTACCTCCATGAAATCGACAGACAACTCTCAGATCAAACCACTTACATTAAAGTAAATAGCAATCCCATGAGAACTACCATAACAACTATAGAAAATAAATTCTCAAATCAGATTTAGAGTATAAATACTTGTTTAATGACACACCAACCAATCCCTGCATATACGTTTTGCCAAAAATCCATAAAGGGGGGGTTTCCCCGGGAACACCTATTATTTCGGGTATTGGATCTCCCACTGAGAAAATATCTGAATATATTGATATATATCTCCAACCTCTAGTAATTAATTTACCATCTTACATAAAGGATACCCGAGATATTTTGAGTAAAATTGCAGATGTAGAGTGGGTGGAAGGACATAGATTGGTCTCCATGTATGTATGCTCACTAAACACGAGCATACCAGGAGAACACGGCATAAAAGCTGTACAACATTTTTTGGACAGTCGTCCAATCAATATATATGAACACACGATCATGTTATTAGATCTGGTCAGCTTAGTTTTGGACAATAGAATCTTCACTCACAATGGGGAGTGGTTCCGTCAAGTAAGAGGAGTAGCAATGGGGGCAAAATTCTCCCCCTCGTTTGCGAATCTCTACATGGGTCTATGTGAGCACACACATATTTGGAGGAAATGTCCAGGTCATCTGCTAGAAAGTATCCTATATTGGGGACGATTCATTGATGATATTTTGTTGTTTTGGGCGGGGACCAATGACGCCCTTGACCAATTCTTTACATATATCAACAACAATGATTATAATCTATCCTTTACAAAAGATCAAAGCATGGAGCGTATACATTTCCTGGACTTAACCATCATAGTGGATGGGAATCGTCTCAAAACTGTACCATACAGAAAAATCACTGCGTGTAATGCAACATTACATGCAAATAGTGCACACCCGCCATCACAAATTAATGCCATCCCCTACGGGGAAATGTTACGAATTAAACGTAACTGCAGTGATTACATTATACTAGACAGAGAGTTGGAAACTGTTGACTATCGATTTCAAGCTGGAGGATACTCGAAATCCACAATCAAACTGGCCAGAACAAAGGTGAACAAGGTCAAAAGAACTGACCTTTTGACAAACAATAATAAAAAAAGACAAGGAATATTACAAGGAATAAATTTGCCTTTATTACTCCATATACGACCATAAGCACGGAGGTTTATAAGATTCTTAAAAAACATTGGCATCTATTAACTCATGACATCACGCTACAAGGTACAATTGGATCCAAACCCACAAAGGTACATGCAAGAGGGCGCACACTAAGACAACATCTATGTCCTAGCTTTATTCCACCGCCTAAAAATGCCACCTGGTTATAAAATGCCCTCAATGGTTTCTATAGATGTGGCTCGTGTAGCATTTGCTGCATCGGAATACACAAAATAAATAGATTTCAGTACAACACGGAGAGATTCTACACCATCAGGAATTTCATTAACTGTAACACCAAATTTTTGTGTACTGTATCAAATGTATCTGTGAAAAAATCTACATTGGAAGCACCATAAGATCACTGAAAGAGAGAATTCAAGAACACATCCGGGCTATCAGAAACAATAATGCACAATATCCTTTAGCAGTTCACTTCAATACAACGCATAAATCGAGTGAATTACTGAAATTGGACTTTCATGGCATTGATGTAACTAATCCTGGATTGAGGGGTGGAAACAGAATGTCCCAACTTCGAGAAATTGAAAGTACTTGGATCATTAAATTGAGGGCGGTGGAATGCGGATTAAAAATTGATAAGGAGATGTGTGAATTTTTGTAGAAACTATGAAAAGTCACATATTCCAGAATGATTAGTACCACTCCAGCTCATATTTGTGCACATAATAATAACAAATATGCACTTATATCCATAATGTATGTTGTCACTGATGATTAACTGCATGTTAATTACACACTCAGATGTGATCCTCTTTGCATGTGGAACCAATTTGAATATATACCAAGGAGTTGCACGTTCTCATTATTCATCTCTTTGGAATACATAAGTTAAGCCACTGCGTCTCTTTGTATGTGGAATGATCATGTATTTCACTTTGTATGTGAAATGATCATGTATTTCACTAAGTATATATTTTCTCGTATTATCATCTCACTGTAAGATGTAAACGGAGCCATTGCGCCGGATGATACCATTCCATAATGTGTACATCCTAAACGTTTGGAAATAAGTACTGTATAGTACCAATACACTTGTATATATCCGCACTTCTTTGGGATATACAACTCTTGAACATAAGAGTGCAATAGGTTCACTTAAAATTATAATTTATGTCTGCCCACAGCTTTCTTTGGTGCCAACTTGCTTTTCATTGGAGCGTTTCTACTATTGGGACATCCCGAACATTTTATCCTTACAAGATGGCGTCAACATACATAGACAATGGGCACACGTCAATCTGTGTGAATGGAAGTCCTTTCTTTGTTTCTAGTACAAAACGCAAACTCTGCACATTAGATAGTAGTGATATGAAATCACACCAATCGATTTAATAAATGGTCTATATAATGATCTAGATTTCTCAGGATAGTTTTTAAAACACAATAAGTAGTTTTAAATTCATTAATGAATCAATTACTCTGTGACGACATTTGTGCCGTATTGAATCGGGTACACAGCATTAATCTCCATAGAGTTTTTTTAACCCCTTCAGTGCCCATGACGAGCTGGACTCGTCATGGGCTGCGGTGGCGCTGTGCCCATGACGAGTCCAGCTCGTCATGAACTCCGCCCGCTAATACAAAGCGCGGCACTGGGCGGGGAAAGGGGCGGGCATGCAAGGGGTTAATAAAGAAGAGTATATAAACATGAATGTAGGGTTTATAATATATATTCAGAATCATAATATGACGAATACATTCTAGTCCGCTTTCAGTTTCCATGCACATATTAACCGAGAGATTAAAAAAGATGGCGCCCGCGAACCACAAGCGCGTTGTTGCCGGTTACAATAAGCAGAGAATACAGCATGACAGAGGTAATTATTTTCGAGTAGCTTAACTCAAATGTACGATACGGTATCTTGCAAGGTGAATAGGGTAGGCGATATAGTCTGGTCATTAATACAACAATATCAGGCTAATATACATTTGGCGCTTTTGCTTTGGATTTGTTATTTCAGAGAGGACTTATCAAGGTCTGAAATAAAGAACAAGGCGGTTTCATGAGGCATCTTTTGGATAGGAGAGATTTGCGCCTTCCAAGAGGATAACATTATTGACAGTTGGGTTGACACCTCACCCTATATATTCGTATGGGTAACGAACATCTTTTTAAATCAAATCTCGTTGATTATTACGATATAAACAAGACACTCTAGCTTGAAATTGTCATAAAGGGAATTGTACTGTTCTTCTTCTGATCGGGCCTTCCAACTTTTATTCCTCTTAGATAAAACAATTACTGAAGTTAGCTTATCAAATCAACGCATACGATAAATCGGAAACGATTATTTCTTCTTGCGGTGAGACCTGTCACATAATGGTCGGATTGGTTATTGAATGGGATGGCATGGCACATGAGGGTCTACATTCCCTTGGTTTTGGATCTAAATGGTCAGTGAATTTGTATTGAAGGGGATTCGATACACCATTAGACGTGTTTATATAACATTATTGTGTGATCTTAAATATAAATGCTTCTGATGTTGCATGTAATTACCTTCCTTAGAGAGGTTCAATCACATAACAAAAGTGCATGTGCATGTTTTGTTTTCAAGTGTGACTATAGAAGGTCACAGTACATAAAAATAGTTTATATATATTTTTTCGCAGCCTTGAGAAAGCCCAGGGGGGGGCGAAACGTACGTCGGCTGCTGCTGTCCTCCATTCCTTAAGAAATGAAATAAAGTAAACAGAAGAACCTGATTCAAGAGTCTTTTTAGAATTCTACTTAAAGGACATTGAAAACATATATTGTGAAGAAAAAAATAATTTTTATTCACAGATTGATTCTCCTATGCTTTTGGATAATAGTTACAACGATCTGGTGTGCTTTGGTGTATTTTGGTTGTATATTTACCTATTTTGTAATAGCTACTTCTTTTTAATGCCATACTGTTAATTGCTGTTGTTTGGTACAATACTATATATTTTTAAGCCCGGGAGTACTCAGAAAATGAAAAATACCCCAACTTCGAACCAAAGCTCTTATTATGGCACCGAGCAAATAAAGCAACTTATCACGACCCTCCCCAGAAGAGATCTCTTCTCTCTTCAATTTATCTATCCATTCATCCTACCATTCACCTGCTGATGTCCACCATTTAACCTTTACATTTTGTCATATATTCAGTCTTTCATCCATCATTCCATTTTTCACCATTCCGTCTGTCCACCCTTCCATATCCAAACTAGGCCCGGGCTAAAAATCTGTTCCGCTCGCGGAAGTTGCGATAATTTGACATTTTTGCGTCCCGCGGAGAGTGCGAAAATGTCATAATTTCCGCAATCCGCATTTTACCGGAACTTTTTTGCTTGCTCGCGCTGTAAAATAATACATTCTCGCGTGCGCGCGATCGCCTTACCTGAATCCCCGCGTTCACCGACAAGTTTTCCCGATCCGGTCGTGTTCTCCACGAGATGTTGGATTGTTGGTAGCCATTTGCGATGTCTCGCGACAGTTCGCGCCCGCAGTAATGTCATTCGTCGCGCGATCAAGTCTTTCTTCTCGCGATCATACACCGCGAGACAAGTGAAAACAAGGTGGCCGCGCCCACGAGCAACCGCATGGGTAAGTTGGCGAGCCGCGTCCACGCAGAAAATACCGCGAACGGGCGGGAAAAAAACGTCTGCATCTTCACGATATTTCCACGTGTTTGCGGAGATTTTTAACATTTTTGCGATAATTTGCGAAAGTGAATTTCGCAAATTCCTCCCACCCCTAATCCAAACCTGACCATCTATCCACCCTTTCACTTATCCATCTGCCCTTTCACTCCTTCATTCAATCCACCCTTTCACTCCATCCTTTCTCCCTTTCACTCATCCATCCATCCACCCTTTCACCCATCCTCTCTCCCTGTCATTCATCCATCCATTCTTTCACTTATCCACTCATCCGCCCTTTTATCCATTCATTCATACACCATTTCACTCATCCATCCATTCTTTCTCTCATCCACCCTTTCATTCATTTATCCATCTATCTATAGATCCACCCTTTCACTCAACCATTCATCAGCCTTTCACTTGCACACCCAGCCATGCTTTCACTCACTCACCCACCAACCCTCCCTTTTACGTTATTTATGAACCTTTGTTGCAGAGCAGACATGCACACTCAAAGCACCACACAATTTCTTAAAAATACCTCCTGAGAGTGTCTCAATTCTCCTTCTTTCTCTCGCTTTACTCTCACAAAAAACAGGCATACACATGCAGGCAATCATGCAGACACAGAAAATACTTAAGGATGATTAAAGCCATTTTAACTCTGTACCTCTCATGGCTTCTTAATTGGCGCTGTCAGCAGACTGCCTTGATTCCTGTCTTTGCAAAAATGCACACAATGTGGTGAATGTGATTGACAGCGTGATGATGAGCACCCAGACATTATGCAAATGAGCCCTGCTGAATAGCTCAGCAGGGGCTCAGAACAGGACTACAGAAGTGGCGCCTTGTCTGCTAGAGTCAGGTTCTACTCGTGCTCACCAACACTCGCAGCTAAAAGATTAACAGGCAGTGGGGTACAAATTGCGCAATTTGACGCACTTTGAATAGCTTAGTCATGAACTACATTCATTAATGAGATTGCTCACAAGGGCATAGAACAATGACCCCCCAGCATTGCTAAATGGATGTAGACAGATCCACACCCATATGACATACAAAAAACAAACTCAATGTCCTGAGCAAAACTCATATATTAACGCAAAAAAAAATTGTTCACTCAGTGTTCTTCTCCAGTAGTTTGCAGGTCGTGAAGCCAAACGGCACCAAGTAATTTCCTTAAAACTTGGTTTTTTGTAAAATACAACAAGATCCAGCTGCACGTAAAGACAAATAGAGATGAGGAGAGTACTCCGTATCTCAGGAACGGCGTCTAGCCTCTTTTTGTCTCTACTTGCAGCTGGATCTTGTTGTATTTTACAAAAAAACAAGTTATAAGGAAATTACTTGGCGCCGTTTGGCTGCACGACCTGCAAACCATTTGGGTATTCTCTGTTTTTTATGACGACTTCATAATTACTGAACTATAGACATCACGAGTTTGATACTTGTGGTCGTTTTTTGTGTGTGCCCTGAGGAAGTCTTGGGTGAATGCCCGCATAAGACGAAACACGTGTTTGCTTGGTGGCTTTTGTGTGTTGGAAAAGAAAAGTAAAATAAGAACGGAAGCATTTACTTGAAAAGATTGGACACAAATAAACAACAAGAAAAACACTGGAGAAGAACACTGTGTGGACCAAAAAAAATGTCTGCGTTAATATATGAGTTTTGCTCAGGACGTTGAGTTTATTTCTCGCAGCTAATGAGCCTACCCTTTCATGAGTACTGGTACTCTCCTTAGCAGAAGAAAAGTTCTAGTGCTCAGAGTGATAAAACTAAGAAGTGCCAGTGCTCAGTACCAGTGATTACCAGTCCATTTAAAGCACTGCTTTTTATGTAATTCCATCAAAGAGAGACAACACAAACCCCAGTCAGAAAAGGGGGGGCCAATCGGCCCCCACGCAGGCATGGCGGGGCCCGGCCCCTCCCATATCCCGTCCCCTTCGTGGTGGCTGGTCCCGCCCCCTTGCCCCGGAAGTAGTTGTGTGCTTCCGGGCCGGGGGGGGCGGGGCCGCGACCACGAAGGGGTTAAGAGCCTGGGGAGCGTGGGAAGCGGCCTCTTTGTGCTCGCGCTCCCCGGGCTCGCTCCTCGCCCTACCGTGGGGCTCTTTAATTTTCTCCTCTTGCTGTTTCAGGTGTGCAGGACTGCAGTGGATACCCGGATCCGACGTGTTGCTGAAGTGGATCGGGGGACTTTCTGGACAAGCGGGCATACCCTAGCTGCGGAGGACTGCGGTGATCTTGTGGACCTTAGGACGACGGAAGCGTAGTGGGGAGAGTTTGCCGAGTCGACCGTTCGAGTCCAGGAAGTTTTCCGGGCTCGTCTGGAGGCCGCTTGCGCACTGCGGGGACGTCTGCGTCGTTTGCATCAGGACACGAGGTATTTTGTGGGGCGGGCGGGGGGGGCTGCAGAGCGCCTCAGCGAACGTACAGAAAAAAGCCGGGCGGCAAAGGTGAACAGTTTCGTTTGTTTTTTACGAGCGTGTTATGTGTAGAAGGGTTGTGCTACTTGCATTTGCGCTCATCTAATCGTTTTGTGTCGGTTCCGCGTTGCAAATATAAAAGCCAGATTGCGGGGTGGGAGCGTGTGTACAAAGGGTTGTGAGTTCGAGATCGAGAACCAACGCTTCATACCTTGCTGAACGAAGACGAAGCTAAGCAGGGACAGCTAGGGCAGAGGGCGGATGGGTGACCAAGAAGGTTTTTTCATGAATGAACGTTTGTTTTGAATTAACAAAGGGCTAGGGTGGTTTGGAAACAAGTTAAATGCGAGTTACTCCTTTTACAATCTAGCAGGTATATTGCCCGACGTGTGTATTGTTTAACAGTGGTGAATGATCTTCGTATTAGACGACTGGTGCTAGATAAGGGGCTCTGTTACAATTTGAACACTTATTTACAATAACTTGCAGAGGTACATGATCTGAGGTGTGTGCATAGCAAAGCGGTTTAGTGTCAAGCCACCCAGGGCAATTTTTTTTCATTTTGCCTTTTTTCACATAAGGAAGTGACCCATTTACAATTCAATTGGGTATATGATCGGATGGTGTGTCTTACAGGGGTGGTTGGTCTGGCCTCAAGGCACACGTGAAATTTTTTAATTTTGTTCTACTGGAGGAAGTGCTCAACTTACTTCAAGCTGCCACATTTTGAAATTTAACGCATTTTCTGTTACAGGTCAACAGGACTAGGAGCTAGGTCTGTATTCCAGCTTGGGCGCCTTTCAACTGGGTCAGGTACGGAGCACGGTGTGCTCATAAGTATGTCTGCAAGAAGGGGGCACGCGAATGCTAGCATGGGTTGGATGTTTCAGAAAATGATGCGCAGAATGTCGGCAATGGAGAAACGCCTGGGGAAAGTTGACAAACTGGGTAGGACGGTAGCGGAATTGGGAGAGAAGGTAGGAGCGCAGGCCGGCCCATCGGGAAGACCTAAGCGAACTATAGTGCCGCCCAAACCAAGGGGCGAATTTGCGACACCGCCCAAGCGGGCGAGATCTAAGAAGGTGGGGGGTCGTCCACAGGGTCCAACTCCCATGGTACCGCCGGCGGCACCTGTCCCTCCACCTCAGGCACCTGTCCCGCCACCTCAGGCACCCTTGGGCATCCCGGCACCGGTGCCCCAGCTACCAGTGGCTGTGCCAGTAGCGCCGGCCATCCCGATGGCAGCACCTTTAGCACCATTGGCGCCACCGCCCACCCCGGTTCCCGTGGGGGGCTCGGTACCGAGTGGGGTCCCTTCCCTCCTGCCCGCGTCTGGTCCAATGCCAGCAGATTTAGCAGCCCAGGTAGCAGTCGTTCTCCCCTGGTTAGGTAAGGGCGCGTTGCCGGACATCACGAACCTCACGGCAGAACAACGAACATTAGTTGCGCAGATATTGTTGGCTAGTGGTCAGGGCAGCCCGCCACTCGCACCAGTTTCTCCCCAAACAGGTCCAGCGAACACCGGGGGCCCAGCCAAGACCGTGGAGGTGGCGTCATCCAACGACAATGGTAAGGAGGTTGCCCTGCCACTGTTGGGCGAGGGCGCGATGCCCTCCAGAGGGGAGTGCCTGGCGCAACATGTGTCACAAAGTGTGAAAGAGTTGATTTGGGCAGATAAATACGTTAATATCTTTTCATTGTTGATAGACAGCAGGGAATGGGAATATGCGAAATCACAGAAAGATATGATGTTGCCTAGTGAATGGAGATCAAAATTGTACAAATTTAGGGTTGAAGAAACCATCCTCAATTGGGTGAGGGCCTTTGCTGTGTACAGTGCAGTAATTGGGGAACGTTTTCCAGGGATGCAATCAGTCATGAGCTGCTATCAGAGTAGGATCACAATGTACCATGATAATCATGCGGGGGATGTCTGGAAAGAGTACGATATAGCCTTCAGAAAATCTAGGGAGTTCAACAAGTCTTTGGCATGGGACAAGGTAGATTCTATTTCTTGGCATTCTCAATTTGAGAAGGGGCAGGGGGCGAGCACTAGCTCTGCCTGGAACAAAAGTTATTCTCCCAGGCCACAACAGCCATTTCAGCAGCCCTTTCGGCCAGCGCAGGGCGGGGAGACAAACCAAAAGGCTAGAAGCGGTGGAAGTGCAAAAGGGGTGTGTTGGGACTTCAACAAACGGACATGCAACAGGGCACCGGGCACTTGTAAGTTCAGGCACGCGTGCAACATATGCGGCCATCCTTCCCACCCAGAAGCGACATGCAGGAACAAGGGCAGTGGGCCTGGGAATAGGGGAAGGAAGAAACCAGAGTAACAAGATCCATCCCATTATAGCACATTCGCCCATTCTTTTGTCGGCTATGATCCCTTGGCTTAACAGGTACCCCAATCACACTTCTGCGAGATTATTGCAAGAGGGGTTCACTCATGGTTTCCGAATTCCAGCTGGGGGTTATGTCGGGACACCGCAGTGCAGGAATCAGCTGTCAGTGCTCTCCAATCCCACGCTGGTGGCTAGCAAAATAGAAAAGGAGTTGCGCTTGGGTAGGGTAGCGGGTCCTTTTCATGTCATTCCTACTAAGAATTTTGTATGCTCCCCGTTGGGCATAGTTCCAAAAAAGGAGAAGGGCGAGTATAGGCTTATCCACAACTTATCTGCACCTAGGGGCCTATCCTTGAATGATGCTATTGATGAATCAATCTGCAGCGTTAAATATGCATCTTTTGATCAGGCGGCGGACATGCTGAGGGACTTAGGCGCGGGTGCACTGATGGCCAAATCAGATATTGAGTCAGCCTTTAGACTACTCCCTGTTCACCCTGAGGATCAGCGCCTCTTAGGTTTCTCCTTTGAAGGGAAGTACTACATGGATAAGTGTATGCCCATGGGCTGTTCCATTTCATGTGCATATTTCGAACAGTTCAGCTCCTTCTTGGAATGGGCCCTAAGGCAATCTACAGGGCACCAGTGTGTCATGCATTATCTGGATGACTTTCTTTTCCTGGGTCCGGCGGGGTCACGGGAGTGTGCGTCAGCATTGCAGGAATTTTGCGCGCTCATGCGCTCTTTCGGGGTACCCCTGGCGCAGGGAAAAACGGTCGGGCCAGTGGCATGCTTGGAATTCTTAGGAATTGAACTGGATTCAGTGGAGGGTTGCTTTAGATTACCAATGGAGAAGATACAAAGATTCAAGAATACCCTAGGATCATGCATACAGGCTAAGAAGGTTACTCTACAAATGTTACAGCAGACAGTGGGTCAGTTAAACTTTGCATTGAGAGTAATACCCATGGCGCGCCCTTTTTCACGCTCTATTGCACAGGCCATGAAGGGTCTTCGGGAGAAGCATCACCGGACAAGGCTATCTGCAGAGGTTCGCCAGGATATGCGGATATGGATTGCATTCCTGGAGGATTTCAATGGCAGAGTGCTGTGGGGTGCACCCACGTTGTCCTCGGAGGACTTGGGTTTATGGACTGATGCTGCAGGAAGTGTAGGTTTTGGTGCAATCCTTGGTAGGAAATGGGTGGCACAGAAGTGGCCCGCCTGGTGGGAGGAGAGCGGGCTGACGATGAACATTGGTTTCCTCGAGCTCTTCCCAATCTGGGTGGCACTGAAAGTGTGGCCTCAGGATCTGGCCAACCGATCAGTAATCTTCTGGTCAGACAATATGACAGTGGTGGAATGTATCAACCAACAAGCTGCAAGGTGTCCATTCATACTGCGCCTGATGAAGGAGATTGTGCTGTGTTGCATGACATTAAACATACTTTTCAGGGCAAAACATGTCCCAGGGGTGTTGAACAATGCAGCTGATGCTCTTTCTCGCTTTAAGATGCAGGTGTTCAGGGATCACCTGCCGGACGCAGAGACCACCCCGGCCCCTTTCCCGTCGACTCTCTGGCAGATTGGTGCCCCCAACTACATGACCTCGTGGCAGCCAGCCTAGCACCCAAGACAAGAAAAGCTTATGAAGGGGCGTTCAGGTCTTACTGTCACTTTCTGGGCCAGGGCTGGGAGAGCGGGTGGTTTGTGGAGGCTAGCTTTAATAACTACATGAGCGCGTTACACAGGGAAGGGCGCACGGCAGCAACAGCCGGCAGGCACAAGGCTGCAGTCTCCTTTTTTGCACGTGCTAAAGGGGTGAAGGATCCCACGAACAGTTTCTTAGCGCAGAGGGCATTGAAGGGATGGCGGCGCATGCAGGCACCGGCCGCAGATACTAGGAAACCGATAGGTTTTGAGCGCTTGTCGGCAGTGCTCCTCGCGCTGCCTGATACATGTAGCTCCGCGGCCGAGGTATGTCTGTTTAAAGCGGCATTTTCCTTAGCCTTTTATGGGGCATTCAGGGTAAGCGAACTGGTGGCGGCCAACAAATGCGATAGGGTAGGCGGCCTTCAGCTACATGATGTCAGCATGAGGGGTGACACAATGTGGATTACCATCAGGAAATCAAAGACTGATCAAGAAGCTAGGGGCCAAACCTTGGCGTTACACCGGGCACGGAGCAATCTCTGCTGCCCGGTGGCACTAGTGGAGGAGCTCTTGAGGCAGCGGGCGCAGGAATGTAGGGGGCCACTGCTGCTGCATGGGGACGGAACACCTTTGACTAAGTTTCAGTTCCAGAGGGTGCTAGCCATGAGTATGGCCAGGGCTGGTTATAACCACAAAGAGTTTGGGACGCACTCCTTTCGGATAGGGGCAGCCACAGAAGCAACTGCCAGGGGGTTGAACTCAACCAGTGTGCAAAGGATTGGGAGATGGTCCTCTAATAAGTACAAAGGTTACGTGCGGTTGCACATGTTGTGAGAACTGTTGCCATTTTGAGTCTTGACACTTGTCCTTTTTGTCTGGTTATTTATAGTTTCACGGGCCTGCGACGCAGGACGGAAACTCCCTATGGATCATCTCATCAACTCAGCAACATCAAGGAATTGCCCAGAGGACAAAAAGAGGACAAGGGTAGTTTGGGTAGTAGGACATTCATTTGTGAAGCGCGCTAACTCAATTTTTCTTGCAGGTTTGGGTAGACGGAGGGCGGAGAGTGGGGGGTGCACGGTCTCCTTCCACGGCAGGGGGGGCTTCGCCTTAGTCAGTTCAGGGATTATATGTCGGATTTACTAAGACGACATACTGCACCTCCCTCGGCGGTGATCCTTCATCTAGGGGGGAATGATCTGGCAGGCCTGGGTAGGAGGGTCCTCCTGGAAGAGATTATAGCAGCAGCAGGGTGGCTGGCAAAGCGGTTACCGGGGTCTGTGATTGTATGGTCACAATTGATACCAAGAATGCAATGGAGAGGCGGGGACTCTGTTAGCGCCCTGAATCACTCAGTAAAGAGGATTAACAACAAGCTGGACAGGTTATTTAGAACCCCGGTCTTACAGACCATACCTCATGGGTGCATCTGGGGGGAGCACTTCTACCTGCGGGACGGGGTCCATTTAACTGAGGCAGGGAATGCTCTTTTTATAAGGAATATCCTGGCGTGGGTTGAGGTCTTCGGAGGTAGGTTATGACCTTTCTATAGGTAGGGGTGCAGGGGGGGCCAGATAGTCGGTCAACTACGCTGGCCTGTGGCGGTAAGGTCATAATCGGTGAGCAGCATTTTAAGGTCCTTAGGGGGGGGCGGGCCCATTCACGAAAGGGGCCGCCCATCGGGAGGGGCCATTGGTCTCTCCCAGAACTCCAGGGGCAGGATATGATATCCATTACTTAGAAGGGTGCGGGGGAGGGAGTCCACGCTTTCCTCAGGCTGGTAGCCACCCCTCACAGACACTATGACGTCATCAAGGTGCGCAAGTGTGGGCCCTCCTGTTATGGTTTAATGGAGTTCAGAGCGCACGGGGTGAAACGTGCCCTGGGTTGCGCATGCGCATCTCGAACGTGAGAGCGTAGCTGTAAAGGATCTGACACCGGTTAGCGACCTTGCCGTCCGACTTAATTATTAGAGTGCTTAATTTTCAGGATGTTTAGATTCGGTTAGGAAACACGCTGTACTAGATATTTGTTAAGGTTAGCCCATCTTACAATGTCAAAAATGGATGTAATCTAATGTTCTGAAATGTGCATTCTATAATTGTCAAAAATGTTTATTTTATAAAAATTTTCATTTTATTTTCATATTTTAATAAATACGGCCAGGGGTCCCGTGACCCCTGCCTTCCAAAGACCCATGTGTTGACTTGCTGAATTAAGTAATGCAATTTGTGTAGTAAGGGGGGGGGTGGCCGGTAGTCCCAGACCATGAGAAAAGGGGGGGCCAATCGGCCCCCACGCAGGCATGGCGGGGCCCGGCCCCTCCCATATCCCGTCCCCTTCGTGGTGGCTGGTCCCGCCCCCTTGCCCCGGAAGTAGTTGTGTGCTTCCGGGCCGGGGGGGCGGGCCGCGACCACGAAGGGGTTAAGAGCCTGGGGAGCGCGGGAAGCGGCCTCTTTGTGCCCGCGCTCCCCGGGCTCGCTCCTCGCCCTACCGTGGGGCTCTTTAATTTTCCCCACCCTCCATCCCCTTGGTTAGCGAATTGGGTGATGACAATGGTAGGTATACTGTTTAATGTTGTCGCTTGATCATAAGAATGGTATGATTGCTGCCTCGGGCGTTCCCCCCGCTCACAGGTGGGATATGCAGGTATATATGCTTGGTGCTTCGCTGGGGTGTTAACTTATTCTCTCCTTAGGCCTTGTTTCCCGTCTACAGGAGAATGTGCAGATGTAAATGTTGTGTGCTTTGCTGTTGTTTAACTAATTCTCTCCTTAGGCCTTTTTTCCCGTTTTACAGGAAATGTACAAATGTAGATGTTTTTGTGTGTTGCTGTGGTTTTTTTTTTTAACTAACTTTCTCCTTAGCCCCCTTTTTCCCCTTTTAGAATAGCAATGTCGTATTTATTATGTGGGTCTGGCGGTAAGGTCATAATCGGTGAGCAGCATTTTAAGGTCCTTAGGGGGGGGCGGGCCCATTCACGAAAGGGGCCGCCCATCGGGAGGGGCCATTGGTCTCTCCCAGAACTCCAGGGGCAGGATATGATATCCATTACTTAGAAGGGTGCGGGGGAGGGAGTCCACGCTTTCCTCAGGCTGGTAGCCACCCCTCACAGACACTATGACGTCATCAAGGTGCGCAAGTGTGGGCCCTCCTGTTATGGTTTAATGGAGTTCAGAGCGCACGGGGTGAAACGTGCCCTGGGTTGCGCATGCGCATCTCGAACGTGAGAGCGTAGCTGTAAAGGATCTGACACCGGTTAGCGACCTTGCCGTCCGACTTAATTATTAGAGTGCTTAATTTTCAGGATGTTTAGATTCGGTTAGGAAACACGCTGTACTAGATATTTGTTAAGGTTAGCCCATCTTACAATGTCAAAAATGGATGTAATCTAATGTTCTGAAATGTGCATTCTATAATTGTCAAAAATGTTTATTTTATAAAAATTTTCATTTTATTTTCATATTTTAATAAATACGGCCAGGGGTCCCGTGACCCCTGCCTTCCAAAGACCCATGTGTTGACTTGCTGAATTAAGTAATGCAATTTGTGTAGTAAGGGGGGGGGTGGCCGGTAGTCCCAGACCATGAGAGCGTATGGGACTACTTGTGCTGTAACCTGGCCCCAATAACTAAGAAGGACTGAAGGAAAGGGCTAGAAGCCACACCGAGATAAATCCAAAGTGGGGGACAGATGAAATGAGCCATCCTCATTCACGATAGAGATATTCCGCAAAGTATTCTGAGTGTTTGCGGTGCCTCGTGTGCTGCCCGCCGGCGCACCTGGCTTTGCCCAAGGGCTAATCAACAGGAATCTTTCTCAGTGAATGAGTACGGAATAGATTTTGAAATATTCTGGTTCAAAAGTGATCAGTTTGGGAATGGCGCTTGGGAAATTTAGGAGGAGGACGTGAGGTTTGTAGCTTGTCTAGTGAGGTTAATAGCAAAATATCTGGAGCTAAGACCTGGAGTGGCCCATTCTGTTACTGCACAACGACGGGGCTTCACTGGTGGTTTATCACTTCAGTGCAGTGGTGAAGGTAACTCTCAAGCAATGTAGGACAGGTCACGGTTAGTTTGAAACGTACTGTTTCCTTATAGGTGAGGCATTGGATGTGGTGGCATCTTGTGCTCTGAGATTCAGCAGCATGAAGGTGGGCCACTGGAAATCTTAGGGCTTCATTTAGATCTTGGCGAAGGGGAATATACCGTTTTCAGAGATTCCCCCCTCATCAGCCATGTTAGCTTGATTCCAGTGGCACAGTGAGCCTGAGACCCACTTCTGGCATACCCTGCACACTTACGACGAGAAAGCAAAAGACACGCAAATGATGAACGGAATGCGTAACAAGTCAAACATTCATCCCCAGTCAAGAGATCTGGGTTAAATCCATCGTTCTTTTGCTAAGGATCGAAACATTGCCTCATCCTGTCGGTATTTGAACCTGTAACACACGGATTACCCTCCTAAAAATACTTGCAGCCTTACCCCCAGAACTACATCGCTAGTGCTGGCCTCCCCGCCAGACACGTTCCGGTGTTTTGGCCTTGTGGAAACAAACGGGAAAGTGGCTTCCCCTCCCACGCTTTATCTGCGTCGGGATGGGGGTGTTTGTGGCATGTTTCTGTCCGGGCTTTCCTCCGTCCACGTGCTTGCCTCGGTGTCTGACGGCTGGTGCCCCTCCTGGGCGGCGAGCTATGCGGAGTATATAAGGAGTCCCCTGCACTCACACACAGAGAGCCCCGGCCCCTCTGCTGACAGACGAGCAGCCTGCTGGCGAAGCCGTGCACGAAGACAGGCACGCTCCCCCCGACACTGCTCCGAGCTGTAAGTCCCTGGAGGTCCGCCTCCCGTCGCATGAACTTTTTAACTTTAGTTTAAAACGGGAAGACGCATTTTTTCTAGTATTGACGATATACATAGGCTGAGTGCGAGTGCCTTATTTATATACCTTGTTTTTTTTTTACCTATGGATAATTTTTCTATCTAAACCTCGGGGCCTCTTTAATTGTAATCATTGCCGTTAAGAATTTAGGTAATTGTGTTCGTTTTCCGTTAGATTTTGGGTGATTTTAGGTATGTCAGTAAAGCATACGAGAGGTCGTGTAAACTTTTACTTTGCTCCAGACAAGTGAAAAAGTGCCGTGGAGACCTAACACCGACAATATCCAGATCCTCCGTGGGTCATCAGTGACGCAGAAGAGAGGGGGGGGGTGCTCTTTGTTAAGCACACTGCCCACCATCACCATCTTAAAGAATTACCCATCGATGTCCGTTCCACAAACTGCTCAGATAGCAAGTTCCTCTTACTACCGGCCGGTTCCAGCGCCCCACAACGCCCTCCAGTGTATGTTTCCCATGCAGCCCACCGATGGTAGCGCCTTACGCGGGGAGCTAACGCCATATCGTTCACTGATCAGTAGATTCGGCATCTCATACAGCTCTGCAGTGCCATTCCCTCATACTGCCCACCGGAATCCTGTAGTCGGCATTAATGGACGTTCCTTACGCATCCCGTCAAGATCACCATCCCAGACTGCCCACCAGTTCCATCTTATGACACAACCCCCAGCTCCAGCAAATATTGCCCATCATTGTTAGATTTTCACAGAGACCCAATGGTTCAGCTCCTCATACTGCCTACTAGTGTTATCTTCTCACAATGACCCCCAGTGTCAGCTCCTCATACTGCCCACCAATGCCAGCTCTTCAAAGTGACCCCAAGTTCCAGCTTCTCATATTGCCCACCAGTGTCATTTCCTCACACTGACCCCCAGTTTCAGCTTTTATTGTTCACCAGTGCCAGCTTCTCACACTGACCCCCAGCTCTAGTTACTCATACTGCCCACAGTGCCAGCTTTACACATTTATCCTCAGTTCCAGCTTTTATTGCTCAGCAGTGCCAGCTTCTCACACTGACCCCCTGCTCCAGCTTCTCACACTGACCCCCTGCTCCAGCTACTCACACTGACCCCCTGCTCCAGCTACTCACACTGCTCACCGATGCAATGGTGCAGCTAGGCCTCAGGACGCTTGTGGTGGCCCCTGCGTTTGCTGCCAGCGGTGTCCGAATCTAGCAGCGAGGGTGGAGGGGAGGGGGGCTGGCAATTCCTGCGACAGCCGCAGGTAAGAGGGGGGGCGCTGCCCCCAAAACTAGAGCTGCCTGGGGCGGACCGCCCCCCCTTGCTACACCACTGCACCGATGTCAGATTCTCACACTCATGCCCTACTCCTTATACTACCTCCTAGTGTCACCTTCTCACGCTCACGCCCACCTCCTGCTCTTCATTCTGCCCACCAGTGTCCTCAGTTCCAGCTTATTGTCCAACCGTGCCAGCTTCTCAAACTGACCCCCAGTTTCAGCTTTTATTGTCCACCCGTGCCAGCTTCTCACACTGACCCCCAGTTTCAGCTTTTATTGTCCACGCGTGCCAGCTTCTCACACTGACTCCCCCCCAGCTCGTTACTCATACTCCCCTCCTGTGTCAGCTTCGCACACTCACGCCCAGCTCCAGTTCCTCACACTTCCCACCCGTGCCAGCTTCTCACACTGACCCCCAGTGCCATATCCTGATACTGCCCACCAGTGTCATCTTCTTACTCTGACCCCCAGTGCCAGCTTCTCACACTCATTCCCAGCTTCAGCTCTACATATTGACTACCCAGGCAGGCATGGGCCTGGTAACCCTGAGAGTTATTTGATAGAGTACAGTTTGGGACCCATTGGATGAGGGTGGCTAACGCCATTTCTGCTGTACCTACGCGCGCGTGAGGCACTCCTGGCCCGTTCTTTCTGCTCATTGTGGTGCTTGTAGTACTGGGCTGAACATTCAGTATAAACTACAAAAGCGAAATAAGAAAACAGGAGTGGATTAATAAATTACAAGTGACATAGCACAACTTGAGATCCAGGAGACAGAGTTATATTTTAATTATCCTGCACTAGGTCCCAGTGAAGTTCAAGTGGACCTTGCTTCTAATGACACATTTTATTAAATTCATAATCATAGCAAGGAGAAACATTGAATATATTGAGCCTGTGTAACCTTAGCCATTCGCGTTCTAATCAAGGAAAGAGATATTTCACTCCTGTAATATGTACATCTGATCCTACATCATCCTTGCAAAATATTTTCATCAAGATCTCAATACTACCAAATGCTGTATGCAACCACAAAGCACCACGCATCATTTTAACAATGTAGACTGCAGCTGCATGCTCCAAATCTGGGGCAAGATTTGCGACATCGATCAATGCTGCAAAGAAGCCATGTTTGCAGATCTGGGCTCTCATTAGAGAGCCTGATGGCTACTGACTGATATAGACATGGGTTGCCTTCTTTGAATCACTTAACACCCGGCTAGACGGCAACCCCTTGTCACTGAACACTTGATAACAATGTCCCAGAAAGGCCCAGTGTGGGAAACAGTGTTTCCTGATGGCAAATAACTAGACTGCAACCCCACTAAAAGGTACTTTCAAATTCTATCCCCAAAAATTCTGATCTTGGTCAACCCAGTCACCCTCTGTTAAAGCCCAGTGAGTGGGAAAGGGTTTTGAATGTTGGCAATGAATATGTTAATAGATGGGACTGGGACCTTTTCAGGCCAGAGTGATTAGGGCCGGGGACAGTTATATAAAAGTCAAAGATACCCCCAACCAGCCTTTTCATTACAACTCACAATATAAAATAAACTTTACGAATGATTCAGGCAAATCATCAACTGTCCGAACAGTATTAATTGCAAAGAATAATTCTGAATTTTGAAGGATTTGCTTTCACCTGTGATACAAGTTGGTAAATCAAGGCAAACATTTATAGGTGTTTTTTGAGATAGAATAATTATGTTATGTTACGTTACGGTGCGCTACGTTACATTATGTTGTTACGTTACGTTACGTTGTGTTATGCTGATTAGTATAGTGACTAATCACCAGAGAGGGTATCCAGGCGCTTGGGCAGGTGTATAGTTGTGTGGTACCCAAGGTGCTTATACGAAGAGCCAGGTCTTCATCTTCTTGCAGATCTCAAGAAGTGAGATGGCAGCTCTGATGTGTTGAGGGAGGCCGTTCCATGTCTTGGTTGCGAGGTACGAGAATGAGCGCCCTTCAGTTTTTCTTTTGCAAATGCAGGGAAAGTGTGCGAGTGAGAGTGAGACAGAGCGTAGGTGTCTGGTGAGTTGGTGAAATTGTATGTGACTTTTTAGGTATTCTGGTTCTGTGTTGTATATGGCTTTGTATGTCTGTGATAGGGGTTTGAATTGTCTGAGCTTGTTAATCCGAAGGTGCAGTGTGATGTGGGTGGGCATGGGAGGTCGAGTATGAATCTTGTAGGGGTGTTCTGGATGGTCTGGAGTCTGTCTAGGAGTTGTTTGGAGATTCTGACATAGAGATTGTTGCCACACTTCAGCCTGCTGGTGATGAGTTCTTGCGTGGTGGTCTGTCTGGTGTTCTGAGGCAACGATTTCAAGATCTTTCAGAGCATGCATAGGCTGTGGAAGCATGAGATGTGCACTGTATTGGCTTGAGCCGTAATGTTGAGCTTGTCATCTAGCATGATCCTTAGATTACTTGAGTGGTCTGTGGATGTTTATACTAACTCGAATGGCTCCCTGGTGGGGTCCGAAGGGAAAGTCTTGTTGCCAAAGACCAGTACTTCCATCTTGTCAGACTTGTGCTCCATGCAATTGGTTCGCATTGAGTCTGCTACCACGGTCATGCAGTTGGTGAAGTTGGTTCTGATGGAGGTTGTCTTGTCCGTCAGGGAGAGGATGAGTTGAGTGTCATCAGCATAGGAGATGACTGTGATGCCTTGTGATCGGATGATGTTGGTGAGCAGTGCCTTGTATATGTTGAAAAGGGTGGGGCTATGGGACAATCCCTGTGGAACTCCCCATATCAGTTTTTTGGTCTGTAATATGAAGGGTGGCAGTCTGACCTGTTGGGCTCTTCCTGTGAGGATGGAACAGGTCCATTTGAGAGTAGATACTTGTATGTCAGTCTTGTAGAGTCTTCTGATGAAAGTATTATGAGAGACAGCATCAAAGACCATGGAAAGGTCGAGCAGGATGAGGGCCACTGTTTCTCCTCGGTCCAGGATGATTCAAATGTCGTTGGTGGCTGCAATGAGTTCTGTTTCGGTGCTGTGGTTCTTTCTGAATACTGATTGCTGTCTAGAAGATGCTGAAGTTCAAGTTGCTTGTTGGTATCCTTCTCAATCACTATGGCTGGATAGGAGAACAGGGAGATGGGTCAGAAGGTGCTCAATTCATTCTAGTTGGCTGTGGGCTTCTTGAGGAGGACATTGATTTCTGTAAGTTTCCATTTATCCGGAAAAGTGGCAGACATTATGGAGGTGTTGATGATGTTGATCAGGGTGGTGCTGACTGGTGATGTTCCCAGGTTGTAGAAATGATGAGGGCATGGGTACTGTTGGGGCCCCTGAGTGGATGGTTCGCATGATTGCCACCGTGCCATTTCTGGCAAGGGTTGTCCATTCAGTCAGGTGGCCATCTTGGTTGGTAGTGGTTAGATTAGCGATGAATTCTCTGGGGTAGGGTTGGTGTGCGAAGTTGCTGTAGATGTTTGCAATTTTGCTATGGGAGAAGTTGGATGGGTTGTAACAGAGTTGTTGGAGGCAGCAATGTTGTTGACTGTGGCTGAGGGTGAGATAAAATCCTTAATAATCAAGAATATCTCCTTGCAGCTGTTGGAGCTTCGTTTGATGCGGTCCAGTAGTGATTTTTTCTTGGTGTCTTATATGTTGATGATCGTGTCTGAGTGCAGCCTTGTGGGTACTCTGTCAGTGGTGTTGTTGCTGGCTCTCCATTTTCTTTCTAGCTTTTTACAATGCCATGTAGTGTCTCAGAGGTCTTCTGTATAGCAGCTGACCTGCTTGTTTGATATACTATGCTTGTTGGGTTTGATGGGTGTAAGGAAATCCATGAAGTTCTTGATTCAGTTATTGAGGCTGTTGATGTCCTTATCGGGCTTGTCTGTGGGACTAGGTTGATCTGTGCTGGGGGTGCTGAGCTAGTCTGCTTCTGTGATTTTATCCTAGCTGTTGCTTGGAATGCTGAACCCGAAGGGGGTATTGGCTTGAGGTGTGTTGAATTAGAAGTGGATGATGGAGTTGTCAGTCCATGTCAGCAGTGTGTTGGAGTTGTATTTGGTGCTGTCACCTGTTGTGAAGATGGGGTTGTGTGTATCCTGCGGTATGTATTGGTTCTGAGACGAGCAGGGTAAATCCAATGTTGCTCAAGCTTTCAAGGAGTGCTGTGGAGCAGGGGTCGTTTTGATCTTCCAGCTGAAAGTTGAGGTCACTGAGAAGAATGCAGGCTCTGGAGTCGATGGAGAGCGCAGCAACAAAGTCTGTAATGAGGTTGGTAAAGGTGGTTTGTGGTTCGGGTGGTCGGTAGGTGAGGGTTCTGTTTAGGGTGAAGTTTTTGGCGATTTGTAGTTTGAAGTGCAAGTTCCATGAATGGGGTGGCTTTCTTTGTGGTTGTTGTGCATTTGATGGATTCCTTGTAGATGATAGCAAATCCTCCTCCTGGCTTGTGAAGGCGGGCCTGTTGAGCAATCATCTAGCCCAGTGGGATTGCTTTGGCCATGTTGGGAGCCAATGAGGGGATGAGCCAGGTTTATAAGATGAAGAGG
Source organism: Triturus cristatus (assembly GCF_964204655.1). Lineage (NCBI taxonomy): Eukaryota > Metazoa > Chordata > Amphibia > Caudata > Salamandridae > Triturus > Triturus cristatus. The sequence goes on along the minus strand of NC_140583.1, from coordinate 622,284,723 downwards.
ATGTTGGATACATCGCTGCCCAGCAGGTGTCAGTTGTGTGTTTGTTAATGATCATATGTTGATAAGCATGCATGCAAGTGGGTGGTGACATGCTGGTTTGCTGTGGCATGTGGTGTAGGCGTTGTTGGTGCTTGTGTGACATTGGTGTTGGGAGGGAGTGTTGAGGGCTTTGTTAGTAATTGTGCAGGGGGTGTGGGTGGATGACTGCTGGAGAGCCAGCAGTGGGTGCAGCTAAACACTCCTACCATGGTGTCAGGCATGGCACAGCAGCAGTTGGGGAAACAGCGTCCAGGATCTAGCGACCTAAGGATTGCTGCAAAGTATCACTGGGTGTTGATCGGACCAGGGTTCCTGGCGCTGGGCATGGTCCAGGCGTGGACAGGTGCTGACAGGCTAGCTATTGGGGTGCTTTCAGCATGTCAGTGGCGTGTCCGCTGCGTTTCCATGTTGCAGCTGCCATTAGGAAGGTCCTGGGAGGGGGAAGGAGTGTAGGGTGCTGTGAAGTCATTTTCTGTGTTTATATGTGATGGCAAATAAAGTCCTCTTGCTCAGCGTCTCCTTTTAAATATGGTTTTGGCGGGAAAACCAGTAATGTCACTTCCTGTCCAGATGGATAATGGGAGATCCAATTATGTCACTCCCTGTGCTGTTGCATGATGGGAAATGAAGTTCTCTTGTTTGGCTTCTACTTTTAAAGGCAGTTTTGGTGGGAAAACCAGTAATGTCTCTTCTTGTTCAGATGGATGATGCAAAATTCCATTTAACAAACAAGATTTAGCAACATTGATGATATTAGAGCATTTATTAGAAAGTTCAGTTATGTGACTGGATGTGCATAATTTTGTGTGGATTAACAGAATATAATTAAAACACTTTTGACGTAGAAGTATTTGACCCACAGTAGTTCACGTAGTTGCAATCAATTTCTTTTCTAGTGCCACATAGAATGAATGCTACCTAATGTTAAGGGGGGGCTCAAGGTGGAATCAATAGTTAGAGTTACTTTTGGGGTCACATTTATTGTGAGTTGTGGAGCTGAATGGTGTGAAAATAGGTGAAGTAAGTAAGTTTTAGTTCCCTTTCTTCACCTATGGTAATCTGTCCTTTACCGGGATCCTTCCTTGTCTTTGAACTATCAACCCAATACAACCTTGAAATAGTTTGTGGGTGTCCTCAGGACACAGACCAGGTAGTGGAAGAATTGCTTCCTAAGAGCTCCATTATGACATCTCAAGGGAGGGCCATTCTCATTCCTTCCACCCCTGGACATTTAGGGATCTTAAATGGACATGCGACTTTCACTTGTGCGCCCGCAATGTAGCTGTAGCTCTTGTAAATGTTTCCATACGCCTGCCATGTTTGAATGGGCCCCCAGTCTATATCCAGAAGCTCCAATTCTCCCCTCTTGCTGCACTTGTGGAGCACGGACCCGCAGCAAGCGGTGAGAACCGACTCTTCTGGATTTAGGCTGGAGTCCCACAACAGGGAGCATTGGAGCTCCAGGAGACACAGACCCTGAATGACAATTGACTGCCGAAACGCCCTATAAATTGATATTTGCTAAATCTGGATATTGTTCATGACCTTCTCACCACTGGAACACAATGAACAGTAAACTCATTGGCACAGGAGCCCATACACAAACAGGGAAAAATAATTATTTATTTAATTTTCCCTCTTGGTTGTCTGTCGAATCCCCCCTCCAACCCGGCTCCACCGTCTCACCGCTCTTACCTGCACGGGCCGTGGCTGTACACAAACGCTGTAAAGATTCCTGGAATGACTGAATTTGTTGTATTTTTCAAATCTATCCAATGTCAACCGCTGTTAAACAATATATTGGCCAAACCAATTTTCACTAACCAAACCCCGCCAGCCGATGAAGATCCGAGAACTGCAAGGAAAGGAGAGCCAGATCAGAAAGAGCGAGGGTGCCATGCAGATGGTAGAAGTGCGCTATACGGATGGTAATGGCTAATCATAATTAACATAACATAACATATAATAGAACGTTACATAACCAAACGTAAAAAATGTAGTAAAATGGTAATTACACATTCCTTTAAAGTCACCCTAGCTGATAACCACACAGGCCCTGTTTGCCTGTGGTTCATGGAGGCGAAAGCAGGTTCCTCTGGGCTTTACCTCTAGCCAATACTCTGCTCAGCTTCAAGAGGTAAGGAAAACACCTCCCAGATAAGGAAAACTATGGGGCATATTAACAAGCCAGGCGATAAAATTATCGCCGCTTTAGCGGCAGAAAACTGCTGCTTAAACGGCGATAATGGGCTTGATAATATGCTCTATGGAATTCCAATTGAAGCCCATGTTAGATGTGAAGGACATCTAACATGGGCTTCAATTGGAATTCCATAGAGCATATTATCAAGCCCATTATCGCCGTTTTAGCGGCAGTTTTCTGCCGCTAAAGCGGCGATAATTGTATCGCCTGTCTTGATAATATGCCCCTATAGAAGTAAACTAGGCAGGGTCTGCACCATAACTCTTCCCATGGCAGACGAGATAGCATATGGGAAAGTAGATGGCTGCCTACCTCACAAAAGCAACAGGCATCCCTATCAGTTTCTCTGTAATAGAGTATGTATGCGCTATGAGTCATGTGTGGTATTGACATTAGGCTTGTGCAAAAAAGTATTACGACTGTCAAATTTGTAAAGTTTGTAAAATTTCACAAATGTTACTTGTGTGAAGTTTCGCACAATTTGTTGCCTCCAAGAAGTGGTTTGAGCAGAGAAAATGTCATGGGAGACTCGTTCAAAAAGAAAATATCTTGCAGGAGGCATTTTCTCTTCAGCCAGTCCACTTTCCGGTATCTTGTGTGACTTTTGAGCACGAGGTGTGCCCTTACATTTAATTTTCTGTGAGATACGATTAATTTAATTTCGTGACATTTCATAATTTGTATTGATTTTTGTAAACTGTTTACATTTTTTTACTTTTCTTCCATACCCCTTGACGTGCACAGTAACCAAGTGCACATCAAACCACCTTTGCACTTTCATATCCATCAGCATTTCAGGACACAGAAAGGGGCATGTTGCCTCCATACAATCTGCGTGCTTTATCTATCCATTGCGACCGATGACATCACGCTTTCTCTTGCTCTTGCACCCCGACTATATGGTTTGCAAGGTAGCAGCATCCAACACAAGGTGCTCGAGTGCCTATGCAGAATCACCGCATTTGCGTACCATTGACTTTGGAACGTGTAACCGACCACTGCAGCGAAGTGAGAATATAGAAAAACCCAATTGAGTCAGGAAGAGCACCACGCATACTTTTTCAAATTACAAAAAAAAAAAATTAAACCTACTCTCATTAACTCTTAAATTAGTCAAGAGGGCAAGATAGTTAAAAAGTAAATCAGTCCAAATGATGTAATTGCATATATAGACTGACGACTTACAGAAATGTCCACTTGAATGTAAAGACTGTGAAATCTCGACTTTCAATAACTACCTCAACGTAATATTTTGACATATTTTAAATTGCTAAATCTAGAAAAACTCACTTCCCGGCGACTGCATTGATGCGTTATTTACTGTTGAACGTTCAGCCCCAGTTAGGGTGCAAGTGGTAGATAATGGGTGTCAATGAGAGATATTTATGTAAGTGTTAGATTTCGGCGGTCTATAGTTGTGATTCGGTGTTATTCCTTCTATTGTTTCAGTCCACGTCCACCAGCTACTTACCATAAGACCTGTGGATGGCACCTAATAGGAGAAGTGGCAACAGTGTGAATCCGGTCTGAAAGGAACCAACCCTGCCCGTCTAAACCTGTCCTCAAGAACTCAGACTTCATGCCTTGGCTAGATGGGGGGGACATTGGGGTCCCCCCACAACTCCGAGGACGCTTAAGCAAAGTGGGACATTGTCTCTCAGCGGGTGCCCTCGCAGTCAAACATTGCTGCTATTACGGAACAAATCCCAATGTTAGCAAGCATTATACTAAAAAGTCTTTGATGATAAAAAATATCAAACAAAGCAGCGCTATTTTGACTGACAGCCAATGTTTGGAAACTTTGAACACTTCACATTTCATGTTAGGCGTCGCTTTGCACACAACAGGAACAGTGCACCATGCTCATGGCAATGTGTTCTGCATGAAGTACAAAGATGGCGCCAGCCTTTGCGAGTATGCATTAAACATGAAGCATCTTGTAGCAAACACTATGCTGTCAATGTATACTTAACATAACATAGAGAGGTGCTCCCTCCTGAAAGTCGAAACAACTTGAAATTGCAGTGGGACTACACGCATTTCCAGTCACAAACCATTAATACACACCATTCAAAATTGCAATTTGACAATTTGGGAAGCGTCTCAAAGCCCTTTGACCAGTTAGAAACATTTTACTGACTCATGAAAGGGCTTTAGAACATTGTAAAATGCCCTATTACGGTCGTAAACAGTGTGATTTCTCGCAGGTGCGCAACGCCCATGGGGCTAAAAGGGCTTCAGTGCCCCCCACACCCAATCACGTGTTTCAGCACGGGCTGCTGCAGTTCGAGCTGCTGTGGGCTCAGCTGGGCAGTGTCTGGAGTCTTATCCCCGCACGCCCTAGTTTTTCACAGGTCTGTAAAGACCATTTGCATATTTACTTACCTTTGTTAACTGGTTACCTGAGCCTTAGTTTTTAGGTTGAGCATTCGAAACTTCATATATATACTTTAGTATATACTTATATATTAGTATATACTTATATGTGTATGTACTTTGTGGGCTCTGGAGATCAGCCCTAGGACTTGTTTGCTTCCACTTAGGGACTTTTTTTCTGTTCAACTGCCTCTATTTAACGGTCTTAATAGAAAAGGACCAGTAGAGGTCAGTGAAATACCAGAATTGCTTTCTGCTAAGGGAATTTCTTTTATTTTTATTTTTCTGGCAACTGCCTCTATTTAACTTTCCTGATAGAAAACAACCAGCAGAGGTCAGTAAAATACCAGAATCACTTTAGCATTCTCTAGATTCCAGCCCATAGAAATTGTCTTCCAAGAGCACCCATAGACAATAATATTTTATTAAAATCTTGTATTTTCAGAGATATGACCACCGAAGGCCCTGATTTTATATTAAAAACAGAGCTTTGGACTATACCATTTCCCACTGAAAGGCAATATTTCTCTCCATGTGTTCCCATACCTGGCATGTTCCACAGTTTGGTGCTTACTTTCCCTCCATGTTAAAGAACAATAGCTGTTTCAGCACCCTGGCTAATGTGCTGCACAGCTAAATACATATGAGGTCCCAAAGGCAAGACCGATTGCATTGCAAATGCTTGTTTTTTCTGGTTCCAGTAGGCCCAGGGCCCTCACTCTGCCTATTCCTTACATTTGCATTTTACATTTACTGCTGTAGTCTGAGAACTCATTTCATGAAAAGAAATATAAAGAAGGGGGACCAAAAGAAAAATGCCAGCCATGTGTTGTTTAAAGAGCCAGCAAAGAAATCCTCTTGTCACGAAATAGGGTTATAAATAAAAAAGTATGTATTCATTTGTAATGTGACTTTTCTCTTTATGTTCCCTTTAACTATCAGTCATGAATCATTCAGGCAGCCCTCGAACACAATTAAAAGTGCTTTCTAGTTTTATTTGCTGTTCGAAGTATACACAGATAAGTGCTGAAAATACGGCTTTAGGTGACTGCTTACTTTTGTACCGTTTTAGACATCAAAATAATGAGATGGCAACCCTAATCATAATACTGGACGTTTGTTGCAGGATCAGCACATTATTTATTTCCTCCACCCTCGATCCCTGATTAACGCCATAATAGCAATAGTTTAACTTATATCTGAAACCCCATGCCGCCGTCAATAACATGCTGAGTTACTTCAAGTGTCTGGGAATGCACCCTGCATTCAGACAACTCACTCCTCATTCTCGCCCTTCACTTTCACACTCACCCTGCACTCACAGCGATCAAAATGCACACTCACTGATCAGCATGCGCTCACACCATTCACCCACTCACCCTGCACTCACAGTGATCACTCTGCACTCACAATGCACTTCCGCTGTCCACCCTGTACCTCATCCTGAAGTCACACGAGCACACTACTCACCCTGCACTGGCCTGGGCTGGGCATAGGAATTCAAACAGTTTGAAAGTTTTCGGTAAACGTCAACCACCTCAAGTCCCCCGAGCTTCCTTCACTTACAAGAGGAGCTCTGGTTTCCTGGTTCTGTCGGAAAATTCAACATAACACAATGGGAGACCAGCAAAGTTTTGGTTTGGAAATAGTTGTTGTGTCTGTAACTGAGAACCTAATGCCTTTTCCAGGCTCCAGTGCTTCACTGGAGCAGCTGTAGGAGGGGCTTTCGGATCCAGTTCCCAAGTTTGAAGCAACTGTGGATTTTCACTGACTGAGCCTTTGTTGATCTGGATGACATGCCCAGTCTGCTAATTTAGTTCAGTGGGTTAACGCACCTGCCGGGAATCTTGCAGTGCAGCGCTTAATACTGCTGCTGAATGCCGAGGCTGTCCAGTCTTGATTCCATTTGAAACTGTCACCCTCCACCCTTTATCTCACTCTTGTAGCTTCTTTCCCTTTGTCACTGTTTTTGCATCTTTCACTTCCCAATACCTTCCACCTTCGTTGCTTTTCTCTCTTTTGGTCAAAGTCTGATGATGAAAAATAAGTTCAAGTGCCCAAAAATTGTCGCAGGTGGACCCCACCTGCAGCCATCGGCTCAAGTTATACTCTTTTTATATGTAAACTGTAAATCAGAGAATTGAAATGCAACAGGGCTGACAGGGGCTCTCAGCTTTCCGGTGTGCTAAATCCCAAATCTTTCACAACCATGGAAGAGGAAGTTTGTATGCCGCCCCCTCTCACCAGCACTGGAAATGACGTGATGGCCTGGCGTTCAGGGGCTTGGTAGCTGAAAGCTGAGGGCAGGAGAGTCTTTGGAGTTAAAGGGATTGCAAATGTGACGCATGTGTCCCTTTTTGATTTTTATTCCAGTTTTTATCGGAGTCTACACGATTGTGAGATTATTTATTTATAAACATGTGAGACTACAATTCCTATATAAAAGCCTGTATCTGATTTCCTTATTACAGGCGACCTATGACGTCTCTAGTCACCTGTAATAATGAAATGATGTAGCTTCTCCACTGTAATAGTTTATTAAATGTGAGATCTGAGTCCCTACCTTTATGCTTTTATTTAAATTAGGTGCGCATGATACATACAGCCAGCTATATTCCTAAGTGAGAACCAGTGTATGAAAAAATAGTATTTTTATTTATTGAGATAATAACTCAGTAATGCGTAGCTCTGCCTCGAAGTAATGAGACCTTCTGCCAAAGTACGTGTGGAAATGTAGCGTGCGCTGAACAGTAAGAAGGTCCAGTACCTTTAACAGATGGCGGCGTATTGTGGGATGGTATGTACCTTGTGGTCGACACGCATTCTCAGTTTCACCTTTAGAGATTGCGGTCATCTTTGTCAATGTCACTACTGCTTGTCGCAGGGGATGTTCTCGCCTCTAGGCGCCATGTCTTAAAGGTGCATTAAAATACCGAAAGAGCCAACCGCCTCCCTGTTGATGGAGAGTCTGCGTAAACAAATAAAAAAAGAAGCGGAAATCTGCAATGAATCCCCGTTGTCTGGAATACGATTTATGCGCAGCCCTGTTCTGATCCCCTCAAACAGACAGAAAGTCTCTCTGCAAAATCTATTAGGAGACGTTGGTGGTGGGCGAGAGGGGGGCTGGGCTACCTTCCCCTTGAAGAGTGAACCCCAGGGGTCAGCAGCGCTGGATGCATTTCTCATTAAAAGATTATTTCCTGGGACAGGAAACATTAGCTGTTCCTTCCACTTCTTCAATGTAAGTTCCAGGCATCATTTTTAGAAAAAATAAATAAATGTGCTTAGTGGGTTGAACAAATATTTCCGGCCCGTATTGAAGCCTATAATATATATATATTTATATTAAGGTAACCCCGCCTGGCAATAGCACGAGGGCCAGGGGGAGGTCTCACTGCAGGCAGTCTCCTACCAGAGGTCAGAGGTCACATCTGTGCAACTTTTACTATGTGTGTCCACTGTGAGTTCAGCTGGTGGTGTCACTAGTACTGGGTATTCCCATCTCCTGGGCATCTGTTCCATTGCCTCTGTAGTTCGTGTTAACAGTGTAAGATACAACGTCATCACAATCTCGTCACGTGTTCACCAAGTGCAGCGCGGCGATTCCATTATCGTCTACCAGCAGTGATGTATTGCATATAAGGCGCTCTCCGTCATAGTACTGTAGTATTTATCATACGCCATTGCGGAGTGCCAGGCACATTTTCAAAGAAAGAGGTGGAGGGCATACTGCGTTGGCAAGATGAGCAAAAACTACAAAAGCTTTAAAAGGCCCAGATCCTTACACCTACCCCTGCTAGGCTTAAGAAAGACAGCGTTCTGAGTGGGGCTTTGTGCACCATCCCCTTTTATGGTCCCAACAATGGACGAGCTCCAGCTGGTTGGGCGATCTCTAATCAGGTCATGGCTCAGATTCTAGTCAGAACGGCATCCTCTACCAGTACTTAATTTGTCAAAAAATAAGTGCCATAGCCCTCGTTAGGAGGCCACTGCAGCTTGCACCAGCCATTGCTCCTGTCAGCACTGCCCATGATATGACCTACACAACTATTAACCATCACATACCTACAGGTGTGACAATTCAGAATATTCTAGGCCATCCAAAGCTATAAGAATGGCTGAGTGGCAAGTATTAATCAATGTTAACGTATATTAAAATGTTAAACTGTTGTTAACTTATTTTGAAATTAGCCAAACAACGCCTCAATGTGGTGGACTATAACAAGTGCTGGTGGTGTCAATTAAATACCGGTGCCGAGCACCGGAAACCACCAGCTCAAATTAAGCACTGCCCTTCACATGCAAGGGTAAGAGTCGAAGTCCTTCTTTAGTTGCTACTGTGACAGCTCTAGAATGAATCTGCCTATCTGGAGCTGCACTCCTGTTCTCGCCTCTCCATGCAACCCTCCAAGGAAGCCCAATACTTTCCATACATCCTAGAGACCCTTGCCATTTCTACTTTACATGACATGTCAACAACCTGCCCTTCAAGAACTTCTCCCCAACATCTGCTTCGTTATTAGTAGTGAATGGCTTTCAGGGTAAAATGGAGATGCACCCGGCTTCCACGTTTTCAGCTAGGACAGCAGCCTGCCATGGATTCTCCTTTGGCTCAGTCTTACCCCACCACTTCTTTGACCTGCAAGCCTTGTGAAAAACAGCTTTTATAAGTTTCTTGATACGTTAACTTTTGTTCTGCTGTCCTCTGCCTGCTCTTTCCCCATTAACTCTGCCATCACCTATAGTAAGTGGCGTTTGATGCAAAACAATAGTTGCCAGCAGGTGTCATTTCCTGTTGTAGATTATCTCTGAAAGTGGCTGTAATTGAGTCTGCTGGGTACTGCGGCCCACATCTGCCCTGGCAGAGGGGAGCTCTTGCCTGTCTTATTCATCCAAGAACCCTGGCCTTGGCACCTGTAGAAACATTTATGGAAAAATCAAACAACCCCCTGCTGTTTCAAGGCTGGTCGCAATCCCTGGGGCAAGCCTTCCTGAATCCCGGGCACTTGGTAAGACCTTGCTGACCATCACCATTGCCAAAATGCCACCGCGTCCTGCTTTTATCTGTCTTGGAAGTGGCAGTGCTTGAGCCCGGCCAACTGCACAAAATCTAACCTAACCCTGGGTTTACTTCGCCTTCGTTGTATTTCTGGCAGACTCACTGATGCTATGGCCCAGTTACAGCCTCTGCGGGTGGCAGTAAGGATGCTTGTACCGTGTCAGCTGTGGTGCTTTCTCCAGCTCTGGGTCAGTAATGCAGGGCAGTCCGAGTGAGTGAGGTCTGTATCCTGTGGCAGCCGAGGATGGATTGTACCTGAGGGAGTCGCAGTGACGTTTTTTTATCATAATGCTATGGATGCATTGCCCTAGTGGCCGCCCCAATGACTACATCACCCTGCAGCAGGAGTGTGTATTGTATCTTTCTTGAGCTGTTTCAGTGATGTCTTCATTCTCCATCAGGGTTGTGAAATGTATCCCTATCAGTCCCAGCAATGTCATCATGCCCTGACAGGCGAGTGAATTGTGACCCTCGGTAGCCCAAATAAGGCCCTATCGTGCGACAGCCGTGGGTGTATTGGGCCCATTGACACTACTTCCGGTGACAGCTGCAGATGTCTTTTTTAACCTCTAAGTGCTGTTATTCTGGTGCAGCTGTGGGAGAACTGTGCCCAAAACAGCCGCAGTGATGTGATCATTCTGGCCCAGGTGTGGATGCGTTGTATTCGTTGCAGTCCTTTGATGAGATGGATATCCTGCGACACCTCTTGATAGGTCCCTCTTGTGACCGCCCCACTGATGATATTTCTTGTTATAGCTGTGAGTGTACAGTGTGTACCTGTGCTAGCCCCAGCGATGTCATCGTCCCATGACAGTTCAGGTTTACCGTTCATAAATTGGAGAGCAAATAACATATCCCGGGCTCAAGAGTACCCAAATCTACCATCGCCAACTGGGACTCAGTAACAACTCGAGATGCAATCCTCAAAGAGGCACCAACGTTTGAGGACTGGGGCATTGAGCTAGAGCCCATATGACCCCGGAAATACTCATATGTTCTAACAGAACCCCTCGCAGCCCCTCCCAGAGGAAGCATATTGAAGGAAGTCTGGGGAGCCACCCACGATTAGTTAGTTGGGTCCACGGTGGAATCCAGCCCCCTAAGGATTCATTGCAGTTCAACACATCGGTCCATCAAGTGGCAATCGGCAGCACAGACCCAGTAGGGGCCAATGCAGTCGCCTACACAGAGGGCCAGCAATTTCGACATTGTTTCCTATCACAGTGGAACCTTTTCTCCTCACACCATCCACGTATCCGCAGATAAGTAACCCAGCACCAAAAGATCAATTTTCCATCATTAGCTGGAACATGGCCAAGTTGGCTTCTATGTTAAAATCAAAACAGGGGCGGGACTTTTTAAACACTGGCAACATCCTATGTCTCCAGGAGACATGGTCGCTGAACCCCACAACAATTTATGGATTTCATGAAACTTTCCACCCAGCCATGCAAACAAGTATTTTCGGGGGACTATCGGGGGGCCTCTCGATCTTCCTAAAGCAAGGAGACATAGTGTCAACTTCCATTCCCATGCAAGACCATCGGGACCTACAAGCTCTATCAATAGAGGGCCTAAAATACGGTCAGAAGACCCTCTCCTTGCTTCTCATCAATTGATCCTTGAATCCTAGCAAATCCTCCAGAGCACGTGCCATGAGGTCACTGTGCACGAGCATAAAAGAAATTATTGAAAATTATCCAACTCACGAAATTGTGCTAGCAGGGGACTTTAACACCAAACTCCTGGGCCAATTTAAACATGCAGCACAAAAGTCCAATGATCAAACCCAATTCAACGACCTACTATCCGCATTTAGGTTAACATCGGCAGACAAGATACATCCAAACATGGGGAACGAGACATGCCATACATTCAAAAAACATTCTACAATTGATTACCAGCCGCGGTCGGTAGTAGGAGTAACTGCAGGGCGGTGACGTGGGGGGGTGGGGGGGGGGTAGTAAACTATGGATTACGGAGGTTTACAGGTAAGTTAACATTTAAATCAATAAAACGAATTTCGTTGCGTGCACTGCATCCCCAAATGCGATGCAGTGAACGCAACGAAATTCGTTTTATTAATTTATATGTTAATTTACCTGTAAACCTCCGTAATCCATAGTTTACTACCCCCCACCCTGCCCCTCCCCATCCGCACGTCACCGCCCTGCAGTTACTCCTACTACCGACCGCGGCTGTTGATTACATCTTCATGTCAAACTACTTAACAAACAATCTCCAGAGCTTCGACATAGTAACCCGTGGAAAAAGTGATCACAACCCTCTGGTCATAAACCTGAACCTAAACCGCCAGAAAGCTGATACTGGCCAGGCGCTAGGTCTCTCAACAGAAGACAAATTACGAAAATGTAGTTAGGAGAATCAAGTGACACCCTCACCAACTGCCCCAGGTGGCCAAATGGCTCGAGGATTGGACACTGGGTGATGGACCAACCGGGGGTCCAAATCCTATCAGCTTGGGGAATGGGGTCCCCAGGGGTCGAAATCAGCCCAAGGAACGGGGAGCATGCACCCCTCCTTCCCGAACAAAGATAACATAAAAAAAAATCCTCCAGCAAGTCGCCGGAGGCCTCCCCTCCTCTTTTCTTCAGTAAGTCCCACACCGTGGGATTGATAAGAGATCTTCGGAGGCCTCGCCTCCTTTATCCACCACTCTGCAAACGCACTTCCTGGCACACTACAGGTTGGGGAATGAAGTCCACTTTACTCCTAGGGACCTTGGCGGCCAAGAAGGCCTCTGGGTACCTACTATAAGTCCTACATAGCAGGATTCCTGAGAGCTAGTTGGAGGCCCAGCCCCCTTTCCCCACCACTCTGCAAACGCAACTACTACTTAAACAAGCATTGAAAATGCAATAGGTCTTGCCTTTGATTAAGTTAAAGCCATTTGCTTTGCTGATGGTATTGTATAGCAAAGCAAATGACTTTAACTTAATGAAAGGCGAGACCTATTGCAGAGAGGTTCCCAGGGGAGGACACATCTGGATCCGTCTCAGACACAGCGTTTTTTACAGACTCTGAGAGAGCGCACGCACTCTGTACCCAGACTCCCACATAAAAAACACAGAACGCATCTTCAAATACACCCGTTTGTCTTCAATTCCAATAACGACCACACTTGAACCTCCCCGCCCCATACTCTTTTAATTACCTGACACTATACAAGGCAAGAGCCGTCTTTGGACACTTCAGGATTAAACATTATGTACACAGTCATGTGTGTCCTAGCGCTGACTCGTTGCACAGCCAAGTGTTGTGCTTAAAGTACACAAACAGGGTAATGTTTGTTCGGTGTGTTTTTTAGTGTGAGTGTGCAGAGCCCTCTTCCCCGTTAGTGTAGTGCACACACGCCAGTCGTGATTTCATTCATCCGAAGTAGCACCGTGCCGCCCTCCAGTGAACACGGCGTCTCGCAGGCACTTTTCAACAAGCGGGGGGAGGGGCAGATTGCTCAACCAATTGTACAATTCCGTACAGAGTCTGCACAATAACGGAAATGTTTCTCCACAATAGTAAGTATCTTTACTCGATAGAACCTTCCAACATTGTCAATGTGTCATTTATAATGCAATAGGTCTCACAATGACATTATTTTGAGCTAATGACATTGTAAATTACATTGTTTTTTTGGTTTTGGTTTTCTTTTGTAAAACATAAATAGAATGCATTGTGATTTAAAATGGCAATAGCTAAAATGTTGTAAATAAATAAAGACAAACTGGAGTCCATAGCCGAATACCATGACTACCTGTCTTGTTACCACCTCATGTATTTTATTCTACTACCCTGCACTTCCGGTCTCTTTAACAAATTAAGCAGTGGGTAAACCTAAATAAGATCACTAACTTTAATCATTTCCCAGAGCTCTACATTTTCTATGCTTTGCTACAGGAACATGTGGGGGGAATGTATTCCCTGTGGTCTATTACTTGTGAATTTCGGTGGAGTACGTGCTGTGTGCTTTAACTTGGATGTTTTAACGAATACCCGCTCTTGGATGACCCTAGCAGCCTCACATTTCATGATTCACTAAGTACTACAAACTTCGTTTGCTCCTGCGTTTGTCCACACTTCGCAGACCCTTCCTGTCCACGTCACGCGCTCCAGTCATTAGCGTGACACCGCTTGAACTGCCTGTCGATACACGGTTTTTACCCAAGAGTCTTAGACTAGAGGCACAGTCCAGGCACAGATGCTATAAAGTGAGAGAGTGCAGAACACAAATAGCGCCAAACTCTGGGTGCGCAGGGGATGCTTCTCGCGAGGCAGGTCCTTTTAAAGAGCCAAGTGGCACGGTGCACAATGGTGGACGGAGAGAGCTGCAGACGGGAGCTCTGTGTCCGCCCCTGCTGGCAGGCAGAGCACGCATACACACACAGACAAACACAATGGTGCAGCCCTGCTAGCACAGCAGCATGCTCGTGCAGTGGGCAGTGTTGTGCTTGTACTGTCTGCACAAACACAAGGGCAGATGAAATAAAAAAAAAAAGTAGTGACTGTCTCGTTGACACTGCGCCCTGCCGGCCACAGGCCGCGCCGATGCCTCCGCAGGGTTCGCGTCTGCACGGGACTGCACACTGCTGCATGCAGCCACTGCCTCTCCCTCCCGCAGCGCCGGCGATGCGACCTGATGCGCAGCGTCCATCCCATGCTGAGAGTGTGAGTTCATCGATGTTTGCTGCCCCTCCAGCCCGGGTCCAACCGCCAACACCGATTTTAATGCACAGGCTCCGCTCTCTGAATTCACAACCGGCTAAGAGGACATGTTGCTCAAAGCTTTCTCGCAGTTGCGGGATGAATACAGCGGCAGTAAAATGCGTGTGGCGAACTCTATTGCTGCACTGAGGGCTCACGACGACTGAGTCCGGACTTCTCTCATTGACACTGCAGTCCAGGAACATGCCTCGCAGAGCAGTGCATGTCTCAACCTAAAAAAACGAGCACTCAAAAAAAATTTAAAATAAATGGAGCGCGGTGACCCTAAATTGGGTGCCGCACTCCAAAACACTGAAAATAAATAAATCCAGGCACATTAAATAAGCACAGCCGAGCTGGTCACGAGCCGATACAAATAAAAACAAACGCAGCCAGAGACGACGGCGCTGACAATGTAAAGAAAAGAGTGCGTATTGTCTTTTAAAGGACAGTGTGTAAAGCCGCCAGTAAAATATCAAATCCCGGTGGGTGGGGCCAAAAACAGACAGGGTGGCAACCCTCAGTGTAATGATTGCCTCCAGTGTAATCTTTACACTGTGTTTTGCATTATCTATGATGCAAAACGACGCGCACCAATCAAAATTGGAGGCGGAGCCGCAATGCGACTTCTGGAATTGTATTGATTCCAAGAAGCCCTCGTATGACTAGAGCAGCGCATGCGCAGCTTTCGCCGGGCCGAGACCTAAAAACCATAGAAATTCACTGAAAAAAAACAAAGGTTACAGGGACGTTATAGATAGGAATTAATATTTAACGAAAAACCTTAGAAATTCACTGAAAATTTTAAGGTTACAGGTATGTTATAGTTAGGCTCAGATTTCACTTGTGCAAAACCAGTGAAATCAAGCAGTTATAGTTAGCTGAGCTAACTAAAACTCGCACCTCCTGCAATGCACAGCTTATGACCCCACATATTACACCACTCATGACATGGTCAATGACATCACTGATGACATCTCAAATGACATCACTGATGACCTCATCCACAGAACCACTGATGCACCCACTCACATACCTTTCATACACCTACTCCCACACAACCATTCACATACCTATTCACAGGCCCAAACCAGTACTCGCACACCTACTCACTGATTCATAGATCTACACACACATCCACTCACCAACCATTCAGTCACTAATACAGCCAATGACATATCCACTCATACACCCAAACCGCCACTTACACACTGAATCAGTCACCCATACAGGTACTCACACACCTAGTCATTCACCCATACAGTCAATCACACAGCCACTTACTCACCCATACAGATACACACACATCCACTCACTTACTCATACATATACTAACACATAATCACACACCTATACAGTCACTCAAACAAGCACACACTCACCAATACAGTCACTCTCACATTCACTCACTCACCCATACAATCACTCATATACTCTATCACTCACCTATACTGTCTTTCACATACCCAGTTACTCACCCATACACCACTGACACATACAGTTACTCACCCACACAGCCATAAACAGTCACCCATACAGCCTCTCACACACACACCCACTAACCCATACAGCCACTGACTCACCCATTCACTCATCCATATAGGCAGTCACACACCCTCCCACCCACCCACACAGACACTCAGACAACCATACAGGTACTCAGACAACCAATCACTCATCAATACAGCCACACATGTACCCACTCACCCATCCATGCAGCCACTTAGACACCAACTAACAGACCGATACAGAAATTCACACCAGTCATTCACCCATACATTCATTGAGACACCTAATTGCTCACTTATACAGTCAGGCAAGCACCCACTGAGTCATCCATTCAGGCACTCATATACCCACTGACTCACCAATACAACTTGGTATATATATTTAACACTCATAAACTTTTTAAAAACACTCACAGTCACTGGATGATGTCATCAATGATCTCATCAGTGATGTCATTTGAGATGTCATCAGTGATGTCAATGACCTTGTCATGAGTGATGTAATATGTGAGGTCGTGAGCAGTGCATTGCAGGGGGCTTGAGTCATAGTTAGCTCAGCTAACTATAACTGCTAAATTCCACTGGATTTGAACAAGTGACATCTGAGCCTAACTATAACCTCCCTGCAACCTTTGTATTTTTCAGTGGTTCAGGTTCAGTAAATCTTTATTTCGCTGATTAAAAATCAACATAAAAAGTACAAAATACAAATACAATATACAGTGTACAGTATATTTACATTAGATCTGAGCCGACGGACATTAAAAACAGGTTAAAAACGAAACTTTAAAAAGGCACTTTGCAAAGGGCACATTACATTATTAATTCATCATTATTCAATCACGGGTATTCCTCAATCTTACCGACACTCTCAAGAAATTTACAATCGAGCACAAAGTGCGGGTGTCCACGGCCATTTGTAAGAAATTCAGGGCACTCTTGGCTTCACGTATTTTAGCCTCCTTTAGGATATGAACAAGAAATTTGCGACGGGGGATTTGATAAAAAGAACACAGAAGTACAAAATGAAGGGTGTCCTGCGGAGACCTATTGTCGCAGCCGCAGGCACCCTTCTGCTCAACCGTTACTGTGAAACCTGGAGGATAAGCTAAAATGTGGTGTAACAGGTTGAGCCTAAAACGGCACATTAAAAATCTGTCCTGGTGATTATGCATTAGATATAAATAGGGCTCCATTCCTGCTCCATTGCTCACTCGGTGGTGTGCTATAACTGATTTCTTTAAGGAGTCAGTGGATCACTGAAAAGAGATAGGTGGTCGATTGAATCCAATTTCTCTTTTATGTACCTCAGCCATGGGATACATAGGTGGTTATCCATTTGCAAGCAGTCCCGAGCTATTTGCCTGCTTAGTTCCGCTGCGGGATTCACCCATAACCTGAGCCATAGCATAATAGGTCTCACCTTTACCCAGTCGGTGATATAAGGTAACCCCAGTTCTGTGTGTGTTATTCCTGCTGGGGTACCTTGTGGTAGCTTCAATGTCCTCCTAAAATATTTATCTTCCTCCAGTTGCAGGGGCCTTACATCTCTAAATCCCCAGACCTCCGCTCCGTAAATGGCTTTTGCAGTGCTAACCGCCACATACAGATTCATCACCTGTTCCGGCGACCACCTCCCCAGTCTACGAGCAAAGTTATGAATAGCCCCATTTGCCGATACCAGCTTTCTGCATCTATCCTCCATTAACAGATCAAACTTTGTATCCCCGTCAAACAGTAGACCCAGATAAGAAAAAGAGCTCACTGTTTCCAATTTGTGCGACCCTATTTTAAAAGCAAATTTCCTGCTTGGTTTCTTGCCAGCTATCATGACATACGATTTGCTCAAATTTACGGACAAATCTAATTCGTCCATAAACTCCACAAATCCATTGACCAATTGTTGTAGGCTCACAGCCGTCCTGGCAAGCAGGACGGCATCGTCAGCATACAGTAGAACCGGTATGTGACGATTTCCAGCTTTGGGACAATCCACATTTAAGGCAACCAACCTTCTCTCCAAATCGTTAATGTAGAGAGAGAACAAAAATGGGGCAAGGATACACCCCTGCCTCACTCCGCTCGTGCAGGGGAAAGGATCCGTGCACCCCCCCTCCCCCGTTGTGCAGCAGACCCTGGCAGTGGTGTTCCAGTGCAATTCTTTTAAGATGTCAATGAGTCCAGGCTCAATTCCCAGGTTGGTCATCAGATCCCAAAGTTTGCTCCTGTTAACATTATCGAAGGCGGCCGCCAGGTCCATGAAACCCATGAATAGTGTGCCTTTACCAGCCTTTGTGTATTTAGTTATTAATAGGTACAAATTCAAGCATTGGTCACTGGTAGACTTGCCTGGCCTAAAGCCGTATTGAGTGTCTGCTATAATGTTGTGTTCTTCTGTCCATGACATCAAGCGACTCAAAATTGCCCTGCCCAATAGTTTGGCCGATACGTCTATCAACGATATTGGTCTGTAGCACTGTGGATTGTCCCTACATCCCTTCTTAAAAATAGGGACAATCAGTGCCGTAGACCAAGACCGTGGCAGACCCGTGGCAAATGCTGCATT
Organism: Triturus cristatus; assembly: GCF_964204655.1. Lineage (NCBI taxonomy): Eukaryota > Metazoa > Chordata > Amphibia > Caudata > Salamandridae > Triturus > Triturus cristatus. Next base: position 622,266,253 of record NC_140583.1, on the reverse strand, counting down.
TAGGACCCTCGTCATAATGGGAGCCCAGAGATCAGGGTTACTCAGGTAAAGGTCAGGTGGCGTCCCATCAGGCCCGGGTGCTTTGTTGCGAGTTAGCCCTCTGATTGCTTGGGTAATTTCTTGGAGTGAGAATTCGACCTTGCCCGATCGTCATTCCTCCCATCCCGCTGTAGTCACAGTATCACTTTCATGATTATACAGACTCTTAAAATGTGCCACCCACTGGTCAGGAAGAATGTTGTTACTGATCCCCGGGGAGTTTTTCTCTTGGAAGCAGGGCCTATTGATAATCCTCCAAAATTCGCTGAAGTCTCTATGTTCCCCCGCTTCCCTCAGGTCCGCCCACACTTCTGCTTGGAGCGTAATCTTCCTCTGCTTGACCTTTGTCTTATATGCCTTTCTACATAGGGCTACTGCCTGTTTGTCCCTAGGGTAGATTTTGAGACATAGTTTCAATTCCCTAAGTGCTCTCGCGCATTCGGGATTAAACCAGCGTGGCTGTGTTACAATTTTTACAGGGCCTTTTGCTTTCAGGAGTTCCCCTATCATGGTGGTTAGTACCTCAAAGGCAGAAACCAAACACCCACTTTCTACTAGGGGATCAAGACAGTCTTCAATTTGGTGTTTGCCTTTTATCACCAGGGATTTATAAAACTCCTCTGCATTGATCTTAGCCCATCTTAGTCGCCTCCCCTGGTCTGTTGGGATCAGTGTAGAGGCGGCCTGTTGAGTTCTACTGCGTCCGTCGCTGTATTCTAGGACCATTATCAGCGGGTTATGGTCGCTAAAGGGGTTCCAGTCTATTCTCACTTCCTTCACCCTGTCCTTTATGGCAGAGGATATCATCATAAAATCTATAATTGAATAACAACCTCTGCCCTTAAATGTTGGAGTGAGGAAGCCATCCCTCCCTGGGGTTATCAGATCTATAGTGTGGGTCATGGCAAAGGTGTCCAGAGTTTTCATGAGGCTGTTTCCCTCCCTGTTATGCTCGAAGTGAGGCCCACTTTCTATCGGACAGGATGACCAGTCTGCATGTGCGGGGATCAGTTTGGGGCAAAGGTGGCAGTTAAAGTCACCCATGATCAAAACTGCTGGTTCCCCGCCCCTTCTCTGTTGTTTGGTCTCATGCTTTAACCTATTTTCTAGTTCCTGAGTTATTGATTAATTTCCTTCCCCTGAGACTGAGTTGTAGATGTTAAATATCAGTAACCTTAGTCCCTGCCCCTGAAATTCGACTGCCTGGATTAGGTGTGACGACCATGAGGGTTCTGACCATGTGCCTTCCAGCTCTAGATTAACATACAGGGCTAGCCCACCCTTCGCTCTGCCCGATCTTCCGCCCCTTGCAGGGACAGAAAAACAGTTAAAGCCTTCTAGTTGGTAGGCGGATGGGTCTAGTGCCCATGTCTCCTGCAAGGCTATGACATGGTACCCCTGGAGATTACTTATCCAGTCCACATTGTCAAATTTCCCCGCCAAACCAGCAATATTCCAGGACAGTATTTTTAGGCCTTCCCTTGGTAGTTCACTCTCCCCTTCTTCACCCTGTGTTGATGTTATGGGATCTGCTGCCCTACTCTTGGTCCCTCCCTGACCCCCTTTGACTGTATGTGTTTGGGTGATAACTGTCCCCTTCTCTGGGATGCTATCTAGATCCCTCCTTTCCCATACTCCTTTACCACCCATTTAGAGGCCCTTTCCTGGGGTGATTGGGATAGTCAGTCTAGTTCTTCTAAGGATTGCAAAGGACTGAATCTGTTTGCCCACTGTGTGTAATCCTGCCCTCTCTGTCCCTCCTCTCTTGGCCAATTTCTAGCCGCTATGTTTCTTGGTCTATCCTGGACATGGTGTAGGGGATTTGGGGCACATCTCCTGGGGTAAAAGTATCTTAGTGGTAGGGGGCATATTGTGCTAGTGTGATTTCTATTGTAGCCTCCTAGTATATATTTTACTAACTCCGTATCCCTAAAGTTTGCCACGATGCAGTCTCCTGCAGCATCTTTCCTCCTGCTACCTACCCACTTAATTATTTTCATTTTTAACTCTGCATGTGACTCTCTCTCCCCTGCCCTAAGACCAGGTACTCCCGTAAAAACCACCACATAAGCGGCACCTTCAGGTGGTAAATTGATACATGTTGGTACATAGTCAGTGGGGATATCTGGGGGACTGCAGCCAGTTTGAGGTTTCTCTACACAGCACTGACTTTTTACAGTCCCTTCTTGTGGGAGTGTAGGAATTGTGCTCTGTGGGGTATTTTCGCGTACGGTTACCCCCCCCCCCTAGGTTAGGGTTACCCCTGTCTCTTTGAGCCATTTCCAAGGGTGTGTCATGTAGCACTATGCCACAGTCCTCGTTACTCACACAGTTGTTTCTACCTTGTGCGTGTTCCCCTGTCCTGATTCCTACTGCGGGGTGATTTACTATTTGATTGGTGTCAGATGTTCCCTTACTTTTCCCCTGCTTTGCTATTTCGTTTATTGCTTTGTCTAGCCTGCTTATAATTGGTTTTAGTTGGTTCATAATAAATGTTTCCATACGTTTTTGGAAATCGCCCATCACTTCTTCCAACCAACCTGGTGGGAGTTGCTGCCCTGCTATTGTACCTCTAAACTCTTCAATCACTGTCTTTCCCCTGCTTTTTGTCCCCCCTATTCCCCTGCTTTGCTTCTTTTTGTTAACTCTGCTCTTCCTGCTAGCCCCTGGTTTGGGTTTCCTGTTATTTTCCATCACTATTTCGTTTACCACTTGGGCGCAAGGGATTATGTCTGTAGAATTTTCCAATGGCTCATTTCCCGAAATTTCTAGAATTTCCGGTGCAATGGGTTGTATCGGTGTGTTTGGGGTGGACAAGCTTCTCTCGGTTCGTTCTATCTCCCTGTTTACTTTTTGCAGCATCAAATCAATTGCAGTGGGTTGTAACACCCCATTTAGTGCCGCACCTGGGGGATTATCAGACCGAGATGACTGGGTTTTACTTGTGGCAGATCGTGTTTTAGTTTTGTTAGACATACCCAAAATTTCAACAAAGTCAGTTTAAAAGGAACTATAGCACCATGAGCTCCCTACTGCCCTAGTTGTTCCAACAATTGGTCAGATGGCCTACTTTTTATCCCTACCGTGTGTGTGAATGGGTGGCTTCCCCCCAACTCAGTGTATTCAGTAGTCCTTACCAACAGGCTATTATTGGTGTTTGGAAGGAGCAATCCACTCCCTGGGGAAAGAATGTCCATACAGTTCACAGTTCACAGTTCACAGTTTGTGTCTCTTTTCTCGAATACCTTTATCGTAGACGCAAGGGGGGTGATCCAGCCCAGCCTCTTCAGTCACTGATGGGCACGGAAGAACCCACCCTTGTCCCAGGCTTCTCCCGGTGCTCCCGCGTACTCCCTCAAGCCGAGAATCCTGGGTAGTGTAGTTTTTGCCCCTCCACTGCGGCCGCACTCGAGGATGCTGCGGCAGCGAGGGGACCCAGGTAAGCTTCAAAGGACACCAGGCACCAACAGGTCAGCTGTACTTTACAGCGCTATGCCCCCAAAGTTTTAGCAAGGCTCCCCGCTCCACCGGGATGTTCGCGGCCTTATGAGCGCCACCAATCGCGTTGTGGACGTGCCCCCGGGCGGCTTTCCTCAAGCCGAAGATCCTGGGTAGTGTAGTTTCTACCCCTCCACTGCGGCCGCACTCGAGGATGCTGCGGTGGCAAGGGGGACCCAGGCAAGCTTCAAAGGACACCGCACACCAGCAGGTCAGCTGTACTTTACAGCGCTATGCCCCCAAAGTTTAAGCAAGGCTAACTTCCTGCGGGACACTAGAGCGTGTCTCGCAGGATACCACAGGCTTAAACAAGTTTGTATCTGAAGAGAGGAGTCACAGCAGGTAAAGCACTGCTCAGCTTTTGCCAAAATAAAACATGCACCGACTCACTCTATGGGTAAGATATCTCTCTCCCTGTCACAGCCGTCGTCTCCCCGGCGTCTCAACTCACGCTTCGTAGAACGAACGCACCAGGGACCAGTCGGGCGCCTCCAGCTCAAGGTAAGTCCTGGAATAAGTTCCAGCAGCTGCAGTGTAAACACTCCTCAGGCTCACCTCGCCTCGCCTCAATTTCAAGTGTAACAACGATATATTTGGCCTCAGAGGTGCCTCCAGATACAAACAAACAGTATCCCAGGGGTGAAATTCACGCTCTTTGTCCCTCTCTCGCCTCCGCTATCAGCCATTTTTAGATTCGGTAGATAGAAATCCGAGAAATCCACAAGGTAAAAGCTGTATGTCCCTTGCTCTCTCTCGTAGGACTGATAGGCAACTTTCTCTTCCATGCTAGCCAGCTCCTGCTTCAAGTTGGTCATTTCATTTTGATGGAGTTCCGTCAGGTCATTCAGCTGCTCCTCCAAACGTTCATACGGAGTTTCCGTGTTCAGCCTGTGCGTGCCCTTCTCGTCCTCGTTCTGGCACCTCTCCCCGTACTCTCCTTCCACAACCAGGCAGACGTTAAGGTACCCAGAGCCCGTATCCAGTTCCAACCTGCGAGCCCTGCAGCCTCCCGGTCCCTGGACACCCAGTCCCATCCTTGTTGTTTTCTGGATTCCCACGTGCGTCCTCTCCCCTTCCTCTTTGACTCTGTTGGGTGTTTCGCAGAGACAATGGGGACGCTCTGCCTGTTACCGGTGGGTGGAGGTAAGCACGTTTTCTGCTGTATGAAGGCGTGTGGTGAAATGCTCTTTCAATCGTGTGTTGCAACATTGTATCAAAGCTGGTTTACTCTATGGAAGGATAAGGAAACTGGCAACAAACCACACTGAGGTTTCCATTCTGAACAAATGGGTAATTACAGTAATAATATCCATAAACCAAAGGCAGAGAAACTTTCCTAATTTAAACACAAGGAGATTGCTAATCAATTAACTCCAGGAAAAGTGTGATAGCCAAAATGGAAAAACGAGAAGCTAAACAAAATGAACTTTTAGACTCATTTTTTGATCAGGAAATTGACATACAGAACCAGACAGCGAGCAAAACCCTTCCGAAAAAATCGGACACACGGAGCAAACTCAAGTAGTGGGAAACGAAATAAATAAATGGTGGGAACTGATCACATTGAAAAAATACTTAGAAGTGCAGAGAGTCCCAAGAGGTTTAAGAATATCACGTATGGCCAGACAACAGGATGCAACAAATGAATTGTTACATCTTAAACTCCTCCATGGGCCTCATAACCATTTTAGTGAAACATATCGAATTGGCATTAACCAAAATAAGAGAGGAACTACAGGATTTAGAAAAAGAACTATCAGTGTTGGAAATGAATCCAGAAATGACGAAATTAAAAGAGGAATTGGAACAACACAGTGAAAAACACGAGGAAGTAGTGAAACTGAGGAAACAAACAAAGTTCCAACGGGACAAAGACGATTACATACAAGGGCAAATTTTACATACGCCAGAAAATTTGATACATTCAGACAACAAGATCGTGTTGGATAGCGCAGCTCAGAGCTCAAGCAGTATTGCATCACTAACGTCAACCAACGCTAGTGAGGGAGAACAGGAAACAACTATAGATCAAGCAAAACATACTTTTTTAGGGAACATGAGGTTGGTCCTCCAACAAAGACACTGGGAACAAAATCGAAACACCCAACAAAGTCAAAGAGGAAGGGGAAGAGGACGCCAGTGGGAATCCAGAAAACTCTAGGAGGGGAAAAAGGAGAAGGTGGCTCAATGGAAAAAATTGGTACCAAGACAAGGAGTATGCGTCAAAAAAAAACCCTCTAAATGAAATGAAGGAATTGACAGTGGTCAACCTTTCCAAAAGCAGTATATCAGACCCGGAAACATCTTTATTAAAACATGGGATCAATTTCTGTCCCATACAACAAAGGGACATAGCACAAACTAGAATAAACATTTATAAGTACGTAAGGAAACCAAAGCTAGCAAAAACGTTTAAGGAAAACAAGGAAATGGCGATTATACAAAGGAAAAAAGCTTATAACCACCAGAGTCAAGTCTGACAACAGCAGACATGAATGCTTTACTAACTTTAATCAATTTGGATGTAACAGATGAACAACATGACATTCCGGTGGAAACGGCTTGTCCCCAAATAGGAGCAGGATTGAGTGGCAAAAAACCCATATCTCGGTTCTATCCTCAACTAGCCCCAGGCAATAAAATCGACCTATTTCAGGAAGCCGTAATCCAAGACCTCTACAAACTGAAAAGAACAAAATATCGAGACAATTTGACAAAACAAGAAAGAAGTGCCTTAAAAAATCTGACAGAGAACCAAAACATCACTATAAAAATGGCCGATAAAGGCGGGAACATTGTCATTTGGAATACAACAGACCTGAATTTGAGGCGCATTCCCAATTAAGAAATCGTGAATACTATCGGAAATTGGATAATTGCTGGTAAAACACAAAAGAGGACTGCCGCAGTTCATAGTGAAATACACGATAACCAAATTCATAATGTATTTTGGCAGTGGTGAGGGAAACACTGCAATTTCAGTGCAATTTGGCCATGACTTTGGCAATATGAGGAACCATGCTTCAATGTCAAGGCACACCATGATGGCACTATGGAGTTAAAGAGGACTGCACGGATTATGAAATTGATATGGTCTGTCATCTGTTAATGTATACGCTGTTGAAGTTGGTTATGGAACTGAATCATTTTGACACTTTATAAAAATATTGAGTACAACGCTGTTATCATTTGATCTGTCTAATAACATCATGCACTGATATGGCCGCCACACATTGTGTATTTCACTCTGAGCTGCAGCACTCCTCTTTTGTGCTTTACCAGCAATTATCCAATGACATGTGACTGTCTAACTTAAAAATCAGCCGCAAAGTCATCATGTGTTTAATTGCAAGTATTGAGAAAGGTGAAAACCTAAACATCTTTACTTGCATTAAATTGGAAAAATCATTTCCCGAGAGTTCTCAATATTTTGTCCTCAGGGATATTTTAAAAGAAGATATCGTGGGTCCACCCCCACGTGATGTGACGAATCTTCGCAAAATTTTCAAAACTGGTGGGGCGCTCCGGTCCGCTCCAATCCTAAAATTCTCGGGGTGATTCGTCAAGCGGGTGCCGAGAAACAATATATAGATATATATGTTTTCACTATCTGAGCACTGCGTTGTGTGCATTATATTACAATTTTATTGCATGCCTCATAGTAACATGAGAAGTAGTGTGATAATGGAGTCCTATGGGGCCATTGTTGCATTCTAGTATGAGGAGTTTGAGGCACAAGGATGAAGCAGACTATGGCCCTCATTAAAAGCTGTGTGAATCACAATTCTCATCCTAGTTAAAAGTCCCATTAAAAGTTGCAGAAGAAGGAAGCCAACAGTTGGAAATATTACTGAAAAGCTTCACCTGCTCAGAGCTGGTGATGTTTCATGCAAATGACAAAAACATACCCAGGAATAAAATTCCAAAGCCAAATGGGCACAAAACACTACACAAAGTTACGCTGACAGGAAACTAAACATCCCCATGGCTACTCGGTTAGAAATGTACAAACCCAGCCTTCACACAATATAGCCTAGATGTGAAATATTATATTGTTAAGAAAAGTGTGAACATACAGTATTACATTTGAAAAAGCACTACCGAACAACCGAAGAAGCTGCATTAATAACTACACTAACTATGCCCCTGGCCGGCCCAATCTACCACCCACCCTAACACCAACTATCCTGTCTCAAGACACCACCACTTGTCCTCCATCTACACCCCAACTAAGTCAAGGAAAGAAACTAACAAAGTACAAGCTTTACCCACTGGTGTAACTAAACTTGAGGGCCATCCCCTGCAAAGTACATGCAGTGCCCCCCCACGTTCAAGACCCAGTCCAATGCTCTCAGGCCGGGAACCCGGGGGCCATGCCGCACCACGAAGTTGCGGGGGCATCTGTTGCGCCACTGGCTATACCCCTCACTGCTCATTTCTAATGGCCATCCCAACCCCAGCTGTCTAACACACCAGGAGGTGAATGGGAATTGCTCTCTGGCCCCAGAATGCTCTGTAATTTGTGCAAAGTCTGATGCATGAGGCTTGATGGGAAAATGTAAAGATAAAGAGGTGGAGGGAGAAAGCAGAGCTGCTACTCTGGGGCAGGTCTCAGCCACTTGGGATCCATGCAACAACTGTATCTCAAGCCTTTACAACACAAAAGCATGTATCTCCAAAATTGACGTCATGGCAAGCTCTCCATGGGCAGTATGCGTTATGAAGTCCCAAATGCCCACCTGTCCGTGGCCATTTATTGGCTGGAGTTCCACTGACAAGAGCTGCCATGTATCTCATCACATGCCAGTTGTCACTGCTGTTCCGCAGTCCTGATTTACAGTCTCTGTTGTATTGTGTCCCAGAGTGCTGGTCTGTTTTTTCAATTCTACACCTGTACTAGGTAACTAATGCTCCCATGAATTTCTGGCAGTGCTCTCTCAGCATCTACATTGGCCCCAGAATTATTCAGTAATAGAAAGTGTCCTCAGCAGGGCATCCAAGGTCTCCACAATACATTCTAATTCTCAATTCCATACTGACAACAGTCGGTGTCCCATGCATCATATTCTACTGAGGTATCTCAAAGGGGAACATATATTCCATGCAGAGAGGTTGAATTCTGGTGGCTGCTTCCTTCTCCTTTTTAAACTAAATATACATTGACTTTTTCATCTTTTAGCATTGATTGCTGGATAAGTGGCATGCATTTTTGCCACTTCATATTGGGCTGGATTAGAATACCTATAATTATTCCATCATTGTTAAAGTAAGTGACAAAAATGTCCTAAGTTATCTCTTGATTCGCTCCTTTCGCATAGCTAGGTGAAACAATTTCCTCATGAGATGGGTTGAGTCTTTTCTATTTGATTTATACTTTTATCTGTCTTTCGAGACACATTTCATTTCTTATCACTTTTGACATGGGTGATATTCAAATAAAAATGGTGAATATTACACGGTAACTATTGTTTTTTTCCGTGTTTATACAAGGGTCATTCATCTGTATTTTAAAGTCCTGAAGATGGCCTAGTGGATGCAAACAGTTTTAGACCGAAACGTTGACAATCACACCAATTTCATGCATTATTGTATTAAAGGCAAAGGTCTCTGTAGAATCTAGTCACATTGCCTTGGAACTATCTGTGTAAAGGTGTTCACAATTGTAACAAAGAAGGATATATATGATTGTATCGTCTGGTTGCTTTGTATTTTGTATGATTTTTTACCCTTTTTAATTCATAAAATTTGATTAATATAAAATTCAATCTTTGAATATATACACCAGTGTGATCAATATTTATTTGATTATTTGTTTATATGTAAATAATTGAAACTGGTTTTGAATAACTGAATTGCAAGCTACTTTGATAGAGGTTGTCAACATTGAATTCAGCAATTATATAAATATTTGGTCCAACAAATACCTTGTAGGCTCATTTACCCGCTTATATTTGCTTGCCCAAGTCGTCAAGGGTTAATTGGGTTTCCCATTTACTGTTGAAAATTTATATATACCCAGCAGTCACAAATTGTAGGTATAGGTACCACCCTAACACTATGCAACCGTTGTAACCTTAAGACTGTAATGCTGTCCAACGAGGTATAATTAGCACATCGGTATGTAATGTATGAATCACAAAATCAATAGTTTGTTTCCCAAAAAAAAACATAGCCTACAGACAGATATCTTAAATATGATATAATTGGGTTCAAGTTTGCCTGGGCCAACTTTCAATGTCATCAGCAACTACGTTAATAGTTTACTTACAGTGATGGTGAATGGTGATAGGTGCTGGCCAGGATCAGACTCCCCTCCTGGATCAACACCACATGCTAGTCAGTCCCTCTAGGATGTTGTAGATGATGATACTTCCAACCCTATCCTCCAAAGTCTTCAGTTGTAAGTTAGGGGCTGGTGAGCCGCTTGTGGAAATCAAAACATAGGGCCTCATTTACAAGCCCACTACGCTGGCAGTGCATCACTTTTTTAGACGCACCGGTAGAGCAGTGTGCCTGTTCATATTTAAAAGGTAACGTTAAGTCACTCTGCATGGCTTTTCATGGCCTTGTAAATATGGACCCATTTCATGCATTACTCCGCGTGAAAGGGGCATGCCTTGGGTGTTGCTTTAGGTGTTCCCAAACAACATCCATAGAGCCTGACACATTCCCCTTCCTGCACATAAACAATCATCCCTGCTACACAGGGGCAAGGGTGTCTGCATTGGCACACGGCTGCTGTTTGTGCGCCGATGCAGGGGAGAAGGACAGGAATGCACTGTATCTTGTAGATACGGTGCATTCCTACCCTTTTATTTTGACTCACGGCAGCACAGCAGCAAGGCCTGCTGCGCTACTGTGCATCAAAATATAGTAAATAAGGCTCATAGGGTATTTGCAGTTAAATCCCAGACCCTGCACTTCAGCTCAATGAAGCATTTTTTTAAATCCTATGCTGTTTTTGCCGTTAAAGTACCTCACATTAATACTGTCTGTAATTGTTTGCCACAATTGGTCCATACTTTCCCACTGGTCTTGGCCATCAATTGTCTTATGTGATGTGACTCCTCGCTTACCACTTCCTCAGCGAGTATTTAGAGCTCACACCCTTGCAATTTTGTCTTCCTGGGCCTTGCTGAGGCCATGGTGGTGTTCTGGGTATTTTTGTTGACTAAATGGGCTTTGTAGAGAGAGGATGGTACTGGATCCTCCTCTTCCGCGCAACTGATTTAATAAAAAGGAGGCACATAGTGCTGTTTTTTGTTGTTGCTCTAGATGTAGAAACTGTATACCAACGTTTGTTCATCGTAAAAAATTACATTCTGAAAAAGTCTTCATGTGTTTTAGGCCACTCTTTATAATGTTTAACTTTCGTTGTAAGTTTCCATGCATCCACAATAATAGTTGGCCCAGTAACACCAGGCACAGGATTTCTAGGCCTCATATTTCCAGCTCTAAACATGTCCAGGCCCAGTATTGCCCCAGGTAATAAAAGGCCTGGTAATTTCAATTCCAATACATCTAGGAAAATGTGTAGTTCACATTATTGTGTACTGAATTACTGGCACGTAATGGTAAATCTAGATGGGATATTACCACTCACCTTTATGGCAAAACCTGTAATGAGGTTCTGTGTATTTTTACCAAATTTAAAGGGTTTACAGACCTGCTGTGCATGCATAGGCAGAGAGTAAATTGCGAAACACATGGACAGACAGTGGGGGCTTTGGGGCAGATGTGCATGTTACACAACGAGTATGTGGCATATGAAAATACAGCATAGTCAGAATGTTGGAGGAGTTTGGGTGCATGCAGTCTGGGGAGTTTGAGTAATATGGAATGAAGGAGAGAATGTGAGGAGCTTGGTGACACAAACAGTGTAGAGATCTGGGCATCCAGACAGACAGTTTGAAGAACTTGTGGCTCACTTTCATCTAGGGCCCCAGTTATAAGTCAGGCGGAGTGGAATCACATCATGGTCTTACGCGTTCATGTTACTCTGCCCGATTACACGTTTGTCCACACGCGGTATTACATCAGTGCAGTATATCACCTGATTTCACCAGCTGTGAAATTACTGTGCAATATGACCAGGCTCAAATTCAATATGTAGTTCAATTGTATGCAGAAAAAAGCATTTTCTTGGTAATACAAGATGTGGGAAGGTTAGAAAGAACTGAGCACATTCCTCCAAAGTCTTCTTCCCTCTCAGAGCAGATGGTATCCGTTCTAACCCCTAGAAGGTGTGACAGCACCGAATCCTGACATACAAACATCAAGGTCAACACTATAAATGATGTACCACACAAAGATTCAGTTTTGCACCTATTCCAAAAGACACTGCATAAATGCCATGCAATCACTTTGCACAGGTTAACCCCTGCATGTGGGCCTGTGGCCTTTATGGCTAGCCATTGTCACTCTCCTCCCCTTTCTTCATGATGAAATCAGCTACAGGATGGGGAATGTGATCAAATGAGCTGATGCACCAGTGACTGCTGTTGGGGCCCCGGTAATGGTAGATGATGGTAGATTTTAGGAGACTGAATCAGTTGCAACTCCAGAGCACAGGAGTCTTTGACTACTGTGAACCTGACGCGTGTTGGCGAACTGCTGGCTGGCACAGAGGCAGACAAGCTGGCTGTAGTTCGGGTGGGTGTTGCAGGGAGTTGAAGGTGGAGTGGCAGGTGAGCAGCGTTGGAGGTAACAGTGCTAGTGATTGTTTAATGACATGACACTAGCAACTCAGGACATGCAATATCTGTGACTTTATGCCATGAGTGATGTCTTACTATGAGCTACATCTAAACAATGTTTCTTCTGCTACCACTTTGAGATGCAATGCGCAACATTTCAATGGACTGTCACCTGCACGCACTGCCCCCTCTTTTTGTCATGGGTGATATCTTCCCCAACAGTACAATGTTGGCGTGCCTTCCCGTGCCTTGTATTTCAAAGGAGCATTGCATAAATGCCTCCCCAGCGTTGCTCTGGGGCATGCCATTTGTCTCTCATGCAGTTATAATGTTTGTGATCTGCCTGCTAGATGCAACTACATAACTAGCACTGGGCAATCTTGCATCATTATTCTCTTATAAGTGGGTATTAGTGTTCCCTAATCCACAAGTCATATGTACATGGAGAGTGTTGGTGCAACTGCAGTCCAAGTGCTGGTATGCCAGGCTTTGACGTCTCTGCTTAAATTCCTCCTCCTTCAGCTCTACCCTGTATGACCTCAATGCTGCTCACGACCGCTTATTGTGTTGCGATGCTGCTGCTCCCTGGGAGTCAGGTTAAACTCTGCTTCAGTTCCTGCCTGAGTGGCAAGGCTCTGAGATCTGCATTCTGAGAGGTCATTGGCACGAGGTTCAAAGTCTTAAAACCTTTCCGTGCAATCTTCCACCATCCAGATGTGAAAGGAGACTGCATCGACCGTATGAGTTACCTGCCGCCAGATCTTTCCTCTCACCTGGGCCATGAACTTTTGCAGCAACTAGCCAGGGCTCCTTTTTCACAGCCTGCAGAACTTTTTCATGTGCTCAGAGGCCATGGTAGATAGATCTCTGGTTTGCAGAAGAGGATGGCTGTTTCGAGCGAAGGATAGAAATGGAATAAAGCTCCTTAAAATGGCTGCCAGGAGATGTTCTATTTGTAGCTAGCCTTCACAAATGATGGATGCTTCCAGGATGGTGCTCAGGTAACCCAGTGATGTAGTCAGATGACATTTCTCACACACTGGCAAGGGTTCCTGCCTTTTGATGTGATTTCCGGGTGACGTGGTGCCATTATGCACGAGCAATAATTGCGACTACTAATACGACCAGCAATCTAACGTATCAAACTTGTAGGCTGTGATAATACTGCTCAGTGTTTCCGAGTCTTTGGGACCTGAAAAAACACTGGGGCTCATTCCTAGATTTAACAGGCAAGTTGGAAATATCAGGTGCAGTATTAAGAAAAAACCTAGGGGCATATTTACTAGGAAACTGTTGGAGTGCAGCGTTAAGCCAAGACAGTTTCCAAACGCAGGGATGCGCCGTATTCACAAGAATACGGTGCACCCCTGCCTTTCCCTTAGCACTGCCGGTGAAGGTAGGCGCCTACCCCAACGCAGGCACTCTTGCACCATTGTGCAAGGGTGCCTGCGTTGCAGGGAAAGATTGTTTATGTACAGGAAGGTGTCCCTTCCTGAACCTAAACAATCGGTAATGGTGTTTTGTAACTTCTATGTGTGCTGCAGAATGCAGCTTTGATAGAAGTTGCAACTTATCATTTTTTTAATGATTGTTTATGTGCAGGAAGGGACACCTCCCTGCACATAAACAATAATGGCATTTTGCCGCACACATAGAAACAGCAAAACGCCATTAACCCCTTTGCCGCGGCACGAATTTTGCCGCGGCGCTGGGGGGGTTTGGGGTGTTTGCGGCGCCGCCATGCTCGTGACGGAACCACTCCGTCATGAGCCACGGGCGCGCTGTGCTCATGGCGGAGTGGTTCCGTCACGACTCCGCCCACTTGCATTGTTCGCCCGCACAGGCGGGGAATCAGTGCCGCGTGGGCAGAGCGGCCGCCAACGGCCGCAGCATGACGGAACCACTCCGTCATGAGCACACGGCGCCCGTGGCTCATGGAGTGGTTCCGTCATGAGCAGGCAAGGGGTTAATTGTTTTGCTGTTTCTATGTATGCTGCAGTGCAGCACACATATAGAAACAGCAAAACCGAGAAGAAATAAAGCATTTCTCCTCGTTTCACCATGTTAAGATCAGGTTTTCCCTGATCTTAATTTTGGCACTGCCCCATATTTACACCACCCTTGTTAATATGGGTCAGCATCCAAATCAATGGGTGTTGCTGTGGACGCCCACCGCAACACCCATTGCCCTCCCATTTCATGCTAATCATAGCGTGAAAGAGTAACTTATTTACAAGGCAGCGTTAAGCCACTTGAAGTGGCTTAACGCTGCCTTATAAATAAGGTGAAGTCCCTATCGCAACTGCAACGTCATGAAAAGTGACGTTATGGTGGCGGGCTTGTAAATGTGGCGGGCTTGTAAATATGCCCCTTAATGTCTGTTCCCCTCATAATCAGGGCCCTAGTTTGGGGGATGTGGTATTTAATTACAAATGGACCACATGAGAAAGTTAAGGAAAGAGGACAGAGCTTTGGGCACTTTGTGTTTGGGTCTCATAAATGTGCAGCATGTTGACCTACGTGATAGTGGCATGAAGTGCAGTGATATTGACAAGCATTGAGTGCACAGGAAAATAAACATTGACTACCTTAAGGCTCCTGGATATGGAATACAATGTGCTGGGGGGTAGTGGACATGCAAAGTGCAGAGCCTGAACACGTAAATACTGTATGAGGAATGCAGAGTGAGGGATCATGCGTAAGCAATAAGTGAGGGATAAGGTGTGAGAGAGGGATGGTGTATGAGATATGAGGGATAAGAGGTGATTGGTTAGCAATGATGAATGAGGACTGTTAAATGACAACGGAAGAGTGAGGGATAAGGAGAGATGAGGGTTGAGAATCAAAGGAGGAAGAATGAGGGACGACGATTTATGCCTGTGTGAGGGATAAGAGAGGGTTGCGAGTAAGGGAGGAGAGGTGGAAGATAAAGAGTTGAGAAATAGAGAATAGGAAGTGAGAAGTGTGTAATGGTGATGCCATTAAAAATAGCTTTACAAAGGGGGTGTAAATGATGTGCCTTTTAACCAATTTCTTTGTAACATTGTGCTATAAAATATATTCAATTTTCTAATTTGTATTAAAGTTTTCATTGTGGCTTTAGAGCCTCGGTATGAGCGCCTCAGATTTTGTTCCATTAAGTTCACATCCAGGAGTTACCACTATCAGGGGGCACCGGTCATTATCAGTGCCAGAGGTAATGAGGATTGCATGTGGAACACTTTCCATGAAAAATTAGCACTTGTCGAGGAAAGCAGTAATTCCAGGCATGAGTCCCCTCATTTCTATTGCAGAATTGTACTCACAGATTTCTGCTGCTTATAGCATCCCGGACCCCCCTATCCTGAGCCCAGGGTCTCCCAGTTTTAAATTTTTACTGATTTTTACAAATAAATACAGACAGAAAACAGTTTGTCTGCATTTATTTTTCAAAAATGGAAAAATGCAGAGAATTGGGCTCTTTTAAGTGACACGTCGTTCTGTCATTCAGGAATTCCAGGCCAGCAGCTGAGCAGATGCATGCGGAGTTAAAAAGCACAGGATGAAATGTCTTTAAATAATGGCACATGTGAACATAATGCTAAAATTTGGATGTGGGTGTATTGTTGTGTTATATATTAAGCACTGCTTGATTTGCTAAAACACGACAGGCATCAAAGTATGAGTGCCTATTTATCAGCTAAATGTCAAAATATACAATTTACAACTTCATTTTTTCATAAAACACCAAATAAATGTGAATATATGCCAGTAAGATGGCCAAAAAATAATTATGACTAAATACATACAGAAATGTAAAAAAAAAGAAATACCATAAAACCGGGAGTCCTAATCATGACCCATATTCACCTTGGGGCACATGCATCAAAGGTTTTTGCAAGCGCAAACGGTGCGATTCGCAAAAATCGGCCGTTTGCGCCCGCAAAAAGACCTTTTGCGATGCATGAAGGGTCATGGCACTCGCAATTTGAGAATTCGCAAATATTTGCGAGTTCTCAAATTGCGATTGCATTTAAGGAATCGCAAATTGAGATTCCTTAAATGCAATGCATTAAGGTAAAAAAATTTGCGATTTCGCTAATACGGGGCGCAAATTACCATGAAGTTGGACTTCATGGTAATTTGCAAAAACCTTGAAAAATGCACTAAAGTGCATTTTTCAAAGTTCCATTTTACACACACACACCCCCTTGGGGCATGTGTGTGTGCAAGATGAACTCATATGCAGATTTCAGGAGTGCAACAGGGTGTCCTTTTGACACTCTGGCACCCTTGAAATTGCATTCTCAATTTGCGATTCTCTAATTGAGAATCGCAAATTGAGAATGTCTTCCCATTCATTCCTATGGGCCTCTAGGCTCATAGGAATGAATGGGGAGGTATTCCTTAATTGCGAGACGCAATTTGCGAGTCGCAATTAAGGAATGTTTAGAAATCGCTATTTTTTAAACAATTTCTACATGCATGGACTTTTCCGATTCCATATTAGCGAATCGTTGTTTTTCGCTAATAAAGAATCACAAAAGGCATTTTTGATGCATGTGCCAGTAAGTCTCTATACTGGGCTCATGATGACGATGAGGGCAAACCCCATTACCTATGAAAGACGTACACCTAATGTTGAGATATGTGCTGCAAATGAGTTCTTAGAAGGTCCTACAGAGTTAGTAGGAAACCTAATTACATAGATACACACGAAATTTGTTGAAGTCTTGGTTCTTTCTTTGCCTTTGTTTTTATAACTTAGGTTTCATGATTTCTTATTATGTTCCGCCTTTACAAGGTGGCATCTTTATTTACAAAGTGTTTTCCTGTTGTCTGACATTATCTACGAGCCTTTATGTTTTTTACTGGTTGTTCACACTGTATTATGATTCTGGTTTCATTGTATAAGGGGAAGAATTTTTTATACTGTGCCTGACACTTTATTAGGAACTATTCCTACTCGCTCATGGTGTCTGACTTGAAAGAGGTCGAATGGTCAACTGTGAGCCCTTGCTTGGATCTTCTCACTGATACAACTGACTTTGTTCTTTGGAGCTCTTCACACAGAAAGAAATTACACTCCTGACTTATGATGTTCCGTTCGACTTTTACTACTTTGCACAATCCTTGTTTCAAAAGCTCTTTATCTGAAATGAACAGGTTGAGACCACTGTCAATAAATGTTCCTTCGAGGGAACGACTTCACGCCAGTCTTCGTACTCAGGGTCTTCATCGGGTATTTGGAGAAGGGCCCCTGTCCATTTCTTCAGGCTACTTAGAGCACTCCAGAGGCCAGCCTCACCCTCTTTGTGACCTGAGACAACGTGTCCCCATCCACACTCTGACATTCTGTAAGCTGTTCTAAAAGAGCTGGCTGATGCTGTACTGCTTTCAGGTTGGGAAATAAGCTGTGTGTCATCAACACGCATGTGAAACAAGAGGTCAGTGTAATGATGCACACTGACCAAACAGGTCAGGCACTAGGACCGGCCTGAAGGGGGACCAGGGCGGGTGGAAAGGGAGGAGCAGAGGGCTAGGGACGGCAGTTAGCCGTTAGCCCTGGACGAAGCAGGAGGTGAATAAAGGATCTGATTAAAGCTAACCCTGTGTCCGTGTCTCCTCTGTCCACGGCGATCCTACAACTGGCGACGAGGGTGTCAAGAGCCTTCACGTGTGCGTGAAGTCACCTGAGTAAGAAAAAAAAGGACAGGAGCCCGCCCTGCGTGTGGGGCTAGAGCACGACGACAGAAGTGCACACCGGGAGCCCACCCCGGCGGCAACATATCCGGAGCTCGCCCCGCGTGTGGAGGCTTGAGCGTGAAGCCCAAAGAGCCAACCGGGAGCCCACCCCGGCGGCGTCTGGCCCGGAGAAGCTCGCCCTGCGTGTGGGGCTGGAGCGTGATATCAAAAGAGCCTACCGGGAGCCCACCCCGGCGGCATCTGGCCCGGAGAAGCTCGCCTTGCATGTGGGGCTGGAGCGCGATATCAAAGGAGCCTACCGGGAGCCCAACCCGGCGGCAATAGTGAAAGGGGCCCAAGAAAGAAGTAAAGAACCTCACCTGGCGTGGCAGCGGTGCCCAAAAGCAGAGCCCTGGTGAGTGAGTTCAAGCGCTGTTGATCGCGGTGTCTCCGGTGATTTGAAAGACAAAATCTCGTTGCACACGAGATTCTCGCAGCGGCCATTTTGAAGTCGGGCGCGAGATTTGCACAATCCCCTGTCAGGGACCATCGGCGGCCATCTTTAAGTCAGGCGGATGAGCCAAACAGCATACAAACATTGGTAAATGAAACGGAAGTAACAAATAAGCATTGGCAAAGGAAACAGGAGTAGCAAACAAACACTGGTAAATGCAACAGAAGCAACAAACAAGCATTGGTAAAGGCAACAGAAGTAACAAACAAGCACTGGCGAGTGCAACAAAACCAACAAACAAGCACTGGTGAGTGCAACAGGCACAACAAACAAGCACTGGCGATTGCAACAAATAGTATAAACAAGCACTGGTGAGTGTAACGGAGAGCACACAAAGTTTGTAAAAGCAATCAGCAATAACAGTTGAACAATGCCCGACCCAGCTCCCGCAAGTATGTTTGGAGCTTCATTCCTGCGCCGCCCCGAGCCCCTCGTTCTTGAATCGGGTGGGGGAATGGGTCCGCGATGGCAAGAAGAGATGACGAGAGTAGATGAACAAGCCGATGAAAATGCGAAGAAAATAGAAGCCGGGAAAGGTGAGAGACGGGAACAAGCATTCAGGATGCAGTCTCGGCAAATGCATGGAAGATCACCACCACAGGTGCGTTCCTCCAGATCCAAGAGGCACCATCACCAGTCAAGCAAAGGACACAAAGGCAGAACCCACACCAAGGAACGATCAGACAGACAACTCAAATGTTACAGATGCGGCTACGACTTCCCGCATGCCGACGCATGCCCAGCACTAGGACAACAATGCCGGAAGTGTGGTAGAGACAACCACTTTGAAAGCATGTGCGGGGCGGTACCCAAAGGTGATCAAAAGGTAAGGCACCGGCAACATAATCTTTCAAGCAGTCGTCACCATGTCAGAGCAGTCCAGGATAGACGAGACTCATCCACTGGGTCGTCACAATCCAGCTGCCACTCTTGCAGGACATATCAATCTCGACGGTCGTCATCAGGAGAATCCTGATCCACATCACCAATTTCTCAAGACCGAAAGGAATATATTTATTGTGTAGCCGACCCTGATCGCGATTGGACATCAGAATTGGGGCTCACCCCACCAAGTTCGTGCTAGACAGTGGGGCATCACTAAACTACTTGCCCGTCACGGAATATCAAAGAATGAAATCACCTCCCAAGCTGGATGACGCACATGTTCGAGTATACACGTGGATGTCCAAAAAGCCACTAACATGTCTTGGGAAATTTGCAACTGAACAGTCGTACCAAGATCGCACAATATCAGCCTACATCCATGTCATCGAGGGGCCTGAGGCCGACTGCCTCCTGAGCCTGGCCACCGCAGAACGACTGAAACTGGTTGATATCTTATACCGAGTGGCTGACAAACCAGCTATCATCCAAAAGTTCCCCAAACTCTTTCAAGGCCTGGGAAAAATGAAGGACTGCCAAATAAGACTGCTCATAAACGAACAAATCACACCGGTAGCGCAGCATCACCGGAAAATCCCGTTTCACCTGCAGGAAGCAGTGGAGAAGGAGCTCCAGGATCTACTGGAAGTAGGTATCATAGAAAGAACAGATGGACCGACCCCCTGGGTCTCCCTGGTGGTGGTAGTCCCGAAGAAAGGGGAAACCAGCCGAGTCCGCCTATGTGTGGATATGAGGGCACCCAACATGGCGATAGAGAGAGAAAGACATCCAGGCCCTCACATCAGTGACATGATCACTTCACTCAACGGAGCGAAGATATTTTCAAAACTAGATCTCAACAAAGGATACCACCAGCTAGAATTGCATGAAAGGTCAAGATATATCACGACATTCTCGACACACCTCGGGCTATTCAGATACAAAAGACTAAGTTTCGGAGTGTCATCAGCAGCGGAAATATTCCAAGAGGCAATCAGGAGAACAATACATCATATTCCACATGTCCTAAACTACAGCGACAACATCCTCGTATATGGAGCAACGACCCAAGAACACGACAAAGCACTAGATCAGGTCTGTCGTGCACTCATGGAAGCCAACTTCACACTCAACAAAGACAAGTGTGAATTTCACAAACCAACGTTGAAATTTTTTGGCCACATATTCTCTGGAAGTGGCATGAATCCAGACCCAGAAAAGGTAGCAGCGCTAAACGACACACCAAGCCCAGATGACGTGGGCGACGTACTATCGTTCCTAGGAATGGCCAGCTACTGTTCCAGATACGTACCTGACTACGCCACGTTAAGTTACCCTCTGAGGATGCTCACCAAGCAAGGACAACCTTTTCAGTGGTCCACCCATTGTGAAGGGGCGTTCAGAGAAATCAAAAGAACTGTAGAGTCGGCCAAAAATCCGGCCTACTTCAATCCAAAAAAGAAAACAGAGATAACAGTGGATGCCAGCCCCGTAGGACTAGGAGCTATCCTAGCACAATATGAGAGAGAAGAAGATCAGCGACACATAGTAGCATACGCCAGCAGAAGTCTAACAGACACGGAGAGAGCATATTCACAGCCAGAAAAAGTAAGCCTGGCCTTTGTCCGGGCGTGTGAACACTTCCACATCTTCATCTTTGGGAAACACTTTACACTAGTGACTGACCATCAAGCATTGACCACAATTTTTGAAAACCTGCGGGCAAAAATGCCACCAAGAATAGAGCGATGGGGCCTCCGGCTCCAGGAATACACCTACACCATCATCCACAAGCCAGGAAAAGCTGCAAACCCTGCAGATTACATGTCCCCGGCACCCCATCAGATCCAGCAAATCAGAACAATCAATCGCGGACGAATACATTCACTTCATAGTAGACCAAGCGAGACCTCCGGCTGTTCCACTGGAAGCCATTTGTGAAGCGACGCAAACAGATGCCACCCTGCAAGAGGTGAAACGTCGGATTCAAACAAACAGCTGGAGACACACGCAAAGCAGTGAACAAAACGACCAAGAAATGGCGGCATTCAAACATGTCCACGACGAACTGTCAATAGCGGCAAATGGTCTCGTCGTACGAGACACCAGAATAGTGATCCCACGACAACTCAGACAAGGGGTCATTAATTTAGCTCATGAAGGACACCGGGGCATAGTAGCCACAAAAAGAGCACTCCATGAAAGAGTCTGGTTTCCGACACTAGACATGATGGTAGAGACAACTCTGAAAGACTGCCCGCAATGTCAACTGGTGAGCCGTCCGGATCCTCCTGCACCACTACGAATGTCTCCACTACGGAGGGTGTTTGGCAACACATTGCCATTGACTTCTTTGGGCCAATAAAATGGAGCCAATATGTCCTGGTCATCATGGACGAGTACTCCAGATTCCCCATAGCCCAACTATGTTCATCAACGAAAGCATAGAGTACCACACCGATATTAGAGGAGGTCTTTGCCGCATGGGGCATTCCCCTAGTGGTGAAATCAGATAACGGGCCTCCATTCAACAGCCATGACTTTGCTGAGTTTGCTCAACACCTCAATTTCAAGCACCGCAAGATCACACCATTATGGCCTCAGGCCAACGGAATGGTCGAACGCTTCATGGCCACGATCAAGAAAGCCATTCAGCAAGCAGAACTCACCGGAAAGAACATTCAAATGGCACTCAACGAGGTACTACGAGCGTACCGAAACACGCCTCATTCCACCACAGGCAAATGTCCTGCCACTCTCATGCTGGGACGCCCAGTGCGCACCAGACTACCAATGATGACTATGGCAGCGAACGAACAGTATCCCGACTCTGACCATGAGGAGCTGGCAGCCAGAGACAAGATAAAGAAAGAAAAGATGAAGGACTATGCTGATGAACGGCGACGTGCTACGCCCCCTCAAATACAAGAAGGAGACTGGGTGCTTGCGCGACAAGAGCAGCCCCGGAAGACTGATAGCAAGTACCATGAGGTTCCGCTGAAGGTGATACAACAAAAAGGAACTATGATCACTGCAGAGACTGACGGAAGAAGACTCACCAGGAATGTGACGTACTTTAAAAAGTGCGGACCCAACATTAAGGAACTACTGACTGAACGGAAAATGGAGAAGAGAGAACCAGGGACACTACCCCACCACAGTCAGGCATTGATGGAAATGGCCGACGAGAACGAGCGTGACAATCCTGAACTCCAGTCACGCCCCAGACGGGTCATCACAAAACCGTCTCGCCTTATTGAGGAACTTTATAAAAAATAAAAAAAAAGAGACAGTTGCTGTGTTGTTCATATTTTGTTTTTATTTACAAAGGGGGGAGATGTAATGATGCACACTGACCAAACAGGTCAGGCATTAGGACCGGCCTGAAGGGGGACCAGGGCGGGCGGAAAGGGAGGAGCAGAGGGCTAGGGATGGCAGTTAGCCGTTAGCCCTGGACAAAGCAGGAGGTGAATAAAGGATCTGATTAAAGCTAACCCCGTGTCCGTGTCTCCTCTGTCCACGGCGATCCTACAGTCAGGAGAGGGCATGTGGGCAGTCAAGGGAGCCACATAAACTATGAGGTAAAAGAGGGGAGCTCTGGAGAATGCATCAGTACATGGAGTCTGTTTGCTGCGTCTATTTGTGCATTTCTTCAGTAGATGCTTTCATGGCGCTCAATATTTCCTAGATTTGAGGTACTACCTCACCCTTTCATTTTCAGAAGCACCTAATTGAAAAATAGCCAACCTGACCTATGCCAGTGAGTGGAGCCCTAGATTAAACTTGTGGACAGTCTGCTACCTGATCAAACTATTCAACAAACAAATATTGGTAAAGCCAGTTGGTCTGGCTTCCATTTTGACTGCTGAATAAAACATAAACAGCCTGTCCTTTTATGTATGAACTGCATCTTTGAGATAAATAATTTTCTGTGTAATGATTCGGAGTCCTTTTGAGATTTCAAATAGCCCCAAATGCAATGCAATGCAAGCACTCAAAAGGAGGTGGAATGATAAACCAAACATTCATTAGCATGTGGTGAGAAGATAGTAGTCCTCTGGGTGGCACGAGAGCTAAAAGCATTGGTAAAGCCAATAGGTCTCGCCTATGCAAGAGCTATTAGCTTTACCAATGTGTTTTAGCCATGTTGTTCATCAGCGTTGCTGCTGTTCAGCATGGCTAAAAGTTAGCGGGGTAAAGGAGAGTTGGCTGGAGTGCCATAAAGTGGAGTGATATGGAGGAGAGTAGAAAGTTGTGGAGTGGTCTGGAGTGGAGTATAGGGGTGTAGAGTAGAGTTTAGTGGCGTGGAGTGAAGTGGAGTGTCATGGAGTGGCATAGAGTGGAGTGGTGTAGAGTGTTGTGGAGGAGTAGAGTGTCACAGAGTGAAAGTGCATAGAGTGGAGTACAGTTGAGTGCCATAGTGTGGAGTAGAGTGTTTTAGAGTGGAGTGGCATAGAGTGTTGTGGAATGTTGTGGAGCAGAGTGAAGTGGCATAGAGGTTGTTGTGTAAAGTGGATCAGAGTGCGGTAGAATAGAGTGGCATACGGCAGAGTAGATTGTTGTAGAGTGGTGTGGTATAGAGTGGAGTAGTGTAGGAGAGTGGCATGGCATAGAGTGGAGTAGAGTGTTGTAGTGTGGAGTGGCATTGAGTAGTATGGAGTGCATAGAGTGGAGTGGCATAGAGTAGTGGAGTGGAGTAAAGTGGAGTAGTGTGTCATAGAATAGAGTGGAGCATAGTGGCATGGAGTGGTATAGAGGGAATTTTGTAGAGTGTCGTAGAGTGGAGTAGTGTTGTAGAGTGGAGTAGAGTTTAATGGAGTAAAGCGTCATAGAGTGGAGTATTGTAGAGTGTAGTGTCATAGAGTAGAGTGTCAGAGTGGTCTAGAGTGAAGTGGTGTAAAGTAGAGTAGATTGGCGTAGAGTGCAGTGGCGTAGAGTGCATTGGTTATTAGTAAAGCGGTGTAGAGGGCATTGGTGTCGATTGCAGTGACATGGAGTAGAGTGGCATAGAGAAGAGTGGTGCAGAGTAGATTGCAGTGGCGTACAGAAGATTATTTCAGAGTAGAGTTAAGTGGCGTAGAGTGGAGTGGTGCAAGGTAGAGTGGAGTGATGCAGAGTAGAGAGGAGTGATACAGGGTAGAGTGCAGGGGTATAGAGTAGAGTGGTATAGAGTGCAGTGGCATGGAGTGCAGTGGTGTAGAATAGATTAGAATCGAAGGGAGTCGCATCCAGAACAGGAAAGGAGCGACATGGGTGGAGAACCGATCCATCTTAAAGTCCTAAGTACAAAAAGGAGAAACACTGAGGCAACTGTGTTGTATAAATCAGTTGCACAGACAGCAGTAGTTCATTGTACACCGACCCACCTTATGAAAGTAACACAATCATTTTCAGGAAGATCTGTCAATCGATTGGTGGATCATGGATCAACATACTGGTGAACTTCAAAAATTCTGCTAGAGACAACAACTCCTGGCTTACAGTTTGCTTTATGTTTCAGACCTTCTACATATGAATTATAAATAGTTGGACCATAACAGAGGGAGGCAGAGGCCCCCTAATGACTTACCGGATCCTCTAAAATACAGATTCATCCTGGATCACAACCTAAGGCGATCCAACTTGCTCCAGGTTTTACTCTTCATTTGAGAGACTCACAAAGGTCTTGAAAAAGATGGCTACATAAAGGCACCATCGAAACGCGTCATTCTATGTATGGTATCAAGTCTCAGTCTTCAAATGAAATAATCATGGACATGTTCACCCAATGACACAGTTTTTTGTTTTTAATGTGTACTCTCTCTGATTTTTCCATGATTCTTTTTTTTTAAAAAAATGTAATGTGCAATTGTACTGCATTTCTGATGTGATTTTGATACAATAGCAATAGTGTACATTGATGTATTGTTAAGCAAAAGCTTCTTTTTAAACTAAATAATAAATGGCTTTATTCTTGACATAATATTTGTTTTGTAATCACTAGTTAAGGGGCTGAAATTATACTGTTCCCTCCATGTGTGTTAATAGACTGAATGCATGTGTGAGTGTGCCGTAACGAGAATATTTAGCCAAGAAATATTAAAATAGTTTCTTCTCCAAAGGAAACACTTTTTCATGGCAGAGAGTGCAGTGACAGAGAGTGCAGTATTGGAGAGTGTCATAGAGTGTAGTGGTGTAGAGTGGTGCAGAGAGCAGTGGCATAGAGTACAGTGGTGCAGAGTAGAAAAGAGGGTCATAGAGTGCAGTGAAGTACAGTGCAATGGTGTAGAGTGGTATAGAGTGCAGTGACGTAGAGTGTTTTAGGGACGTCCCTTCCAAACTACAATTTGGTAACCTTTGTATCAATGGTTTGCAACTGTAATTCCTATGCAAATCATTGATCAGTTAGTGACTCAAGTTGGGTGATAACTGACTTGCAAAGAAGGATGGGTCCTCCTTTGAATCCTTCCTCTTATGAATCAGGGTGGAAGCTTCAAGGGGAATAAGTAGCGGTCCACTGCCTGCTCTCACTGAATTTTTTTTAAATGAAAATCTAGTTTAAAAAAAAAAAAGCAGCATGGTTCCTTTAAGGAACTTGAGCTACTTTTGAAGACAAGCATTTGCAATGCAATCAGTCTTGCCTTTGGGACCTTATATGTATTTAGCTATGCAGCACATTAGCCTGGGTGCTGAAACATCTACTGTTCTTTAACATAGAAGGAAAGTAAGCACCAAACTACGTGACACGCCAGGTATGGGAACACATGGAGAGGAATATTGCCTTTCAGCGGGAAATGATATAGTCCAAGGCTCTGCTATTAATATAAAATTAGGGCCTTTGGTGGTAATATCAATTAAAATACAAGATTTCAAAAAAATTCTTATTGTCTACGGGTGCTCGTGGAAGACAATTTCTATGGACTGAAATCTAGAGAATGCTAAAGTGATTCTGGTATTTTACTGACCTCTGCTGGTCGTTTTCTATCAAGAAAGTTAAATAGAGGCAGTTGCCAGAAAAATTTTAAAAAATAAAGTCCCTTAACAGAAAGCAATTCTGGTATTTTACTGACCTCTGCTGGTCGTTTTCTATCAAGACAGTTAAATAGAGGCAGATGAACAGAAAGAAGCAGACAAGTCTTAGGGCTGCTCCCCAGAGCCCACAAAGTACATACACATATAAGTATATAATAAGTATATGCTAAAGTATATACAAGAGGTCTCGAATGCTCGACCAAAAAAAGTGTGAGCCTGCAAAAATAAAAACATGATGCCACCTGAAGACTCTTCTACATTTTATGAGAACAAATTGAAATTGAGTCATGGAAGAGATAGTGCAACCCCCTTTGTCCAGACCACTTTTGTTTTCACTTCACTTGAAGAATATCTTCCACTCACTGCAGAACACTATCTCATGCACGGCTTCATTAGCATCACGTTAGAAGACCTGGAGCTCTGTATGCCAAACCCCCCATGGGAGCGGAAAGCAGCACTACAACAATGCAATATGATCTTGAACTGGCCCACAATTGCTACCTTTGGAAAGAGAAAGCTAAAAAGGCACCTGTATATTTTGTAGAGAACAAGTGATGTTGGTGATATGCGCCGATTTCTGCATCCACCTTTCCAGAAGTTGCAGTGACCTGGCACAGAGCCTAGGAGAGTCGCACCTTGTGCTAGTGTTCAAGACAGTACCATGGATACAAGTTCATATACGAACACGCCAGGTAACACCAGGACCTTATTCACTAAGGAACAGAGGAAGAACCCAAGGGTCAATTGGCACTGCCAGTAAAACCTACAGCTTGCTCTTCCCTCAGATTGCAAAAGAGATCCAAGCAAGCTGCGCAAACGGGAAGCAGTTGTTGTCTCTTTCTTACACTGATAGTATTTTGAAAAGGATAATGTTGACGACCATATCCACTAGACAGTCCCTTTTCAAGAGGTCTTCTTGGAGTCTGATAGAGAGGCTGAATATTTCTCAGTTGGCCTGACAGAAACTGGGTCCGGCCAAAGAATAAGTACAGCATCACCGCCCATGCCCTCATTAAAATGTATCCTGCAGCTGCCCCTTCCCAGCTGCCTCGGCCACCAAAGAGCATAGGAAAGGACTGCTGCCTGACACCATTCGCTGTTAGCTGTTCCAGCCTCCCTGCCTTTTTTTCATAATGTGCTTTTGCGTAATGCTTGCAGGCAGCAGCAACAATGTCCCAACACAGCACTGCATTAAAAAAGGGGTCACTAGAGCATACCTTTATTTACATTAATACTGAGCTCTGACCACACATGCCTTCCTGTCCTACTGCAAAACTCTTGGTCGTGGGAGAGCTCTGCTAACTACTTGGAGCATCGTAAAAATGCAGCAGCAAGGCCTCAAGATCAGAGAAAGCGCCTTAAACACAGGTAGATTTCTGTAAGGAAACCAACAGTACAATCACATTCACTCACCATGGCACTATTTCAGTAAAGCGGTTGGAAGAAGCCCTGGGCAGCGCTACAAACAGAATACCATACCGCAATAATGAAATTCCTTGGATTTCTTAGTCTTCTGGAACAGAAACTGAGGTGTCTCTCTGCCTGGCTATAGCATGGGGAACTCGCATCCTGGGCGACTCTGTTACGTTTAGTCATAGTTATCTTGTGGTGCACAGTACCTAAAACGCTTAATTATGTAAAGTGTGAGTGTTCTGAGTACATCATAAAAGTATGCAGTAGAAACACATCCCCGTTGCTGACACCCGCCTGAAATACTTGAAGCTTTTCCACCACAGAATCCATCAGGGGCGGATCATTTATACACAAAATATCCCGCTGAAGCTGCCGCATGCCCAAGAAGATGCTCGGAATGAATACCGAGGAATTGATGTAATAAAACAATATCAAGAAAAAAAGGTACCAACTGGGAGCATATACATCTTTTCCTCTTAAAAGTCATTAACATAACATAAACGACGATGCGAGCCGATCAAAAAGAAGGGCTTAGCTTCAAGCCCCCTTCTGAAATGGTATTGATTCCAAAAGGCCCTCGCATGGCGAGAGCACCCCATGCGCACTGCTAACGCCAGGCGAGTCCTAAAAAGGTTTCCGCTTGGGAATCCAATGATAGGAATTGTGCTTTGCTATCCTTAGCATGCCATAATTTCTGTGATTGTACCAATCACAAGGGGATACCTATTAAATATTAATTAGGCAAATCTTTCTGCGACTCTTTTGATTCAGTTCAGGAGCAGAGGTGCGTGAAGGGAGGAGTAGAGTTAATATTGTATTGTATTGCATTGCAATTGTATTTATATAGCGCTTACTACCCCTGACAATGCGTTGAAGTGCCTTTTGGCGAGTGGCACGCTACTCCGGAATCCAAAAAAGAATGGTGTTGAATTAGTATAGGGAAACATGAGTTAATTTGAGTGATGGATATGCAAGTCTGTTAGTTGGATTGAATAGGATAATGGAGGAATAGAAAAGAGAAGAGTCTAGAAAGTGTTATTTGGGAGATAATAGTAGTAAGATGAGGTTTGGGATAAGTGAAAGGAGAGATGGAGGAAAGAAGAGTCTCTAGAAAGGGATTAGGCAGATCATGGTAGTAAAATGTGGTTTGGGATGAGTCAAAGGAGGCATTCATGAGGGAAGAATTTATAAAAGGTTGTTTAGGAGATCATAATAGTATAATGAGGGTTGGGGTGAGCCAAGGGGGGATAGAGGAGGGAAGAGGCTAGAAAGGGTTCTTTTGGAGATCATAGTAGTAGAATGAGGTTTGGGGTGAATCAGAGAGTGAAAGTAAAGGATATCTTGAGAGAGGTATAGGGTGAGACATCTAGTAGTGCATTGGAGAGGGTCAAAGGTTTTTTTAATTTTCTTTTTCTACAGTAGGAGCAATGTAATAAATATATAGATGCATAACAACATAGATATAAGTTGTTGGAGTCAAGAAAAAAAGAGTTACAATAAGTAAAATAAAGTTATAGATTAAAGTAACCACAAACTGTTTATTTATTTGTGGAAATAAAACCACCAAAACAAGAGACTGAAATTTCCCAACCAAATTGTGATTTTATAGTAGTGGTTGCACAGAAACAGTGACAGCTTATTCATTTTGCTGTATTGATTTATATAATGTACACTGTAGATAGACAGGAAGATCGCAATGTTGTTTGTCTAGTAAAAAATGAAAAGAAAGGAACTGACCCATGTCCTACATCCTCTAGTGAAGAGGCAGCGAACCAGAAGGAGGTCCCATTGGTGGAACATCGCAGGCAGGAGTCGTGAGCAGATCAGCAAAGCCAGAGATGATCACCACAAAGGGATGGGCCCTCTGCCTACTTCTGCTGGACGTCTTGAGTGTTTCAGTTCAAGGTAAGTGGTACCAAAAAGGGTAGCCAGAGGAAAGTCTCACTCTGGATAATAAGAACCTGTCATTTGACTATCTTTGGACTATCAATTCTCCTCTAGGACCTTGGGATGTTGGGCAGCGGAAAATAGCAATGGTGACCAAGTCAAACAGAAATCACAGGAAGGCTGCGTAACGGATATTATTGAAAGACCATTCAAGCTTCATTGAGTTCAACTTGCTTTCACTGTCACTTGCCACATATTATGTGCTTTCCCAGTAATGATCCATGTAAAGGTAACGCAAAGAACCAGTGTGGAAACGTAAGATTAAGACCAAAGAATAGACCAAAGAATATCCCATGCAAAAGGGATTTTGTGCTGGAAAGGTGCCATTTATTCAGGGCATATTGAGCTTTGCTCTGCTCTGCTCTGCTTTAAGGGGTGAAATACATGGCTGGTACTTGGGCGGATCAGCGCAAGCATCCATTTTTGATGCAAAGCCCCTCGACTGAGATAGCCAAACGAGGATTTGCATCAAAAAATAATGCCTCCTCGAGCAGGTGCAAAGTCGGGCGAATGTTGTAAATTCTCCAAACATTCAACACATACCATATGTAGGATCCAAGAGACAGTTTGAAGTGTGTAGTAAATAAGGGGCATATTATCACGGGCTAGCGATATTTTTATCGCCGTGTTTGTGTCCGTTTTCAGACAAAATGCGACAATAAAAATATCGCTTTATTTACAAGAGCACGCTAACGCGTGTTTAATGGGATTAGCGCTGGCTTCAACATCGCATCGCCGTGCATCGCTAATGAGATGGAAGGGAGGCGTGTCCCGTGAAACAACATGGGATATTATCGCTAACCCAGCTTCTCTCTATTTACAAGTGTATCGCTAACACGCATAGCGATATTAAAATCAGCGCTAACCGGGTATTTCGCCGGTTTGTAACGCCTGCTATTTTTCTTACTAAGCCATATCTATAATGGAAGGTGGATTGTTATGCTGAGTCCACGTCTTCCTATCTACAAGGTTTTCCCTAAGGCAGTTTTCTATTGCTGGAATTCCGTCGATTTTGACTCTTTCTGCCGTTTTTGTCTGGATTTCTATCGCCTCGGCGATGCACGTTGGTAATAGTGCGCTAACCGGGCGGTAGATTTCGGCGATTTTACACGCTAATTGCGGCCAGCGATAAATATCGCTGCCGCTTGATGATATGCCCCCTGTGAAAGAGTTATAAACGCATCTTTGGTACCACGGAGTCCTCAAGACACCATTCATTGAATTCAGTCAGATTTCAGAATGAGCAAAAAACATGCAGATACCCTCCATAAAAATAAATTACATGTACATTTTTCTCATTCACGCTAATTGTAGACAGCCTGCGTAACTGATGGCATGTTACTCTTCGCTGAGCCGGTGAGCCCAGCACTCCATGTCACTTTTTGATTAGGACCAAGCATACCTGCAGTTTCCCTACAATTTAAAAGGGCAGGTCGGGACATAGCCTTGCAGATAAATCAAAGTCATTTGTGCCTAGTATCTGAAGTTAATCAAAGCACTCCAACTCCCTGTTTTTTCTTTCCCCTGCTGTGCCACTACATGAGTTCTTTCACATTGATGAGGCGAGCCTTGAGACCCTTAAACAGAATGATTTCCTCTTCAGAAACCTGCAGAGAGGAAGCAGCCATTACTGTAGTTTCCCAGAGTGATAATTTCCCTGGAGTTTGTTCAGTCGAATCATCCTCCCATGAATTATACGGCAGAGACAAGACCTCTGTCTTCCACAATCAGCAGAGAGCGTCAGTGCTGCTGCAGGGTACCAGAAACCTCTTCTGCATTATAATGTATATCAGCCTCTCTTGGAGTCCTCTGACAATCTGTTAGCAAGTCAGTTCATGTGTTTTTGTAAACTCGTGGGCCTGCAGGGCTTCTCTCTCTTATGGAAAGTAGGGGCATATTTACAATAAAGTGGCGAAGCGCGTCGTTAAGCCAAGAAGGCTAACGATACGCTTTGTCACTTTAGAAACGCAGGGCTGCACCATATTTACTAGAATATGGTGCAGTTCTGCGTTTCCCCCTGCGCTGGCGCTAAATTTAGCTGCCTGGCGCCAACGCAGGCACCCTTGCACCATAGTGCAAGGGTGTCTGTGTTGAGGAGAAGATCCTTTATGGGCAGGAAGGTGCACCTTCCTGCACATAAGCAATCTTTAAATGCCATTTTTTATTTACTAAAGTGATTGTTTATGTGCAGGAAGGAGCACCTTCCTGCACATAAACAAGCATTGGCGTTTTGCTATTTCTATGTGTGCTGCCCAGGGCAGCACACATGGAAACAGCAAAAACGAGGAGAAATAAAGCATTTCTCCTCGTTTCGCCTGTTTAAGACCAGGTTTTCCCTGGTAGGTGTTCATATTAACAACGAAGTACAAAACAGCGACAGAATTTCTCTTCACCATTTCCTTCATCCTTATTAACCAACTGGGATTTAGAGACACATTTTAGCTGACATTTCTGTAGTAGGCAATGGAAAAGATGAAACTCTACACATTACTAAAAACAATCCCAGTGGCAGACTACCTTTCGAGAGAATACGAGGACACAATTATTTTTAAGTCTCTATATTCTGCCAGAGGCGTAATATCTGAGGAGCAGCTGTACCACAATGCACGCATGTATCAGTGGTGGAGTTTATGCATTTAGTTTCACAAAAGGTCGCCATCACTTGTAAGCCGGTTCTTAGTTGTGTAGGACATGGTGCTCTTAGCTGCCAATAATAGCAGTAAAACAGTTTTTTTTTTAACTATAAATATTTTACAGGCTCAAACAACACAGACATTTTTTTACTTCTATTACGTTCCTCATACATAACGTGTAAGCTTCGGACTAGACACAGAATTAGCTGTCTCACCGGCCGTAGGAAATTAATTAATCTGCTGGAAAAAACAAGCATTGGCATAGCCAATAGGTCTCGCTTTTGGGACCTTATAAGTATTTAGTTATGCAGCACAATATCCTTAGTGCAATAACATCAACTGTTGCATGGATAAACACTCATAAGGTCCCAAACGCAAGACCTCTTGGCTATGCCAATGC
This sequence comes from Triturus cristatus, assembly GCF_964204655.1. Classification (NCBI taxonomy): domain Eukaryota; kingdom Metazoa; phylum Chordata; class Amphibia; order Caudata; family Salamandridae; genus Triturus; species Triturus cristatus. The sequence goes on along the minus strand of NC_140583.1, from coordinate 622,233,556 downwards.
TTGTTTCTATAAGCATGCAAATCTTGTGCAGGGAAGTTAATAAGTTGCTAATTGAAGTATCAATGTTTGAATAATCCTGCAACAAGGTTTTCAAATATGCTCAAACACATGGGCAGGCAAAGACAATGCCAGCTAAATGGAAAAATGTGGCTGAACTCCAAATTACTTTTAGAGAGATTTTCTGTCTAACCTCTCTACCCTTTACTAGTTGAGAATCAGCAGCCACATTCAATTAGTGAAGGCACCGATTCTTTATACATATGTTTGGCAGGACCATGATGTTTTGTTTCTAAGTGGGAGCCATTATGTGACACTACGCCCCTCCCTCGTCAGAGAAAAAAACCTAAGTGGAGGAATGGAGAAGGCAAGTATGAAGTTGGATCCAAAGTCTCATGTGGTTTTGCCAGCTGGAATTACTGGCAGGTAAAATCGGGCCCGGAGTTGCTGTACATCCTGCTTCACCTGACTGGCAATCATGGTATCCAAGGGATTTAACTCATAATTGCACAGTACTGGCAGATTCTTAACACACTGTAACAATAATTACATGTGCATAGTACAATGCACTTTGTAATCTGGACTAAATGGAGTACTGAAAATTATTGTGATGTCCCTCAAATGACAATGGTTGTCTATATTCTTGAAGATCTAAACAAATTGCCTTCAGTGGGTCTGATCTCAAATAGGGGTGGGCGGAACTTGCGTAGTCACGCTACGCAAAGCTCAGCGAAACGGTAAAAAATCTCCGCGAGCATGCAGAAATTCCGCAAACACGCGGAATTGCTTGTTTGCGATGCTTTTTTCCAGTTCGCGAACTCTGTTTGCGTGTTCGGGGGAAAATATCTCACGAACGTGCATTTTGAGAACATGCACAAGCAAAAAATTCCGCAAAGCCGCGGAACACAGAATTTTGGGCAATTCTGCGTTCTCTGCGGAACGTGAAATTACCCAAATTCCGCAAATTCCGCAAGCGGAACGGTATTTACCGCCCAGGCCTACTCAAAATGACTGCTTGTGTTGTGAAATTTACAGCTGCTAATTGACATTCTAGTACTTAAATGTAAAGATTTCAGCTCGACCAGAGACAAGGGAAATGTATGTCTGTGTTTATGCATATGGTATTTCTTCAGCACATACCCAGCCAATAGGAGACGGACTGCTGTACTGGGTCAAAGACAACCATAAAGTCAACGAGTGATAGGAAAGGTAGCTGGGTTATGGACAGGTAATGCACTGTGATGTAAAGAGATGTGTCTTCAACTCTTTCCTACACTAGAGCAGCATTGGGGCAGTCCTGATGATTACTGGGACATTGTTCCAGACCCTGGTTGCATAGATGGAAAGGCCTGATGATTTTCTTTTTGTTTAGTACACTTCTTAGTCTGCATCCTGGTGGTGTCCTAGCTGCAGGTGTGAGAAGAACCAGCAGAGATGGTGCACTGGTCTGCAAGAAAGGCAGGTGTGCTGGTCATAATGGCTTTGTAAATCATGCAGCTCTTTTTGAATATAGTGCAAGCTGGCATGAGGAGCCAATGGAGCTTCACTGGGATGGGGATGATGTGATCATATTTCTTCAAGCCCTGGATGAGACATCTGCAATATGTTTGATGCCCTTAAGGGGTACCAGTATAGAGTATAGAAGGCAGTGGTTAATTTGTAAAAAAATAAGTGCCGGTGCTTTCGTCGGGAGGCAGCTTCGACCAGCCCATTTCTCAAATTGATGCTGCCTAACACAAAACCAACTACTGACAATGAACCCCTACAAGTCATTCAGCCAGGTTTATACTGTTTCTTGATTGTTTTTCTTGAAATATAACTGGAATTCTGTGTTGGGTTAAGCATCAGGTAGGTGCTGGACAACATCCGGGTCTGGATGATGTGCAGACAATGTTTGAGGCATTCAATGTCTGAAGCAGAGGAGACTTTCAAGTAGAGTTGTAAATCATCAGTATACTGGTGAATCATGATGCTGTTACCTGTGAGTAGAGCACTACATGGCTCCTTGTAGAGGATGAAGTTGACAAGAGACCCCTAGGGACTCCGCAGGTGATAGGGAACTTTTGGAACCTGGAGGTGCCCATGTGAATAAACTGGCCTGGGGTGGAATGATAGGAGGAGAGCCAGAGAAAGACATTGCTGGTGAATCCCATTTGAGACTCCAAAATATGAATGAAGGTGTGCTGGTTGACTGTGTTGAGAGCATTTGAGAGGTCCAGGAGAGGTTCAGGAGGCAGGGGTCATCTTCATATGTGGTGAGAAGGGCATTTTCTACAACGTATAAGGTTGTTGTCTCCGTGCTGCAGCGTGATCTGAAGCCAAAGAGGTAGCCATGCAGGAGATGGTTATCACTGACATGATCTTGGAGTTGAACATAGAATGCTTTTTCAGTGATCTTGCCAATGACTGGTACATGAGTGATGGGCTGGTAGTTGAGAAGTTCATCAGGATCTGGTGTAGGTTCTTTCGGAGTGGGAAAACTCAAGCCTGTTTTGAAGGGTTTTGGGAGTATGTCTTGGGTGAGGGAGGCATTGAAATGGTGAGTAAACGTTAGAAATGGGGGTCTCTAGTTGGCAATGGCTGGCCACTGTCCAAGTAGGGACCCTTCTTCCTAAGTCAGAGTAAGCGGGCTACACCCTTTGATAACCCCTGCTGAACCCTGTGGTAACGTAGCACGACCAGTTAGGCTTATCTCAGAGGCAGTGTGTGAAGCATTTATGACCATATACAGTAACACAGTGACGAACACTACAAAGGAACACCACACAAGTAGTTGTAAAAAATAAGTATCTTTATATATAGACTTAACACAAGACCAATAACAGTAAAAAGCCACAGTACTAGAAAATAGGGTTACTCTTAAAATTCGGCAAAAATAGTTCAAGGTGTGCAAAGAGGAGTTCAGTTCAAGGCAGTGGTCTCTGCGACCCTTTTACTCACAAACTACCTGGATTCTGTAGCAAAGCAACCAAAATGTCGCTAAGGATTTGTAGCGATGATTTTCCTCACGCGTGACCAACGATGCGTTGAATCCTTGCGGCAAGGGAGGATGATGCGCTGATCTGTGTGCAGGACAAGTCGAGAAACTTCTACATGCTAAGCCGGCGATGCGATGAAATCCTTGCCGCGAAGGGAGGATGATGCGCCGAGCCTGTTGCGTGCGCGATCTTGTTGCGATGAAAAGAAATGGCGCCCCGCGAGGGAGCAACGATCCTGATGCGATTAAAATGGCGAACGCTCGGCGTCCGCGCTGCGATGTCGTGAAGCGATGAACTCGATGCGATGATCTTTGGTTAGCAAGCACAAGGAGGCCCGCAAACATGCGATGCTATAATCTTCGGGTTAGCGAGCATTTGGCAGCCCGCAAACGTGTGATGCGATGATCTCCGGTAGCGAGCACTCAGCGGCAGCAGCACGATGATTTTCCTTACGCTCCTCAGCTGCGGCGGCTCGCTAACGGGCGTTAGCAACGATATTCAGCACACTCTTCTCCACAGTAGAAGTAGAGGCCCTGGAGCTCACCGGGAGCCTCACCTGCAGATAGAAATCCTTGCTGGGAGGAAACAGGAGGCTGGTGGTGGAGTCTGATGTGCCTGAGACTCCAGCAGGAGGCTAGCTCTCTTCTAGCCCTTGGGTGATTGCTGTAGCAAGATAAAATAAAAGTTCCTTCAAAGTCCTTTTCCTCTTCTTCCAAGTCCAGTAGTAACCACTGCAGGCCAGTCCAAGAAACAGCACACAAGCACAAGGACAGTCCTCTCCTGCAGATTCCTTCAGTTACACGGTGTAGGGGTGAAAGAACGCCCCCAGAGAGAGCTTGATGAAGGACGAGGGTAAGACATTATCTTTATAAGAAGTGGTTTTGCGGGAGTTGAGTATTTTGGGGAAAGATGGGGCTGTGAAGGCTTACCAATGTAGAATTCTATGGAAAGGGGAGGGCGTAAGAGCAGCAGTAGGTTTTGTGTTGTCGATTTGCTGTTGGATCTTCTGTATTTTTTCACAGGAGAGGGTGATGACATTGCACTTTTCATCGAGTGAGGAATAGGTGAGTCTGCCAAGGGACTCCCTATTTATGAGGTGCTTGTTCTCTGAAAATTTGTTTTATGCTGTTTATGGTAGAGATGTTAAGCAACCAAGCCAGGGATTTCATGGTGGATCAGACAATCATGCAGCAGGGAAGTTTGTATTTTAGGTATTTTAGATACAAGCATGTTCTTGTAACTGATCCAATGAAAAAGACTCAGAACAGTAAATGAGTGGTGGGTTTATCTAATGTGCAAAGGCTGCACCGCTGACCGTGTAACAAAGCACCATTAAGTGCAAGTGCTTCCCAGAGTAGAGAAATGGAAATCCCTATTAAAATGTCACAAGTTAAGGAACCAATAAACAGCTGTTGTTTTAAATACAGCAGGAACAATGTTTCTGCTTCATGGAGACTCCAATATGATCTGCGGTGTTTGTCATTTACATCTACAGCATCTTTCAACTGTTGTACAAATGTACACATCCTCTTATTGGATATTTGATGCAGAGCACTCTGTCCCCCTCTGGAGTCTAATAGTGCTGTATAGCAAATTAACAGAAGACTAAAGTGCACATCCTCACATTTGCGGTGGATATGTAGGTACCTGGTAACATGAGGTGACCCTTGTGTCTATCCGGTACGTCGCCTTTTGGAGCAATGTGGCGAGCTGCCTGGCAAACGCCACCACTCCTGTCCTTCATGCTGGAGCATGGCCCATAATGACTGCTGTCTACACATTTATCCGCAGGATGCCACATGCGAAACGTTAGTGAGCAGCCATTTTATTAATGAAGTGAATCTTTCCTGGCCATTTTTGACAACCGATTTGAATTGTAATTCTCCATAAATTCCATTGCATCTTTGATACAAGCACACATGTTGAAAGTTAACATGTCTTGTGAAGTTTCATTGAGTTTTCAAATGTGTACACTTGTGATGTTTACGCAAAAGTTAACACTGGATTAAATCAACATCATGGTTTTCGCAACACACTTGCCAAAGTGAGGAGATGCACGTTAACACGGCTGCTGTCCTAAATGTATGACTTTCTTTCAATCACAGCGATCAGAACACAAGAATAATACCACCTTAGAGACGGCAGATGTGCCTGCGACGGTCTCACCTCGAGCACACATTGACACGTTGAAATTTGGACATGAAGGGATTAGGAAGAGAGGCCTGTTAAACTGCTCTGTTTACCCATCCGTTTGTGGATGGTAGCTGACACTCATCGCCTCGTTCCAGAAGAGAGCTGTAATTTGAGTTTCACTATCAATGTCAACGGAACACGTGCATTATGAACATTCTTCCTAGCTCTACTGCAGTGGGAAGTTTCTTGAATGGAATGTTCGTTTTTTAGTGGCATAGACCACGACTATCAACAATGATGTGAAACCATTCAATGAGGGAAATTCTGCGATAAAGTCCACAAAAATCAGGAAGGGGGATGCAATATATCTGAAAACAATGTTAAGCACTGTGAGTAAATGCAAATGTAACAGTCTGAGTTTATTAACCGTTATGAGGCTTGTGTAGCCTAAGTCATGTTATTGCCGGGACAATGCGAAATGCCAGTGCATCAATCAGTTCAAATCACAGCTATTCATTAATCTGCGCTGCTATCAAAGGCGATATAAATGTTTTACAGACTGCTAAAGATGGTGACACTGTTCCATTGATTCCCTGGATTTCCTCATAGATAGGCTTCTCAGTGAAAGGCAGTCATACTTCCATCTGGAATTTAAGAACCATGAAGCACCTGTAGGGCCCCAGAGTCAACTAACTCAAAAACTGAAATTGTGCCTCATGGTATAGTCACAATCACTTGTAAAAAAATAGTGGGTTCTATCGATAACGTACACTTCAGTTATCCGAGTACTCATCCCTTGTCCGTTACTCAGGTGCAAGCCAATCTGTTTCCTGACACTGTGGACACACCCATGAAAAATGGCCCATCTTTCTACAGTAAAGACAGAGCGCCCTGCCTTCCTCCTCCAGTATTTCTCTTCTATGGAAAGAGTCCTTTGGAGTGCCTGATCTGAATTGGTTACTTCAGACTAGCTGGAATCAGAGTGAGTTCCGATGCATTGGGCATCTAAAATGGCTGAGTGTACTCTCCTCTCTGCCTTGCAAGACCTCTGTTGAGCATCTGTTTGGAATGTGAGGTTATTAAGGCTGTGGAGGTTGTAGAACGGTTGACTACCAGAGACAAGGCATTCCGTAAGTTTTCCCGAAGACCTTGCTAGAATGCAGCAGTTGCAGCTTAATCGGTCTAGGCTGCAACTGTTGCAAGTGGATAATATAACTAACAACTTCCTTGTTGCCGTATTTTATTGTAAACAGTCCGGCATGAGCCAATTGGGTTGTGTGCCATGTACAAAACAAGCATTTGCAATGCAATAGTTCTCGCATATACACGAGTTTGAGCTATTGACATTGCAAATAACAATGCCTTTATTTTTGATTCATTTTTAAAACTTAAATAAAACGCATTGTCATTTACAATACCAATAGCTTGAACTAGTGTTAATGCGAGACCTATTGCATTGCAAATGCTTGTTTTATTTTGAGAGGGAGCGTACCTGCAGGTCTGAGCAGATTGTGCTATACTTTAAAGTAGAGAGTACGGACACGTCTTAGAAACAATCAGATTCATGGGTACAGGGCACCTGCACTTCAGGTTTTCCATTTCAAGGGCTGCACTGAACTAACTGAACTCACCTCACACAACCACACGACAAAGAACAGACTCACTCAGAGCTAAAAAATCATGTAAAAAGCTGGTGCGCAGCTGAAGACAAGCTTATTGCCCGTTGGCCAAAATAGCATTAAGGAAGTCTCTGAATGGTTATTACGCCGCCATTAAGAAGGCCAACGGCCATTTTTCGCTCAATCTAAAAATAACTCAAAGGAAATTTTCTCAATCGTCCAGAGTTTCCTGAAGCCGTGCGCGGAACGTATGGTCGTCCCCGCCTCTAACTCTTGGTGCAAGCAGCTAACCGTTTTTTATATAGACAAAATCCAAACAATCAAGGATAGCTTCGGGTCTGGTCTCCATGTGCAGGCGGAACACCCCCTTCGGACTGCCCTAGACTCAGAACTAGCTCGCACTCTCCTGATAGTTTTTACTACTATTCCTCTGTCGGACACTTTGGCCATCCTCAAATCCCTTAAATCAGGCTCCCCGGCAGACCCCTGCCTAGCCAGGCAGTTAGCAGCGGTGGCGGAGGTAGTTAACCCTGAAGTGAATAATATCATCAATCTTTCGCTTCAAACCGCCATGGTTCCACCGGAGAGGAAACAGGCAAAACTTCTCTCTCTGCTAAAAAAGCTTTCCTTAAACCCTGCCACACTAGCTAGCTACCGACCGATCTCCCTTCTCCTGGCTATGGCGAAGGTGTGTGAGAAGGCAGTTCACAAACAGCTCTCTGAGTCTGTTGAAAATTCTGGTGCCCTCCATCCAGCCTAGTCGGGTTTCAGGGCCTCATAGAGTACTGAGACGGCCCTGGTCGAGATGTCGGAGGCTATTAGAGAATGCCTAGAGTCTGGCGGCAGAGCGGCCCTGGTTTATTGGACCTCTCTGCCGCGTTCGACGCGTTGCCACATCGCCAACTCTTGGCCCGTCTTTCCAATATCGGAATCTCTGGCTTGGTGTGGGATTGGATTGAATCCTTCTTAGTGAATAGAACCAACAAGTATGGCTGTCCCCATTCTCTTCAACACCAAGAAACATGACCACGGGCGTCCCCCAGGGTTCCACCTTGAGCCCCCTTCTCTTCAACGTATATGTCACACCGCTAATTTATCGGGCAGAGGAGCTGGGTGCAAAGATCATAGCTTACGCTGATGATACACAGCTCCTCTTTAAGTGGAAGGAAAACGATTAGCTCATGCTGATGATACACAGCTCCTCTTTAAGTGGGAGGAAAACGATTTGTCCCCTGATTTAGGCAAAAACTGTCTTGCCGAAGTTTTTAAATGGCTAGCGCAGGCTCAACTCAAATGCAATGAGGACAAGTCTGAGGTACTCCTCTATGGGTCCTTTCCTCCACATTTCAGGGACGGCCTTTGGCCCGAGGGTTACCCCATGCCTAAGTCAACGGGGAGCCCAGTGAAGAATCTGGGGGTCTGGTTTAGTGAGGACCTCAGATTCACACCGCAGATAAAAAAAACTGACCGGAGTGTGCTTCGTCACACTCAAATTACTTAGGAAATTCCTGCCATTGCTGCCCAGATCTGCAAAGGAAAAGGTGACCCACCATCTCATTCTATCGCGCCTAGACTACCCCAATGCCTAATACATTGGCCTTCCTGGTTATCAGCAGAAAAAGCTACAGACTGTCCAGAATGCAGTAGCTAGAATGCTACTGGGCATCTCTGGTAGGTCAAGTACAAAGCAACATCTCCGGGACCTGCATTGGCTTCCGGTGGGTCAGCGTGTCCTGTTTAAGGCTCTCACCATCGCCCACGGTGCCTAATACAAATCGGGGCCCATATATCTCAGGAGACGCTTTGATTTCTATGTGCCTTACAGACACCTACGCTCCACAGGGCAATGCCTCGCTGTTATTCCTCGCTACCGCTTTGTTAGAACAGGAGGCAGCTCCCTCTCGTTCAAGGTGGCTCAAGCCTGGAATGCCCTGCCTTAAGAGCTCTGAAACACCCATGACCTTAGGCTGTTTAAAGAGCAGTTAAAAACCTTGCTTTTTAATTAACATCCAGCCTCCGCTCACGCCCCTCTGTCTCCTTTAAACTGGCTTTCGCGCCAGGACACAACCGAGTATCCGTGTGCGTTATAAATGTCGGATAACATAACATAACAATCGCTTGATGGCATCCCCAGTCCACCTGAAAGAGCGCTCTGGTCGGGGGATGAACTACAATGCCATAAAAATCATAGGCAGCGCTATACTCATGCCAATACAATAACACAACTAGTTTTGTTCAATAAAAAGTATTTGAAAGTTGTTCCTGGTTCATTCAAAGTTTTGAACTGCTAGATTTAACAATTCTGAAATGCGAAGTGTTTGATAGAGAAACCGTGGTGCACACCCCCATTTCAGCTTTTCATGACACTCGAAGTGTGACGTAAATCGTGTGGGTGTCAGTCTGGATTTGTGCAAATACTTCTGGTACATTATTGTTCTCTTTTCCTGTCTACCGATGTCAGTAACTAACGGCATAAATAAAGACAACACAACATATCTCTGTCGGCGCCGCACAGCCCTCCCTAACCCCACCTGCATGTTCCTGGTTTACCACTACCATGCTCTCCGATGTGTGCCAGCGGCAGCATAGGTCCCGCGACGTGGGTCCTCCCAATCGCATCCGAGCCCAGCCACAGCAGTATGCAGACGGCGTGCTGTGGATCCACGTGCCGATAGGACGAAAAGGACCTCTTACAATGTGTCTGCAGCAGCTCGGCGAATTAGAGGCCCCTCTGACACATCAGGGCCGCTGCCTAGGAACCACATCCAGGGCAGGCATTGATGGAATGGTGCGCGATGCTGTCAAGAAGACAAGCAATGTTCGGAATTCGCAAGTCCCTGCGGCCAAATCTTAACATTTTAGCTTTTTTTTAAAGGCAGGTTTATTGTTGTCCTGCGGAACTTGAAAATCCGATTGGAGAATGGGCAAAGCAGACATCCTGTGTGTGTACCTTTAGCAACCGCAACTTACAGGACACTAGTCTAGACTGTCTGAGAATGAATTATTTTAAAATATGTCAGTCCTTCTCTGCACTCAACATTGTTATCTCCTGAGTTTGTTTCACAGGGAAAGACGTGATGCACTGCAGATACCCCCAAGCATCAACAAGTGCTGAAAGACAAGCGCGGCCCCGCGCCCGCGATAGTGAATCTGTTTCTGAGGGCATGTACAGCGTTTACCGTGCGGAAGCGAGCAGCGGCAGGCACAATAATTGCTAACAGATGGCACCGCTGCTCGCTCCCGCAAGGGAAACGCCAAACGTCCACGAGTGCCAATAGAGAACAGTGCAAAACATGCACGAGTTTGAACAAAAGTCCTGAACGATTTCAAGAGGTCTCTCCTAAGCAGCCATTGCGCGCTGCATAGGCGAGAACTAAAAAGTGCCTTGAACTATGCAAGAAATTGATTCCAAGTTAACCGAGGACTTTGATTTCAAATTATAGGTGTAGGCCATGTATTAATGTCTTTGTTCAAATACAATTTTGCAAAGGCTACTGTGGACATATCTTGAATGAATGAAATATTTATAAGGTGCCACAGCTACCGTAGTAGGATGTATCAGTCAAGGCACAAAATGCAGCTGACACTGTGCTAAAAAAATCTCTGAAACGGATGAGGGTCTCCTCCAAATTTATCATAAGGTGCTAAAACTAAGGTGTTAAGTGGCATAATGTTTCTTTTGGTCCCTGTTCTTAGATTAATGCTACTTTCAGTGGCATTGCTGTTACTTGCAGAACTAGTTTGAACAGTGCGGGCGGAAGTAGCAGTAGTAACGGAACTGGGTGTCAGTGGATTACTTCAGTTTAGGAAAACTGCACTCTCTCGGCAAGCACTATCTTCATATTCATGGATCTTGGCAATGGCTTTAGCCAGTGCTCGAAAGGGGTTTTCAATTGAGTGGAAGGAGGGCTTGGTGGACTGTAAGGTTCATAGTGAGTAGACTCGCTGAAAGCTCATGTCATCCCTGAACACATACTTGAATGTGAAAAGATGGTTTGTACACCTGAAGAAGGAATCAGGGGTGGGGGAACAGGGAAAGAAGTCAAAGAGAAAGACTGGACTGGATCACACTCTCAGAATGGTTTCATCACAGGCAAGGAAAGGCACAGACTAACCTGGTGTTTGAGGAATAGAAGGTCACTGAACCGGCTGTAGGGAAGAGGACAACAGGTAAGCATGCAGGTACTAACCGGAGTAAACTCATGAAACAGACGCAATGCAAGCTGACTGGTTTCAGCAGTGGGTGTTGCTATATCGAGCCTTCGAAAAAACAAAACTGCAGGACACCACCACAAACCAGACAGATCAGATGCTGAAAAGGTAAGTGGAGACAGATACCTGAAGGTATCAAGAACAAAATAGGGAAGGGATAACTAGAGGGGAACACAAGAGACCAGTGAAAGAAGAAAGCAACAAACATGAAAGCGAATAACATGTTAAACTGATCCAAAGCCAAGATCCACAACAACTCATGACACCTTGTCAGGAAAAGGCTCAATGTGAAAAACAGTCTATAATATTGGTTCTACTCATTACTCCTCAGATGTGTACTAGTAACAAAGAACAGAGTGTATCAGTGCTTCAGTCAGGTAGTGGTCTACTGTTCCCTTTTTTATTTTTTTATTTTTTATTGACATCAAATAGGATAATAGATACATAAATGCATAAAATAAATCGATATGAATAATGATCATTGGCTGGACAGTGAAATTAATCAGAAAAGAAATTAATAAATAAATAAGCGTTCGCCTTTACCCCAGATAATCAGCATAATAACATAGCAGTAAAATCATTAATACATAAAGGCTTAAAAAAGTTTCCTTATCTAATTAGTCTAGTATCGCCATATCCATAGGACCCCAAATATTTTCATTTTTAACCATAGAACGGATACCCCTAGCCTTAGCCAAGGCAGTTTCCAGCCCATATGTTTGCCTAAGAATAGTCCACCAGTCACAAATAGATGACGGTGACGTGGAAACCCAGGCCCGGGCAATAGTTAACCTAGCGGCAGCTATCATGATTGAAAAAAGTCGTGCCACAGCTGGTTTATCTGCCTTATAACCTAACATGATTTCTGAGGCCGTTAGTGAGGGAACGCCTCCGAAAAGTGGCTGAGTGAAATCTACAAGATTTCACTCAGTCACTTTTCCGGCCATGCTGCGTCAAAACCCTGCGCCTGCTTGAAGCAGGCGTAAGGATTGACGCAGCATTGTGACGATAGGGCACCCCTGAGCCTTGCTGGAGCTGCGTCGCGCTTGTGACGCAACTCCAGCAATGCGCCAACCTTCCGCCATCAGATGCGTCACGCATCTGTTTATCCTTGCGCCACGATGCGCTGCATTGTAAATGCGGCGCATCTATTGTGGCGCAAGGGTAAACTTTCGTGACGCATCTTTCCTGGTGCATCCCTGCTGATTTGCAGGGATGCGCCAGGAAACATAAATCTGCCCCTTAGTCTTTTCGCCACAATTGTTCCCTCCAGCCCATTTGGCTATCCTTTCTGGCATGTAATATAGCATACAAATTGTGCGGAATTGCTGTAGTTGTAAACTCACAGAGTGAACTGTGTCGCCTATATTACCCAAAGCCTGTGCAATCGTGCCAGGTGTTATAACTATATTCAATACTTGACTCCAACGTGTTGCTAATTTTACACATCCATCCAACTTAAGACTAGACAAGTATGGTGGTCTACTGTTCCCAAACACTTTAGTTTTGTATTGTCCTGTTCTCCTCAATCCCCAGCTCCTGTTTGGCCTTTGTTTGATCACTTATCTATGCAGAACCTGATTCCGAACAACCCAGAACGCCTCCCTTGAAGAGTGAAGCAGATACCATGCTTCTGAAACCTCCAACAAGCCATGGGAGGAGCCAGAGCGATTGCCAACAGCTTAAACATCCTCAAGAATTCCATCATCCCCTCCTCTTGTTTTGTTGTGGTAGCCTCTCCTGTGCCCTCTGCAGAGTATCGTGTTTTGAGGCGAAGATGATGAAGGCCATTTGCATGCTAGGTTTTGACTGTTTTGTCTCACCTCAGCTAGCTTCTCCTTGAGCCATGTGTTGGTAGATTCGATGCCTTGTTTTGATTTTCTGGTTTTTGCTAGGAGTAACAGTGGATATAATGTGATAGCAGGTGTTCAGCAAGGCTTCAGGGTCAACTGAGTTCAGGGTGATTGTTTTAGTTAAATTGCAGATCTCCACGAACTGCTCTGCTCTAATGCTCTTACAAAGCCGAATTCAGGTGGCAGATGAGTTGCATTTGCTGCAGGGCATGGAGTGGTGGTTCATGACTTGGAAGCTGACCAGGATGAATGAGTGGTACGGTCATATGTGTAGTTTTACTGTGGTTAGCCCATTGTTTTTGAGATCTCTAGTTTATCGCGTCAACACAATGTTGAGCATGTGACTGTTAGTGCTTGTGTGACCACTAGCTATCTGGTTGAAGCCCAGGGCCTGCATGTTGTTGTTGGTTTATACTCAATTCTCTTGACTTAGAGCTGGAAATTGTGTATGATCCCTATTTGCTTTGCTAGGGTTTGCAGGTGCAAATGGAGTGTGGTTTCTAGGAATGATAAGTTGCATCCATCTGGTCACTTTGCATCTGCAACGATATCTGATCTGCTACAGTTTAACGTGTTGTGGGCAGTATGAGGAGGCTATTTAATATAGGAGTTGAGCTGCTCTCAACCTAAGTCTCTGTAAGACTGAAAATGTGACATTTGGCTTCAAACCAGAGGTCATACGTGTCTAATGCGTGCTTCTGGACAGAGTAAATGTCAGTGAGACCTAATTTTGCAAAGGAGCTAAGATCGACATGGGAGTTACGGCTGACCTCAGCATTGGCCATTGAAAACTTGGTTTGGGCATCCTGATGGTCTAAAATCATATGAGAGTATAGCAGTAACACAGGCTGTCAGAGGGAGGGTTTGTTTCTCAGAAGATGTTGTGGAAACAAGGCTATTCTTGGTGATCATCAACCCAAGGAGTAAAAAGTGGAGCCATGGTCCTTTCGATGCTGCGGTATATGTTAGTGTGTATTCCAAGCAAATGGTCATGTGGGACTTATTTGCATCAGGAAATCTCACCTAACTTTTAGAGGAATCCAAAGAGATTAGAAAGGCAATTCTGTTCCAACTGAAATATACAAAAGAAAACAAACCTGGGTATCTGTTACAATTCTATTACATCAATCCGTGTGCAGTACAATATAATACAAGGTGGTACCAGTGAACTAAGTTCAGGCAACGCAGTGCTCATATAGTGATCATATTTACAACATATAGCATACAAGACACTGAACAAACCCGAGGGTTGTGAGATGATTGTCAAAGCAAAATCGAGGAAGAAGGGGGTGTCTAACTGAATTATCAATCCCTTAACTATTTATTCCTCAATAACAACCCATTTGGGGGATTGTCGACGTTTTGACCCCAAACTATCCATATGGTCTCATCAGGACGTAGTCATGCAACTGATACACCAGCACATGTTGAAACAAAAACCAGAAAAACCTAAGTCATACTATCAGATGAAATCCAGTCAAAAGAAAAATAGTAAACACTGCCCAGTTACTCATCACAGTGTGGTATATAGGTATATCTGGTAAATGATTTACACCACTCACACATTCCAAATGCACTGTGACCAAATCAAACCATTGCCATTATTGTTTCAACATAGTTACCATCAGTGTACATAACATAAAGTAAGAGGCCCCAACTTTATACCCAGGTAGTCATGCATATCCACGTGAATGATCGCTATACCGCTAATCCAGTATTGTGGTTAAGGTTGCTCCCCAACATGCAACCACTAAAGTTCAAAAAGCAGCCCTCCTCTGGACTCACTACCTTCTATAGCATTCCAAATACCTGTGTCACAGGGATTGTGTCCATGCGTTTACTACTACCACCAATTGTGAGTTTGCATGCTCAGTAGGTTAAGTACCCACTGCAGAGGTATATGTACAACCTAAAGAACAATGGTTTGATAATTTGCAACAAGGCTGACTCATGTCCAAGGTTTATAAAATCAATTTCACTGATTTCTGTATTACTAGTAACACTTATAAATTACAACACTATGAAACTAGAGATTTGTGGAGTAGTAAGTGGTATTTATTGGGGAGAAAGTAAAGCCTGCCATACATTATGAGATATTGCAAGTCTTCAAGGAGTTCCATAACCATATAGAGGACTAAGACCGAAGGCTGAGTTCCTGTGTAGGGTTATGGAACTGCAGGTGACTTGCAATATCCTTAGCATGTACGCCAAGGGGTACTTTATCCCATATAATACATGGTCACACCATCACTTTCCCACAAATCACTTAAAACCTTGGTGCATGGCTCTTTCATACGAATGAGTGAGCATGTTTGAAAACATGAAGAATAAAAATAAAATCTCAAATGCAAAATTAAACACATCAAAAACCTGTTAGATATTTGCTGCAAACAGATATCAGAAACAGTTCAATACAAGTCAGATAAAAAAAAAGATGAAGTAGCTCGGAACGTGTATAAGAAACATGCAGAAAGATTCTAGCATTTCTCTATCTAAGGAGTGTAAAAAATAAACATATTGTCTCTGCTTGTCATTGTAAGCTAATAAAATAGAATAGAAGAAAGAAAAGCAACCTTCTGTTTGTCTCTTTAAACAGCTGCTTTAATTATGCTTCCCACCTCACCTGCCTTTAACCTCAGCTGCTGGCTCTGGCAGCAGGCATTGTGATGTCAGAACTTGGCTGTAACAACCTTATAATAGTTGAGTTATGACATCTTTTCTTTATAAGCGGCATCTTGGTGCGTTACAAGTCATAGATTATGAAAAAAATTGTGACTGCGATTTATAAAGGGATTACTGAATCCAATGTATTATAAAAATCCAAGTTAATATAATTATCAATAAAATTATAAAATGTTCTTTCAAGGTGCCTTCTCGTGTTCTTTCTATGGCAAGCATGCATCCTCTGAATGCTCTTGCAAATGTTCTTTGCAAATAACTTTCCTATACAATCACAGTTTTATGCACCAGTTACAACAGACCTCTTACGTCATTATTTACAGTGCACTAACACAAATAAAAAGCTTTGGTTTTCATTAGTTTCTGAGGTCAAGACTTACAGTAATTTAACAGGTATCGCCAACTCTTAGCTGGTGGAAATGCTGAAAGGATGGCAAATGCCCCACTACTCACAAACCTGATGTGTGTGTTTTTAGTTTATAAATTGTGGCTGCTGGCACTGTTCACAAAAGATGGGTGGCCTGCTCTTCGGTTCATAACAACAGCTCGCCAAAGAGTCTTATCAGCACGAGCACCTCAAACATTTTAAAGTCCGAATCCATAAGAACATGGTCTGGGCAGAATGTACTGTGCTATCATGTCCACAGTACCAATTTATCGGACTTGCGTCCATTAGGTGAACCAGGGTCGGATTGGGAAGGTGGGCAGTCCGGCATTGGGCGATGGGCCAGTGCCTCAGGGTCATCTGTGGGCTGATTTTTTTAAGGCCTCTGTAAACCGGACCACAGAATCATCCATTTCAAATGAGAAAAGGGTTTCTTTCAAGTGTGTGAGGCCTAGTAATACATACCTACAACTAGCAAGAGGTTCAACAAAGACGACAGGGAAGAAGAAAAATTAAAAGTGGTACCTCAATCACAGCGTGATCTGCGGAAGGACATCAATTGAGTGGAAGCAATCAGTACTTGTTCCATACTCCAGCCAGAAGAGGAAGTGAAGCCAGCATGCGCTGGCCAATTAAAAGGCAGCAAATAAGTAACAATGAAGCCAAAGATTAGTAAGCAATTGGGGGGGCTGCAATCCACTTGTTATAAACAATATCTCTCACAAGCTAGGGCGCATGCAGTGCAGACCTAAAAACACTCTTAGGGAATGCAAGATTAGGGAAAATGTGAAATATAAACAGGAACTACATCGATGACATGGAGAAAACTATCTCAGATGTTTAGGATTTACTGGACAAAAACAAATGTTTATTTCACAAACACAATCCTAAATAATCACCAGCAGTTTCTTTCAGCATGTTCAGGCACCAACTCAGCCACAAGCCTCAAATCACTCCGAATCAAGCAATCTACCGCAATTCTGGATCCAGTTCGTATGAAAACCATACTAGATGTGTACAATACCAAAACCAGTAAAATAAGATGTAAAACAAAAGAATCTTCCTGCTCAGCACACCAAAGTTGTTCTCTAAAAACACAAAATAATGTTTTTTCCTACAGTGTTGCATTCTCAGATTGCATGCTGTCTCAAAAAAACTCTTCTATAGTCTTAAAACCCTGCATGAACACTGACGTCTATGTAAAGAGCTCTGATTTCCAACTCTCCTTTTTCCTTCAAACGACTAATTTCTACTTTTCATACCCGCATGCATTTCTCTCTCCAAACAGCCTTCTGTGTTAGGTTGTTTGCCTTAATCTCTTATTGCATTTCTGAAATTTACCACACCTCACTTATTTATTAATACCACCAGCCGTGTGCACAGCTCACATATCCCCTACAAATGACCACACCTAATTTTGCCTAAGTAATGCATGGCATGGCTTCGTGAAGAGTACAATAAAAATGTAATAACCAACAATAATCAATAAACACTAGACTGAACACTAACTTTGTATTCCCTGAGCAGCGTTTTCCCTGGCGTAAAGCGTTTCAACGCCTTGTGAGGCGTGGTAAGAGCTACATAAATACAATTACATTCGAATACAATACCAGACTGGCTGGCTTTGTTTGACCTGTTCTGAAATTATTAGGCTGCTTGTGTTTTTCACGAAGTAGTTTGTCGAGCTACCTGTAGGTGGCGGTGCAGGTCAACTGATATTATTAATCTAGTAATTTCTAAGGCTCCTTGTCCAGTCAATTACTACAGAATGTGGCTTGAATGGAATAACACAATCGTCCCAACAGTTCAGATCATTCCAGAGCTGTTCCTCGTTTGCCAAACTAAGGGGCATATCAACAAGGGCTTTATCTCTGATTTTTTGGCTTTAAAAGCCAAAAAAGGAGAGATAAAACTAGCGCCCTATCAACAACAGGGTGCTAACATGCAAATTTGCATGTTAGCACCCTTTTACTCTACGCTTCCCCGTGCATCTCTAATGAAATGCAAAGGGGGCGTTCCAGAGTAAAATAATAGGAGATTTCTCCTATTATCATGAATGTCGCTAACCCTGTTAGAGACAAAAAAAGCAGCGCTAACCGCGGTTAACGCTGCTTTTTTACGTCTGGTATTTTTCTGACTTAGCCATGATATCCTATGGAAGGAGGATATCATGGCTAAGTTTGCCTGTCCCTATCAACAAGGTAACGTGAGATTATCGCTGGGTTTCCAGCGATAATCTCACGTTAGCCTGTTAGCGTGAGGATTTTTATCGCTATTGAGATAAGCGTTGCTAATAGCACGCTATCTCAGCGAAAAAAATTCACACTAGCCGGCGATAATTATCATAGCGCTAAGTGCGCTTAGAGATAATTATCGCCGGTTGTTGTTGATATGCTCCATAGGGGCATATTATCAAGACAGGCGATAAAATTATCGCCGCTTTAGCGGCAGAAAACTGCCGCTAAAACGGCGATAATGGGCTTGATAATATGCTCTATGGAATTTCAATTGAAGCTCAGGTTAGATGTCCTTCACATCTAACATGGGCTTCAATTGGAATTCCATAGAGCATATTATCAAGCCCATTATCGCCGTTTTAGCGGCAGTTTTCTGCCGCTAAAGCGGTGATAATTTTATCGCTTGTCTTGATAGTATGCCCCATAGGGCGTGCGTTTACAAGTAAGGTGTGATGAAGATGGCTCTTAAGCACTAGGCTGCTTTGCTAAAATAGCGCCCTGGGCGTGGGCGGAGAGAAATGTAGCCCACGTTCACTGGTAAGTACCTGGATAAGCAGTGGCCCCTGAACACAAACACCCCCGGATGTCCACCAGCTCCCCTAAATCATGCTAGTTTAGCAGATTATGGTTTGGTTGATACGTGTCAGCTGGGGTCAGAGGGTGAAGGGAGGTTAAGGAAGGGGGGGGGCAAAGTGTTGCTAAAAACATTGCCTGCCTTAAACACCACTTTAAATTGGAAAATCAGACAGAAACAAACAGGCAGGGACTCGCAAAAGGCTAGAGCAAGATGAGAAGGGTGCTGCTATTGGTTGGCATAACCTTTATGCATACAGCTCCATGCAGCCCCTCAGAATAATGGCGCCCTGGTCCTGGGCTCAGCTCGCCCAGGCTAAAGGCCGGCCCTGGTTGGCGTTTTACAAAGTGACACACCTACAATACTGGTAAAACTCAGACACGCAGGAAAATAGCATAAGGTGGTGTATCGAGACAAGCCCAGTGCAGTATGCTATGCACAGGTCTGCCATGTGTATGGCAATATAATGCTTTTGGTGGAGCGCCATTTCCATATGGTGCAGAGGCTTTCGTTAGCTGGAGTCAGCGTTGGATGCCAGGTGCTTTGATAGTCCACAGGGGTGTTCTTAAGTGTAGCACCTGGCACAACTGCTGGGAAACATTCCACGGAATTTGCAGTGAAATTTCTATGGGGCATATTATCAAGCACGGCGTTAAAATTATTGACGCTTTAGCGGCAGAAAACTGCAGATAAAGCGGCGACAATGGGCTTGATAATTTGCTCCAGAGAATTCCAATAGAAGCCCATGTTGGCACCAGAACATGGACTTCTATGGGAATTCTAAGGGGCATATTATCAAGCCCATTATCACCGCTTTAGCGGCAGTTTTCTGCCGCTAAAGCGGCGATAATTTTAACGCCGTGCTTGATAATATGCCCCCAAATCTTCATACAATTGCGTAATTGGCTGACTGGTTTGCATGCATTCTGATACCATCAATGATAATGAGACCATCAAGGTCTGTGCATATGCTGCAGTGCTGCTCAGATACGTCAGTAATTAAAATCCGACGCTGAAACAGATCACTATCGGGGCCTACATTCATGTCCTCAGCTACGCAGGCAATAACCAATCGTTTTCTGAACAAGGACTGTAAAAACTGTTAAAATCCTCCATGTCAGCGATGCAGTTCTTGTTTATATTTCATGTCTTCTTTAATCTTGCATTCCCTTAGAGTGTTTTTTAAGTCTAAACTGCATGCACCCTAATTTATGAGAGATATTGTATATAACAAGGGGATTGCAGTCCCCGCCCCCCCACCCCCCCTCATTGCTTACTATTCTTTGGCTTCATTGTCACTTATTTGCTGCCTTTTAATTGTCCGGCGCATGCTGGCTTCACTTCCTCTTCTTTTGGCTGGAGTATGGAACAAGTACTGATTACTTCCACTTGATTGATGTCCTTCCGCTGATCACACTGTGATAGAGTACTACTTTTATTTTTTCTGGAGGGCATCCACTCTTTTCAACTGAAATTGCTCTATAACAAACCACCCTGCACAGAAAAACCATATTAAAGAAAACAAAATTTGCCAGAGACCTTGCCTATTCCCCCTCCTTCCCCACCAATTCTGATCATAGAGTGAAAATACAAACCACTGTATTACAATACTTGGTGGATCGGAAAAATAAGCAAATTACACCAAGCTCATTAATTGGAAATGAAATGAATAAAAGAGAGGTAACCTACCAAACGCAAGTAACATCTCTATCGGAGGGGCACACCCAAATCCAGAAACAAAGAGTAACAAGCGCAACACAAACTTGCAGACAAACTTGCAGTATAAGCAAGAGAGAAGCAATAAAGAAAAGAGAAAAAGCTGATACAATTTATTCGCTACAAAAGTTATTTACGGATTCAGCAGGTGACTGCGAGTCAAATACAACCTCTCCTTGCTATTCCACATTCAATTGAAGAGTTGCATCCTATTGCATCCTATTACATAAAATGGGAACAAAGACGATCAATAAAACAAAGCGTCCAAAAACTTCCAATCCAAAAAACGACAACACATACAAATCTTAATGAAGAAAAGGAATAGAAATAGCCGCAGAGTCTCAACCCGGAAAAAAACGCAAAATAAAGTTTCCACAACATGCCTTCTTGTCAATCAATGCACAATAAGAAGCAAAACGGTCGGGAAATGAAAAACGTCTCAATTCAGAGCTTACACAAGACATGGGAATGTTCCCAATAGTGCCCAGGAAAGAAGTATCTAAGTAAATGAATCCTCAAGCACCCCATTTTACGAGCTTAAATCCTTTAGAGTACTATTGCTCTCCTTTACAATTCGCACTGGTAACCAAGTCTAATGCCCCAATCACAGAAGAAAGGCATTTACAGAGTTCATATTGAACCATAGAGACATCCAATCATTTTGCTACAGGAAACGATCCCTTAAATTGGCAAGGGATCTTAAATCTCTTACACAATCTCCATTCTCTCCAGTCACTTACATCTCTGGAAAGAAAGCTGGTATCCTTCGCAGATAAGCTTGATGTGTCTACGGTAAGAGTGGAATTTCGGTCAAGTGTGATTCCATCAATAGTACTATATGAAAGTGAAGTACTGTACAAAAGCAGGTTTGACGTATTAGGATTTAAACCAAATACTTCATCAGCAGTCTTCGCATTACCCACAGAATATTCGAAAGAGAAGCAACAATGCCCACCATCTAACTTCTAAAATGATGACTAAATACATCTACCAGTTGATAAAATAACAATCGTATCGACGATGGAGATAGGCAGATCTGGAATCACAGCCTACCTAAATTAGATAAAACACTAACACTTGGTCCTGGCTCTCAGGCAACCTAAATGGCAATAGGCACAGAAGAGGATCTAAACTCCCTTTTTAGCAAGAACATTGTTGTTGTTCCCTGGAATATCTTAGGGCTGAAACCACTAAAACTATCTTGCGAACTAAAAAATTCTCCTACAATGTTTTGCTTCCAAGAAATGGTCATGAGGGTAAGACGAGGCCATGCAAAAGGCAGACTTTCAATTCTTCTATCGGAAGAAAGTAAGTGGGACTTTGAAATAATCCATTTACCCTGTAATAACATTCAATGTATCAAGATAAATATCTTGAAAGAAAGATCTCTCTCAGTCGAATCATTATTCCTTTTTAATATATACGTTCCACCGGGCCCTGAATTCAATCCATTGCTGGGAAAAATATTCGATCCAATAAAATCAACTCTTGATATAAGCGGAAACTTGCAATTCGTATTAATGGGAAACTTCAATTTGAAAATGACAAACACCCTAATAAAGGCTTGCAGGAAAAAAGACCTAGAAGAAACAGATTTATTTCAGAACTTCAGGCATTTCAATACTCAATTCACATAAGGAAGTGATCATGCAATACTTCACCTAAAACTCGAATTAAATCTACAGCTCTTATATTCTCTTGACTCCTAACCCCCTAATAGCACAAAAACAGGGTTGTATCATATAAATGTTGTAGACTTGTAAAGCGCACAGCTACCCCATAACGGGGCGTCCCGGCGCTGTAGACCGCTGGGGAACCCATCCTGGCTATCCCTGTGAGATGGTCCCTTTCTGGGTATCTCCAAGGTGAAACCAGGCATCCCCAGCGTCTGTGGGGGGCTGTTGTAGAGATGAGGCAAGCTTAATGCCCAGAGTTGCCGAGTGTGTTCCTGGTTAGAGTAGGTACCGAGGCGAGAATTATCGAGTCCATTTTGACCCTGGTCCACGACCCTGCCGCGTTGGGAATTGAACCCTGGTCCCTGGCCGATTCTCTGCCGCCTCTAACTAGTGAGCCACACCTCTCCACTGGAACACTGACACTATTAACAAAATGAATGCAGCAATTATCTCTCAACAGTTGTGTCAAATTAACCAACTAACAAATCCAGTCTAAAATTTTTAATATACCGCCACCTCAGTAGTCCATACACTACAGAAGTTGTCAGTCCCTATAATTCTACTTTACCAAGAAAGAAGAACAATCCAGTGGGCGGCCTCTCTAGAAGGATGAATAGTATATTAGAGAGCAATTTATCATCCACTAGGAGGAAAGAAACCTCTACCCTACAAAAAAATGGAAGAGAATCAAGAAGTAAAGCAGTAGAAAAATATTGTACAAAAACTCAGTCAAATTACAGGAGGCAGCTCTGCAAAAAAACAGTACGTTATTCTGGTGTCTTATTGCCAAAGCAATTGGAAGCAGAAAATCCCCAAATGTCTCCCTGAGTTCTCAGAACGAATGAGAAAACTATCTTTTTTCGCTCTAGAAAGCAAATCAGGTTAACTCCAGTTGCAGAGAACCTTGCAATAAGAAGTCTCCAAATGAAGCTGAACTGAAGATAGAAGCACCATCTGAGAAACAAATTCAATTATACATAAGTAAGGCTAGAGACTCAGCAGCAATGGGTCCAGATAAAAGATCTTCAAAGCAATCCAGAAGGATGGAGCACGTTTTTAGCTCCTCTTATTTTCTACTGTTATGATGCTGGCTATATTCCAAGCTCATTGACAGTAAGGATCCTCATTCCACTTCTAAAAAAAGGCTCCCACCTATCTCCCAATAATTATTTTCAAATTGCACTCTTAGGTGCAACTGGGAAAATGTTCACGGAAAGCGTCCTAGATCACTTAAGAGACTGGGCCTTCACTAAAGGTGCGATTCCTATGGTCCAAGCAGGTTTTCGGCCAAAACATTCTGTGACTATGGCACTCTTACAAACAATTATCGGTAGGTATGTAATGAGCAAGTCACAGGTGGTCTATAGTGTATTTGGAGACTATTCAACAGCCTTCAACAGGGAAGACAGTCCACTCCTGTGGAGAAATTGAATGAAAGTGGGAATCCCAGAAGCTCCCTTGAGGCTCATTGCCACCCTACATACATCAACTAGGTGTAGAGTTCAGATGGGGGGGCAAGGGATATACTCATAAGATACCCACTCAGAACGGCCTGAAGGTGGGGTATTTACTAGCCTTCTATTTTTTTCCCTTTTTCTAAGTGATCTACCAGACTGTTTTTTTTAAAATAAACTACTCCCCTTCTAACATAGCTTCACACAACATACACATCCTAATGTATGCAGACGATGTGGTCATTTTTGACCTTACACCTATCGGTTTACATTGTAACATAGACGCTCTTTTCAGATATACTAAAGAAAATCTTTTAAAAGTAAATATTTCCAAAACAAAAGTGCCACAGTTTAGGGGGTGGAAACGTCATACCCATTTCGACTGGAAATTGGGTGGGAGACCTGTAAAAGTAGCAAAAGTGTATACCTACCTGTGGATAGTATTCTCACAGACCTTTGAAACCACGTCCCATTTGCAGTATATGGAAGTTAATGCTGCAGCTCATTTAAGCGCCCTAAAGAAATGTTACTCTTCCTCTAGAAAGAGACATTTACATTCCCTAAGCTAAGCAATGTGTCGTAAAAACTATATGCTTTAGATATAATCTATTGACTATCAATGACCTGATCGCTTTAATTAGATCACCTCCAAATGAATTTGTCTGCTACAATTTGTTTAAGTTTTTTAAATCTCTTTAAAAAGAAATAGTGTATACAGCCTGTTATATTTATAACAAAGTATTGTTTTTGTATTCATTTTAAATTGTTGATCTCTGAAAAGATCTAAATCAATAATCAATCACAGCATTTCAATCAATCAATCAATCAATCAATAAAGTGAATTGAATTGAGCAACTAAGATTGCATGCACAAGATATGATTACTCTATATATATATATATATATAGGCCAACAGACTAATTTAGGACAATTACTATCATTGTACTTAGATGATGTATTATAGTATGAGTGTGTGACTGTGTGGATAATCGTTTGTTGTCTTTGTATTCCACTGTCTTGTTGTGACCAATCCATTATATTCTGTATGTCAGAATTTTTAAAGAGATAATGAACAAATAATAAAAAATATATAAATTGTAAGTCTTAGTCTGCAGGCCTATATATAGAGTAAACATATATTATGCATGCATTCTTAGTTGCTCAGGGTTGTCCTCACAACAGCAAAACACTAGTACATTCAACGTTCCCTTTCCTACAGCTGCCAACCAAGTTTCAAGTTTCTTGGACACATTTGAGATGCTGTAGGCGGGAGACCGTAAAACCATGACAATTATTATGGCTTCTTTGTACAGTCTGTAATCTAAGGGTGACATCTCTTGCAGGAGCTCAGAATGATGCAGGTCTGTTCAGCCAATCGGCCAAAAAACTACAAACCGGCAGAAGACAAATTCAAGTAAGGCTGAAGAACAGCACGTCAGGTGAGAGATGCAACATGGCGCCCTGTGAAACAGCCCAGGATGCGTGCGAAATGTGATTGCATTTATTGTTAGGCCTCCAATGTGCACCCATAAAGCGTGAAAATATATGAAAGAAGGACATTCGTTAACTTTTAATATCATTGATAAAGAATTGAACAAATCCTGAGATGAGTATTAATACCACTAGTGGATCAATCCATGAGTATTTGAATCAATCTGTAGACATACTCATTCCTAATGCCATATTTTATCAAATGGCATGGTAGACAACTCTTAATCAATGTGCTCTAGCTAACTATTTCTAGATGGAAAAGGGTTAATCTATTTATGTCTTTGGTGTGGTTTAGGCATTAAGGCGCTGTACAGGAGTTACGTCAGCAGTAAAAGAATATAGCTTTATAGCCTGCTGCTGCAGGGTGTAGGCCATTTGGGCCGACTCCACAATTATTAGTGGAGAACCAATAGCGAGAGAGTGGGACTTTGATGGTCGGTGCAGCCGGCTGTGCCAGGCTATGCATCTATTACAATATTCCACCACGAGAGAGTGGACTGAGGTTCTCTGTAGCTTCTCTCTCATTTCACAGCTCCTGCTCTCCATGACTGAGAGTTACTGTCACTTACGCAGGCCCAGCAGTAACTGACAAACGTGCAGCAGCAGCTGAGAAAGGAGGGGGGCTCTCCAGAGGTCAATCTGTTGGGAACAGCATTCCCAATTTATTTCTTACATTTTACCTAAACAGTTCACAAAGTTTTTTTAGTTTTTTTAAAACTGCTCCTGATCGGTTAATGTGGACCTTGACTTGCCTCAGGCCTGAAGGGAAGTAGGGGGATCACCTGTACTGTGAAGCAAGAGTTAAGACAGAAAGTTAAAGAAGCCTTGTCTCTGTGGTGCTTGCTACGTGAAAATAATTCATGTAAATGTGAGTGATAAGTTAATCAGCAAATTGAAAGGCTTCTTGGGAGCCTACTACAGACTTTAATTGATAGAATCATTTGAAGCTTCATGGGTATTCTTTTTGAAAGGTACTCTAAGAGGGCTTATCAATACACAGATTACCATGGATACTATCCGTGGTAGGGAACTAGAGTCTGTGGAGCCTCATGGGTGAGCTGGCCTCCAATCACAACCGTTTAACACAACTGAACCACCCGAGAATCTATTTAAACCAATGCTACACCTTACACTAGCCTACATCTGGCTATACACAAAAATGTGACAGGATGTTCTCACACACCACCAGGTGTTACGCTTCATCATAGGACTCCGCAAGCTCTTCAAAATCCTGGTTTGATGAAGGACGGGTCTACACCTGAGGATCAGGGAGGCACTTCTAACTAAGAATGGACCAGTGGCATAGTATAATTAAAATACAATGTGATATGCTTAACTGACCTTTATTTTAAATGTAGTACCACTTGGTTTTAAAAACCAACGTGGAGAAATAGGGAACTAGTACCCCATCACCACGCCAACCATCAACCTGTTTCTGCCTGTTGGCCTATGCTAGTCTGTGGCGTTCTTCAGGACAAAAAAACGGGGCCCCGCGTAGCACACAGCCCTGTGCATGCCACTATCAGTATATGACCTTTGTTGACCCTCTCAAACCTTAGGTCCCTAAGTACCCCAACTTTGGGTCATCTGGGCCCCATAGAGGAAAGGCTCAGGAGTTGTCTCATGGTCAAGGTTGGAAACAGAAGGTATGGAGGATGTAAAGAGAGTTGAAGACAATGCCCTTTCGCCAACTGATCAGTGGAAACCAGAGAGGAG